>NW_024429190.1:100894697-101524697 GCF_017639785.1 Mesocricetus auratus | reverse complement strand
AGATCCTGGGAGTCCACTTTGCGTGAGTCTACGTACAAACGGAAGCTTCTCACAACTGTGCATACGAATCACCTGTAGATCCGGCTAAAACACACATTCCGATTCAGTGAGCGTGGGCCCTGGGACATTTACATTTCTAATAATCCAGGGGGATCAGTTTCCACCCCAGCTATACATTAGTGTCATGTGGGAAGCCTTTAAAAAAGGCCACACCTCAACAGCTGCATCAGAATCCCTAGTGACCGGGTCCGGGCATCGCCCTGGAATGTGGCTTTGGGCACACGTACCCTAAGCTCTGGTTTCTCTGTGCTCCCATCCCGACACTCCTCTCTCTCTCTCTCTCTCTCTCTCTCTCTCTCTCTCTCTCTCTCTCTCTCTCTCTCTCTCTCTCTCTCTCTCTCTCTCTCTCTCTCTCACCTCTCTCTCTCTCTCTCATCTCTCTCTCTCTCTCTCACCTCTCTCTCACCTCTCTCTCACCTCTCTCTCACTCTCTCTCTCTCTCTCTCTCTCTCTCTCATTCTCTCACTCTCTCACTCTCTCTCTCTCTCTCTCACTCTCTCTCATTCTCTCACTCTCTCACTCTCTCACTCTCTCTCTCTCTCTCTCTCTCTCTCTCTCTCTCTCTGTGTGTGTGTGTGTGTGTGTGTGTCCCTCCACCACTAGCCACTGCTTCTCAGCCTTTCCTCAAGCCCTTCTCTCCGTCATCGCATGGCAGCTCCAAGCCCACGTCTATGGGGGGGGGGAGGGGGAAGCCCTCCCAACCAACGTTCTCCACAGAAAGCCCACAAGACCTTGCACTGTTTATAGTACTCAGAGCACAAAGTGCCAAAGTGCCTTAAGACCGTCACACATGAAGGACGTCCATCTCTACGCGTAATGGAACAGTGTTTACTTCATCCCGAGAGCCTCTGAAAGGGCCGCCTAACCACCGCTTTTCTAGCGGTTTTCATGGTTCAAATTGCCCGATTCGAAAAGCGAAACTAAAAATATTTACATGTGTCTGACTGCCCAGCCCTATGTTTGTCTCAGCTTGCTGCATTCTACACGTTTTGATTAATCTAATCCTCATACAATCCCAGGAGGTAGGCACGAGCATTATCCTAATTTTAGAGCCAAGTCACTTGTTCAAGCACACATGGCTGGAAACCCCTAGGGGAGAAGCAGGACTGGAATCTAAGAGACCTCATTTCCAGGACACACGCCGATGCACCCTATACATCCCACATCCCTGCCCACAGCACACACACATACACACACACACACACACACACACACACACACACACACACACACTCCGTAATGGGCACAACACCAAGAGGCACGGCACTCCCTCAACATTTATTAGTTACTGGTTTTGTGGAAACATTCTAGAGATCTGTAAGTAATGGACGTTCACTCATGAGTCTTGACAAAAAGCATACGCGGTGGGTGGGAGGGGAGGGAGGAGGAGGAGGAGGACTAAGAGGGAGGAAAAGAGGAGGAGGGGAGGGAGGAGAAAGGAGAGGGAAGGAGGAGACGCAAGAGGAGGAGAGCTGAGGGACGTCAAAGGAAAGACTGAAGGTGACTGTGCGCAAAACAGGCATGAACCAAATCATGCCTCCACTTCCAGAACATTCCTTTCCACATCACTACTAAATTGGTTTCCAAAATACCTACCACAAACTGGTGAGGGTTAGAGGTCGCTGCCAGGAGCCTGCAGAGTCCCCGCCCCTTTTGCTGATTGGGCAGACATAGCCCACGACCTCAATCTGTTTCCCGCCTTGGGCTGTACCTGGTGGTCTTTCTTATGTCTAAACTCATCGAACTGAACCTCCTGTTCAGATGTTTGTTATGCCTGGCGGGGGAAAACAGCTCTGGTGATAAATTCAAAGGGCTGGTGATATTTAGATTTTTGTAGGAATTTAACCTGGAATATAAAGAGAATAAGCTAATTGGAAATGGGAGTGGGGGAAGCAGAGAAATGGCAATGACTACTCACAGTAGAACCTGAGTAAAAATGTAAAACTCCCCCTGTGTCACCATGGGTCCTAAATTCCCTGAGCCTGCCTCCAAATGTCTGGAAGATTCTGTCACTTTAAAACCATTTGAGGAAGAATGCCATCTACTCGGTGCTAACTGGGTAAGCCGTTCCTGGGCTGCTTTGGTTTTGGGCAGGAAGCATTCACCTTTATCCACAGTCCAAAACCATCTCCAGGAAGCCATAAAGATGTAACCGGCAGACCTGCGGTCGTGGGGGTCATCCCCACATTACCTAGATCAGCCTCTAAGCTAGCTTTTTTATTATTATTTTGGTTTTGTTGGGAAGGGGACAGTCTCACTGCCTGCTATTCTTGACATTTCTACCTCCTGGGGGAATGACAGGCCCTCAGCTTCTTAATTTCTTAAAACAGAGCCTCTAAATTACTGGAGTTGGTTTAAGAGGTTTTCTTTCCTTACAGCCCAAAACAGGGTAATTTTTTTCCACAGTTGTCAGCACCTGAAATTACAGAGACGGTCTTCCAAAAACGAAAAAATTATATGCAAAACTGCATCCAAAATGTCAAATTTTCAAATATATAGAGCGCAAACAGATCTTAATTTATGTACCTATGATATAGACTATGAATTTAGCAAATGAACTTTGATGAAAGGTTTAAGACAAGGAATAAAAGCACGCGCTCGTTAGACACGCCAAGCAATGCGAAGCAGAAGCGTCGAGCTGTGTGAGCAGCTTAGCACTGCCACCCTCTAAAGAAGTCAGCCCGAGACACTCTGTTCCCACAGTAATGAAAATGCTCACTGAGCTTACTGAGTACTATGCACTTAGTACTCTGTGCAGACTGTCATTCAAAACTCATGTCAGGAGAAATCGCTGCTTTGCTTTTCAGTTGTTAACCTCGGAATGTGGAGAAATCAACTGCTGACTAGTGATACAGAGACGAGTGACAAGTTGTTTGGTTCTGTTGAGGCTTTTGGAGGTAACTTTTAAAGCTATGTATCTGCCCCGTGAAGTGTGTCTGCCCCGTGAAGGCTTCCTCTTCACTGCTTTCAATGCATCCTCTTAACTATCCCTCCTGATGCCTCTTGGTTGAACACTGTGATGATTAACTTGAAGGTCAGCCTTCAACCTTGCTCCCAGTTTTAAGAATCAATGCATTCCGGTGGTGTGGGTGAAGGCAAGCCCCGCCTTACCCCTCTCCCCATACTGCCTGTGACAGACAAGGGGAGCGCATCTGCCCCTTCCCAGCTGCAGTGCTCAGGAAAGAGGGCCTTGCTCCTCACCTGGCCAGGACAGTAGAGCTGACCCTCCTGGCAGAGGTGTGGGTGAGCTGGCCCAATGTTGCAAGCATGTCGGAGCTGTCCCCATTAATCATTTGTCATGTGGCAGCCTGGAGGAATCCCACCCACCCATCCATCAGCACCTAAAGCAGGTGGCCCTGAGATCATCAGAGTGGGAGAGCGGCCCCTGCACCTCACCTGGGCAGCACAGCAGAGCTGGCCCTGAAGGTGTAGGTGGGAGAGAGCCATCCCTGAGGGGCTAAAGCAGAAGAACGCCCCCGCCCCTTGCTCATCTCTACAAGGGGTGAGCTGGGAGATGCAGGAGGGCTCACCCTGGTGGTGAAGACAGGAGACAGCTGGCCAGCTGACCAGCCTGCAACTACCCATGCCAAGAACCAGAGTTATGTGTCATCCCATCCGGACATTCACTCCGCCTGTGGTCTGGGGGAGCACAAGGGGGCGGGAGGGTTGGTCCTACAGACCCAGGGCCGCAGGACCTCCATGACACGGGGCAACGGGGCAGCAACAGGATGTCCAGAAGAGCGCAGTGATGGCCCGGGCATTCACGGTGTAACTGAAGTCGGGGGACCTCGAACCAAACCAATGATTCTTTGTGACGAGCACCCGCGTGGAAAAAATGTGGATAAAGGGGCTCACTGCGTGAGCGCTGTGTCACACTGCGGCTTCCATGATGAGGCTTCCCCTCTCTCCCTTATTTCTTCTCTCTTAAATTTGATTTCGTTTTACTTGGGAGGGGCAAGGAGGGAGATGGGTGGGACCAGGTGGTATGATGTGAATGACACAAAAATAAATTAGAACAAAGTTAAAAAAAAAAAACAAAAGAATCAATGCATCCCTGTTCACCTCCATCTCCCCCGTTGCTCAGGATAGAACAGGAACACAATATTAAAACCAAAGTATTAGCCGGGCGTTGGTGGCGCACGCCTTTAATCCCAGCACTCGGGAGGCAGAGGCAGGTGGATCTCTGTGAGTTCGAGGCCAGGCTGGACCGACAGCCTCCAAAACAGAGAAACCCTGTCTCGTAAAACCAAAAAAAAAGAAAAAAAAAACCACAAAGTATTAGGGTGTGTCTATCTCTCACATAAGACCAAAGCCAAACCTCGCCCCTGCTGAGTCCAGGTTATTGGGTGAATTTTGCAAGATGATAAATCACCTCAGGAAAGAGAGGTCAGAATTTAGAAAGCCAAGTCTTGGGTTTTGTTACAAAACGGGGACTCAGTCAGTTCACAAAGAGGACTGCTTAAGTCCTTTACCTTAATCGATTGATTTGTGACAGTTTTGTGTCACTCAGAGAAGAAGAAAAAACAACAACCATCTTAGAAAATCTCTCATACAAATTATCTGCAAATAACGAGAAAGATGTTGAAATATTAACGCCTCTGGCATGAGCAGGTCGGGACGCTCCCTCTGCTGCCTCCCATCTGCTAGTCTACCTCCTCCAATGTGAGCACAGCAAAGCTCATCTCCGTGTCTAAAAAGATATGGCCAAAAATTGTCTTGGCATGCCGGAAGGTATAATCCTCACATCTCAGACACATTTGGACATCCTAATTTAAAATAGGATAGAAAAAAAATAGTCTCCTTGTGGGCTGTTTCTTGCCATATTTCAAACACATCTCTTATAAAACTCCTCTCCCTATTAAAATCACAGGCGTGAACTTGCAATCACAGCCAACACACAGCACTGTTCTAAGCACAACATGCAGCAGCTCATTTAGTAACCCTATGGTGTCACTTTTAGTCCATTTTACAGAGTAGGAAACTGAGGCTCAGTAATGTTCATCAACTTTACTTTACAGACCCTGGGCTTACTACAAGAGCTCACAGTGGTATATTCTATGGTGGGGATATGCTAATTTGGGGTAGAGTTAGTATTGTCAATTACTGGGTATTTTACAACTCTTATGGCATGATTCCATAAGGGACAGGTATAGGATCCTTCACACATCTCACAGAGCGCTTCTCTGTAGTTGAACCCTGGAGCCCTTCTCTTGACTTTCTTCTTTTTCTTCCTTCAGGCATTGCTTCTCAGCCATCTGGCCAAGGTCGAGCACACTTCCCTTCAGGCATTTCAAGAAACCATCTCGGCTCTCTGGGTGCTTACCATACTCAACGCGCACACCTAGATTCTCTTAGCAAGAATCTCACGCTTGTCGCTTACTACAATACCAGCAGCATGCTGGGTAATATTCGTCTGGTTTTACTTTAAACAGTGCCCTTCCTGTCTACACTACTGCCCTTGTGTGTGTGTGTGTGTGTGTGTGTGTGTGGTTTCTTTAATCTCTACACTACTGTGTGTGTGTGTGTGTGTGGTTTCTTTAATGTCTACACTACTGTGTGTGTGTGTGGTTTCTTTAATGTCTACACTACTGTGTGTGTGTGTGGTTTCTTTAATGTCTACACTACTGACCTTCGTGTGTGTGTGTGTGTGTGTGTGTGTGTGTGGTTTCTTTAATGTCTACACTACTGACCTTCGTGTGTGTGTGTGTGTGTGTGTGGTTTCTTTAATGTCTACACTACTGACCTTCGTGTGTGTGTGTGTGTGTGTGTGTGTGTGTGTGTGTGTGTGTGTGTGGTTTCTGGAGGGCGAGCCTTGGGTTCTACTCCACCTTCTCTTTCATGTTGTCTTAGTTGCCTTTCTATTGCAATTACAAAATACCATGACCAAGACAACTTATAACAGAAAGCACTTAATGGGAGCTCATGATTCCAGAAGAGTCAATGACCACCATGGCAGCGGGCAGGTAAACGCTGTACTGGAGCAGTAGCTGACAGCCTACATGCTAGGTCAGCAGCCGTGAGGCAGAGAGAGGGCTGACTGGGCATGCGATGCGCCTTTGATGTCCAGTCTATCACCAACGGCACACCTCTTCTGACAAGGCCACAGCTCCTAGCTTTTCCTCAACAGCTCACCATGCCCTAGTGATGCCTATTGCACCTTGATATTTTTCACTCATAAAAGGGAAGCAAAAACCACACCTGCATCAGGATGTCCTTACCAGTGACAGATGGGTCAATATATATATGGCGGGCACGCAGGGAATGATCGATAAATGTTAGGTCTTACTAATAGTCTCATCAAATATCTATTTAGCTATTAAGAAATGATAAGCTATTAAAACAAGATCTTGGCTGTGCTTGGGGGAAAAGTGAAGGACATGTTAGTAGGGCTTATCTGTAGAGTGAGTGGCAAGCTCTATCTCTCAGTTTCTCATGAGGCACAAAACTCAACCCCTGTCTCCTTTAATCGGTCCTTGTTTCTGGCCCAAAAGAAGTGACTGGTGTTACTGTCCAAACATAGAGACATTTACTGGGATGCTGTGTTGATGGGCAGGGTCGCTGTGGTGCAGACGATCCCAGCTGTTCTCTACACCCTCATCCTTGGGTGTGGAGCCCCAAGAGAACAGGGCAGCCCCAAGCAATCATCTTCCTTCACTCCAGTGGCAACAGGAAGCGCACCCTCCACCCAGCTTTGCAGCCTCAGAGGGCAGCACCCTACCAGCCCTGCTCTACCCATACGTTCCTGACATCTGTATGGCAGCCTTCCCTTTCTGGCCCCAAGTTCTCTCTGAGTGTGGAGACCACACAGTTTCCATTGCGGCGAACATGAGCAGCCTGGGATCTGGTTGGATACAGTAGCACGTTCTCGCACCTGACCAGAGAACCTTGTGTAGAGGCACACACATGGGCTGCTCCACAGAGACTAACACAGTCGTATCCTACCTCCATTCTGTCCTCTTTAAGTTTACGTTCTCCTGGACAGGCACTGAGGAGAGGAGAAAGGAACAATGGAAATCAGCCCCCAACAACCTGTGTAAACCCCTAACAAACTCAGATTACTTTCTGATGGAAATGTGTTCAATAAACTGTGTTGTATTCGAGCAATGGTGCTCATTATGCAGTAAGAGCCTTTTGATGCAGAGATTTCCTAACGGACTTCCGCATGATACTCAGACTCGAGAATAACAAGAAACTTTCTTGGGAAATTCCTCCTCCAAGCCAAATAACCATCGCTTACAGTGGTTATCCTGCCCAAATCATAGCACTGAGCCTAAAGACGCGCACACATGCATGTACACATGTGTAAAAATTACCTAATCACGTTGTACCCAATGTGGATTGAAAGCAGCTTCTGGAACTATAGAAATGAGCAGAGTCCTTAGAAAAGCCAGGCTGGGGGGCTGATTTCACCCCAGCTGTGTCTGCCTGTGCATTCCCCAGGAAGTTCAAGAACCACGAACAGCTGTAGACACCCCAGTCATCAGTAAAACAGAAGCAGTTAGTTCCCTCCTGCAAAAAGCTCTGTCCATGGGATTCTGCATCTACCTTCTAAGCATAAGGAGGTGGCGCCTATGTCTACCCTGAACTTTTAATAGGATCTCTTCCTTTGCTTTCGTGCTGTTCTTCTAGGAAGCTTGACCATTTCCACTCCCAGACAGGCACCAGCCCCACCAGCACCATCCAGGACAACGCTCCGGCCCCCGAGAATCAAGCAACGCCTGTACTCATTTCTCCTCCCGTTCCTCAGACCTGCACAAGTGGCTCCTAACGCTTTGAGACCAAAGGGTTATTAAGCTGCCCTTCCACTCACATTTGAGAGCAGGGTTCCTCGCTCGGAACTCTGTGAGAGCACCGTTGTCTACATTTTACCAACACTCTGAATTCAAAATGTCCTTATTTCCCCTTTGATCTGAGAGTCTACGTGTGTCAACCAAGAGATGGACTACAGGAACCTACAGGAACTACGTCCTACCTGTGGGATGTAGCCGCTGCGGCACTCCACATTCAAGATAATCCGGGGAAGTGGAGAGATGACTCAGTGGTTAAGAGCACCGGCTGCTTTCTGCCCTCTGTGAGCACAAGAACGCATGTACAAATACACAGGCAAAACATTCGCGCTCACAACGGAAAAACAAATATTCTTTTAAAAAGAAAGACAGAAAATCCAAGTCCTTGGTTTTTTACATGGCATTAACCTTTCAATCTTGGGAACTAACTCCCAGCCAATTGGTAGCAAAGCCGGAATTAGATGTAGGCCACCCGGTCTAATGAAATTAAAGAGCCATTAACACTGTACATTCTTATGCATTTAGTTAAATAGTTATTTAATACGCAAATGCTATATTCAGAGTCCTCATTTTAACAAGGAGATGAATAGATGATGGATGGATGGGTAGAGAGAGGGAGGAAGGGAGGGAGGGACAGACAGTGGGAAAGAGGGACAGACAGATACATAATAAAATACTGAGGGAGAAAGCAAAATATAATCCACAAATTAGCAAAATACTTTTTTAGAAAAAAAAAACCTGTCACACAGCATTTAACCCATCAATACAACTGTCATTTGCCTTGCTAGAATACTTTATTTGCAGCTGACACTGAATAGGATGAGTTCACAAAGTCTGGAAGTTGACAATGAGGTAGAGATAGGCATTCTGTCTAAGCCAAGGGCATCTGCCCTTTCAGAAAGTCTTGAGAAGGGGAGTGTGGCAGGTCTGAAATCCACAGGTAAAACCTATTCCGGGTTATTTAAGAACAACCTTTTCCTGCCCTCTGCACTCTCGGGAGCATGGAATATATTTCTGTAGCATTTCTATTAGGAAGCCAATTAGTATAGCCGAGAAATGCCATCAACAGCGAAAAGTAAAATTAGCCTTTACTTGTAAAATTCCTCCTGAGGGAAATGCTGGTGGCTCCTGTCTCCAGCAAGCATGGTAATGGGAGTGCTGTGTCATCTCATGGTGAGCAGACTGCCTCATCAACAGCACCTGAGTTCAGCCACCAGTGCGGTGGTAGGAAGGCAGGGCTCCCTGCCTCACCCGCCTTCCCCCCCACCGCCTCCCCCTCACGGCCTCCCCCACCACCCGCCTCCCCCCCTCACCGCCTCCCCCACCACTGCCTCCCCCCTCCCCCCTCACCTGCTTCTCTGCCTCCCTGGTTCTGTCTTCATCCGTCATACCTTAGTCCTGTGCTCCATCAAAATTGCACGTATGCATCACATTAACAGCACTGACTTTCTGGCGCTCTCAAAACGCTCTCAATTACTTTCACAAATGGTGTGTGTGCATTTACAAGTGTGCATGCATGTTTGGGGGGGGTGGATGTGCGCTCTTGCACAAGTGTGGAGGCCAAGAGGACAACCACATTCAGCAGCCATGGTCTACCTTTCTGAAACAAGCCCTCCCACTGCCCGGAAGCCTAGGCCAGCTGGCCAAGGAGCCCAGAGATCCACTGCACCACCAAACCCAACATTTCCATGTGTGCTCCGGGGATCAGACACAGGCTTTTATGCTTGCAAGGCACTCACTTTACCTACTTGAGCTCTCTCTCCAATCGTCTTGACAAGTTTTGAATAATAGACTTATGAGGTATTTCAATCAACACTGTCATTTGAGATAACTCTATTAAGTGTGACGCTGCAGCAGGTGACTGAGACCCAGGGAAAGGAAATCATGTGAAGTTACTTTAGCATACTGTGGTTACTAAGTGCCAAATCCAAGCAGAGATTCAGTCCTAGTCCGAGGCTTCCTGGGGGTTTTTGTTTGTTTCGTTTTGCTTGCTTGTCTCCTTAGGTTAAAACTTATTTCTGCTTCACAACCAGGAATGTCTCATTATCTGGGCCTTTCCTGAACACTTCCCTGGGTCTGAGGAAGAGAAACCTCGCCTTATGCCCAAGGCTGGACTTTTATTCTTTTCTTCCTATCTCTGTCTCAGCGACATCACCCTCCCTTTACTGGCTCATTCTCATCCTCCTGTGGCCTCGCTGGAGTTCACAGGGCTGGAACACACAGGGAAGCTCATAGAAGCAAAACATAGTTCATCCTTTATGTGTTATCCATGCTATACTAAGCAGAGGAAAATCCCCTAGGAAAATATAACCTTTATGAGCCAATTTGCCTTCCTCCTCTTTAAATCTAAGAGCAATATCTAGAGCACAGATTCCGCACCGAGCCCGTCCTGTGCTTTATGAGGGTAGTCTCCAGGCGTGCATTTTCTAGTAGCTGCTCCTTCCATTGGGAATGCAGCTCCCCAGGTCTCTTCTCTGGGCCCGCCTTCTGCCCTCCTGAACACGGTCTCCAGTGCCCTGTTCCCTGTACCAATGCGTCCATCCTTCTCTGGGCTTTAATTGTATCTTTTGCTGGGAGACACAGCTCTCCCCCTCTCTTTAATGGGTCTCTGTGTATAACACTTCCCCTCCTGGTTTCAAGGCAAGAGCGGGGGCTAGTACATCCCATTCCTAACCACAAAGCTTCTAATACGAGAGCTCTGAACAGTCCAGGCTCTGGCATCCAGACACATTGTCTCTTAGTAACGAAGTCTGTGCTTACACTGGTTCCTACAAATTCCAGGAAACCCAGAGGTAAGACAGGTCTCAAATACAGCACTGCCAAGGCTCCAGCTCCATGCCTTGGCAGCCGTGTACTCTACCCTCTCTTCCGCATCTTGGGTCTGTGGTCACTCTGACTTCCCTCACGGTCACCGTCATCTGCAGCTTCGATGTTCGTTCATGCTGGCGTGATGCTGAATGTTTTCGTGTGAACCTCCTCTCTCTGTCCAGTTAAACTGAAACCCCATTACATTTATACCCGGAGTAGGCACACACACACACACACACACACACACACACACACACACACACACACACACACACACACCGCGCGCGCCACATCTTTTTTGCAAGCAAGGAAACGGCCTCAAAGACTAGGCTGGCCAAAATTCCGCGGCTGGGGATGGAAGCCAGGTAATCTGGCTCTACGGATGCTGCTTTCGATCGCCATCAGAACCAGGCAGAGGCGGAGGAAGCAGGCCCTGCCAACGCGGCCAGTTCTGCTCGCAGAGGGTCATTGGACACCACGTGCATCGCGTAAAAGGGAAAACTGGGGCTGGCGGAAGGACTATATAAGCCCTGCAGAGGAGTGTCAGCCTCGAATCTGCAGCGGGGGTCAGAAACACGAGTGTCAACGATGTGCTCTGACCCCCACCACCGAGGCTCATCAGAGGCTCTGAATGAGCACGCACGGGGCTCGCACACAGTCAACGCCACACCTGTCTGAAGACTCCCCCGCGGACACACGCTCTAGCCAGTCAGCACCAAAGCCAGCTACTGCTTTGGGCACTCTCTTTAGTCTGCCATTTGCTGTCTGCGACTCTTACTTAGCCCTGCCTCAGCTGCATCAAAAGCTGCGGGTGACAGTATGTCCTCCGCGATATTATCACACGGGTTGAAGGCGATGTGATAATTAACATTAACGAATGTGAATGTGAAACATTAACGCAGTGTTTGCCCCTCCCCCCATAAACCCTGTTAGTTACCATAATTCACTTCAGTTGCACATGGGCATGCTTGACAAGCTCAAGTAACCTTTCGATCTTAGGCGTCAAACAACCCCAGAAGGGCAAGTGCTTGTCTGGAAAAGACAAGAGCCCAGACCTTTCCCTGTCTCCTCCCTCTAGAAGCTCCACGGGAGCTCAATATTGCGTGCACGCTATGCCTGTTCTCCTGGACCCCAGCTAGGCTTCTGCGGGGCGGGGGGGGGGGGGGATCGCACCAATATCAACAACTCTTCTAATGAATAAATTAACCAAGAAGTTTCCCTGCCTAGACTGAGTCCTGGTAGACTGAGGCAGTCAGCTGTCTATCTGAAAGCAGATACGCCACGCCACAGGTGTGTTCTTCACTCGCTGTCTTCACGGAAAAAGGAACTGGTTTCTACTACTATTGATGAAATGGCAGAGGGGAAGGAAAGACCTCTTATCCTTCAGCAGGATTTCTTAGCCTCAGTATATAACTAGAAACAGTAGATACCCAAGCAACTCAAGTGATAATTCACCAAAATCTTTTGTTGCTCTATCACGAATGTCTGAATTTTACCTGCAATTACAAAAATAAAATGAAATGAAACAGAAGTATCTAAGGTAAACTGGAAATTTTTGGACCCAAAATATAAATATAATGATATAAAAGTCATTATGTTTAATAATTAATTTTAATACAATAATAAGACTATGCTGGGGAAACCCACAGAAACAGCTGACCTGAGCAAGTGGGAGCTCACAGAACCAGCATAGGACTGAACCAGGCCCTCTGAACATGGGTATCAGTTGGGAGGTCTGGGCAGTCTATGGGGCCTCTGTCAGTGGAACCAGTATTTATCCCTAGTGCACGAATGGACTTTGGGAGCCCATTCCCTACGGAGGGATACTCTCTCAGCCTAGATACATGGGGGGGGGGGCCTGGACCCTGCCCCAAATGATGTAATAGACTTTGATGATCCCCTATGAGAGGCATCACCATCCCTAAGGAGTGGATAGAGGGTGGGGGCATGGGAACTGGGATTGGTATATAAAATAAGACTGCTTCTAATTTAAATAAAATTTATAAAAAAGAATATTTAGCAGGGAAGGAGGGGAGGGAGAAGGAACTGGGATTGACATGTAAAACAAGCTTGTTTCTAATTTAAATTTTAAAAAGGAAAAAAAGAATATTTAATACATATTTCAGTACAACACTCAATACTATTCAACTCCTTTCAAGTAACTTATTCTTGAATATGTAACACAGTTCTCCACCTCCAATCCACTGGACCTTAATGCGTTTAGTGAATGTTATGTAACACAGTTCTCCACCTCCAATCCACTGGACCTTAATGCGTTTAGTGAATGTGTTTAATCCATCAACACGGCTCCAACTCACCAACTCTCACCGGAGTCCCCATAAAGGTTCCTGATTTCCCAGCATAAACGGAATGAGCTGAAAGCACATCTCACATTCCCCAAATCTCATTCACCTCATTAGCCACTAGGAACTTGTTTCTGATACACGAATAACGCTTGATATTATTCGTGTATCTACATTAAAAACCGTATCTACACATTGGTTTTTAATGTAGACATCGTTAGATGCTCTTGAAGTTTAGAGATGAGAGAGTGAAACATACACAGTTCAAGTTACACACATCTTCCCCCTAGGGAAATTATGATGTTCTCACTGGCACCTCAAAAAGTAAATGGCTTCCCAATGGCAAAAAGCACATAATTTTAAACTTTTGAAAAGGCAACTTTTAAACATTCTCTGTATTTCTAGATGTGGGCAGATTCTAAAATCTGGTTCTCGTGTGTATAGTCTTCCTTTCCATCACATACACATCCTTACTGCAACTGGTGCCGGGGTTCTTTGAAGGAGTACTAACCTAATCCATGGCTGTTTCTAAAAGTTCTCCCAAGGAACACACCAGTGCATCTTAATTTCCTTCCATTCTTATTTAGATAGCATGCACTTGGGAACATTATCTTGAGATAGTTTTTAGAACTCAAGCTGTCACGTCTTAAAATAGAAAACAGTACATTTTAACATACCTAGTTCTAAGTTTCTAGATCCTATCAGGTACCAACATCCCACCCACAAACAAGACCTAGTTGTCCACTGAAATTAAGTATACAGAAAATAGGCAATGGTTTTTAATTTCCCACAAAGATGCAATCTGATGTTGGATAAAGGAACCATCCTGGTAAAACATGATGGCAGAAATTGAGCCTAGAGTCAGTTAGTAACACAAACTTCTGAAATTTCTGCAGTGGGCATGGAGAAAGAGGTTGATAAACTGGGTGTGCGTCAAGAGAGACCAGGAAGCTAAAGTTGCTGTTGAAATGGCCGCCCAAGACCGAGGCAATAGTCATTATGAAGTTCCCAAACCATCAAACTCTTACTCGATCTGGCTCTTTCTAATAACTGAAATAGACAAACTTCCTACTATGTGTGACACAAACGTTTCCCCAGCAACGAACATCATTCCCCCAACACCTTGCCCACACATGTTCTCTTAGAAAACCCACCCATTCTGACCATTTCCCAGAGATGTTTGCACCAGCCTATTGGGCTGTGTGGCTCTAAAAACATATGCAGACTAGGCTTTGGACCCAAACTCCGAGCTTGACATTGCAACAGCGCAGTCCCTGGTGAGCACTTGTATGGACACTATACATAGGCTTTAAGGTGACACTTAGGGAAACCAGTTTTTCAAGGGAGAGAGGGAAAGGAAGACTGTATACCAACAGTCATCGTCCAGGTGACCCTGACCACATCCCTGCAGAGCACCTGTCTATCTTGTCTATCCTTTCTTCCACCATCTTCCACCCTCTTCCACCACCACCCTTCAATTTGGATGGACTTCTTTGTTTCTTTTCTTTTCTTTTCTTCTTTTGGATTTTGAGACAGGGTTTCTCTGTGTAGCTTTGAAGTCTATAGACCAGGTTGGCCTCAAACTCACAGAGATCCTCCTGCCTCTGCCTCCCGAGTACTGGATGGCTTTCTGCTACTGTCAGTCACATTGGTTCCTAAACAAGAGATGACAATGAAGCGAGTAAATAAATGGTCTGAATTTTCAGAGAGAACAAACAGAAGCTTTTGTAAAGGGAGAATGCTTCAGGAAGCAGAAATCAGAAAGACTGAGATCCAAGAGGGAAACTGACAGACAGGATGTGAAACCTCCCAAAACACAAAGCCTGAATAAGGTCAGAAATCAACTCAAAAGGAATCTGAGAGGTGTCAACAAAGGAACTCCTGGGCCAGGAAGCCTGCAGACTGCCAAGTTCCTAGGAATGAAGACAAGCTCAAGAACTGTAGCTGAGCTAAGGAGGCCATCCTCCTTAGAACTCAACTGTACAAAATAAAAGCTGTCTGTCCCTGAAGGGGAAAGGCTCTCCTAGGTCCTGAATTAGTGTCCTGAGAGATGACCTCTCCTTCCATGGATTAATTGTCCTAGAGTTGCCTCTTCCCATTCTCACTCGTCCTGACTCCTCTGCCATCCCCTTCCTCATCATTTCCCTGCATCCTTCCCTTTCCTCTTTGAAATCATCACCCTCCTCCAGCTTGTACCAGCCACAAATGTCTTCAAATATTTCCAAATGTCTTCTGGGGGACAAGATCTACCCCCAGTTAAGAACCCCCAAGTTAACTTGATCAATACATACTGCTGAGCAGGTAGTCCCTGGCCAACCAAGGGAGATGAAATGAGAAGTTGCTGCTTTGGTCTTCTCTTCTTCCTTTCCTACCAGAAGACAAGATGGCCGCAGGTAGCTTCTAAAATGCAGTCAAATGCTGGAGTTCCAAAGACACAGAAGAAACTGCTCATGCCAGACTCCTGTTTGTCAGGCTGCCCCAGCTCTCGGCTGCATGCCTGCACTCTGCCAAAATCCCAGATCCCAAACTTCAGAAAATTTTTTCCACAGCTTCCAAAGTCTGACCTTTAATGCAGCTTATCTGGGGGTGTATGTGTGTGGGAAAGATTTATAATTTTCTATATTCCTGCAAAGCCAAACTATTTATTGAGTTCACCTGGTGGTGGTGGGAATTTGCACACAGACGTCAATGGACCCAAACGCCACCAGAAGAGCTCCACCTGCAACTAATTATAGAAACTGAAATTGAACTGTGGCCAGAGGAGAACCCACCCTATCTGTGTTGGCCAATAAAATCACCCTGTTACTTTTCTCTCTGTCAGCACAGACTTGGTTCTTAAAGACCTCTGAGGATGCTGCCCACAGGAAATGTTATTAGACAGTGATGCTCAGAGGATGATCACCATTCCCGACCCTCTATCCTACCTTCCCCTCACTACACTTGGTTTTAATAAGCACCTTTGGCATAGTGCGACTAAACAAATCTATTCACTGAAGCAGTCCAAATTTTTTTTTTTGGTTGCATCTGCACTACAGGAATCCCATTGCCCAACTAACATGATCCAGAAGGAAAAAGAGAGGCAGGATTCATTTAGATCGGCCAACATCCAGCATACAAAGTTTCTTGCCCTTCTATGAACCAAATCTTTCCAAAGAAAACCTGAGAATAAAACTCTGTAAGGCTATTCATCTGGTACACATGCCTGCCTCTAGGTAGGGCTGACTGCAAGAGATTACTGGGGCAGAAAACAGCTCACATCTGTGACAAAGATGTACAGCTCACTTCAAATCATTCTTACATTCTAGCAAACAAAGAAACACACGGTGACACCGTGACACCTCATCAGTCTCAAGGAAATTCTCACCTATCTATAGAAGACATTTAAGGTGACATTTCTGTCTAAGCAGGTCCTCACCTAAGACTGGATAAAAGATCTTCCAGCTTTCCAGAAAACTGGGGGAGAAAACTATACCTGAGTAGCTTCAAGGTGTCTCAAGATGAGAAAGAATTTTTCCCCCGGTCTTTGTAAATTCTGGCATTCTGTGCTGTGTGTTGGCACTGAACTAGATTATCCAGTGCTTAATCCATGTGCTGTGTAACTCTGGGAAAACATGCACACAAACATGCGTGCCTCAAATGGAAACAAAGTGAACCACCTTACCCAGAGAGGCAGCATTTGACTAAACAGAATGACTAGTCACAATGACTTACACAGTCAGGGCCTTACCTTCTCACATGACTAGAAATCTTGAGGCAGGCCACACAGTGGGTCTGTTTCTCAGCACTTTCTTTGGTCTTTATTCCATGACTAGAATATGGCACACCTCATCCCAAGCATCACCTGAATGCTCGAGACAAGCATTGCTGACAACAGCTGTATTAGGTGGTGGTCGGGGGGCTGCAGCAGTAGCATCCTACAACGTATTTAGTTTAAGGTAAAGTTTCGTGGTCAAGGAAGATTGGGAAATTGCTGGGTCAAAAAAAAATTAAATGTTTAATTCCAAGGGCAGTAGTATTACATATCATTATATATAGTGCTCTTTGGTTAGAGATTTGCATTCTCTCACAATTCTGGAGGCCGAGATAGGAGGGTCAGCCCAACTGCTTCTTTCTACGGGCTTCCAGTCAAGGGTGTGTTCCAAGAGTCTTTGCTTGACTACAAGGCCACCCTCAAGTTGCATGTGTGCACATCTCTCTGTGAATGGTTGCATCTGTGCCCAAGTTTACGTTTTTATATAAAGACAGTGGCTATCTGGATCATGGCCCACGCTCAAGATTTCATTTTAAGTTGATTACCTATGTAAAGGTCTTTTCTCTAAATGGGGTCACAGTCTCAGATAAAAGGAGTGAGAAATCTAACCTACCTTTATGGAGGGAGACAAAATTCAGCCTAGAACACACACATTATGAATTCCCAGGACAGACGTTTCTAGTCCGTGTGTCTAAAGTTTCTTTGATCAGAAAATCCTCTTTGGAAAACATCGTTTCCCTGACCACGCTTTAGACATCCTGTCTTCAGGGATTCAGATTTCTACCAGTGGAAAGAAAGGAGCTCTGAAAAAGGTACAATAGACAAGTCTATTGGAGTAGTGAATGCATCTGATTTAGCCCGTTTTCTGTTGCCATAACAAAATACCAGAGACTGAACAAAACGGTTCTCATCAAAAAGGTTGGTGAAAGCCACATCTTGGCTCTTCGTGGATATTCCATTGCAGTTGACCTGTTCACTCCCAGTAAGACTGGGGTGTCCTCGCGGTAACTACTGCAGTCCCTCAATGGCCAGTTCACTCCCAGTCTCCAGATGCCTAACCCAGTCCTGGAGAAAGACATTACTCCACTCATGTGGGTGGAGCCCCCGTGACCCACTTACCTCTTAAAGGTCTCCCCACCTTGCAACAGCTACATTAAGAGCCAAGCTTCCAACACAGTACCATTTAGGAGACAAACCATGCCCAAACCATAGCAACATCTAACCCCACCCCCCCACCCCGTCATAAACTTGAGACTCAGCAATTCTTGCCAAGCCTTCACTGTACAGAGTGATGACAGTTGAGTTTCACTGTTATCGGACTGTCCTGCCGCAGCTGCCTCGCTGCCTTCTCATTAGGACAAACTATCTCCATCACTCGCTCCCAGCTGGCACAGCTCATCAGATCCGGACACTCACAATCAAACGAAGCCTTCAGAACAGGGTCAAATGACTCCTATTGAAAGGGGCATGTAGTTAATACAAGTAAAATAATAAAAATAAAAAATGGGTGGGATAGAAAATGTAGCTTGTAGAATGCTTGGTTAGCATGCACAAAGATGTGGGCCCAGTCCCCAGCACCCATAAAACTGGGTGTGGCAGTACACTCTTGTAACAGAGGCAGTCGGGAAGCAAAGGCAGAAGGATGGGAAGTGCATGGTCACCCTTACCTACACAGGGATTGCTGGGCTAGCCTGGGATACATGAGACCCTATCTCAAAAGAAAAGATGAAAAGAAGAGGAGGGGAGGAGGAAGGGAGAAGGAAGGAGGGGAGTGGGAGAGGGAGAGAGGAGGGGGAGGAGAGAGAGGCAAGGAGGAGAGGAGATGGAGATGGAGAGGAGAGGAGAGGAGAGGAGAGGAGAGGAGAGAGAGGAGAGGAGAGGAGAGGGGAGGGGAGGGGAGGGGAGGGGAGGGGAGGGGAGGGGGAGAGGGAAAGAAGAGGGGGAGGAGAGAGGGGCGAGGAGGAGAGGAAAGGAGATGGAGAGGGGAGGGGACAGGGGAGGAGAGAAGGGGGAGGAGGGGGAGGGGAGGCAGGGGAGAGGAAAGGAAAGGAAAAGAAAGGAGAGGAGAGAGGTTACCTTCTCTCAGCTTCTTTTCAGTTTGAGGCTCCAAATATGAACTAATAAGTGCTTTGTTGAATTTGGATCAAAAGTTCTTATTAATATTGACTTAGAGTCTGTTCTTTTCTATAGTGCTAACTCAGAAATAGAAATGATCATATAGCCATTACTTAAAAGCTGTGCCGTTCCCCAGACAGGTTTACTTACACTTCTTGGGTTACAGTTGCCAATGACCTTGTCCCACTTCTTCACGAGATGAGTAAATATTAGATCTAGCACAGCCTCCTCGTGTGCAATGCTATTTATATTCACACGGAGCCTTGGCTGGCTACACACACCCTAGGAAATGTCTAAAGTTTACTTCCCACGTATCTAATTTGGAAAAGAGGTCACTAAAAACACAAAGGTAATAGCAGCACAGACTATCCGGGCACATGAAAAGCCAGTAACATCTGTGCACTAAACTGCAAGAGCAAATCCTTACAAAATTTCCACTTCTGAGTGTTCAAGGCAAGGTCTTACTCTACTGCCCAAGCTGGCCTTGAACTCTTGATTCAAGAGATCCTCTCACCTTAGACTCCCAAGTAGCTGGGACTAGAAGTGAGTAGTGCTCTGTGCGGCTTCTTCCATGCTTGTGAACATTCACTCTCTACCATACATTCTCCTTCTGGTCTCCACTGTATTAGCAGATGAGTGAGATCAAAGACCAGGAAAACTAGTGAGGTATTGGAGTATACACCTGCGTTCAAGCACACAGAGGCAGAGGCAGGGGGATTTCTGAAAGTCTGAAGCCAGTCTGGTCTACATGCCAAGTTTCAGGCCAGTCCAGGCTACATAGTAAGACTTTGCCTCAAAAAAAAAAAAAAGGAAAAGAGAATAGAAAAACCTATTAATTTTTTGAGAAACTGAGTCGCTTGTCCTCCTTATGATAGCATAATATCATCCCCCCAACATCTAGCATAACCCTACCGGTCATAAAAAAAAAATGAGGGTCTGTTTCAATCAACAGCAAAACACTCATTGACAATACTATTAAAAATCATATTTTTATTTTTCTGCATACAAGTGTTTGCCTACAGGTGTGTGTGTGTGTGTGTGTGTGTGTGTGTGTGTGTGTGTGTGTGTGTGTGTGAATACCTGGTACCCATGGGAGGCCAGAGAGGGTGTCATATCCCCTGGAATTGGAGTTAAAGCCGGTGTGAACAACCATGATGTTGCTGGGAACCGAATCAAGGTCCTCTGCAAGGGCAGCCAGTGCTCTTAACCACCTCTCCAGTTCCTCATGACCAATATTCTAAACGTATCTTTCCCCCAAACCATCCTACCGCTGTGACATTGGGAACAAGAGCTGTGGGTTCAGTCACTCCGAAGAATAGGTTTCCCAGAATAGTGTGTCTGCTCTCCAACAGTTTACACAATCACATCACACAACAAGGGCATGAATGACAAGAAAGACCTGTGTAGCCATGCATCCCGAACTCTGGCTTACACACAGTAAGCTAGCCTTGCATCTAGGCACTCTGCCTTACTTACATTCATGAAGCTAGCCCTGTACCCATGCACTCTGGACTTGGGCTTGTATACATTAATCTAGCCCTACACCCATACACTGGGTTACACACATTAACCTAGCACTGCACATATGCACATTCTGGATTACACAAATTAAGTTAGCCCTACAAACACGCACTCTGCATTATACACTTTAAGCTAGCCCTGTATATATGCACTCTGGGTCACACCTTAAGCTATCCTGAACACATGCATTCTAAATTATACACCTATAAACTAGCCCTGCACACATGTACTCTGGGTTACACACCTTAAGCTATCTCTGCACACACACACACACACACACACACACACACACTCTGGATTGCACACATTAAACTATCTCTGCACACATGCACTCTGGGTTACACACATTAAGCTATCTCTGCACACACCACACACACACACACACACTCTGGATTGCACACATTAAACTATCTCTGCACACATGCACTCTGGGTTACACACATTAAGCTATCTCTGCCCACATGTGCTCTGGATTACTCACATTAAGCTAGCCCTGTACATATGCACTCTGGATTATATACATCAAGCTAGCCCTTAACTCCTGCACTCTGGGTTACACACCTTAAGCTATCTCTACACACACACACACACACACACACTGGGTTACACACATTAACCTATCTCTGCACACATGTGCTCTGGATTACTCACATTAAGCTAGCCCTGTACATATGCACTCTAGGTACACACATCACCCCAAACTTCGGGACTGCAACTCTGGGCAGTAGCAAATGTATTCACATCCGTATGGACCCGTGTCACTGAAAAGAAGGGACAGGAAGTGAAGAGGAGGTGGGATGTCCGTCCAGGAACCTGGCCATCAGCACTGTACACGTAAGAACTCTGGGGCCGCCCACCCATTGGCCCCGTAGTTCTTGAACTTTCTCTAGCACAGGGAGCAAGTTCAGCGGCCTCCCTTAGAACTGGTGATGGTCTCGGCTCCCATGGATGGGACCAGGAGGATATCAAGATCAACGCCCTCTATAAACTGCTCCCGAGAGCACATGCCTGTGTCACAGACAAGAGCACACAAGTTCTTCCCTCCCTTCTATAAAGGGTCTGCCTCCCGTTTCTCTTCAGGTGTTTTCAATTCTGCTATGCGACGTACTGGAAGAATGGCATTTGCAGCTGTGGCTTCTGGTCGCTGTGCTTAAGAAACCACAGTCAAGTGTCTCTTCAGACTTTCATGTCCCTTTCTTGTGTGTAGAAACGGCTATTAGGTGCTTTTCCTTTACCTCTAAAAGGAAGGCGCAGTTAGTTAGTAGGAGATGGTGTGGATGTTGTCTGAGTGATCCCAGGGGTCCTCAGGTCAGTGAAGGCATGCCCTTGACAGGGACCGTAAAACCCTGGCTGAGCAAGTCACTCCTCCAAACATTCCCCACCGTCTGTGCCAGTCAGAGGCCCAGAACAACCACTCCACCCCATCTTGGACTGAAACCTCTCAAGCCATGAGTAGAAATAATCCTTTGTTCTTCATAAGTTAATTGTGTCAGGCATGTGTCAGCTAAGACAGAAAGCTAGGTAACACAGGCAGAAATTAGAAATAGCATCAAACTCATTCCTAGGAAAAATAAGTCCCCAATTAAGAATAAAAATCCTATATAAGCCAAATTCTTAATCGTTCCATTAGAGCTTTTCATTCTTTTCATCAAATAGGACCTTCCTGTCATACTGACACCCTTTCCACTAAGTGCTCCCCTTGGTCAGCAAGGCAACCACAAAGTCAAGCGCCTAACCAAAGCCTCAGAGGCTAACTCTGCCACCTTCCAACTTAGCAGAAATCTGGGCAAGCCCTCCATTCTCTCTACATTTACACTTACCTCTGAGATAAGAAAACTTCTAGTACTGGCCTCAAGTAACTGCATGGTGAGACACATAATGTTCTACTCACAACTCGTGACTCACCATAAGACCTCAACAAATGGCTCCTGCCTATGGCAGCAGTAAAAGGGGAACAGCAGCAGCAAGAGACGTCTAGACTATTCCCCAAACTTTATTTCCTCTAGGTTCACTATTTTTCAATTATTTTTGTTCGTCCGTTTTGGTTTCTTTGACACATGTCACTGGGACTGGCCTTGAACTTACTACATAGCCTAGGACAACGTTTAACTCTTGCTCTTCCTGCTTCCGCCTCCCAAGTGCTGGGACTATCAGCATTTGCTGCCATGCCTGACGAGCCTCACTCCTAGAACAAACCTAAGAACCTGCAGATGCAGTTACTAACCCCATGTCTGTCTTCTCTCTCTCTCTCTCTCTCTCTCTCTCTCTCTCTCTCTCTCTCTCTCTCTCTCTCTCTCTCTCTCTCTCAAAAGAAAAGACTACACAGCCTCCACTTCCTCCAGCCGTGTCACTTCTGGTCAGGAGAACTAAGGAGTCAGTGTGACATCTTCAGGAATCTCTTGCCCTGGAGTAACAATTCTCAAAGTCAGGCTCCCAGAGGTAGAAGACCTGGGTCCTGTGTTGCTATATAGAAAAGATCTGACACTTGACACTTCATACCTCAAGGAATAAGAAATAAATATCAGAATGTGGGGCACATCTTTAATCTCAGAACTCAGGAGGCACAGACAGGTGGATCTCTAAGTTCAAATCCAGTCTGGTCCACAAATGGGCTTCAGGCCAGCCAAGGATACACAGTGAGATACTGAGAAGAAATGGAGGGAGGAAGTGTGTATGTGTGCACGCTATGTGTTGAGCCACTGAGATGTGAGGTCTGTTGTTACTCCACAAGAGCCTACCCTATCTGAGCAAGAAGGATGCATATACCTCCACATACTTCCAAGAGGGAAGAAAAGGGGCCTCCAGTTTTTAAAAAAATTACTTCATTATATTTATTTTACTTTGTCTCAGCCATATATTTTGTGAATATCAAAACACAACACATTGACACTGCAGCCTAATGTAACTTACAAATAAACACGCATGCATAAATGGGAATTGGTGCTCAAACATAAACTCAGTGACAGAAGCAGAGTATAAAAGTCACTGTGGAGCTGACAGACCAGAGACTACCCTCCAAGCTTTTTGCCACTGCTTTCATCATTGCTAAACTGCTTTAACCACTTAGAAAAAGCTGCAGAGAAGAGAAAAGCAACATGGAGCAGAGAGGAAGTGTGCATCGCAGTAACAAGTTCACAGGGAGTTCATGAACCAGCCAGTCAGAGCGCAGCAGAAAGTGGCAGTGAATGTTAATTTGATTTAAGGTAAAGAAGAGAGCTTTCTGTTCTGGCAGAAAACAATCACATTTTCCACATCTGAAAAGCGGTACCAGCCCTGCCAGATGATCAGAGATAAGGTGACTGCTTGTTGCTTACACACACAGAAAGCCAACAAGGAAAGATCTTTGTTCAAGGCATAAATGCATCCACAGGTGCTTAGCTCTAAAGTACCAGTGGTCAAGAGAATCGGGTGAGAGGGTCAGCAAATGACCCCCATCAAAACGTAGTGTATAGCGTTAGGCTGGCTACAAGACCAGGGGCCAAAGTCCTAAATGCCACCGGGAAACCCATGGGCCAAATGGCACAGTACCCTCTGCTCCCCCCCCGAGTTCTCTCTCTCTCCAGTAAGAAACTGAGATTTAAGTCAGTTGGTGGTGGCACACGCCTTTAATCCCAGCACTCAGGAGGCAGAGGCAGTCAGATCTCTGTGAGCTCAAGGTCAGCCTGATCTACTGAGCGGGTTCCAGGACAGCCTCCAAAACAATACAGAGAAAGCCTGTCTCAAAAAGGAAGGAAGGAAGGAAGGAAGGAAGGAAGGAAGGAAGGAAGGAAGGAAGGAAGGAAGGAAGGAAAGAAGGAAGGAAGGAAAGAAAGAAGGAAGGAAGGAAGGAAAGAAGGAAAGAAAGAAGGAAGGAAAGAAAGAAGGAAGGAAGGAAGGAAAGAAGGAAGGAAGGAAGGAAGGAAAGAAAGAAGGAAGGAAGGAAAGAAGGAAGGAAGGAAGGAAGGAAGGAAGGAAGGAAGGAAGGAAGGAAGGAAGGAATTGAGATTCAGGCATAGATATATCTGATTCCAAAGCCCTCGTGAAAGTAACACTGTGTAAGACAGGACGCATACAATAAAGAAGATGGGAAACGGACGCTGGCTGGGCTGAACGGGAGATGAATGCTGGGAAAGCGAACAGTGGGGAGGAAGAGGAAGAGCGTGGCAAGGGAAACCTCAGCAGTGTGCAGGGAGACCAAGGACGGAGCAGAGAGCCCGCGTGCGGGAGGGAGTGGTACGAGATGACACTGAACCAGTAGAAGGTGCCACGGGCTCAGTCAAGGAGGCACAGTGCCTTCTGGAGACAGTCAGTGTTAAGAAGGGAACAGGGAGCCGTAAGAAGGGGACAGTCAAATTCAGGAAGACTCTGGGAAATAGTCTCACTAATATCACTACCATACAGAAGATGGATCACAGTCTACGAAGGCATCTTACAAGGAGTTGATAAATACTGAATGGATAAAGGCTGAAACCAAGCTAAGGGTGCCCAGGAAACTGGGTTTCTCTGACATGGTATCAAGTCCACTCTTGCCAATCCTGTTTCATATTGTTGAGTTTGCTACTTAGGGAATGCTGATCATTCTAAGAAACAGCGCTGGTTTGACAGCAAGAACAATAACAAACAATAAAAAAAAAATCACCAGTCAAGTGTGGCCTTTTAATGTGTAAAGTGTCTTAGCATTTCCTCTTCTATGCGGCAGGAGGAACATCTCAACTGCTGTTGCAATCGCTGAAAAGGAGAACAGAATTAACCACATACAACGTTGGCAACGAGGATCAATTCTCCCCAACTCTGCAATTATGTGGGAAGGTTACTGGAGTAAGGAAATCGGTCAATACGCCATAGTACCTCCTGGGTTCTGCTGTGGCATCCCAGTGAAACAGATTAAGCTGTCACAGTCTTGGTGGTGCCCAACTTTCTTGGTACCTACAGTAAGTCTGGGGCCATCTGTAAAGCCTGGGGACACTGTGACAGGTCAGAACCTACCTGGTTTTCTTCGTGGGAAACCCTCATTTGCTCCTTGAGGACAGACATCCGGGCTGCCTCCTCTTTCCTCAAGACTCTCTCCTTCTTGAGCTCAGGGCTCCAGAAAGTCTTGATGCTGTTCATGGAAGATCCCAGTTTGCTGTCCTTAATGTCAAGTTCCTTCCGTAGCAGGTCATTCTCTCTCTGTAGCTCTTTGAGCTGGGCTTGAAGATCCAACATCGTGCTGTCTCTCACCTGCCTCAACATGGAGGGCACCTGGTGGTGGTGATGGGACGAGCCGCCCAGCCCACCATGCTGATCCGTGTAGGAGAGGACATCCGTGTGGGAGAGTCCAGCGGAAGCAATGTTGGGGCTGCTCCCCATGGCTGTGACCCGGCCTCCGTACACAGCTCGATTTGTGGCCCTGCCCAGAGTCATGGTGCCCTTCGGGTAAGTTGTCGATGCCACCCCTTCGTGGTCACTCAGGTACATGGGCCCGGATGTGGCATAGGCAGCATTGAGGGACTGAATGTTCTCCATGGACAGAGTCTTGCCTGTACCCCCGCCTCCCCCACTACTTGTTCTTCGGTGGCCCAAACGAGGGGACCTTGGCAAACGAGGGGACCTGGAGGGGCTGCCCTCCAGGTTAGCGATTGCTCTCGCGCTCCCATACATTTTCCTTCTCTGACGTGGCGCTGCTGAAGAGAAGAAATGCTAGACAACCGCAGGGCGTGTGCCGATGTTCCTTCCGCTTGGCCGGGATCCTCACCGCACTCTTTGTATAGCTGGCACCAGGAAACGACTCCACTCAGAGACCTGCAAAATGGGGGGGGGGGGGAAGATAATTAAAAACAAACTTCTTTGAAATGCTAACTACAATTGCATTGTATCTTAAAATATATTGCCAGAGGTCATTGGATGCTCTCCAAGAAGGCACAAAGTCCTGGGTTCAGTTCTTAGCATTGAAAAAAAAATCTAGATAGACAGACAGATAGAATGATGGATGAATGATGGACATACAGAAGTAGATGATAAGCAAGGGACAAATATGATTGACAGATGACATAAGCAGACAGACAGATGGAATAAAGTGGCCGCCCATATATTTACTTTATAAGGAAAAATAACTCTGGAACATTTCTTACTACATGCAAACTTTTAAGATAATTTTTTCACACTGTGCCCCCAAACCAAAAGTTATCAAAGCAAAGAGGAAATTCTGTTTTCCATAGGAAAATGAAGTTCCCCATCTTGATCTGTGTCAAGTACGGTTTGGAATAAAAAAAAATTCATCATATGGACTTTACCAATAGAATTACCCATCTTTAGGGACATGGCTCTCAAACATACATGGCTTAACAAGGCCTCTGGGAAACTGCTGCTTCCTTGGATGTCTAACATCTGACATATGTGTTGTCCTGTCTCCTCCTGTGCCCTTTAGAAATCACAGACTTCCTTTCTACTGTGCCCATACAGCCCTCTAGATAGCTTCCTACCACTCAGCTGGCATTGGCACATGACTTGGGAGCCCATTGGTAATCACAGAGCTGGAACCAAGAGGTGTTTCTACCAGCAGACACCTGCACAGAAGAGCAGATTCTCAAAGCTACTGCCAGGAGAAGCAAGTAGTCCTTCCTGTCTCTTCCCCTGTCACAGCCTGGTCACTTGACCTTTATCAGCTGACCTTTATCATCACATGACCCTCTTCCCACAGACACGGCACAGGGGAACAGTAAAGAAGATTAAAGTTCCCGGTCCCCTAACTTCTGAAGGCAACAGAGGCTCCCTACGGTGGCGAGTCCAGCACATCAGAACAGTTTTTACGTAGCTGGGGCCACGGGGTTGCAATTATCCATTCAATGCTGAGCCTCTAAAGGCCTTAACAGGTGCCTCGTGACCTCCTTTTGTTGGGAAATCTTCAGTGTGCTTTGATTCCCTTCAGCATGGCAACAGGAGGCAGAGTCTGGAGAGGGGCAAACTGAGGTTGAGATCTCCATGCTAACACAGGTGAGATAGTAACCTTAGTGAATTTCAGAAACTGTCATGAGCTTTAACTCTTCAATAGATAAAAAAGCAATTTTATACCATCTAACTCATTATATTATAAACCAGATGCTATCTATAAAATACCTTTTTGCTACCTAACATAGGAGAGTCAATAGACAGCTTATGTAAAAATAAGGAAATAAACAGCTTTTGTTCTAGTGTCTCAATGGGATTAAAACATTGAAAGCAACACATAGAGGCACCATTTATTTTCATCTGCCTATCATTTATCTGTCCTCCTACCCCTAGACACACTTTCTAGTAATGCAATCTCTATTTTCCTTGAAGAAACTCTTTTAAAACCCATACTTCCAATTCATAAGAAGTAGATGAGGCTGATTCCCACAACTCCATCCTGGTGGCATCAGAGATGAGAACATAATCCAAGTTTGTCTAGTCGTTAGACTCCATTCCAGATATGGTTAGGCAGCTTGAGGAGCGGCGCAAGACCTTCACAAGTCCACACCGTGACTTCAGGCAGAACAGACAGGAAAGATGAGATCATCTTCACTGAGAGCTAGCTGCTTTCAAGATGGAACTCTGAAAATGATGGCTGAATGCTCAGCCCCAAATGGGGCATCTACATTATGCCCTTTGAGACTCCGGGAACATTACAGAAGAGAAGGCTGGAAGAATGGAGAGATGAGAGGAAAAGAAGGTGTGGTGCAGGACACTGACTTCCAGGCACTCCTAAACTCACAGGGACTGAGATCACCTGCCAAGGCTGGGCCTGTCCACATTCTGTACCGAAGTCAGGGCGGGGCCCTGAAGCCCTATCCCTCCCTGGAGGTCTACAGGCATTTATGGTTAATGAGGAAAAGATTTTTCTCTGTGACGTAGTAAACTCAATGGCTCATTAACAAGGAGGACATGGGGGATGGTGAGATCACTCGGTGGCTGAGTAGGTAAAAGTGCTTGCCTTGCAAGCTTGATGACCTGAGTTATACCTTCAGAGTCCATAGTAGAAGGAGAGAAACAACCCTCGAGAAAGTTGTGCTCTGATCCCTACAGGTGTGCCAGAGCACACTCAAACACACACACACACACACTCACATGCTGACACAAAATAATAAGCAATAATTTGAGGGCACACAGTGGTAGAGGGGGGGACTACCAGGAGAAGAAGATGGACAAGAAAGGGTAATGAGGCGTTAGCACAATCAAGACACATCAAATACGAGAATGAAAACGTCAAAATAAAGCCCACTGCATACAATGGGTAAACGCTAAAATAAGAAGAGGAACGATAAATAGGAGACGGACTTCTGGGAACTACCATGTGGAAGGGGCCTCTGCGGTAGTGAGGCTAGAGCCAAAGGCAGCAGAGCTATGCTTGGAAGTGTGTAAAGCCAAGCAAGGGGATACCGTGTGATATTCTGAATCTAACCACCGCTGCAGCCCCGTCTCTCTGGGGCCAGTGTAGTTACACATGCCAGAGAGACGGCGCTAACCGCCCCAGGTCTTAGCCTCTTCCTCCTTCCTTTTCTCATGTGTTTCTTCTTTTACGTAATGCACGTGTGTGCAGGCACATGCGTGTGAAGGTCACAAGGCAACTTTCTGGAGTCAGGTCTCTCCTTCCACCATGTCAGGGCCCGGAGACAGAACTCAGAATGGCAGCAAGTGCCTTTGCCCGCTGAGCCCTCTCGCCAGCAAATACCCCTTCTTGTTGTGGGATATCTGTACACTGTGTGAAGACATATTGCTGTGGTTGGTTGGACAGAGAGCTGAATGGCCAATGGCTAGGCAGGAGGAAGAGGTGGAACCTTCAGACCAAGAGAGGAAGTAGGAGGAGATAACCGAGATGCAAGACACACTTGAAATGAGTCAGACATGCAGAATGGGATAGAGGTAAAAGATTGATTAAAAAAAAAAAAACACTATGGGTTAATTTAAGTTAAAAAACAATTTAACTAAAAACAATTTTATTTAAAAACAAGCTTACGCTACAGGCCAAGCTTTCATAATTAGTAATCAACCTCTGTGTTGTTATTTGGAAGCTGGCTGGGGGGACAGGGAAACACTCGCCACACCTTTTATCTGAGTTCTTTATAATGCCCTCCTATCTGAGCAGGACTGCCCCACCAGTGGCTGTCACAGAAGCAGGAGCGACCCAGCTAAGATGGGCCGAGCAGCAAGGACTCTCTCAGGACATCTTAGAAAGTCACAGAAGCTCCGTGGTCAGTTGTTTCGCAGCTCTGTGGGAGCAATGCGTGACTGATGCCTTTGCCCATACATTTTTTTTGCTAAGTTCTACCTTACTTGGTGTTCCTAACACTTACACCCTAAGGGGTCTTTATATATATGTGAAGAAAATGTTTCCTGTAAATGTTTCCCATTCCCTAAAAGACAGTCTTTAAAGAATTACATATCTCTGTCTACAACTTAGGCACTTCATTTGAAATGTTTACATCGCTCTAAGCTTCATTTCGTTTTCCTTGGAAATACAGCAAAATCATGCTATAGCTAAGATTTTTGTATAAATAATCTCTTCCATAAAAAAGGGAGTATCCATACACCAATAAGAATTCAGTTATATAAATGATGAATGGCACAGACAAGACAGTGGGCCAACATGACTTCATGAATACTTGATGTGTGTGTGGGCACATGCATGCATGCGTGAATGCATGAGTGTATGTGTGTGTTCCTCACACTTCTGGACAGCACAGATATATGCACACACACACTAGCGTGGAGGCTGTAGTGACACACATGGAACTGACCAGTAGTCCCACTCATTTTCTCCCACTTCTTATCTGCATGCTCTACATGCTTTCCATAACGAAGGCAAACTTTTATAATAAGGATTTTCTGGGAGGTTTTCCCTACAACTTCAAAGGTTAACTTAATTTGCTATTTTTACTAAACTTAAGATCTAGGAACTGGGGTCCTAGCTAGGCAACCATTGATACTCACACTTCCCTAAAAAGATCTAAGTGGAACTTGTCCTCCCCTGTCTTCTCCTACATCTGGAAACAGACATTCCTCATTTCCCCAGCTAGATTTGAGGTCTCTCACAAATAACACAAAATTTACACCTTTTCAGAGTTAAACCTCAGTGATTTTGCAAAGCTGGCTGGCCCAGGTTTTGGAGCATGATAACAGCCAATTAAAAATAAATTAATTTGTTCCTTTTGGAAACACACATACAACATACATAACATGTAATATAAAGAAACATTCTCTTGTTCAAAACCAGACTTCCAGAAACTAGGCAAATGATCCAGCAGAAAAGAGCACTTGCTGAGCAACAGGAAGACCCAAGTTCAAATCCCAAACACCCACATAAACTCCCATGAAGGCCTGGCAGTGGTGGCGCACACCTTTAATCCCAGCATTTGGGAGGTAGATGCAGGTGGATCTCAGTGAGTTCAAGGCCAGCCTGGTCTACAAAGTGAGTTCCAGGACAGCCAGGACTGTTACACAGAGAAAAACATTTAAAAAAAAAACTCCCAGGAAGACCTGAGTTCAAATCCCAACCAATCACCCACCTAAGACTCCAGGCATGCCTTCAAGACCCTGTAACCCCAGCACTGCGGTGAGCAGACACAGGAAGATCCCTGTGATGGGCTAGCCACCTAGCTGCAGCTTCAGTGCGAGATTCTGTCTCAAGGAGGCAGGGCGAGAGTGACTGAGCAGGACACCTGACACCGTCCTTCATGCACAGACTGGCACATGCACCCACACAAACGCACGTACTTACACCACACACGCTATAGTCACACACATAGTAAAATAATGAGTATGCTTCCTTGTTTAAAAAGCAGAATACTCTGACACTGCCTCCCAGCTTCCCTGTGCTCTCTCTACCCAGGCTTAGTACCAGATCTAATGCTGAGATCAAGAAAGGGACGTTTTCCTTCTTCACTATGCTCTCAAACAGTTAACAACATGCAAAGCCATTCCTATCCTGAAGTGTTTGCTAAAACAAACCCACGAAGCTGGGTAGACTGGGTTATTGACTATCTTCTCACTGTTTACCAACTGTAACAATGCATTTTCATCCGTTAACTATTTTGTGTCACTTACTGTTATTTTTTTCTTCACACATAGTCTCATCCATATAAGCATGTATACCTTCTCCTTAATTAAAAAAAATCACTTAAGTTATATCCCTATCTCATTCTTAATGTTTGTATTTTTCTGTTTGTCTAGCCAACAATACGATGAATGTTTGTCTCTTAGTATTCCAAAGGTTTTCAGCTTTTCATTTGGTTGATGCGTTGTATTTCATTGCCTTGACCTGTATGTCTCTATTCTTACCAACAGCTTCTACTGCTGGTGTGTTTACTTTTGCCTTTTTACTTTCAATGTTCATTTGCCTTCAACCATATATTCAAATAAGCGCACACACACGCACACACACACACACACACACACACACACACACACACACACACACACGCTGCATGTTCCAGGGTCCTGTGTATACACCTCTTGTGGCCTGTTGTGAATAGCAACAGTTGTTCAGCTGGGGCCAGCAAGACAGCGCAGGCAAAGATGCATGCTGGGAACCTGAGTGCTTTCTGGCCAACATGCATGCTGGAAAGCCGGAGTCCAACACCTGAAACCTGCATAAATGCTGCCAGAGAGAAGAGACTCCATACATGTGCCTTGGCACAGACATGTACAAACTCCAATAATAAATAATTTCTTTATAAACTGATGTCCCATTAATCATGTAGGGTATGCAAAAGCTTTATAGCTCAATTTTTAAAGAATTAGAACCTGAGACTATAACACATGTTTCTTCTAAATTGTCTTTTAGATAGGGCTCACTATGTAACCCTGGCTGACCTAGAACTCTTCAGCTTGGGCTGCCCTTGAACTCACAAAGATGCACCTGCCCCTGGCTCCTGAGTGCTGGGATTAAAGGTGTGTGCCACCACACTCAAGCTTTTTTCTCTAATCTTTTAAAATCTGTCATGAACCTAAATGCTTTCTTAATTGTTAAAGTAACTAATAGGTTATTATAGAAAATTCAGGTGTTAAAGAATTAAACAAAACCACTCAATGTTATCACTCATCAACAACGTTTTTTAACAAAACAATGTTTTCTCCTTGAGTGTAGGCATGTGTACAGGGACATTATTTTGGATGAGTCGGCATTAAATTCCACATAAAATCCAATACTATACTCTCTTTTCTCCCCAATGTTTTACTCCTAACACCATCTCCTTTCTCTACTATGCTTGAGTGCCAGAAAGTGTTTTAAAAGACATGATTATTAATGGCTATCGTAAAAATCCAGAAGATGGCCACCAAATATCCCTTCCCTTCCTGTGAACACATGTCTCTCCTAGCAAGGAAAATTCTATTTCCTTCCTTCTTGAACACAGACTGAACTTACCGCTGGTTTAGACCAGCAAATGCCAAGGATGTGACACTATTCTCACACCGAACTTCACCCTTAGAAAGCCTGGAGATTTCTCTTTCATGTCTTAAAATCCCACTGGCATGACGTAAAGAAGTTGCATTAGGTAACCGAGACTGTCAATTTGATTGGGGCAAGAAATGCATAGATTAGTTTCACACACCACTGGGTGTCATTTCCAGGGACAAATACCTAATGAGGGTTATGGCCTACTGAATGGTTTACCCACTGATGGATTTAAACTCAAAGGTAATGAACTGTGGAAGGTAGGGTCTTGTTGGAGGAAGTCAGTTTTAGGGGTATGTCCTTCAAGAGCTGTGTCTCACCCTAACCCCTTTCATCTGTCCCCTGGCACCAAGACATACACTTCTTCACCTTGCCCTCCCCAAAACCATGAGCCAAGATAAAGAATTCCTCCCTAAAAGGTGCTTTCTCAAACAGTTTGGTCAGATATTTATGTCACTAACACAGAGGTCTAAACAGTCCTACTGGAAATAAAATCCCACAGGAAATCTTTGGAGACAAGACACCACACAGAAACACAGTGATAAAAGTCTCGAAGCATCACAACCAGCACTAAGACAGGCCAGTGAGATGAGCCACCTTGAACTGCCATTCAGTATCATGTGCATGAGTGACACTCTAACACTATAGACAACATTGGGACCATCAGCCAAGCTGCAGAGCCGTGGAAAATAACAAGCTATTGTTTAAAGCCCCCAGGCTTTGGAACCAGTCTCTTAATGCTTTATTGAATGGTTATCTAATCATTTATTTAACTAATCATATGACACGGGTTATTTGTTGAATGAAAATGTAATCATGTTTTAGCTGAAAACATTTCACAATATTTTGATTGAAAAAGTTCTGGCTGACTAATGTTTTGATTGATGAAACACTGGTTACTACCCGAGGATCACATTCTAGAGGAAATACAAGATCGCAATGGAACAATTCATACTCCCATCTTTTCCTAGGCTATTTTCCTTCACAGCCTATGCTCTACACTCTCAGCATTTGTGGAAGATGCCATCTCTACTTGTGGCTACCAAAACTCCCTGAATCAATGGGGATTTCAACACTGTAATATTCAATAAATGCACCTTCAGAGTAATATTATCCCACTACAGCTGTTTTCTCCAGTACTTCTTGAGCAGTTTAGCAAACGTCTGGATTAGTGTAGCTAATCCAGTTTTATACCAAGAAGTCTCAGAGATGTTAGAACCCAAAACCAAATGCGTGATAAAATTTTTTCCACAATTTTTTGGCAAGTGAACCCTTTTCCCTTTAAGATACTTGAACATTTTTCCCTAGAAGATTCTGATTCCCTCAGACAAGAAATGTTTTTTAAGCAGCAGATTAATTCCTGGTGTTGAGTGCAGAGGTGAAAAGGGTTGAGATGTGATATAGCTCTGTCTGCGGGAAATTTACTCCCTAGAATTTTCTTGAGCTCAGATCCAACGGGGTTTGAAGGAATGGTGGTTACAAGAACTAGGTACTACAAAACTGACCTCTAACAGGGAAAGGTCAATGATAAAAGAATTGACTAGAACCATGCTCAGTTGCCCACACCTGTAATCACAGCACTTAGTGGAAACAGAAGAATCAGCAATTTGAAGCTATGTAGAAAGTTGGGGACCAACTTTGGCTATATATGATGCTTCCTAAAAGAATAAAAGCACTACTAGCTATGTTCAAAGTACGAAAACTTCATAATGAAGCCCATTATTTTATAGAGTAAATAAATATAAATTGACATATAAAAATAAATTTGAAAAATGACTGGAGTTTGGGCCTCAAAAACTCCAAGAAAAAGTATAATTCCTATTTATTTTCAAGCCTCAATAATGATGCCTGAGTACCAAAAAGAACACATGTCTGTGTCAGCAGCCGAGAAAAACACTGATATTTGTGTCACCAGACAAGAGATGCTCTGTCCAAGAGATTCCACAGAAACTGCCAAGTCATATAGGCAATGTGGGGGCCACCAAAACGGTAACGGAGCGATCCCCGATTCTGTGAAATAAATGAAAAAAAAACGCAGCAATCACTCCCTCTTCTCACAAAAGGAGAAACATGTTTTCAAGGACAGTTTCAGCGTTTGAAGATTTACAGCTGGAAATATGTCTACTGATTCTGGATAAAGAAATATAAAGTGGTCTAATCTGAAGTTCCTGTGTAAGCTCCTGTCAGCCCTTACCTGCTGTGACCAAAAAGTTCCCAGGGATTTAAGGAACCAGACTCCACCAAGAAGTGATGAGAGTCCCTGGGAGGAACCCACACCTTGCTTTCAACTTTCTACAAGAACAATTATCTGACTAGAGATCCAATGATGTAGAGAGGTCTGGATGCTACATGGCCACAGTCTAACTACAATGTATCTTGAGCTGTCTCCTTAATAGCCGTATTCTTGTCCACCTCCGTGTCTGATCCTAGTGCTGAGCAGGTAAAACCTCTTGGGCTGTCTTAACTTGGCAAATCACTAGCTTCCACCAACCAGAAAGCTAGCCATGTCATTAGACAGCATCTGAGGCTGGCAGCAGAAGTTTCCCCCTTGGCTGCTGTCAGCACACAGTGTCAGGTTCCTACCAACCTACCAGTGTGTGGGAAAGTGTGCTACTTGATGGTTTTCTTTGTTCTGTTATCATAAAAAAATCTGATGAAGCTGTTGTCACTGACGTATATGAAATGTGCGCAATCCGAGTCTGTGTTCCTAGGCCATGGTCACTTGACACCTGAGTCTGTAGCAAACTCTCTCTTAACACTAAAAACTGGGGAGTGTGAATGTGTTTGTGTCCGTGTGTGCACGTATTCACATGTGTGCAGTTAAAAACTGGGGAGTGTGTATACGTTTGTGTCCGTGTGTGCGCGCTTGTTCACATGTGTGCAGTGCTCATGTGGGGATGAGATGACAACCCGGGGTGTCGTGAGCAAAACCTTCCTGTTAATTTGTCTCCTCCTCCCCCTCCCTTACCCCTCCTCCTTCCCTCCCCTTTCCCCTCCCTCTCCTCCTCCTCCTCATTTTTTGAGACAGGGTTTCTCTATCCTAGAACTGTCTCTACAGACCAGACTGGACTTGAACTCAAGAGATTTGCCTGCCTCTGCTGCACTATCATGCCTGGCCCTTTTAATTTTTGAAATTCAACTTATTATATATAAAGGGTGTGTGTGTGTGTGTGTGTGTGTGTGTGTGTGTGTGTGTGTGTGTGTGTGATGTCAGTCTGCCACAACACACTATGGAGGTCAGAGGACAATTTTAGTGAGTCAGTTCTCTCCTCCCAACATGGGTTGCAGGGACTGAACAAGCCAGCACTTTTACCCCCAAGCATTTCGATGCTCTGACCACTGTCTTCTCCCTGGCCTGCAGCTCCGTGACTAGACAAGGCTGGTGGGTCAGGGGACTTCCCTCACCTCCCCCAGCACTGGGGTTGTAAGCAAGCACCACCACACAGCCGTGTTTCTCATCTGGGCTTGGGGATTAAATCCAGACGCCCCCATGGCTCACAGAGATCGGGGAGCCTGTCGGGACCCTGCACCAAGTCCTCTGCATGTGTGTCATGGCTGAGTAGTTTGGTGTTCTTGTGGGATTCCCAACGTTGGGAGCAGGAGTGGTCACTGATTCTTCTGCCTGCCTGTGGGGCCCTTTTCCTTCTACTGGGCTGCCTTGTCCGGCCTTGATGTGACGGTGTGTGCCTGGTCTTATTGTAGCAATGCTATGCCGTGTTTGGTTGGCGTCCCGGGGAAGCCTGCTGTTTTCCGAGGGGAGATGCAGGGGACATGGATCTGGGGGAGAAGGGAGGTGGGGGAAGGAGACTGAGGGGAGGGGAAAGTGCAGTTGGGAAGTAATATATGAGAGACAATTATTTTTTTTAATTCAGACCCCACGCTTACAGACTAAGCACTTTATCCAATGAGCTATTGCCACAGCCCACACTTCAACTTCTTAAAATTAATTTTAATTAGCAACCTAAGCCAAACACATCATTTAGAAATGAGTTTCTTCTGCCAGATTTATAAAGATTGGGCAGAGTTTCCTGGGAGTAGACCACCCCTGAGGCCACTATACACAGAATTAGGTCAAGCTTGTTGCAGAGGTGCAGGCGCAGATAATGAAGGAAGCCAGCGTGTCCCCTGACTGCCACATCCCCCAGCCACCCCATGATTCCTACCTGTTCTACTGAGTCACTCACACCCTCCGCCCTCTGCCCAGCTGTGTTTAAGCTCCTGGTGTATTTTAAGACACTTGCTCTGACACTTAGGCTTTTTTGAGTTGCTGTCTCCTTGTTTCTCATCTACCATGTTTTGTTTTGTTTTTTTAATTCTCTAAAATGAATTTTTGAGTCAAATAAAGACGAATTTTATTCAGCAATCAATAACGCGACAATGTCCCCTTTCCATTACTGACTTTAAGAAGAGCGACTTTAAGTTTTTCTACCCACCTATAGATGTGCCTTTAGAAAACAAGGTATCAGTAATGTCTTATTATTTTAAATATTCTTACAGAGCCAAGATAAAGTTCATCAGTGGAGTTTCTAATAAACTATTTAAAAATACCCGCTTGTATATATTCATAACATGTAACACTAAGAAGAATAAATTATTCATAGCCTCAAACAGCAAAGAAACAAATGTTGCTGACACAAGAGAAACTACAGCACCATAGAAATTAGTTGCACAACACCTTCTACTTTAAAAGCACCTCATGAGTAAAACTGGAAGTCCACAGATGAGTTCTGCTTAGAAGTCAAGCGAAATAACAGATGGTTTTATGAACCTATAACGATATTGTCTCTAATTGTATATGGATTCATAAATAAAATATGCACTCATCCACTCACCCTCTTAAAAAGGTTCCAGGACTCTCCAACTAGAGGCTCAGGGGAATGTGGCTGGGAAGAGCCTTAACTCTTGTCTCCCTCAAGTGTCTCAGACTATCACAGTCTGGAATGCTCTATTTTAAGACAAAAGCACTTCCTGCTATCTGTTCTAAAGTAGGTTAAGTTTATTTCCACAGATTTCAGCCTCAGCCCATCACCTGAGCCCTGCTGACAGACCGTGTGAGCTGAGATCATCAGTATCTCCGAAGACTTAAACGATTGAAAATATCTTTTTTTTTATCAGCCTTTCCAACTTTTTAAAACTCTGGGTCATAGATGACATTTAACTCCAAAATAAAATCTTTCTACAGGGAGACACGATATAGAACTGTCTCAAGGAGGAAGAGACTGCCCATCAGGATGGGGTTGCTGCAGGTGTGCAGAGCATGGCTAGCATAGAGCTGTTTGGAATTTGCATCTAGTTGCCAATACAGGAAGACATAGATAATTCACATTAAAATACAGATTTCAGCTTCTCCTCAAAACAGGATGGATGGATGGATAGATGGAAGGAAGGAAGGAAGGAAGGAAGGAAGGAAGGAAGGAAGGAAGGAAGGAAGGAAGGAAAAATCTGAAAGTCTGACAGTGTCATGCTCGCTTTCCTCCAAGACAATGACAGATTGGAGCCAACCAGCACCTTCAGGAGAGGACATGCATCTCTGCTTTTCCTATCCCTCTTTGTATGGCCATATATTCTGCCTGACCCCCTCTTTCCATGTTCGGCCTGAGGCAGTAAAATGCTGGGTCACTTCTGTCACATAAAAGACCTTAAGAATTCATTCTCCTTCGCCACCTACTTCAAGTCCATTCAACCTACTTTCTAGAACTCTCCGTTGAGCCCATCCCCTCATTCACACATCCTCTATCACCACCCTGTTGCACCAGCAGGCCTCTTGTTTAAGCTAGCCCCAACCCTCCTGAGCTACCTCCCATTTTGACACCCTCTGCTCTATTTTCAAAACATCAGCCAAACTGTGTTAAGTTACAATTATAATCACCAAAATATCTCCACCACCCACTTAGAACACCTCCAAGCTTCCCAGTGCTGCATAGATAAAAAAAAACCAAAACTCCTGTAGGAGCTCGTTCCCGCTCCCTCTCTGGAAACTCTCTCCTTCACCATCTCTGAACGGGCCTTCTTCCTGTCGTTCAAATGAATGAAGTCACTTCCTGTCTCTCAGCCATCACACAAAACTGTTCCCTTCCTGGGACTCCTTCCTCGTCGCCATTTAGATCATATCACCTGATAGCTCACCTTCATCAAGGTCAATCCCTGACTTGTGGCCATCTCCCCTTGGCTTTGCAATACAAGTCCGGGAGAGGAGGAGAAGGCCTAGAAGGACGAGGAGGAGGGGTACCCTAGTGAATAGCCCTGGGATGTCTAGCTACGCTGGCAGATAGGTCCCAGCACTGAAGGCTTAGTTTGGACAAGTGACACAGGCGATGAGAATTTTGGTGGGAGTTTCTTCCTTTTTAATACAGTTGGTTGGTTTTATTTGTCTTCACAAACCTAAAGGATGACACATATGATAAAGGTAAATAAATCTTTCTTCTTTGTGAGACATCTTCACTGTGTACCCAAGGCTGGCCTGGAACTTGCTCAGGTTGACATCAACTTTCCAGCTGTTGGGATGATAGGTATGTGCTACTGTGGGCTCTTATAAAGATAGATATTAATTGCATGGCTTGATTTTATTGTCCTCATAGCTGCCACTATCAGGACTTACAACATGGTCCACATCGTGTCCAATACCCCACATATGTCCCCAAATCACTCCCACTCCTTAAAATCTCACACTGTATTCTTCTCTCTTGGAGTCTCTCTTCCTCCCTGCCATAAACCCTGATTGTGCAGCCCAGGTTTTAGCATTCGATCTATGCCTCCAAAGGGTACCACAGGCCTGAGGACCACACCTCTATCAAATGTATACACGGAGCTGGAAAATAAAGCTCCGTGCCTATCTACCTCGGCAAACTTAAAGGCTAGAAAGGCAATGCTTCAATTCTGGATTAGACTGTTTACTCTTCCGAGTTCTTCACAAAACCCAGTGGCAAAAGGAAGGCCCTACCCACCGCCAAAACCCTCTGTCCTGGCTGACAGTTCAAAGATACTTCGGGGGCCTCACACGTATGAACCCAGCTAGCTAGCACACAAGGCTATTTCTAGCTATACCCAAGGTACAGAGGCCTCTTCTGTAAAATAACAAATGCTGTAGTTCAGGTTTTGTGGGCCATTAGGTCCTATCACGGCCATTTCAGCATGAAAGCAACTACAGATGGCTTATAACCCATGGGCAAGGCTGCATTCCAGTAAAACCTGATTTTTAAAGAGCATGACAGTAGTTAGATTTGACCCATGGGCTGTAGCCTGCTGATATCTTGTCTATTACCTTTCAAACATGTGTCCCTTGGCAACCTTAAGTGTGGGGATGGACATAATGGTAGCAGGATTTGAAACAAATCAGGGTTGGCTATATAGGCAGGTCACTGGTCTATAAGTACAAGAATTGACTCTGAAATGTCAAATCTGCAGAAACCAGCACTCGTCCCCATGGGGAAGACAGAGTCACAGGAGATCCAGTAGTCCCAGTAGCTCTTCCTGCACCGGTCTAAGGACATAGGGGCTACGCAAAACATCCTTTGAATGTCTGAGAGAATAAGACTGGTACTTCAGTATCATGGTCTGCCATCATAACATTGAAATCACTTCCGTGAACGTTATGTGGCGATTCTATAATGCTAGCCAGAGGGGAAAGATACAGTATTTTCAAAAGAGAGGTCTCAAATCAGGCCTGAAAACCAGGTCTGGCTTACATCCATGCATACATCCATCTTGCTTCCTGCCATGCCCCCAAGCAGGTACTTCCCTGGCCTTCATTTTCTTCAACTGCAAAGCTGAGGGTGACAGCTGTGCTTCTCATAGGAACTGGGGGGGGGGGGGGGAGACAGGGATGTTAAATGATGTGATACAAGAAATATACTCAGCAAAATGCCCAGCATACAGATAACATCCAATAAAAGGTAACCTGGATAACCTTAATAAGCCTAAGGCCACTAAAAACTTCAAAATTATCCCGGAATTCTCTCAGCTCATTAAGTTTAGCCCCATCTGAATAGCCTGGGTTAAACTCAGCTTGTTACTTATAGATGCTTCAGATACCACTTAATTTTTCTCCAAGTGACAAGTTAGTACCCTTTTTTTTCTCCTAGACATATAAGAAGCAACGGGCTTAGCAGTAATACCTTTTATAGTTTTACTGAAATTTTTTCATATATTATATTCCAATCACATTCCCCCTCCCAAAACTCCTTCCAGAACCTACCCACCCAACACACTTCTTCTCTCCCCCCCCGCCTCTCTCTAAGCACAAAAACAAAAATCAAAACAAATAAGCAAAAGACCCATAAGACAAAAAAATGCAAAAAAAAAAAAAGGCCACAAAACACATGGAGTTCATTTTGTGTTGGCCATCCATTCTGTACTGGCCTGCCCTGGACTGCAGTTGCTGATTCTGCTGAAGAAACCGGTCTTCTCTTTGCCAGTGGGCAGCAATTGCAAACAGCTTCCTGCTCAGGGGTCCATTATTTTTTAAAACAGGAAAACCCTGCAGTTCCAATATTGTATGTCTCTAGATATGAAATATCAACAATAAACTATTTAATCTTTAAATGCTACAAAAGTATGAATTAGGAGTGAAAAAAACTCCAACTTGCTATAGCTGAAATTGCCAAAAAAAAAAAAATATGTTGCCCAATCGTTTTTTCCAAAAGTCTCTATGAAACCAAAGCATACCTGTGCACACCTCACTACTCTCTCCTTCGGTTCTCTCATGCATGCTTTATAATTACTATTTTCCACGTGCAGATTTAGCATGATTACATGTTCAGTGCCTTGGCTCATTTTCTACAGTAAAGGATCTGAGCGAGGAGGTTGACTGTATCCCACACCACAAGATAAGTGTTCCATATACCTGCTCGGTTAGCTGCTCTTCCCACCCGTCATTTCCACTGAGTAAATTCTAAACTCTACCAAATTATTCCAAACTATTAAACTTAAAACACAAAATACCCAAAGACTTTTTCAAAGGAATATGTTCCTAAAGTATCTATCTAAATCCACAAATTCAAAACAAAATAAAAGATCAAGCAATAAAAGGTAAAAGCAATGAGATGTCAAATAAAATTAAAATAACTGCTGTGGCTCATACAATATTATAACATTATCTATGGCCTCACATAATGGGACCAATTAAACTGGTTGCACTGAAGAAATAGAGGTTTTTAAATTCAGTTTTAAAACATCTGTGCATCTCCTTTAATCTACAAACATGAAATGTCAATTGGCAAAGCTTTAGCTATAGCACACTTACCAAAGGAGAGAGCTGGGGATTATTGGGTCTTACACTAAAAAATCCCCAATCCCTCCACCAACAGATGTTCCAGAGAAAATGACAGAAATGTAGAATATAACCCATCTCCTTACCTCCGACACCAAATCATACAGAATGCTTCTTCATTAACAACAGCATTGTGTTTAAATGGATTCTTACTAGAAAGTAATATACACATAATCACATACACAAGAAAAATTTTAGCAACAAGAACTCAACAACAGGAAGTGGAGAATAGATTAAATGTGCAAATTTCAGACCAGAGCATTCATCTGTGTACTCACATGTACACACACCTGCGCACTGGTGTATGTATACTTCTATCTATGCCATCTACAAGGAATAGAACAATCTCTCGGTACCTTGGCTGATGTTCATGAAGGAATTGTACCTAAGCCTTTAAAGAAAATCCAGAGCACAATGCTAAATTGTGAAAAACTGTATTTGCCATGAATGAGAGTTCATATGGTCAGTCATTGAGTAACAGGAGACTTCTTGCTCATGAATTCTATCTAATAGGAAAAAATGAAAAGAGAGACTAAGAGACATAGATGGAATCTACTCACTGAACATTTCCACAGAACAAATCTGGAACGCAGCTCCTAGCTTGCTGGAGGCCCTCCTTGAGAAATGGGGCCACATCCCGTTCATTTGGTTTTACACTGACAACTCTTCACTGTTATATAAGGTTGTCAGCTACTTAAACCCTAGAATCAGACAAGGCCTCTTGAGAGTGGTAGATGTGTACTCTAAGCTAACTCAATGAAACAAAGTGTAGGAACAGATGGAGACAATCTAGGTTTTCAACTAGGCAGAGTCAGGCATGGGGACAGACCCATAAGCATATTTGTAAGGAATTTGTGCAAAGCTCATGAGAATTCAAGGATTGCCTTTATTTCAATAATCTGAAGACAAAGTAAGAATGTTCTTGATCACCACAACAGACACGCCTGCTGCGCTTGAGTGACTCCCTGTAGCCTAAGGGATCACTGTGAGTCCATGAGAAAGGAAAGAAGATGGATTTGGGAATCTAAAGGATGTGTTCCCACTAGGTAAAAGGTAAAGGATGCCATGCTCATTAGCATGAGTCAAAGTTTCACAGAAGTTAGATTTGTGAGAGAATTGAGTCATCACCCAGAGCACAGCAGGGTAGACCAGTTGGCTGCCAGAGAACCCGCCTACAATAATCAGCATTATAATCCAGTTACAAGCATCAATTTAGTTAATGGAGTTAAGTTTTAATGATGTTAATTTGAATTATTAATATGAAGAATACTCAATTTCTAAATTGACTTAGGCTTTCTGAAAGTATAAGACCTTTAAAAATGACCTCACCACCCTTATGTTTATATAATTAAAGTATCACTATAATAATAATTTAAGTCAATCCTGGGGTTCTATGAGAAATTTTACTCCAAAGAGAGCCCACCCAAGTTTGAGAAACCTTGGTTAAGAGATCTGGAATACACTGGATGTTAACCCATGATCTCATACTTACTATCTGTTTAACTTTGAGTAAGTTAATGAGTTTCACTAAGCTTCGTGCAGAGGAACGGCCTCAGCTGTAATGATGGCTACTTTACAAAACTAAGTGAGTAATGATTAGATCTAAGAAGGTAGAACTACTGAAAAGAATGCCGGCCAAGGCTTACTGAGTATGATCACCATCATCAGTTTCCACAAGCAGACATATTGGGATGTTATCTTCAACCCTACAGTCTATTTCTTCCTTGTAAGCAAAATGGAATTAACAATATTAGAAACCTTGCAATAGAGTCTATAAAGATTAAACTAGTCAATAAAGGTTTCAAAAGTGTATATGTGAAAATAGAATTTCAGGCAGCTGCAGCATTTGCCCAAAGTGTTCCCCATTCCTATCCCTACAGTCTCCTCTGATGAGAGAATCTTGCCTGTTCTGTTGACACTTGGCTTGGACATGTGACTTGTTTTAACTGAGACATGTGCCATATCTAAACACTCTAGGAGCTGCCCTGTGGGTAGATCACTGTGTTTCCTCTTCACTGTGAGGATAACTATCCAAGAGTGGGCCCTCCAGCCCAAGTCCTAGAGTGAAGACAGCCAGAAATAGAACCACACACCACCCACCAGAGCAAATAAGTACAGTGCTAAAACACACAAGATGTAGGTTAAAATGTGGGACAGAATTCTCTCACATTTTCCTTCTCCTTAAGTTACCAAGCAAGGCAATGCCATCCTTCAGAACAGAATATTTCATGTTAGGTCTCTAGACAGATGTGAATTGTCTGTAAATTATGTCCTTTCAGACACCAATGAATATGCCCATCCATTTTATCTGTCTCCATGTGTGTTTTCTTTATTAGTGTATCCTGAAAAATACTTACTCTTGATGCTTGGACACAAAGTGAAAGCAACTGCTTAAAATGCTCAAGGGGTTGGGGTGCATTATAGCATGCTATGATGGAGTTACACAAACATTGCAAAAGTGAATGTCATCTTAGCGTGCTATGATAGAGTTACACAAACATTGCAAAAGTGAATGTCATCTTAGCATGACATGATGGAGGAGTTACACAAACATTGCAAAAGTGAATGTCATCTTAGCATGCCATGATGGAGTTACACAAACATTGCAAAAGTGAATGTCATCTTAGCATGCCATGATGGAGTTACACAAACATTGCAAAAGTGAATGTCATCTTAGCGTGCTATGATAGAGTTACACAAACATTGCAAAAGTGAATGTCATCTTAGCATGCTATGATGGAGTTACACAAACATTGCCAAAGTGAATGTCATCTTAGCATGCTATGATGGAGTTACACAAACATTGCCAAAGTGAATGTCATCTTAGCATGCTATGATGGAGTTACACAAACATTGCAAAAGTGAATGTCATCTTAGCATGACATGATGGAGGAGTTACACAAACATTGCAAAAGTGAATGTCATCTTAGCATGCTATGATGGAGTTACACAAACATTGCCAAAGTGAATGTCATCTTAGCGTGCTATGATGGAGTTACACAAACATTGCAAAAGTGAATGTCATCTTAGCGTGCTATGATGGAGTTACACAAACATTGCAAAAGTGAATGTCATCTTAGCGTGCTATGATGGAGTTACACAAACATTGCCAAAGTGAATGTCATCTTAGCATGACATGATGGAGGAGTCACACAAACATTGCAAAAGTGAATGTCATCTTAGCATGACATGATGGAGTTACACAAACATTGCCAAAGTGAATGTCATCTTAGCGTGCTATGATAGAGTTACACAAACATTGCAAAAGTGAATGTCATCTTAGCATGACATGATGGAGGAGTTACACAAACATTGCAAAAGTGAATGTCATCTTAGCGTGCTATGATGGAGTTACACAAACATTGCAAAAGTGAATGTCATCTTAGCATGACATGATGGAGGAGTTACACAAACATTGCAAAAGTGAATGTCATCTTAGCGTGCTATGATGGAGTTACACAAACATTGCAAAAGTGAATGTCATCTTAGCTTGCTATGATGGAGTTACACAAACATTGCAAAAGTGAATGTCATCTTAGCATGACATGATGGAGGAGTCACACAAACATTGCAAAAGTGAATGTCATCTTAGCGTGCTATGATAGAGTTACACAAACATTGCAAAAGTGAATGTCATCTTAGCATGACATGATGGAGGAGTTACACAAACATTGCAAAAGTGAATGTCATCTTAGTGTGCTCTGATGGAGTTACATAAACATTGCAAAAGTGAATGTTATCTTAGCGTGCTATGATGGAGTTACACAAACATTGCAAAAGTGAATGTCATCTTAGTGTGCTATGATGGAGTTACACAAACATTGCAAAAGTGAATGTCATCTTAGCGTGCTATGATGGAGTTACACAAACATTGCAAAAGTGAATGTCATCTTAGCATGACATGATGGAGGAGTTACACAAACATTGCAAAAGTGAATGTCATCTTAGCGTGCTATGATGGAGTTACACAAACAGTGCAAAAGTGAATGTCAGCTAGGATGGCAGAACTCGGGGTTCGGATGATCAGTACATACATGAATACCTGTCTAAAGCCCAGATCCACACTGAGGCCAGTTGTGCCTGTCCCGGGCAATGCCTTCAGCATAGAAAGGTCACAGAAAGGGGCTGCAGGCACGCGCTGTGATCCCGTCTTACTACAGCTTCCAACTGCACCAAGCCGCGGTTGCACTGGGCCCTAATTCAGCCCTCACAACTCACTGAGGGCAGGGGCCGTTTCCCTTTCATCTTCCCAACCACTGCAGTGCTGTAATTAAAACCAGCTCAGTGTAGAACGGTTGAAGCATGGTCCTTGAAGCCAAGAGTAGAAGATTCAAATCCCAGTTCCTCCGTTTACTAGGTCAGGAGCTTGTGAGCAGAGGCTACAATCTCTCCTCTGCAATGAACATTTTAGAGGTCCCAAGGGACTCCCCACGGCCACCATCAGCATCTCTGCCTGAGGGATCCTTTTGAACACTGGGAAGCTAACCCTCCCCTGTAGGAGACAGAGTAGACATCCCCAAAAAATCCAACACCAAAGCCTATAGCAGAGTCGTTTATATTAGCCAAAAGGTGGAAACAACCCCAATGCCCAAAAGCATCAAATGGGGAGATCCAATGCAGCATATACACGCAGTGGAATGCCAACCAGCCTTCACAGGGAATGAATTCTCACAGGCGCTACAGCACAGGTGCCAGAGGCACTAGAAGGTATTGGAAGTTCACATCCAACTCAATCCTTTGCCTAAAGGGAGCCAATCCCACAAAAGTTAGAGAGACTCCCCAGATAGCAAGCAGAATATCCAGGACAAACACATCACCAATACGCCTTCTGACTTGTGGAGTTAGGGGGCTGCGGGTTGACTGTGCCCTTCTCTCTCTGGCCCCGACCTGCCCTCTTAGCAACAATAAAGACATATTTTTGTCTTTCTAGGTCCACAGTGCTCCGTTCTAACAAATGAACCTAGAACCATGACACTCCATCAAGGTATAGCCTTTGCCAAGTACCACCTGTTTGCCAGAATCCATGGGGAATGCTGTTACCTGAACATTGGCATATGCCAATTGGTAAGCCTAAGCAATAGATTACAACCCAGGCCTACTCTCTTAAATAAGACTGGCATGGGCTGGATATATATATCTTAGTGGTAGAGGTTGTGATTTGTATATGCAAGGCTCTGGGTTCAGTTCCCACCATAAATAAACAAATAAACCCACAAACAAACAAACGAACAAGCAACAAATAGTCTAGTGTCTATAGACAGCCTCATCCAGCTCAGGCCAGCCTTGAACTCGAAGTGCAGCTGGGGATAACCTTGAACTTTCAATCCTCCTGCCTCCCCTCCTGAATGCTGGGACGATAGGCATTTTGCTACCATTCCTGGTTTATGCAGCGCTCAGGACCAAACGCAGGTCCTTACACATGCCAACGAGCACTTCCCCAATGGAGGAACAACATCCCCGCCCCACAGAAAACACATTTCTGAACTGTGTGTTTTTCTGACCTTTCATACACAATAAGGCCTTTAACCTTTTTCTTATGTACAGTTGACCGAATCAAGTCTGAAGCATTTGACTAAACCCCTGACACACCGGGGATATCTAACGGCGTCTGCCTTTCCTCAGTTACGTTATGAAGTTCATTCTTCTGCCCTGTTTTTTTTTCCATTTTCCCCTACAAAACAGCGGCGGCATTCCTGAAACAGTCAAGGGGTTGTAAATGCTGCAGGCGACTCTCCTGAAATACAGGTGCTTTCAGGTGAGACACAATCAGCTCCCAAAGGGAGGCTCAGACACTAAGGACACGGGAGAGGCCGTCTACCAGTGTCGCCTTTGACAAGTGTAAAGCCAAAGGCAGCCAGGGTGCACAGGACGCGAGACAGTGTTCTCGCCTCTAGCTCCCAAGCGGATGCATTTCGAAGGGTAGCTAAAGCACCTCCATTCATGAGCTTCTGTCACACAGCTCTTATCATCCTAGTGGTCAGTTTGACTCTGTCCGCTTACTGCAGACACTGACCTTTGTTTTTTTAAAGCAAAATCCACATTCTAGTCTCTGCTTAGATCTCACTGAAAAGATTTTAGACCCTGACGACACTTAGAGAGGTTCTCAGAACCTGCCAGTGGTGTGGGATTACACCGCAGGTCTTTGGTCAGGAGCGATCTCACCTGAAAGAAAAAAGATTACCTTTGAACATTAGCAAGGCTACATAATAAAGTGTGCTTAGTAAATGAAGTTCCAGCAGGCATTGCTAGGATTTCTAAGGCCATATCTAACCTTCCCACAGTGCCCCGGGGTTATCCTGCCATCCTTTCTCCCAGTTTCAGGCTCCTTGAACCAAACCAAGCCCTGAGTTACTCTCGCAAGTACAAGGTCTGGGTTTCAGTCCCTAGGGCGGGAAGAAACCCATTCAGAGTCTCCATGTCAATCCTCTACCCGAGATCCTTGAGAGGAAGCTCCGACTAGCTTCTTCAGGGCTCACAGGGTGCTAGTGACCGATCACCCTCTCAAGCCTCTCTCACCACACCGCACACTCAGCCAAAAACACCGGCGGCTACACAGGCCCGCCCATATCCACCCCATCTCCTACCACACCGCACACTCAGCCAAAAACACCGGCGGCTACACAGGCCCACCCATATCCACCCCATCTCCTACCACACCGCACACTCAACCTAAAACACCGGCTACACAGGCCCACCCATATCCACCCCATCTCCTACCACACCGCACACTCAGCCAAAAACACCGGCTACACAGGCCCACCCATATCCACCCCATCTCCTACCACACCGCACACTCAGCCAAAAACACCGGCTACACAGGCCCGCCCATATCCACCCCATCTCCTACCACACCGCACACTCAGCCTAAAACACCAGCTACACAGGCCCGCCCATATCCATTCCGCCAAGCCCCATATCTCCCATTTTCTCATCTTTGGGCCCATACCACTCATCTGATATCTGTGCCACCAAATCTCTCTCCGCTCCAGCTGTCCCACTTGCCCTCCGTGACACCTTAAGTGTCACCTTCTTCAGGACCCCTTCCTTCATCCTTCCCCATGGACGTCTGAAGCTCTCTGTAGTGGGCTAGCTGCTTCCCGGAAGAGCTGCTGATGACTGCTCCCCCCTCTCTGCTACCACTAGGCACTCCTAACGCTCAGGCCCCCAAAATTACCTGCTCTGGTTACAGTTCTCCTGCCAGGCAAGTACATAGGCACACAGTGACTCTATAATATAATGGTGTAGCTCCCTGTTGATAAAAATCTATCATAAGAGCACATAAGCTATTTTAGCTACCGAGGTTGTCACTGCAGACAAATGAGTTATTTAGTTAAAAGTCTGCATTCATGAACAAATGTGTGCATATGAATATGCGCGTGTACACACACACATGCGTGCGTGTGTGTGTGTATCTTACATGATGCACATGAAATAAGTTGGCCTAGGTGATGAGAGACAGGGGTCCCCAATAAGGAGATTAATGACAAACACACAAAGGGGACCCAGATCTCCGGACCTCAGGCCGGTGTAACATTTCTGTAGCTAAAAGAATATGCTCTGAAGTTATTCTAAGCAACCGTTCATGTTGTGAATTCAAGGTGGGTCATCAGTATATTTGAAGCCTGTATATAAAAATAACAGTTCTTTTTCATCCTTAACAAAAATGGCGAAGAATTTCCCTCGTGTGTCAGTCCCTACTAACTGCTCCATGTCCCCAAGAATGAAGAGGAGACACCAAAACCCTGCTGGCTTTATGTCCGCCCAGCATCAAACAGGACTTGTCCTCACAGAGCCCACAAGGATGTGAAGCCATCCTCCCATTCACCTCCCAACCTCCTGCTGCCCTAGGGAGAGGCTGGGGAACACACGGATGGATGTGCCAGGTTAAGGGAGAGAGGGGGAGAAAGCACACATCATCAGGAAAGGTCAGAAGCCGTCTCCTAAGACCAGATGTGAGAAAGAGTCAACAGCTCTGCTCCAGGCGGATACTGCCCCTTGCTCCTCAAGCTGATGGCGGGTACCAGGAAGCAGCCAGCAGGAGGGCAACATGGCAAGCTGCCCTCAGTCAGGCAGAGAACACCGTCATGACAGGAGTGTGATGTCTGCCAGTTCCACCAGGAAAATAACCAGGGGTCACAGGTCCAGCCAGCCCAACCTCACGTCTTACAGGGCTGCCCAACTCTGCGCCTCCAAAGAACAGGTTTCCACCCTGGGAGCAGTTCCAAGACCCCTAACCTCCAGTCACCGCAGTGCATAGAGGATAGACTTCCACCCTGACCACACCCACAGCATAACAGGAAACCCCGCTGCCTAAGAACTAGTAGCTGTAGAGTACAGCAAGGGTTAGTCTCTTATGAAACTCTGCTCTTTCTAACTATAATTAGTCATGCCATTTTAGCAGAAACGTCTCTCATAGTTTGCATAAGGATCTGAGCGTGTCCTTATAGAACAGGCAAACTGCTGAATTCCCATTCAAGCTCTTGTCTTCCGTCCCACTAAGAAGTTACCTTGCATTACCAGTCTGCTCCTCGGGCGTTTGAGGGAATGCACTTTGCTGCCTGCCGTTCATTCATGCTCAGAACTGTGCAGGAGTGGAAGGCAGGAAGAGGGATAGTGTTAGCAACACACACACACACACACACACACACACACACACACGCACAAACGTTCAGTGAGGTCTGGGGAGACGGCTCACCCCCTCAAGTGCTTGCCACATAAGAGACAGAGCTGGCATCCCCAGAAACCCACATAAATGGCAGGTAGACACGGCTGCCTACTAGTGATTCTGGCCTCGGAAGTCAGAGACACACCATTTCAGGGAGCTCTGTGTTTAACGGAGAAACCCTGCTTCAGGGAATAAGTTGGAAGAACAATGAGGGATCATTTCCAGCACCAGCCTCTGGCTTCCATGTGCATACACACACGTGTGCACCCACACCAGCATGGGCCTGCATACATGCAGAAACAGGTGGCAGGCGCGAGCAAATTTGTTCACCCTCAAGCACACCCCAGAGACGGCTTTTTAACCAACGTTCATGCAGTGGGGCTGTAATCTCATCAAGGACTTCCAGGAAACGAGTGATCAGTTCTTTCCTGAAAGGGCTGGCTGCCTTCCTCTCTCCCGTCCTCCCCTCTTTTTTAATCTTGCTGAGTGCCCGTGAGGTGCCAGCAAGCAGAGGTCTCCTGGGGTCAAACCAAGATGAATTCTCCCTGGCAAAGGCAATACGAAGTCCAAGAGCAGAGGAGCAGAACTCGGAAGCAACAGATGTGAAAGAGGCAGGGGGAGAAGGGGTACTCAAGACACTGCGGCCACGGTCCTGGGAATCGAGGAACGCTGAGGGAATTCACCTGGGGAAGAAACCGAACCAGGCCAGAAGAAGGGAGCCAACTGCATCTCAGCAAATCCAGTGAGGTAGCAGTGTTGGGCTTCCCCAGCTGGGGCAGAGTGAGCAGAAACCACACCATAGCCTCAGCCCTGCGACAATCCAGCCCTGCGACAATCCAGCCCTGCCTGCTGTGGCACCTAGTAACTGCTTCTTTTGCAGCTACAGGGACAGCCACTGCCCCTGTTGTACCCAGTAATAATTAGGCAGCCTCGAGGGCCAGGCGGATGTGGGTCTAAACCTGGCTGCCTGAACTCTGTCCCTTCAACTCACCTACTAAAAAGGTAATGAAGACCTACTGTGTGGAAACCTTTTCCTAGACCCTGAGGGACACAGCCAAAAGGTAAATATTTCTTCCTTCATGGAGCTTAACAAACTCTTTGAGTCTCAGTTGCCTTGTCTATAAAATGGGAATAACGCACCTAACCTTATGGCAGCATAAAATGAGCGACAGAAAGCACTTAGCACAGCTTAATGCTCAAAAAGCCATGCCTTTCACCGAACGGAAGAAACTTAGGCCCGGACGCACAATAGGAGGAACCACCCGAGGCTCACCGCTGAGCACCAGTGCCAACCACACGGAAGATGTCCCACAGTTAATCCACAAGTGAATAAATACCTACTTAGTGAAGAGCAGCCATGGCCTGGTGACTGATAACCATGATTTGCTCCAAGTCACAGAGGTTCCACTGCTTAGACAGGTAACAGGGTACCAGCAGCTCTCTCCCAAAGACACGTGAAAAGCCACCCACAAGCATGCTTTTGTAAACGCACACCAAAAACTGTCACTGAGGGTGGATATTCCAGTTCAAATGATTTGTTTGTGCAGAGACGTACATGGACAGCTAATGTGACCACCTGCCCATCACGTTCCTAAGCACGAAGTGGGGACAGGCTGGCCAGACATCAGGCTAACCCAGAAGACGACCCGAAGTGAAAGCCCAGCAGAAGAGCTGAGCGGTGATAATTATTATAGGGATGTGCTAAGGGCGCTGCATAAATAAATAACCATAAAATCCCCAACGGCTCCAACAGCCAGGGTTTGCGTCTCTTTACAGTACACACCTGGAGCCTTTGTGCTTTCAGTGATTGGGGTCCCAGGCTCTAGGAAGCCCTGTGCTTCTGTGATATCACACCATGGAGGGTAGCTCTGGATGAACAATGTCCCGCCACACAAGTGACACAAGCGACCTCTAATGCACTCCTGGAAGAAGAGACTAGGTGGCCGTGGGGACAGTTAGAGACTACACTAGAGATAACAAGGCACGAGAAGCTTTCTGCTATACATGTGTTCATTAAAGAGCACATAAGTGAAACACCTGGGCGGCTATAAAAGTGTGCGGCTGTCATTTTATATAAGTGATCTCACTGCAAAGACACCTCGGGCAACACAGAACGGAGCTCTTGAGTCTTTAGAGGAATTCTTCTTTTTCCTATAAACTCCTTAGTAGAATCCGGCTAAATTTTATGTAAGAGGGAAGAAGCCTATGCAACTGAAAAACATTAGCACCTCTAGCATAAAGCAAATTCTTGTACAGATTTAAAAAGGAGAGGAGAGACCTGGAAAGTCAAAGCAGCCCCTCCCATGAAAGCTCTAGAAGGTCTAACAGGTGACACCAAGAAAAACGACCATTGGCAGGCTCTAGAGCACTGGTACAGCACCCTCTGGCTGTGTTCTTTAACACAATGAAGGCAGGCAGGACAAGACCGAAATCACAGCAGACAAGGTCACCAAGGGCCCCATAAATGGCTCCGACACTGAGCAGAAACCTCCACCCTACAACTCTGAATAATGATTCATACCCCATTAGTAATCCCCACATTACTCACTCCCGGCTTCCTGGCTAATGTGAGGCCATCAGTAGATGCTAATACTAACCTTCAGGAAGCTTTTGCTTTGTTCCCAGAAGATTGCAGGTTAACAGAAAACCATGGCTTACAGTCGCCCAATCACATTCTTATCTCACATTCCCGAGGTCTGCTCCATGCCCAGCTCCCCCTCGGCCTCCATTCACACTGACACTGAATGTCAGGGACCCAATCCTTGACTCCCAGCCTCATCTTCAATCTGGGACTGAGCTGCCCACTCCATCTCAGATGAACCCACTTTTCCAATATTCTTCCTATGGTCCTTGACCCTGTCCAGCCGAAGTCAGGATGATAAGCTTAAAAGTCAACGATACTGTTTTGAATTCCAGTCCCTCTACTTACTAGTTCTGTGACCTTGAGCAAAAGTTCCTTAATGTCTCAGAGCTTTAATGATGCCATCTGCAAAACGAGTATGATAGTGTCTGCATTGAGGGACTCCTAAGAAAACACACATCAAAGAGGGCTATATGTTTGGCTGCAGTGATATGTAACAGGCTTTCTTTGGGGAAAACCACCAGCTCCCAAATCATGACACAGAGACTTGTTATTAGTTATGAATGCTTGACTTTATATTATGCTCTTATAACTTAAATTTTAACCGGTTTCTCTTCATCTACGTTTTGCCTCAGGGTTTTTTTACCTTTCTTTCATTCTGTACCTCCTACTTCGCTGCTTCCTCTCTGTCTAGATGGCTGGCTGACTGGCCTGGAGCGTCTTCCTTTTTTCTCCTTCATTCTTTCCTCCCTTCTCGTTCTCTTCTCTCTCCTACTTATTCTCTCTGCCCAGCAGTCCTGCCTATCCCTCTACTGCCTAGCTATTGGCCATTCAGACTTGTATTATACCAATCAGGTGCCTTAAGCAGGCAAAGTGGAAACAGTAACACATAATTAAGCAAATGCAGCATAAATAAATGTAGCACATCTTTACATGGTTAAAGTAATAGTCCACAACAATGACGAAGTGGAAACAGTAACACATCTTTCATAATTAAACAAATGCAGCATAAATAACTGTAAGACATCTTTACATGGTTAAAGTAATAGTCCACAACAATGACGTCTTACGTGTAGAAGGCAGGTGTGGCAGTGCTAAACGCTTGGGAGACAGAGGCAGCTTATCAAGAATCCAAGGCCATCCAGGACAACATGAGACCCTGTCTCAAAACAAAACATAGAAGTGAAAGACAGAGTAGGGTGGGCTGGTACTACAAAGGAAAAGGTCCATCGGAGCTAAGATCCTTCCAGGATCCTGCTCTGTTATTGTTGCATTTTATTTTGTTTTGCTTTGCTGAACTACAACTTAAACACAGGATGAACACATCACAGCTTTGCTATGTTGAAGACACGGTCTATCCTCACTGTTACAGTTGGAGCTGCCTATCCAGGTATTATGCCTGTGTTCCCAGCAGCAGAACAATGTGTCAAAAGCTGTTGGAGTGTACCAGCCAAGCATGCCAGCCAAGCGTGCCCTTTTTTTAAGCTTTCTGGAAAACCCCCACCCAACAATTTCTACTTACATTATTATTAGACTTCCGTCTCATGTCTTCGCTATACTGCAAGGGAGTCTAGGAGGCTAAATGTCAATATTGGGTTACTTTAGTTAAATAAGTAGGGGTGGGGTGAAAAGTGGGCAGGGAACCAACCTGGTCCACTGTAATATTAAATTAGATGTTTTATGGAAAGTCCTATGCACTGGGCCTAGCACACAGTTACTTGGTAAGAGTTGCACTACAGCCAGATGTGCTGACACGCACCTCTAATCCCAGCGCTTAGAAAGCTGAAGGAGGGGGGTTGCCAAGTTCCAGGCCAGCCTGAGCTAAACAGTAAGGCTGTATCATGAAAAAGGAGAGGTTAGGCTATAAAAACTCCTGCTAATACAGCTGTTGCTGCTGTTTGTCTTACTTGCTTTCTGGCCAAATGGAATAACTTGGTTACATCTACAAGTGCCCCTCACATTCCTACAAAATTGCTTAGTTACATTTCTTTCTGTTTCTGTGATAAAAACATCGTGAGCAAGGCAACTTACAAAATAAAGCATCTAGTTTGGAGGCTCACGGTTCTAGAGGGCTAGGGTTCATGACCACCATGGTGGGAGCATGGCAGCAGGCAGGCAGGCACGGTGCTAGAGAGGCAGCAAGGAGGCTACACCCTGACCCTCGCTACACCCTGACCCTCGCTACACCCTGACCCGCGCTACACCCTGACACGCTACATCCTGATCCACAGGTTTCAGGCATAAAGAGAACCAACTGGGAATGGTGTGGCCTTTTGAAACCTCAGCATGCCCCCCCTCAGAGACACATCTCCTCCAACAAGGCCACACCTCCTGATCCTCCCCAAAACAGTTTCACCACCTGTAGCCCAAGCATTCAAATATTCGGGACTATGGCAGGGGTGGGGGAGGGAGGGATTCTCATTCAAACCACCACAAGTATCTACTGCTCTAGCTGCAGCTCCAACTCCCGGCCTGAAAATCTAAGAAAACGGCATTTCATCCAAGAATTCTTTCCCTACCGCTGCATTAACGACTGTGTCAGAATGCAGAAACAAAAACAGTGCCCTAATAATTAAAGTTACACGTGTGTATACACACCTGCTATGGCCATCAGCCTCCTAGGTCAAATATGGTACATTCCAAAACACAAAGGTTAAACATCATATGTGCATGAGTGAAGTGTGTGTGTGAGTGTGTGAGTGTGTGTGTGAGAGTGTGTGTGTGTGTGTGTGTGATAAAGCACAGGGACGAGCATAGGGAGATAAAGATCCCACTCTCCAAGCATGAAGAGAGGGGCTGAGGAGACGGTTCAGTGGGTTAGAGCACATAAGCAGAAGGCAGATTTTGGGTCCCCAGCACCTATGTAAAAGCTGAGAATGGCCATGTACCTTTAACTCCAGCATACGCTGTGGAGTGAGTAAAGAGAGGACTCTCAAGAGAATAATAGTGTAGGATGCCCTACACTCTCCTCTGACCTCTACATAAGCACACATGGGCACACATTCAAATACCACACACACACACATACACACACACACACACACACACACACGGAGACAGACACACACATACATACACACACACACAGAAACAGACAGACACATACATACACACACACACAGACACACACACACACACACACACACACGAAGACAGACACACACACGGAGACAGACACAGAGACACATACCACACACCACACACACACACACACACACACAGAGACAGACACACACATACATACACACACACAGACACACACACAGAAACAGATAGACAGACACACATACATACACACACACATATAAACACACACACACCAAAAGAATGAAAAGAAAAAATACACAAATAAGTAATAATTGCTGCCAAGTGTGGTGGTCCATACCTTTAATCCCAGCACTTGGGAGGTAAAATCAGGCAGATCTCTGTGAGTCGGAGCTCAGCCGAATGTACAAAGTGAGTTCCAGGACAGCCAGAACTACACAGTGAAACCCTGACTCAAAATCATAAAAGGGAGGGAGGGAGGGGTAATAACTGTAAAATTCTCCATACTTTGAGCCAACATGGGAGCATAGACCATAGTTCATTGAGCTTCCTTCCCTTACTGGCGGCAGTCTACCACCGTGGATGGACTTCGCCGTAAGACTTCCTCTATTAAAGGAAGGGTGTCAGTGCAGGAATCATTTGCGCATGTGCTTTGCCTAGATGCTGGACCACATCTGCCATAACAAGAGCAAATCACAGGTAGCTGCTACCCTGTGGCCTAGGCCCCAGATCATGCATGGACCATACAAAAACTCAACCTACAGCTTACAGTCAAGATGCTCCCAGAAGCTGAGCCTGCATTAGCTTGGGCTCCACCATGAAAATAAATACCTGTTGCTATAGAACAGGAAAGTCTGCTATGCTGCCAGAGTTGGGTGACATAACATTATCATTTGGTATATGCTGGCATTTCTTACCTGTTCATTTACTTTTGTCCCTTTTCTTCACCTAAACTAGAACAGACTGGAGACTCCTTGGCTCCAACCAGTGGTTGCTATCTTAGAACCAACTGTTACAAACTTGCAAGACCCACGTTATTAGTATTGGTGCCTTCCTGCTTTCTGTTTGTCCCGCTATCCTACCAAGTAGGGAAACTTGAAATAAACTCTCAAGGAACTGTATACATATCGCTAAAACTGAACTAGTGGCTGACAAGAGCTACCCCATGTTATGGGCAGTGTTAACAGGTTGGCTGCTTGTAAAAAGCAGGTATTCTGGTAAAACAAAGACTGTGAAAAATCAACCTGACCAGAGTCATAGCCTATCCGCTGAGGCGAATTTGGGGTAGCACTAGCCTTATTCACCATTCACAATACCTGTTCGGGTAAACCCCACTACTAAGATTCACCAGGGATGACACTCATGGAACTTAAGTTTTTTACAACATAATGAGAGAGAGAGAGAGGGAGAGAGAGAGAGAGAGAGAGAGAGAGAGAGAGAGAGAGAGAGAGAGAGAGAGAGAGAGAGAGATTATTTGAGAGGACTAATTTAAAATGTAAATATATTTAACCACTAATGAACAGATATTTTCTTGCCAATGAAAGAAAGCTGAAAATCTAATCCCTTAGGATGCAGGAAACCAAGTGTCTGATATTAAAAGCATTTACTCAACCAAAACTCACTTAAACTGGAAATTTGAGGAGTCAAGAGAAGTAAAAGAGCATGAATTTTGTTTTGTTTAGAACTAATAGGTCAAAAATGCTCTATTAGAAACATGCAATACACAGTTGTTAAATTCGCCTACTGGTGAAAGTAAGAGCCTTCAGTGAGCAGACAGGCAGACGGCATTAAGACCATTAACAGTGGGCTCTCCACAGGGTGGGCAGACTCTCCGTACGCTGGGGAGTCCCTGCTTCACTCTGGACTCGTGCAGACCACGAAATCAAAAAATCTAAATTCAAGGCCATGGCAAGGTCACATAGGCCCTGGGTCAAAAAAAAGTACTTAACCAGCCCAGTATGGAGTGGCAAATATGCCCAACTCCTTTCAGCCTCCACAATTATAATTTAGGAGAACTAGCGGCACCCACCTCCCGTGGGGTCTGCTAAGTGTAGAGTGAGATACGGTGTGTGTGTGTGTGTGTGTGTGTGTGTGTGTGTGTGTGTGTGTGTACGTGTGCGAGTACAGCAGCAGCAGCGAGAGCACAGATCCTCTTGACCCGCCAGGCGCCTATTGTCCTAACCAGTGCGTCCCAGTCCACAGCTCACTCATATAAAGCTAAACCCACAGCGCGGTGTTCACGCCCAGGTCCCACTCCCATAAGGGGACATCTCTCTGGGTGAGAAATCCACGCTTTCTAATGAGTTTTGGGAGAAGGTGCTGAAAGTCAGGCGCTTCTCTGATACAGATTCAGAAGACCTGTCCCTTCATCCCTGATTAATCCATCCGAGTCTTTCAAGCCAAACCTTCCTCTACCCCACCCCCCAAAAAAATGTCAAAGGCTTTTCCCAGAGTTCAGAAGCAAACCAACCAGACGGCTCGCATGAGAGGGTCAAGTCCTTTACCTCGCCACCACCTCCATCCTAACCGACACCCCGCAAAGGAGGAGAACCAGGCAGCCCTGGCTGCTAACACCAACTCAACATGAGTTGAGTTAGACCGTCAAATCTACAGAGAATCCTTTCCACTGGCGTGCACACTGGTAAAGCACATCTCCCTGCTTCAAAATCCCCTCATGAGCCCACCAACTCTGACGGAAGGGCCAAACTGCACGCCCAGAAACAGTGAGTTCACAAGGACAGGGACAGGGTGAGCATAGGAGACAGTGCCACACCCTTCTCCCGGATAGCTCAACAGGAAAATGCATCTCTTATAAAGAGGACTGCGGTTCTGGGGGGAAAGGCAGGTTCCTCCAACCATTCCATCCACCCCAGCATCCCATGTCCGCCTCCTTCTGTACACAGACGCTTCTCATGGTTAAGCCAGCGACCCCAGCCTCCCCAGTTACACGACTACAGGGAAGACAGGAGCCCACAGGTTGGACATACTTGCTTCTGAGCCCATTCCCGAGGAGTTTGCTTCCCGCGACTCTGCTTCCCGCAGCTGGGGCTCCTACCTGGTGGAAACCAATGGTTAAGGAAAACCACTGATTTAAAGAGCCAACCAGGAAACTAACCATGACAAGTGGGAGCAGCCCTCCTCTCACGAGCATTGATTGGCTCTTGGGATTCCACCGGTCCCGTTCTACCCACATAAGTGGCAGGTGTGGCTGTCAGTCACGGAGAGAGCTTACAATTCACTGCTCCTGGAGTAAATGGTCTTTCATCCAGCAAAGGCAGGTAGCCGCCTAAAATCGATCTTCTCCTAACGGAGCGGACCCTCCCTCTGGCGACGAGGAAAAAGACCCCTAACTACAAAATAAATTATGTAGGGCCGAACAGAGGAGAGTTTACGGATACTATTTTATTATCACACAGCAAAGGAGCTCTTATTCCTCACTGTCCTAAAAAATGATCTTAAATTTTTTAAAAGGCTCGAATAGTAATAATAATCATTTTTTAAAAGGCACCTCACTGTATAATTAGGGGATGAGGGGAGAGAGAGCAGGAATGCTCTTTAATTTCACATCGTATTCTTTTTTTCTCTCTCTCTCATACACCACCTCCTACCCCTCCCCAGTAAATCATCTTCATTTTCCCAGGCATGGATTTTGCAATGTTTAACCTGCGTCCCACCGTTCTCCCGGGAGTCCACCCAGACAGCCAGGCTTACAACACCGCCCGGGGGCTGGGGTTTCTCTGCTCTCCACTTTATATTCGGCTTGGGGTTCCGCGAGACCCCCCGCCCTTCCGAGCATCCCACCCCTCCCGGCTGCCAGGCGTGGGGAGGGTGGGGTGGGGTGGGGGTCTGCAGGAAAGAAAGGCGAGGACGGCGAGGGTGGCTCCGAGAGAGGGACCGCGGGGAGGTGGCCCCGGGCCGCCCGGGGCGAGCGCCGGGGGAGCCGTGCACTTGTTCCAATCCGGGGGTTTAGAGAGCGAGGCAAATCCGCCCTTAGGCCGCCCCATCCCTGCCCCCGCCCGGGAGAGCCCCGAGGAGGCGGCGGCGGCGGCGGCGTCTCCCCCTCCGCGTCTCCCCCGATAAACGCATTGCAGCTGCCCGCGCGCGGGCGGCGGGGACCCGCATGGAGGGAGCCGGGCCCCCCGGCGTCGGCGGCTCACCTTAGGGATGCTCGCCCCGGCGCGGTCCCACATAGATGTGCACAGCTTCGCGTGGCCGCGGCCCCGGGCGGCCGGGAGGAGCCGGAGCGACCAGGAGGAGCGCGAGACGGCGCGGCCAGCGCGGGGAGGGCGGCCAGCGCGCCGAGCGCCGAGCGCCGGGGCCGGGGCCGGGCGGGGCCGAGGGGGGCGGCTCCCGCCGCAGTCCCGACACGCGCGCTCACGGCGGCTCGCCCGCCCGCTCGCCGGCTCGCCCAGGCCCTGACTCACATTCCCAGCATTCCCGAGGAGCCTAGAAGGGGCCGCGGCTGGGGCCTGGGCACCTCCGCGGGGGGCAGCAGAGAGTCGAGCGCGTGCCCGCTCCGCAGCGCCTCCTGGCAGCCTCTGGCCCGAAGCACCTGACACCCCCACCCACCCCACCCACCCCTCACCCTCCCGCGGGTTGTCACCCCCACCCCCAGAAGCCCCTCCAAAAGCTGCCGTGCACTTCTGGGTGACAAGGACAGCGCTTGCCTTTTCACTTGACCTACAGAACTGTGTTGGGGATCCCTGTCCCCCGGCATCGCCCCCATCCATCGCTTCGTGGGGTCCTCAGAAGGGTGGCGGCCACAAGATGCCCACTTTACTGCCACTTCCTCGTTCCCCAAGGAAAGGCCTGACAGAAAGGGGGAGAAGGCTCTGTTCATCCTATGCGTTGGGGGTCTTCTCTGATTGCCACTTAGAGTATACAGATGCCCCCCCCCCCCCGAGGTCACACAGCCTTTCAGAGAGAGTGCGTGAGGTGGACAAGGTTTTTCCCCTGGGCAAAAGCGTCTACTCAATAAGTCTTGGACCCCTGCTGCTGCCCACATCGCGTTTGGGAAACTTAAACGTCAGAGGCATCTCCAAATGTGGTCCCTCTTAGTGAGTAGTCCATTCCAGAACAGCAGTGATTTCCTTTTTACATCCTGAAGAGTCTGCTTCCAGCAACTTCAGTGACCAGATAGGAATGCCTCCTGCTGGGAAGCTCGCACACATACAGCGGATCCGGATCCAGCGGTGCGGTGACCAGAGGGGTGGAACAGTATTAGCTGTGACTAGGGACGACCCTTCCTCCCACCTCGGAAGGGAGAAATCCCTGTGCTAACTACTCAGAGACCGGAGGATGTCTTCCTACAGTGGCCTGAATGCCCCTCCCTTTTATAGCTATGCCGTTTAAGGTTTTTTTGTTGTTGTGTTTTTTCATAGCCTCTGAGTCCCATACTCTTCCCATCCCCAACAAATGGTGCTCTTTCTCCCAACCCGGATACCCGAAGAACAAAACCAAACTGCAAGCTGTGTTCTGTGTCCACATAGGTCTTTGGCAGCCTGGCGTGTTACACACGAGAGCTCTCTGAGATTCTTGAGATACCTCATATTGGGTATTTTTTGAAATGTGACTGTCCTGGTTTGCTTCTCTGTTGCTGTGATCAAACAACGATCAAAACCAACTTGGGAGAGAAAGGGGGTTTATTTGGCCGACAATTCCACAGCACAGTCCATCCTGCAGCACAGCCAAGGCAGGAGCACACGGCAGGAAGTGAAACAGAGGCTGGTGGAGGGTCGCCGCTCACTGGCTTGCTCCCCGGACCCCTGGCTCCCTTTGCACTGTCTTACTCAACCCAGCCAGAACCAGAAAGCCCAGGGAAGACACGGCCCACAGTGGGCTTGGCCCACCCACATCAATCGTCAACGCCCACGGGCCAATCTGATGGAGGCAGTTCCTCAGCTGGGGGTTCCCTCTTCCCAGGTGCCTCTAGTTCATGTCAATTTGAAAGCACTAACCTGTACAGTGACAACGCACTTTAAATACGTGCACACACACACACATATGTATATACGTGAATATGCCAGTACTTATTTCTGATACTCATAAAAACTGTAAACTGTTAATTATTTTTTTGAGAAAAACCAGGTGATATGGCCAAGGTGGCACTATTACGGGTTTTTTTTTAATGCAGTGTTCAGCATTCACTATTTATTTATCTATTTATTTATTTATTTTGCTCCGCTTGCATGTCTGCAGGCAGGCCAGAAGGGGGCACCAGACAGATTTCATTATAGATGGCTGTGAGCCACAATGTGGTTGCTGGGAATTGAACTCGGGACCTTTGGAAGAAGCAGGCAGTGCCCTTAACTGCTGAGCCATCTCTTCAGGCCAACATCCACTATTGATGGCATTCATTCTCTTTTCCTTAGAACTGTGGGTTCTAAATAGGAGTCCTTGGATATTCAAGATAATGCATTATATATCCAAGAAGATTACACACACACACACACACACACACACACACACACACACGCACACTCAGTTTTCAACAACTTTCTTTCAAAATAGGTCCTTGACTCAGAAAAAAAAAACAGATGAAAGAATAGTAATTTTACATCAATACAAAGGACTGGTGATTTAGGTTCTTACACATGTCATCTTCACCTTCTATGCGACTTAGTTTCCCTAGCTTTTAAAAGCTACATTAAAAGAACTTCAAGGTCTCACACAGCTAAGATTCTCTAGCTTAATGTAAGATATGTGTGTGCATATGTGCACGCATGCGTGTGTGTGTGTGTGTGTGTGTGTGTGTGTGTGTGTACACACACATACACAGACATACCACCACACACACAAAATGCTAACAAGAAGCCATTCCCAGGTTTCTACCCAACTGGATGGAAAATTACAGTACAATCTTGTCGATACAAAAGACACAGCACTCACCTCAAAGAGAATGAACAAGTCTATTCTGAGGCCAAAGTGAGTGGCCACGGCCCAGAAACATAAATTTAGGTTATCCCAAACTCCATGTTCCAATTCAGCAATGCTTTGGTGAAGTTTTTTTTAATGAACAAAGAAGTCCTAAGTCAAGACACTTTAAAAAGCATTAGAGGAAACCTTGGACAGGCATGCCATAGCCAAACAGGGGAATCTCTGCTGTAGGTCTGAATGTTATTTGATGGCACAATTAGCTGTTGAGTGTGTGGAAGCTAAGCATCTGCACATTCCAAAAGGATTTACCCGAATAGTCGCGGGATGTCTGGGTATATGCAGAGGTGAGCTTACGTAGCGATTTGGGATGCTAAGACAACCCATGGTAATTGGGCTCTGGGTCTACAGCATTTCAGCTCTAAACAACCATGGTCCCAGTCAGTCAGTTAAGCCTGTAGAGTGTCTCTTAACATGGTGCAGCCTTCCTGCTGAAGCACCCGTTCCTGGCCTGTTCACTCTTGCCCCAACGTCTTCTTGCTGGTTTTGTTCCATTTTCTTTCCTTGGTCTCTCACATCTCCATTGCAGTCACGCCTCTGGCAAGCCAGAGACAATGGTGTGGCAGATTTTTTTTCACAAATTGTATTCATTCATTTAACAAATATGCATTTAGCATCTGCTCTTGGCCCGGGGGCTTAGAGCCTCTCCCCTCACAAACTAGACAGTTTAGTGAGAACAACTGATAAAAAGCAGGCAACTCCAGCCACCTAAGAAGGACAAAGTCCTGAGAGCTGTGGGGGCATCCAGGAAAGGCAGCCAATCCTCTGAAGAAAGGACCATCAGCCAAAGGACCCCACCATGCTACCCTACCCTATGTAAGGCCTGAGGTGTGGAGTGGCGCCACACATGCGTTGTGACCCCAGTCGTGACGGGCTCCGAGTGGACCCGTAATGGGCAGTCTCTCCTCAGTATTTGAAACTGGACTCAGGCTGAGTCCACTAGCCAGCCCTGAATGGTGAACTCTGGACTATGGTATCTGGAGGTGTTATGCACACCTGTGATCCCAGCACGTGGGAGAGAGAAGCAGGAGGATCAGGAGTTCAAGGCCAGCCTGGGCTATATGAGACCGTGCTTCAAAAATGACAGTAACAAAACCCACATCATAATGGCAAAGTCACCCAGGAGCAAAATCTAAAATGCTCACCCCAGGGAAGCTGGCACATAGAGAGGAAAACAGACAGCCATATATTCAGAAACAAGATTTCCTTGAGACAAAGGACTTGGTTGTGCAAGAGCTCACTAGACGTTCCCGATACGTGTAGCTCGCCAGTGTCTCCAATTTACCATCCCTTAAACACAGTTCAAGATTTTTGTGCATGAGCCTCTCCTTTCCCGAGGTCATCCATCAATCTATGGACAACATCCTTTGTCCTGTTACTCAGGCCCAACCTAAGAACGCCATGACGCCTCCTCTTGCTCATCCCACACACCTGTACCATCAGCCAGTTCTGTCAACCGGACCTTGGCCAGAGCCCAGCCACCTCAGTTTCTGAAACAAAAGAGAAAATGTGTGTCCCAGTAGAAAGGACTCAGGGTTCTACAGTTTTTTTTTTTAATTTATCTAACAGGTGTGACAATGCATGCCTATAATCTTAATGCTTGGGAGAAAGACAGGGAGACCTAGGTCACCCTTGGCCACATAGTGAGCTTTGAGGCCAACCTAGGCTGTCTCAAAAAAATCATATATATATAAGTACCATGCTGCCCCAACAGTCATTTTATTGTCATCAACCCTTGTAAACCTGCTCGTGTGGAGAGGATGGTCAGTGACTGATTGAAGGATTGGATGGAGAACTATCCTGGTTACACAGTGAGGCAGTGTTTGAAATAACTCTCTCTCTCTCTCTCTCTCTCTCTCTCTCTCTCTCTCTCTCTCTCTCTCTCTCCCCACCCTGTCTCCTCCTTCTCCTCCTCCTCCCCTTTTTCTCCCCGTCTCTCCCTTTGGTCTTACATTCACTGTGGATTTTCCACGTTTATTTTGAATTCAACAATAGGAAACCAATGACACACACCTGTATGTTATGTGCTAGGCCTCTCAGTATTTTTTTAACCCTGAACTCTGTGCTCCTAAAGCAATTACACTTAACGCCACACTTGTTTTCCTTCAAAAACTAAAGACATCACAAAGAGCAAAGCTATTCTAGAAACCCACAAAGTGTTCTCAGTCAGGGTCCTATCTTTTTTTTACATACAGGTAAATGTTGAGATGACCTGACAAAATCATTTAACAAGCTACTGACAGGATTTGTGTATTAATTTCTACTCTTGCAGCTGTGAGCAACCTACAGAGGAAACACTTGGTCTAACTCAGTTCCAGGAGGATTCAGTTCCTCCTGGCAGGGAGGATACGGTGGAGTAGCCTAGTTCACACCATGGTGGACCAGGAAGCAGAAAACATGGTGGATACTCCACCCCTAGCTCCCTTGAGTCTCCTCAGAGTCCCCAGCCTATAAGATAACTCCACCCCCATTCAGACTGTCCCTCCCCCAGTCAGGTAATACTCTGAACACCATCACAGACACACCCAAAGGGGTTGCGACTAGGTCTCCTAAGTCCAATTCAGTTGATAATGAAAATGTATCTATTTTGTGGGGAGGAGGGAATCAAAGGTAAGGTGCCAAAATAGAAAATAGATGCTTGAAATTTTAATTACACACAAAGCTACACTTTCTTCTGTTCGCTTCCACAGCGACAAAACTTCTGCCCTTAATATTTAATTATGTGTCATTCAAGAAACTAGGAGGAGAAGTAGGGAAAATAATTGGGGAGAGGGGGGATCAGCAGGAGTTGGAAGGGACAAGAGGGGTAAATGCGGTTGAATATATTATATGCAGGAATGAAAATGTCCTAATGAAGCCACTTTATATAATTAGCATATGCTAATAAAAACATGAAAATAATTATCTGTGTTCAGACAAGTTACCTATGCTGAGACTCCTTATCTGTAAGATGATATTCACCATTTCTTTTCAGTGTGCCTACGATGTGGATGAGATGCAACCGTTCAGAGACAGTCCTTCTATCTCTTAAGAGACAGTGGCTCTGGACCTGTAGTTATGATCATGTTAAGTAAAAGAGTAATATTTGCATGTAATAGTGTCAAGTGTTTGCAACTAATCTGTGAGAGCCTATGCTAAATGCCTTGGACTAGACTGAGGCAAGAAAAACATTGGGCCCTGGGTGCAAAATTGGGGTAATGTATTTGGTTACAAGGAGTAACATTGTCCTAGTAACCAAATACATTACATTCTAATCGTTTGTTACAACAGCTGGACACAGTGGTCCACACCTTTAATTCAAACACTCAGGAGGCAGAGACAGGCAGATCTCTGTGAGTTTGAGGCCAGCCTGGTCTATAGAGTGAGTTCCAGGACAGAAAGAGCTACATAAAGAAACTCTGTCTTGAAACTCCCTCTGAAAAAAGTTTGTTTGCATAGATAAACTGTATATGTGTCTTGTCACATATGTAGAGGCCAGAGGACAGCTCGTGGTAGTTAGCTCTCTCCTTCCACCATGTGGACACCAAGGTCAAACTCGGGTCCTCAGGTTTGACAGCAAGAACCTTTCACTCACTGACTCATCTCTCTGGCCCTACGCTTTTTTTAAATCAACAAACTATAGCCTATGTTTGGCTGTTTGGTTTTGCATAATAATAATAATAATGGTCATTATTATTATTATTTTATATTTAGTGTGTGTGTGTGTGTGTGTGTGTGTGTGTGTGTGTGTGTTGTAAATAAAGTTTAATGGGAACTGCCAAGAAAGGAAACAAGAAAAAGAAGGACAGAGTTTCCAATATCAAGTTTCACTCACCGGGTTCTTATGCTAGGGCTGTGGCTAACAGCTAACTTCCTGGTAAGGGCTTTCGGTGACACTCAGAATGCCAACATTCATCTTTGCCAACTGGAGATTTCTAGGGAGAAGAAAAACACCTGCCAAAATAATAGGGTCACCTTGTAAGAGAACTGGAAGCCACCTAGAAATGATTCTGAGTGGGTTAAGGTTGCTGCTCAACTGATAGACTATTTGGCTAGCATGTTTAAAAAAAAAAAAAAAAAACAAAAAAAAAAAACAAAAAAACCTTGGGCTCTATTCCCAACACTACATGAACCCAGCCAGCCTGCATCTGTAATCCCTGCACTCAGGCAGTACATCCTGGATAACAGAAAATCATCCCTGGCTACACAGCAAGGCCAAGGTCACGCTGGGATACAGGAAAAACTTCCTTAAAACAAAAAGTTTCCTGGAACCAAGAAGAGCTTGCTAAACTCTTTTAACCGAGGACCTGAGGCCTACAGAATACCTCCTTTAGGCTACATATTTGAAAAGTCAATGAGATAAGTGACTAAAATGTCCAAGGACCAGATAAATATGAGCCATTTTTCAGTAATAGGAGAATCATTAGTGTAATTTGAAGAGTGGAATCTGCAGTTGTACTGCAAAGATACAAGTGATAGGCTCATTAATCAACCTGCCTCAGGACAGATAGACAAAGGCAGAACGGGTCTGGGACCCGGAAAAAACGGGACTGAGCACCGCTTTCCTGTCCAAGCACTGGGTATCTGTCCTACCACCTGCAAGATACTGAATGTTCGAGCACATTGTTACAGACACAGCGTCAAAACGTATGTCGCCAACAATTCATCCATTTCTTGAAACGGGTTTTGGATCAGTTTTGAGAAACTGTTCTTTTCCAAACAAAAGCCTTAACTGCACAATTAAATGAAAGGGAACTCATTTGCTTGGAGGAGAATAATGAGAGAAAAAAAAGGTATTTTAAATGAAAAAAAATGTGTACAAATTGGCAACAGCTTTAGAGCGATTGCTCCTGGGTTTGATTAATGAGATACACGATCAGCTGAACAAACAGAGCAATCAGTTTAGGATGGCGTTTACCTAACCTTTTAATGAAAAGCTTTGTTTTGAAAATCACCTTAGAAAAACAGGAAGGATGGTTTTAAAATAAAGCTAAAGGAGCTGGAGAGATGCCCCAACAGAGAAGAGCTCTTATTGCTCTCACAGAGAACCCACAAGGAAGTTTACATTCACCTGTAACTCCACATCCAGGGGATCCGATGGCCGCTGCTGACCCTCCACACTGTGCACAGACATGCATCCAGGCAAAACACTCTGACCCTCTGAGACCACCCCCGACCTTGGCCACTTTCGGCAGCCTGGTGTATATTCCTTTGGGTCCCTACCTCAGGTTCTGGGAATCAAACTTGGGACTTGGTTCACAACAGTCAAGCGCTGAACTCCGTCTCCAACCCGCTTGGTGTTTGGGACAAATGTTTGTATTCAGTGGGTGTGGCCATGGGTTTTTGCCTGGTTCTGGCTTTAGGTCTGCAATCCTGTCTTTAGGAGTTTTCACACTGCCTTTTCTCTTTGACAAAAGTGATTGTTCCAAGAGCCGGATGCCTGGTCTTAACCACGCCAATCAAAACCCACGCCTTTAGTGCCAGCACTGGAGAGGCACTAAACTCTGTGAGTTCGAGGCCAGCCTGGTCTACAAGAGTGAGTTCCAGGACAGGCTCCAAAAACAATACAGAGAAACCCCATCTAGAAGAAAATTCACTCCCGGGGGCTGGGGTGATAGGTCAGTTGATAAAGTTCTTGCCAGAACAGAATGAGGACCTGGGTTCAGTTTGCAGAACCTATGCAAACAAAGTCACGAATGAGCCAGTCACAGTGGCACATTCATGTAATCCCAAAGGTGGTGGAATCTCCGTAATTTAAAGGCCAGCTTGGTTCCAAGGCTACATAGTGTGACTATCTCAAAAACAAACATACCACAAAAGTCATGCATGGTGAGGGCTTGTACCAAGGGCTGGAGAAGTGGGGGAAGGAAGGATTTCTGGGGTTCACTGACCAGCCAACCTAGCCTAATCATTGAGTTCCAGGCTACTACTCAGAGACCCCCATCTCAAAAATCAAAGTGCACAGATCTTGAGAAATAGCACTCAGGGTTGACCTCAGCTTACAGACACACACACACACACACACACACACACACACACACACACAGAGTCCTTTCCTGGGGTTTGCACCTGCTGCACCTCCACGCTGCTGCAGTAAGGCAGCTGTAGGATGTACAAACAGCCGGTGGTGTCCTCTTGTGGGAAAGCTGATCAGAAGCAGAGGCGGACACCGTGCTGTGCACGGAGGAACACTGCTGAGGACGCTGGAACCCCGGTCGTTCTGAGAGCTCTTCTGTGTGACTCGTCTTCCAGGCCCTGAGTCACGCCAGCATCCCTCTTGTAACTGGACCAGCCAGGCAGCAAACGCCGCTTCTCACTGAGGCCGTTCTTCTCTCTGCCACTGGACAAATATGGGGGAGCCCCGGTAGGCAGAGCGTTGTGCGGTTTGATTTCCTTCACTGAAAACTGTACACGCTGCAGCCATTGTCCACGTCACCAGACACCTCCCAATTCCTTAATAGTCCGAGGTCTGGACGAACGCTTATGACCTCTTCCTAGAGCCAGGAATGCAGAAGGTGATAAACAGAAAACTCATGGAGAAGTGCTGCGGCCACATCCGGGATGGATGGCGGATACACAAAGGAGATGTTGGCATTGATGAAGCTCAGGCAACATTTGGCTCCCCAACCACCCCCACGACATCCATTACACCTATCTCACAGCATCCATATCCCTCCCACCCGCACAGAGGACCAAATGCCACGCCTTATGCACTCCAGTCTGCCAGCACGTAGAGTACAGTGACCCTGAACTCATCTACTCAGTCAAAGGGTCTTTCAACCAGTTTGCGAATGGAACGTTTTTGGGTGTAATTGGGTAGAGATCGTATTTGTGCGAGATGTCGAAGCCTAGAAGCATCAGCACAGTTGGTAGCGAACTTAAATCTGTCTAAAAAGCTTAATATTCCCACCCTGCACTTTCTAAAACAAGGAGCAACAAGGTCAGATTTGAGTTTTGTCATCTCAGTTCATCCACTTACAGGTCATATAAGGTAATTTAGTTCCTATAGGGCTCCTAAACATGAGGGGGGCAGCGTGATAGCAGGGAGTGGTGGCCCACATCTGTCTATAACCACAGCACCCGAGAGGCTGAGACAAGAGTATGACCAATTTGAGGGCAGCTTGCACTGCAGAGCATGGTCCTATCGAGAGAGAGAGAGAGAGAGAGAGAGAGAGAGAGAGAGAGAGAGAGAGAGAGAGAGAGAGAGAGAGAGAGAATAACTAAAAGTACTTGCCTTGTACATAACTTGAAGCTACTAGATAAGAAACCGCCTGGAAAGCCCCTTTGGCTGCAGCAGACCTACCGTAAATGCTCAATGCATGAAGATTAGCATGATGTGAGTCAATTCAGCTGTCAGGGCTAGATTCTGTTTCTGCTTTGCAATTTCCTCAACTGCCAATGTGACTTTCAGAAACTGTTCTTTCTAAAGTTTCAGGAACACACATAAAAAAGCTGGGTGCCAGCCAGGAAGCATTTGGAAGCAAAACAGTCCTAAAAATAAGGAGAGGAGACGTGCTTTTTTAAATGTTGAGTTTCTCTTTAAGAGCAAAATTACACTGTGAGTAAAGATCAAAATGCATTCTTTCTGTGACCTTGTTCCGAAGCAAAGTTTATTGGAGCATGATGCATGTCAGATGTTGCTCAGAGTGGCATCTGCCCTTCCCCAGGCTGAACACCACTGCACATCTGCCCTTCCCCAGGCTGAACACCACTGCACATCTGCCCTTCCCCAGGCTGAACACCACTGCACATCTGCCCTTCCCCAGGCTGAACACCACTGCACATCTGCCCTTCCCCAGGCTGAACACCACTGCACATCTGGGCGTGGGGGTGGGTGGGTTCTAGCAGGGGCTTCACAGCCAAAGAGGAGAATGGGGGCCTAATGTCACCACTTCCACGGCTCTCAAAATTTCCTTGGGTTATGGACTGCAGAGTACAAACAGGGACAAGAGAGAGAGAGAGACAGAGAGAGAGAGAGACAGAGAGAGAGAGAGACAGAGAGAGAGAATTAAAAGTACAATAAATCTTAGCAAGATATAACAGGAAGCCAGGCATGGTGGCGCATGCCTGTAATTCACCCAGGAGGATTTCAAGATCAAGGTCCAAACTGGGACTATACAGAGGGACACAGTCTAAAAGAAAGACTAGAGGTTGGAGCAATGGTTGCCCAGTTGAGAGCATTGCTGCTCTTGCAGAGGATCAGAGGACACAGGTTCAAGTTTCAACACTTACATAGTGACTCAAAATCACCTGTAACCCCAGCTCCAGGGGATCCGATGCTCTTTCCTGCCCCCCCCCACGGCGCCAGGAACACTTACGGTACACATGCATACATGCAGGAAAAAACACACATGAAAATAAGTAAATGTTTTTCTGAGGCAGGCAGGCAGGCAGGCAGGCTGAAGTAGCTGACTCAAGGACTCACCGCTGTCTCCCCACACACACCTATCTGCTCCTCTTCTACATTTCCGTTACACCAACCCTAATGCCAAGCCCGTCGTAGTGATACAACAAATATCTGGAAATTTTGAGAAGCCTATTTATTCGATACATTTTTACAATAGTGTTTGGAAGCACAGCAAATAGCTTTGTTAAGACGCTTTCCTTGCCAAGGTCAAGGACGTCTGTGTTTCCCTGTAACCAAAAAAGCATATTGACGTCAGGTCATCTACATTCTATAAAATGCGTTAGTTATCCATTTCAGGAAAGAAAGTGATACTTGTAACAATTGGTGCTAATCAGATGTGGCATTGGCTAGGTCTAAACAGGAACTGAAAGAGAAAAGAATTGAAAGGCCTCACAGAGTTACAGCTGAAAACCAGAGTGTGTCAAAGCGATGCTGATGACACTGTTCGCTGTCTCCAACCCCCTTGCCTTAGCTACCTCTCCATGGCTATGAAGAGACACCATGGCCAAGGCAGCTTAGAGAACAGAGAGTGTGCTGGGGCTCACAGTTGCAGAGGGTTAGCAGGGTCTATGGCCCCCAAGGCAGTGAGCATGGGCACCAGCAGGCCAGAGAGTCGCGGGGGCAGCAGCGGAGACTTGTGTTCTCACCCGAAAGTAGGAGGCAGAAAAAGATAACTAGGAATGGCGTTGGTTTTAGAAACCTCAAAGCCAGCCCCCCAGTGGCACACCTCCTCCAACAAGGCCACGCCTCCTCCAACAAGGCCACACCTCCTAATCCTTCCCAAACACTTCCACCAACCCGAAACCAAGTATTCAAATATATGAGCCTATGAAGGCCATTCTTATTCAACCACCACACACCCACACAGCATGAGGTTCTTCAAAGTGTTCCCTGGAAATAAAAATTCTTAAGCATCTTCTCTTTCCCAGAGCCGGTTAGCCTCAGTGGGGGATCCTGTGTCACAGAGCTCACTTTCAACACAGAACAGTGTACTTCATTACTGAATGGGTCAAATAAATACGCTTTTTATCTTATATTAAGACCTAACATGCATGGCTGTAATTCTACCTGTTAAAAACATTCTGCTTCCTGATCGATGTCCCAAGCTAACAGATCAGTTTGGGCGTGAGACAGTTTCATAGTCGAGTTTACTAGCTGATATAATCACGGGCTATTGCTTCTTGCTTCTAGCCAATTTCCTAAACTGGACAGCCAATTTTCTTTGTGATGTTTTTAATGTGTATGGGACTCTGCCTACATGTATGTCTGCACATCGATTTCATGTCGTCATTAGATCTCCTGGACCTGGGATTACAGACGGTTGGAAGCCTCCATGCGGGCACTCTAAAACAAGCCCAGGTCCTCTGAAAGAGCAGCCAATGGCCTTAACCTCAGAGCCACCTCTCCAGCCCCTAGACACTTAATATGCTGTCAAGGTTAAAAGACATATTGCTGGACATGGTAGCTTAGTATGAGGTAGATTCAGTGCCATGAGGTCAAATCTGGCTCGGGCTACACACTGATTTCCAGGCTGCTTTGTCCTACAGTTGTGAGAAAAAGAAAATAATCAAAAGATACAGGCATACCAAGAATTTAGCTCAGTGTGTCATCTATGAAAAGAGACACCGGTAACCTCTTTTTAATCCTCCTCCCATATGGCAAGCATCCAGCCACTAGAACGCAACAGATGACCTCATCTAGCCTGTTCTAGATCAAGGCCTCAGCAACTTTAGTCGTTTCTTCTGTGAGGAAGAAATGACATTCCCACGACATTCAGGGGGTTAGTGTCGCAATCCAACACCCAGAATTGAGACCAGGCTCTGCAGGAGATGGTTCTAAAGAGCAGAGCTACCGCAGTGATGAAGCAAAGTTGACCCAGAGGAAAAGGCCCTCTCTCCTCAGGTACACAAGAGGTGCACCGTGGCCGTGTCTGCACCCTGGGATGGAAGAGAAGGGCTTCAAAGTCAGTGGCAATCCCGTCACGCTGCTTGCCTAAGCTCAACTGGAACTCTTCTAAAGGTCAAGTTTATTCTTCCCTTGTTCTAGTTATAGAAGTAGCACATATTCTGGAAATATGCAATGTCTTGAAAAGAAAAATAAGCTAATCTTCATGATTCTACTACCCAGGGACAAACTGCTGTTAGCACTCAATGCATCTCTTTCCATCTTTAATTTTACAGCTAGATTGACCCCAAACAACTTGGACTTAATCTTCTGTGCTTAATAATGTCACTTTTAGCCACAAGGGAAGCTTGAAAATGCTGTTCATTTGTCTGCATACTTTGCTTCTCTGAATGAAACTTGGGGTTCGTGAAACCGGAATATAGGAGGACGGAGGACATTGAGTGGGCTATGGGCCCTGTCTGCTGCGCCCTCTTATTGGACACTTGGCCCGAGGCCAGTGCTTGCTCCCCAGCTGGGGCAGCTTCTAGAAGGTTTAGAAAGGAGGGCCTTGATGGAAAAACTAGAGCTCTAGAGGCTCTGTCCTTGAAAGGTATATTCTCTCTCTCCATCCCTCCCTCCCTCCCTTGCCATCTCTTTGCTTCATTCTCTGTTTGTGTCTGTGTGTCTTTCTCTGTTTCCTGTCTCTGTCTTTTCTGTCTCTCTCTCCCTCACTCCCCCTACCTGTTTCTTTCTTTATTGTGTGTGTATATCTTTGTGTGCGTCTGTCTCTGTCTGTCACTATGTGTCTATCTCTCTCTGTGTCTCTGTATGTTTCTCTCTCCCCCCCTCTCCCCGCTCTCTCCTTCCTGACCAGCATGATATGGCTGTTCTACTATGCCCTCCCTGCCGTGAACGAACTGAAATCACAGGCCAGAATACGTTTTCCTCCTTTAACTTCGTTAAGTGAGGCATTGCCACAGCAGCAGCAGCAACAAAAATATGAGTGATACAGTGTATGAGGATCTAGATGGTTGATTGGTCCCTAGTTATCTGTATGACCCTGTGTGCTAATGCCCAAGCCTTTAAAAAGGCTCAGCAAATGACAGCCCTTGGTGTGCAAGCTCACAGACTGAGTACATGTCCCAGACATCATGCAAAGGTAGAACAGAACCAACCTCACAGAGTTGTCCTCTGACCTACATACACACACACACACATACATACACACACATACACACACACACATACACACGCCATGCATATATGTACACGATATAATAAAATTTGAATGAAGTTTCAAGTTTTTAAGTAAAATGTCAGTCTAATTATAGACTAAAGTCATAAACCACTTTCAGAATAAAAAAATGGAAATCTAAGTTTGCCTGTTTTTCCAAAACCCAAAGCCTTTCTTCTCTGGGTAAGGAAATACTTACACCATGAGGACTAATCTCCAATTGCGTCTAATTAGAATAGATGTGCATCCACCCTGGGTGTCCGGGAACGTGACCAACCCTTGCCTCACCTCACGGTGACTGCAGACGCAGTGTGGGAGGGGGCGTGAAGAGGGAGGATGGCGGCCCCACACTACTCCTCTAACCTCACCGCTGAAATCACATACCCACCAGTATCAGTGGGCCCTGAGCCTCTCCCCAGAATGTGTGAGAACATCGGGGAAGCTCAGATACTGAGTCATTCCGAAAACAAGTTAGAGAGGAAATAGCTTAGTGACATCAAGAGACCTCTGCATTCCACAGAGGTGACCCTTCTAACATAACCAGGAAATCCTGGGTGGCATCCTCAGCTGCCAGCGAGAATGGGGGTGAGGGTAACTCATACGGTCCTAAGGAGGAGTCCAGAAGCTAATTCACAGCAACTCCCAAACATACACCCTGAAAAAGTAAATAACCGAAAGCGTTAGCAAAAGATATCCCACTCTACAGACAGGCTTAAATCAACGGCAAATACCTATATATTCTAGAAGGCCCACGAGGCAAATCTAATGGATGACCAGGACTGAGTAAACCTAGTTCACTTTTGAACCAAAAACCAACGAGACTGGAAAGGGGTGCCTTCCATCTGCAACTGAGCAGCAGTGATAAAACAAACGACGTCACAGAAGACAAATGTTACCCAAGGAACTTGAGAGCTGCAGCCGCTGTCTGGGGGAAGGAGGTTGAGAAGGAGTGGACACCGGGCTACAGCAGCCTTAGGCTAAGACTGTTGCAGACACCAGTGAAGGGCCCCTTGCCCTCCCCTGGGAGCTGTATCTGGGCCTCACAAGGAGGAAACCTCTAAAAGGGAGACGGAGCCGGTTTTATGGGGAGAGAACTCGTGGGGCCTGGGAGTACAGGCAGAGCTGATCCAAAGTCCAGACAATACTAGCTACTGGTGCTATAACAGTATCCACCTGAGCAACATGTTTGCGCCAAGCACAGGTGCACATCAGTGACCCCAGCTGACACTCACCAGCAAATACTAACACAGGTAACTTAGACCTTAATCTCATTTCACCTTCATCACAGCTCTCTGAACGCAGCTCTCACGTGAGCACACTGTCAGGGCCCTCAGATGAAGAGGCTTGCCCACGCTCCAACAGCGAGTAAGTCCAGGCTCCTTGGATACAATTCCTAGAACTCATGCAGAAGTGGAAGAGAAAAAAAAACCTCACAGAACTGTCTTCCGTCTCCCAAATCCAAGGTCTTAACCCACCCACTAGACATCTGAGCCTCAGGCCGCCTGGCACGTTCCTGACGGCTGCTCGGTGCCCACCCTCGCCTTCAGACCGGCAGCTGGCTCTTCAGAACGCGCTGCCCACACAGCCGCAGGATATAAATCTGTACCAGCCTCCTCAGAGTGGGCTGCGGTTGGGTGCTCCAATTTTAATCGTCGACAGCAGTGTGGCGTTCTGGCCACCCAACCCACTTTTGTCAGAGAGAAGGCAGCCACAGCCTGACAAGGCCAGTGCTGCAAACACAGGAAGGGAGGGGTGGGGGCCACGTGGCCCCCACCCGTGGCACCTCTTCCGCTACACCAGCTTCTAAAACATAACCTGGCCTCGGCTTCTACGTAGTGGAAACCTTTCCCAGTTATCAACAACAACTGCAAAATACTATAATGTATTTTGTGCGCCTCCCAGCATCTTCTTTGCCTGGACCCCATTGATTTGAGAAAGTGCATTGAAACTAGGCCTCCTTCTAGCATCTTCCTTCTGCGGAGCTGAAGGACCTTTGCGTCATAAGCAAGCAGAGGAACAGTAAGATTTCTGGCTGGTTTCTGCCTTCAGGGGTTGACTCCTGACCTTAGGTAAGTAATTGTACCACCGGGAGTTCATTAAAGGAAGCAGTGAACAGGACGCTGGGGCCCTTTCGTGGCTGCCCTCCACAGAAGGTCAACAGGAGGGGCTTTCTCCTGCCTCCGGGCTTCATTATGGTGTGAGGCTGTTCTCTGCTGGGGAGGGGTGCGCCCCTTTGCAGCATTTACAAGATCACAGAAAGCTGCCATTAAAGGCAGCTGAGTACACATCTCAACTTTCCATATTTTTTTTTACCATTTCATCCTCCTAACTGTGCTTCCAAGAAGTGAGTGTTGATATTATTCCCTCTTGACAAGTGAGGAAACCGAGGCATAAAGTTTGCCTGGTTTATTTGGCTGGGATCAGACCTGAGATGTCTGTGCTTCCCACAAATTCATAGCCGACTGTGCGTGTACATGGGGTGATGTAAAGTTCCCGCCGTGAACTCTTATTGAAGCCTTAGCTAACTAAAACTGCATGGGAAAGCTATGGAAAGAGACAGGAGGACACTTAAGGCCTCCCCTCGTGGCGATAAAACCAAGCTACACTCACTGAACATTTCCTGGCCCCATACAGGAGACTATAAATTTTACATACGCACGGTTCCGCATTCACGGCCACCATGATTCTGAGTGGTAAAAAGTAGTCTTCTCCGTTTCCCGGGTTGTCGACGATGATTTCAGCGTAAGAAATTCCCTCCAGAAATTATCCTGGAGCACCCTCAAAATGGCATCCAAATGTCCACAGGTGGGAGATGGCTTTCTTGGTCAAAGCCATTGCTGCGTACCAACATGCCAGGCCGCCTCTGGTAGTTAGAAGACTAGGAAGGGAAAGGCATTTATTTCCCTTTTGTTTGTTTCTTTGAAGTGGCATCTACTCATTACAGAGCCAAAGATGACCTTGAACCTTTGATGCTCCAGCCGCTGCCTCCTGAGTGCTGGGATAACAGGCATGCAGAAGAAAGACATGTTTTAAAAATCACTCAGAATACGCATCGAGAGAGGGATGCTGCCACCTACTCCCTCACAGAGCCCTGGACCTCCCGCTCAGGCACACAGATTGAATAGACCAAAGCCTTGGTTATGGAGAAGCCTAGTCCCTACTGGTTGGGCAGGAGTTTGTGTGACAGTACTACACCCTGCGTAATCAGGTCTCAGATATGCTGCACAGATTTTTTTCTTTTCTTTATTATTATCATTTTTTATTTAGGTTAGAAACAATCTTGTTTCACATGTCAACCCCAGCTCCTTCTCCCTCCCTCCTCCCCCGCCCTCCCCACCAGGTCCCCCAGTCCCCCATCCAATCTCCACTCCAATCCCCAAGGAGGGTGAGGCCCTTCATGGTGGATCTCCAGTAATTGTCATTTCATTCAGGGCAGAGCCTAGGCCCTCCCCCAAGAGTCCCGGCTGAGAGAGCATCCCATATTGTGGCATGGGCACTGAAAGTCTATTTGTATGCCAGGGGTAAATACTTCCCAAGGCCCCATAGATTACCTAGGCCTCCTCACTGACACCCACATTCAGGAGGTCTGGGTGAGTCCCATGCTTTCCACACAGCCATCAATCTTGAATCCAAGAGCTCCCCCTTGTTCAGGTCAACTGTGGGTTAAACCAGCCCACTCTTAACTCCATTGCCCATAAGTTCTCTCTTTCTGACACTGGATTCCAGGAGTTCAGTTCAGTGTTTGTCTGTGGGTGTCTGCCTCTACTTTCATCAATCGCTGGATGAAGGTTCTGTTCCCCAGACTCTCTGGCAGTAGGATTGTAGGCTGGCACTCCCCTGATTCATGTCTAAAATTCATAAATGAGTGAGTACATACCATGTTTCTCTTTTTGTGACTGGGTTATCTCAGTCAGGATGGTTTCTTCTAGTGCCATCAATTTGCCTGAAAATTTCAAGATTCCATTGTTTTTTTCTGCTGAGTAATACTCCATTGTGTAAGTTTTGTACATGGCGATAGACATGGATCTATCTGCATTCTTCTACATGCCTGCATCCAGTTATGCCATCATCATTTGTTGAAGATGCTTTCTTTTTTCCATTGTATATTTTTAGTTTATTTGTCGAAAATCAGATGTTTATACATGAATGGGTTAGTATCAGGGTGTTCAATTCGATTCCATTGGTCTACCTGTCTATTTTTGTGCCAATACTACCCTGTTTTCAGGACTACAGCTCTATAATAGAGCTTGAAGTCAGGGATGGTGATGCCTCCAGATGTTGCTTTGTTGAATAAGGTTGTTTTGGCTATCCTGGGTTTTTTGTTTTTCCATACAAAGTTGATTATTGTTCTTTCAAGATCTGTGAAGAATTGTGCTGGGATTTTAATGGGGATTGCGTTAAATCTTATATTGCTTTTGGTAAGATTACCATTTTTACTATGTTGATCCTACCTATCCAAGAGCATGGGAGATCTTTCCACCTTCTGGTGTCTTCTTTGATTCTTTCTTTAAAGACTCAAAGTTTTTTGCTATACAGGTTTTTCACTTGTTTGGTTAGCGTTACCCCAAGGTATTTTATGTTGTTTGTGGCTATTGCAAAGGGCGATGTTTCTCTGATTTCTTTCTCAGCCCTTTTATCATCTGTATATAGTAGGGCTACTGATTTTCTTGAGTTGATCTTGTATCCTGCCACTTTGCTGAAAGGATTTATCAGCTGCAGGAGTTCCCTGGTGGAGTTTTTTGGGTCACTTATGTAAACTATCATATCATCTACAAATAGTGAAAGTTTGACCTCTTCCTTTCCAATTTGTATCCCTTTGATCTCCTTTTGTTGTCATATTGCTCTAGCTAGAACTTCAAGTACAATATTGAAGAGGTATGTCTTGTTCCTGATCTTAGAGGAATTTCATTGAGTTTCTCTCCATTTAGTTTGATGTTGGCTGTTGGTTTGCTGTATATAGCTTTTATTATGTTGAGGTAAGTTCCTGTTATCCCAGATCTCTCCAAGACCTTTATCATGAAGGGGTGCTGGATTTTGTCAAAGGCTGTTTCGGCATCCAGTGAGACGATCGTGGCTGCACAGCAGATGTCGCTCCAGCACATGGGGACTTGAGGACGTTTCCAGGAGATGTGGAGCCTCGAAGGATGGTGAGGCACCCTGGCCAGTCACCAGCTCTCCTCGGGAACCCGCCATGTGAGGTTGGCAAGCCGGAACTGAAGGATTGTTTCCAGGATTCTGGGAACGCGGTGGAGTCCCGCATTAATGGCGGCAGGAAGTGGCCCAGCTTGGGTGTCCTTGTTGTTTGATGGCACTGAGCCTTAACAAGAGTCCCATCTTGTCCCGAGATGCTGCCGTTGCAGACTGGCGTGTAACAGCCATTCCCCAAAGGAGAGCACCTGGCTTCTCACTGACAACGGACGTTTCATTAGTTGGGGGCACACAGGATTTGATAGACATTTTGGAAGCAGGAAAAAAATCAGTCACGACTCCTCTCTGGTGTGGAAAAGTTGCCTTTTGGCAACTGCCACTGTGTCCCCGTTGGTGTGGCTTGCTGAATAAAAGGCATTTCCAGAACTTTGTTCTTTTGACATGTGATTACCAAACAGTTCCAAACCTCTTGTTTTTTAACCATTGGATTTTAAGTTGTGACGTAGCCTGTCAATGTCCAGAAGGCAGCTAAGGATTTTTGTTGAACTGTTAGATTTTTTTGAGGTAGAGTTTTTCGTGTTTTATTTGTATTTGTAAAAAGAAAAAGAAAAAAATCCCCACAAGGAAATAAACCCCAAAACTGATTAAAAGAAAAAAAAAAAGCTTAAGTGTGTCTTCTATTTATCTTTGATTCTCGTCCTGGCAATTGTTTAAAGAAAAGTAATAAAATTTCTAGATTTGTTTTTTAAAAAACTCAGTATTCTGAATCTAAAATATTTTTTTGCAAATCAAAAAGAAAAACCATAAGGGACATTTGAATTACTTTTATGCTACACTCACATTGCTGTATATGGAATGGTAGAGCATCGGCGAATAGAACCCTAAGCCCCAGTTTCTACATTAGCAAATGGAACAGTCATGACATGCAAAGTACCCTCTTGTTATACAACAGGCACTCAAAGGAAGATGGGTATTACACATCATAGCAACATGATGCTATTTCTGCTGATAATCAGGAGAGATGCTATTGTAAACAAAACATTTTGAATTCATATCCTAACTTTTCTGCCTCTTCTGTGACAATAGCAATTAGTCACTGATGGAAACTTTGATGGCAGTTTCTTCCTTTGCTGAAGAAGGTTCTGGCGTCTTTCCACAGTGAGGGTCATTTCTCCTTGCTAAACAGGAAGCCAGGAGAACACCACCAGCAGGGTAGAAAGGTGTGATTCATTAGCTCTCCTCATTAGCTGTCCTCGATTTGCTAAATCAGCCTGGGAAATGCAGATGTGTCAGATGAGGACCAGGCAGGAGGTGCCAGCCTGGTTTCCCTTTTAAAATTGCACAGGAGCATCTACCAGATGGTATCCAAGTGCTCGCCAATGGGGGTGACCTTCTTGTTTAAGATGAGGAATGGTGTCACGGGCAGGTCAGGGACAAGTGATGTCTTAGCATCCCAAGTATGGATGGAGAAACGACAGCGGGTAAGGCTGGTTGGTTCCCGGTTGGGGCTTGATGCCTTTGGAAATGTGTGGGTCCCCAAGACCTGTTGGTGCCCATCAGGAACCCCACAGGAAAGCGGCACACACACACCCCAATATCTTCTTATGGTAAGTAGCCAGGTGTCTTTTAAGTTTAAGATCCCACGTTCACTCACGTTGGTTTACTAGTTCGAAAATGGCAGCTAACAGAAAACCCAGGTGCTGTTTAGAAATCACACCTCTCTAAGATATCAGAGGTGAAGCTCCGACAGCAGGATTTAAAAAAAAAAAAAACGTTGCACAGTGTGGCAATGATATGGATCTGAGAGTCCTCTGAAGCCTTGATTAGCTACAAAATTGCTTCTTGGCAAGCAATCCCCTGCTGCCAGTGTTTTCTCTGTTTGTGTGCGCTGCGCTGCTTCTCCAATTAGAACCACGTTTTCCCAGGAGCCAACATGTGTCCTCTAAAATGCTCATCCCCTGAGATGCTCCTGTGATGGGGAAGTCCTGTGTATATGTCAATAAAGCAATGTTGGCCAATAGGGAAGCAAGATAGATGGGACTAGGAGTCCAGGAGGACTCTGGGTAGGAGAAACACAGGGAGTCACCATGTAGCCCGCCAGAGAAGTAAGATGTCTGTCCGGTAAGAGAAATACTTAGATGAGTTAAATACTTAAGTCAGAGATAGCCAGTAAGAAACAAGCAAGGCCAACAGCTTCACAATTAATACAGCGTCCTGTGTGTTCATTTGGGGACTACAACACGGCAGAGCCCAGGCGACTGGTGGGGAAAAACCTAAGCGGCTGGCAAGGAAAAGGCTTCTCTCTACACCCCTGGAAGGGAAACTGGGACACCACCAAATCCTCTCAGAGATTCCCCAGGCACATGAGGAGCAAATTAAAACTTCTGGGAAGATGAAGTCCCTCCTGAGAGGAAAGGATCTAGGTGATACCTCCATGTCCCAGTCTTCGGTTATTATTGTGCAGGGAACTCACTCACTCACAATTAAGGTGGGCCTTGGAGGATGGCAAGATGCCATCTCAAACCTCACCACCTTGGAACCCACAAAGGTGGAAGGAGAGAACAGGCTCCCTAAAAGTGTTCTGATCTCTGTGTGAGCGTGATGGCACGTGCGCCACCCCCCGCGCACACCACATGCATAATAACAACAGTAAAAATGTAAATGTAATGGTTTTTAAATGAGTCTTCCCATATCCATTAATGAAATCAGAATAGTCCCTGACGGGCATGGCCACAGGGGCCGGTCTCCCAGGTGATTCTCAAGTCTGCCAAGTTGACCATTGTCACTAACCATCACAGTCCTGATTTTAAGATTCTAGAGCAGAGAAATGACTCAGTGGATAAAGGGACCTGAGTTAGGTCCCTAGGACCCACAAAGTGGAAAATTCCCTTGTCAAGTTGCTTACAAGCAAGCGATTGTGCTTTGAGTTACTATGTCCATTAGCATTAAGTTACGGGGTAGTCATGAGGCACAGGGTGCTTAGACAAGCACATTGCACACTGGATGGACTCCAGGACACCTACACAGTCAGCATTCTTCATGTATGAATATTTCTTTCTGCTCCTGTGATAAAATACCCTGACAAACTCAACTTTAGGAAGGAGGGGCCTGCTTTGGCTCATGGTTTGAAGGTACAGTGCCTCATGGCAGGGAAACCTTGGTGGTAGTTCCCTGAGACAAGTGATCTTACTACATGCAGAGTCGGGAAGCAGAGGAGATGCTGCCTTCGAGCCAAGCCCAGGTGTTGGGGAAGTCCTGTGTATATGTCAATAAATTACTGCTGGCCAGTAGGAATCTAGATGGGTGGGGCTAGGAGTCCAGGAGGATTCTGGGAAGGAGAAACGCAAGAGAATCAACATGTAACGCCATGGGGTAGGAAGCCTGGAACTATTCTCCGGTAAGAGAAATACTTAGATTAACAATTATGGGGTAATTACTTAAGTCAGAGCTAGCCAGTAAGAAACAAGCAAGGCCAACAGCTTCATAATTAATATAGCCTCCTGTGTGTTTATTTGGGACTGATACGGCTCTGGAACCAGGCTGGCGGGAAAGCGGCTCTGGAACCAGGCTGGTGGAACGGCTCCTTCTCAAGGAAAAAGCTTCTCTTAACACCCAGGGAAGAGTGCCGCTGTCTTTTAAGGGTATCTTTCTACCTCAAGGAACCTAATTATGACAGCCCCTCACAGACAAACCCGGAAACGAATTTAATCTAAACAACTCTCTCAAAGGTCTACCTGGAAACTTGTCTCCTACGATTCTGGACCCTGTCAAACTGACACAAACCACCACACATCACTACCCCAGCTTACCCCCCATTTGGTTGCTAAGGAAACTGAGAGAGGCTTGGAGCAAGCAAGGAAAGCGGCTGAGGTAACAACTGCTGGGGTGGGGAAGCTTCACGGCACTCTACAGGCTGCCACTGGAAACAGTTCTCCCAAGTCCAACTTCGCCCTCGATCAGGCAAATCCTCTTCTCATTGCCTGCGTTACAAATCGCACCTGGGTGTCCTCGCCCGCCCAACAGTGAGTCCTTGCAGGGCTTCTCTGTTAATAATGTCAATCGCAGGCTGGCCCTGAGTCAGCACGTGGAGTCTTACGTCTACCCTCCCGGCTCCTTCGTGTGCTGAGTAAGAGCTTTGGCCTTGTTACGCCCCCCCCCCCCCGTCCCAGTCCCCCGTGGCTGGGCTTTCTCCTCGAGAATTGGCTTTGCTCCACTGCTGTGGTTTGATATACCAGCACAGCTCAGGCAGCCTTCTTGGTTGAAGGACTCTAATTTTTCAGCACCTTATGGTCTCTTTTTGCCCTTGGGCTACATAAGCCTTGACTTTTCCCTATAATGCACATTTGCTCAAGAAGTTCAAGGCCAATTCAAGGGAGGTGTTTGTCAAGGTCGGCCTCTGCGAAAAGTGGACTAAGGTAGGAGACGGAAGAGCTGTGTGTGAAAGCCGTTTGCCCTCGGGAATCCAGATTCCCTTGTGTACCTGAGGGGCGGGGTGGAGAGGACGCTTATTTCAGGAAGAGGCAAGGCAGTACAAAAAAAATCTACAACTTTTATTTTAATATATATATATATATATGTATATATATATATATATATATATATATATATATATATGATCTGGGAATGGCAGTGCGTGCCTTCAACCCCAGCACTCAGGAGACAGAGATAAACAGATCTCTGTGTATTCCTGGAGGTCAGATTATGCTACACAGCAAGTTCCAGACTGACCAGAGCTGTATAGTAAGAATCTGTTGAATCGATCGATGGATCCAATGTTTGCCAGGCATGACGGAATACACATGTGTGGAAAGACACCAAGTCTGAGGCCAGCCTGAGCTGAGGAGCAAGATCTCAGAAAAGAAAACCAGCCAACAAAACCAAAAAACCCTGGTGTTTGCCAACTTAGTATACAGTCTGTCCTTTATAGCCATGAAACTATGGGGGAAAGAGGCTGTTGTCTGAGCACAGGCTATTAAATGGCTGAGAGGCACGTATCAGCTTGGCTGAACCCTCTTCATATAGGTTATGCTTCATTGTTTCCCAAAGCTGAAAATCATACCTGATTGAAGTTAGATGCCCTTTAAAGAAAATCTAAATAGTCTAAGACAAGAAATCATCTTTCTGCTGTAGAGCCTCTGGGAAGCAATGAAATCTTTTATGAAACGCACCATACATCAAAACGAGGATGGAGAGAATGGTCTACAATCAGTTCAGCACCGCTGGTCCTGTCCACAGCGTCAAGAGTGTGTGTCTTGTGCTCATCCGGAATTCTCTGACCCCAAATCCACCGTCTTACAGCTGAGCAGGGCTTCATACTTTCAGGAGGTCAAATTCCCTTGCAAGTCTTCCTCCCTGCCATTCTGATGTGCAGACCCTGCTCAGAACTGCCCCCCCACCCCGCTACTCCTTTGAATTTCCATAAAGTAAGATGAGCCACGTTCACCCCCCCCCCATGCATACAGTAAAGCACTGCCCCTGGTACTGCTGTGTTTGAAGACAAAGCCTTTAAAAGAGTAGTCCAAGCTAACAGGAAATCTTAGAGAGGAAAAAAACTGTCAGCCCATGGTGACACATCCCTGTAATCCCTGTGCCCAGAAGACAAAGGCAGGAGAAGCTGGAGGTCAAGGACCGCCTGGGCTGAAGACAGAGAAAGAGGCCATCAAAAGGCCAAATAAGGACACAGCAAGAAGCCGGCCACCTGCCAATCAAGGCGAGGGCTCAGAAGAAACCGGCTCCACCTTGACTTTGCTCTTGAGATCCCAGCCTCCAAGGTCACTACCAGAGAACTAATTTCTGTTGTTCAAACCACCCAGCTTTGGTGTTTTCTTCTGGAAATCCAAGTTATTATGGTACCTCCTTTTAAGTTTTAAACTCTCTCCTTGGAGCAGAGAGTCTTATTTGAAAAAAAAATGTTCAAGCCGTGTGATAATTTAACTTATATAAAAGAGCATATATGTTTTTTCTGCTGCTGTCAGAAATCACGTGTGATATGCAATTCATTTAATCAGCTACGACCGTGAAAGCCATCACAGAGTTCAATATTTATCGCTGTACATATATTTCTTACTATATTTGTAGAAATAAAATTAAAATGTGAGTTTGAGGGTGCCCGTTATGAAAATGTATCCGCTGTGAAAAATCTTCTCAATTTCCATGTCAAGGATCAGAGCTGATGAGTCATACAGCCATTTACATCCCAAGGGGTAGAAAGGGACAGCATGGCTCTGTGCTCTCCCACAGTTTAGCGAAGCTTATACTGCTTTTGGATTCCAAGTTCAGTACCATAGTGTTTCCATATAGAATTTGGGTAACGCAATAAAAACAGAAAAGGAAAATTCTCCTAAGCTAGCCTCTTTAGCGGTTAATACTCTTATTTTATTTTATTTCATTTTTTTAGACAGGCTATTGCTATGTAGCCCAGGCTATCCTCACACTCACGACTCTTCTGATTCTGCCCCCAAACACTAGGATTATGAGTCCTGCCTCTATTTTTAATCTTTGTACAAGATTCGGTACTTTTCCTAGTTAATATGTCCTTCCACACATTGCTTCATGGTGTATTTTATTTCCCAAAGCACATCGGTGACTTGTATGCTGTGTCTTAAGTCTGGAATGTCCCTGAAGAGCCATGCTAAGGTCCCCAGGGTGTCACTACTGGATGAGACGGAAACTAAAAGGCAGGGCCTAAGTGGGGAACTTACTACTGTTATCCAACTAAATTGATACAGCATCAATTTGTCATATATATATATATATATATATATATATATATATATATATACACACACACACATTTATATCCATAGGCAAAAGCTACTCTCAGCCTTAACCAGAGAAACTTTTCTTTACAGCGAATGGTGGAGAGTGTAGAGGCTGACTGCCCAAGATGATGAAAGGGCTATGGAGGGGCCAGTCTCTAACAAGATATTTATGCCTCTCCTGCCCTCCGTGAGCATCTGCACCTACACATGTGCACACACGCACATACATTCACACAAACATGTACCTGCACACGTGTACACATGCACACGTGCATACACGCACATTCAATTCACACAGACATACATACACACACACAATAATAAAAACAAACCTTTGAAGCATGTTCTACAACTCTCTTTCATGCTTAAATGATGTCTAGAAGGGACTTGTATAAACTCTGGGCATCTAATGACCAGAATCACTTAAGTAGAGGTAATTGAACTCCTACTACTTATCATATCTATGAACAAGACATAAATTCTAAATTCTATTTTCTAAACCGGCTTTATCTAATGAGACTATAATTAGGATTGAATAAGATACAACACGGTAATGATCCATTATTGTGGGGACAGTAGCTCATATCCATAATCCCAACATCGGGAAGGCTCAAACAAGAAGACCCCTGCACATTTGAGGCTAGCCTGTGCTACATATTTAGGCCAGCCTGAGGCTGGACAGTGAGAGCCTATTGTGATAAAAGTCTCCATTATAAAAGAGAACTATTATTATTGTCGTTATTTTGTTCTGCAGCTACTTCTGGAGAATAATTATTTCCCTTAAAAGACACAGAATTGCCACAGATTCACTCCTCAGCGCACTGTCTCCTGCCTTTCATTGTCTTTGGGTTAGAGAGGAGTCAAACAGAGCTACGCTGGTCAGAAGATGTGAACAATGGAGCTTAGCTTTCCTCACTGTCATTTCAGAGGGAGCTGGCTTTGTCTCGGTCATGCCTTCTGGTGCTGTTAGTTGCATTTTGTCTTACACAGCAATGTGGCACAGACCAGCCTCAACTACAATGTGCTTTCTCAACCAAATTTATTCAAGATTTAGTACAGGTGAGGAAATGCTAAAAGATGGGCTTGCCAATTCCAGGTCGCAAAAACTCCAGTTTTCACTTTGTTCTAATTAAAAAAAAAACTTAATATCTGAAGCATGATTCTGAACATATTGTACAGAAAGGCAAGTTAAGAGTATCAACATGTTATTGGAAAGTGTCCCACTGCCCACATTGCAGATTGGCGTGTAATCTGTTAAGGAATCTCAGTCTTTTTTGTGAGTCTTTCCCTCACCACAGTGACATGTGTCAGGGACATCATCTTATGAGCACAGTGTGTGAACCTTGCAGGGTGCCCTGGGTCATACCCACAGTGGTCAGGGTGCCCTGGGTCACACCCACAGTGTTCCAGGTCTACTGTGATGCTGGCCACTTAGTCTATCATCTTGGAAGAGTATCCCAGGGATCTTTCTGACACTAACCAGATTTCTTACCCCCCAAAACTTCTCCTCCTCTTCAAAAGTCAGGAGTTTGATCAACACTGATTGAATTTACAAATAGCAGTTTAAAGTTGGCCTTTGTGACTTAGCATAGACACACAGTGTACAATTTCTCGGATCCGAAGATCCAGTACTCTGGCATCCAAAACTTGACAGCTGAGGATCTTTGAAAAAAGTTTTTATCAAGCTGGGCAGTGGTGGTGCACACCTTTCCTCAGCACTCTGGAGGCAGAGGCATGCCACTCTCTTAGTTCAAGGCCAGCCTGATCTAAAGATCCAGGGCTGCACAGAAAAAAACTGTCTTGAAAAGAGAGAGAGAGAGAGAGAGAGAGAGAGAGAGAGAGAGAGAGAGAGAGAGAGAGAGAAACAGCTGCAGGAGGGCATGTGAATTGATCTATTCAGCTGACAAAGGATTTTTGTGATTCAAGAAGTTTCTAGTGTGATACATGTTTCACATTAAAGAGAGAGAGAAAGGAGTCTTTGTATAAAATAATGGAATTCTCGAGAGGCATTAACGCTAGAGAGAATGCACTTTTGAAAAGCTACAAACAGAAGGAATAGCAATATATCTACCTCAATACTTTGACTTATTCTTTTTATCTTTTAAGGAAGATGAAATGTTTCCTGCTCACATTGTATGGCTATTAATGAAAGTGCATAATCAATTTTGTAATGTATATCAAAGAGAAGAGTTGAAAGTCCCTCTCTTTTCCTTTGGCATCTGTTTGAAATAAAACCTCTGTAATACTTCATCCTATAGTCTTCTAGATTCTTCTCTGTATGTGTGTGTGTGTGTGTATGCAAGTGTACGTGCCTAAATAGACTATGCTATGTATTATTCTTTACCCTTTTAATACCAAAAATGTTATTACCATTTGTCTATTCGCATAAATCAACTTTCTTAGTAACTATGTGTCTATTGATAAAGCATAATTTAACTTACCTATTATGAGCAACATTCAAGTTCATTCCAATATTTCATCATAGCACTGATAGTATCACATCTGCGTGACTACAATATATTGAATAGTTATCCATGTTTCTCCAGAAAATGTTAGTAAATCCCCTAATATAGAATTGCTGAGTCCAAAATAACATTCACTAATATTTTGATATATGATGATTAAAGAAAACTTTCTTCTGAAATGTTGCAACAATTTAAACACTCAAGAAAAATGTACAACCATATAAACCCAATCCATTACCACCTTTGAGTACCACGGACGGTTTCGTCTTATAAATTATCTTCACGCTAGTGTTACAGTCTCTTATCAAACACTAAAGATAGGGTTGGAAGGGTGGATCAACAGATAAGAGCACTTACTGTGCAAGCATGGGCACCTGAGTTCAGATCTCCAGCATAGGCACCTGAGTTCAGATCTCCAGCATGGGCACCTGAGGTCAGATCTCCAGCATGGGCACCTGAGTTCAGATCTCCAGCATGGGCACCTGAGGTCAGATCTCCAGCATGGGCACCTGAGTTCAGATCTCCAGCATGGGCACCTGAGGTCAGATTCCAGCATGGGCACCTGAGGTCAGATTCCAGCATGGGCACCTGAGGTCAGATTCCAGCATGGGCACCTGAGGTCAGATCTCCAGCATGGGCACCTGAGTTCAGATCTCCAGCATGGGCACCTGAGGTCAGATTCCAGCAACCACATAAAACCTCTGGACACAGCTGGGCACAATGCTGTACAGAGACAGGAGGATCACTGGGCTTGCTGGCTGTGAGCCTCACCCAGCCTCAGTGAGAAACAATGTCTCAAGGGAGTAAGGGTGAAGAGTGACAGAGCAGGACACCTGACATATCCCTCTGTCCTCCACGTGTGCATGGACAAACACGTCCGCACTAGCACGTGCACATATATTACACATACACACCCATAGCTGCACATATATTATGCATACACACCATACACATTCAAAGAAAAGAATAAAATGAAGGGCACTCCTATTGTTTACAAACAACGTGAGAACAGATTTTTAAAGTTTTGATTCTTTAGCTCAGTTAGTAAAATCGCTAAGGCAACAGCCTTGTTGTCTTTTCCAAGGCTGTACTCTGTCCCAAATACTTGAAATCGATTGCTTGCTGATGCCTGTGCCTTGAGCTTCTGGGCTCACAATCCCACCCCCCAACCCCTGGCTTCTTGATGATGGTGTCTTTTCTTTCCAGGGAGAAAAGCATGTTGAGCAATTATCTACCAGTTGCTTACCCTTCCCTTACATGCTGGAACTGATTCGGGCTGGAATGACAGAGGACCAAAGAATTCAATGCAGTCCTATGCCCTGGGTTAGTACCCAACACCGATGGATTTCCAACCACAGAGCTTACAGTGGCCTTCTAGATAGTCCCGCAGAATCTCCGCGCGGAAGTCGCAGGCTTCAGCACCTGGACAGCTCCCTACCCAGCGCCTCGATAGAGAGGGAGCCCGCAGTTTACTGAGCCCCCTGGCGGTAGCTTTATTTATTACACAATTGCTCTTTTGGGGTTTTTTTGTTGTTGTTGTTTTATTTTGTTTTTACAGCCCAACCAAAGTTTCCCGGCTCTCCTCTCCTCCCAGTTCCTCCCCTCTACCTCGTCCTCCTCTGTTTCTCTTCAGATACTGGCGAGACTCCCATGGATATCAGCCAGCCATGGTGTATCAAGTTACAGTGAGACTAGACACTCCTATTAAGGCTGAATGAGGCAATCGGGTAGGAGAGAAGGGTCCCAAGAGCAGGCAAAAGAGTCAGAGACAGCCCCTGCTCTCACTGCTAGGAGTCGCACAAGAAGACAGAGTTCCACAATTGCAACATATATGCAGAGGGACTAGGTCAGTCCCACGAGGGCTCCTTGGTTGTTGGTTTAGTCACTGTGAGCCACTGGGAGCCCAGGTTAGCTGGTTCTGTGGGCTTCTTATGGTGCCCTTGACCCCACTGAGTCCTACAATCCTTCCTCCCCCTCTTCCACAGGATTCCTTGAGCTCCATCTAATGGTTCCTTTTCTATTCATTGCTGGGTGAAGCCTCTCGGGGGACAGTTGGGCTAGGCACCAATCTATAGCAGACTATCATTAGGAATCATTTCACTGACTCTTTTGTTTTGCCAGTCATGTTTGGTTCTATCCTAGGTCTCTAGGCTATCCTGCCTCTGGGTCCTGGCCCTCAGGAGTGAGCTCCCTCTCCAGGTATGGGCCTCCAGCTGGGTCAGTCATTACTGGTCACTACCACAATTTCTGTGTCATCTTACTCCAGCACGTGTTGTAGGCAGCACGAATTGTAGGTTGAAGGGTTTGTGTCTAGATTGGTGTCCCAATACTTCTTCCTGGAAGCCTTGCCTGGTTCAGGCTCTGTATCCCCTGTTGCTAGGAGTCTTAGCTAGGGTCCCTCTCCATAGATTCCTGGGAGTTCCCATTGCTCTGGGTTTCTAGCTCATCCCAGACATGCCCCCAGATTCCAGCTGTCTCTCCCAGTACTCCCTCCCTCCATCCTCCCCCCACATCTGATCCCTCCTGTTCCTACCCCCACTGCTCCCTTCCAGACCCCCTCACCCCCTCCACTGGTGATGTCAATTCTATTTCTCCCTCACAGCGAGATTCATGCACCCCCACCCCTACCCCACCCCCACCCCCGAGCCCTCCTTGTTGCTTAGCTTCTCTGGGTCTTTACAGCTAATATCCAATTACAAGGGAGAACATACCATGTTTGTCTTTCTGGGTGCACAATTGTTCCTAAATTGCTCAAGAAAAAAAACACAGCATCTCAAACATTGTTAGAAAAGATAAAAGCATATTTTAGGAATATAGAGAGTAAACATCCCCAAGTTCTCACTATTCTTTCCTTGGTGGTAATTCTAACAACACAAAAGCATACCCATGCCTGCACAGCAGCATCTTTTGCCTTGTGGATACATTCACTCTAGACACATTAGCCTTTTTTTTTCCTAGAAGACTTTCTGTAACCGCAGTACACATACATACGTATGCTCCCGTATAACAGGACAGATGAGTGACAGATAGTGTGGGCTGATATTGCATGGATCCTGATTTTGTCATTTCCTAATCATATGACCTAAACCTTGTGATTTGTAAATCCCTCATCCGTAAAGACAGGATTATAAAAATGTGTGCCTCTTTGGACTCCCATAGAACAATGTGAGGTGCACTCTCACCCTGAACTCTTGGGGAAGGATCTAGGCCCTGCCCTATATGAAATGACAGACTATGGACACCCCCATGGAGGGCCTCACCCTCCCTGGGGGAATGAGGGGATAACGGGGGGGGGGGCGGGGGGAGGGCACGGGAGGAGGGGAGGGAAAGGGAGAGGGACCTGGAACTGACTTGTGAAGCAACCTTGTTTCTTATCTAAATTTAAACTGGAAAATAAAATTTTAAAAAATTTTTAAATGTTCAACAGAAAAAAAATGTGTGCCTCATGGAGGAGAATCAGTTTTATTTAGGTCTGTGGTAGGCTGACCATGCTCTAGTGCATGGCTCTGTGCCCAAGCGTGGATGGCCAAGGACTAACTGTACCCAATGGATTTTTTCTGAGAGAGAGAGGATGTTAGGTTGGAAAAAGGATGAGGGAGGTTTCAGGAGTTAGAGAGAGGGAGTGGGGATGAGGTGATAGAAATACATTGCATACACACATGACATTATCAAAGAGTAACAATTAGAAATACATTGCATACACACATGACATTATCAGAGTAACAATTAGAAATACATTGCATACACACATGACATTATCAAAGAGTAACAATTAGAAATACATTGTATACTCTTGCACTCTTACTCTCATCTTACTCTGTCTCTGTCACTCACTCTCTCTCTCTCTCTCATATCTTATCTCTCTCTCTCTGCTCTGCACGGGTTGGTTACCTCTCACCCCCCTTTTCCCTCCCTGTCCACCAAAATCTCCACGTGGGATCGTTGAGTCACAGTTTGTGTCTCATTACTGGATAAACCTAAACATTTTAACAACATTGGTTCCCTGGCCCGGACAGGCTTTCCCTGTGGCTCTACCGCCTGCCGAAATGGCAGGTGGCCACACATGTAACCTGCAACATCGGACCAATGGCCCACTTTCCATCGACCTTAACGCTACATTTTACATCCAACATCGACTGTGATTTGATAAGGACCCCCTTTAAGTTGGCGTAAGCGTTTCCCTAAACCCTAAGGACTGCTGACACCCTTACAGTGTTCTTGGAAATGTGGGGAATTCATCCAGCCACGATCTTCAAGATCACAGTTGGCACCCATCATCTGACAATCACTTTCAGTTTGTTTTCCACGGGTACGGTCTATTGGTAATTTTTTAGGCTCCTTTCTGAGCCTTCGGTGGCTCTTCGCCTTTCAGACGCTGGTTCCTTTTCCTGTGGTCTTTTCCGCCCTGGCTAGACTCTCAGGCTGACGAGTTCTGAAGAGTTGATCTTGCCGTTTTATTTTCCTTTAGATCGGACTCATGGGTAACAAACCGACAAAAGAAATTCACCCATCCTCTCCTCTGAGATGCCTCTTGGAAAACCTAAAACCCTTCCACTTAATGCCTCTAGTTAAGGCATCCGGACTCACTTATCTCAGTACTAAGAAATGGCCTAGGTACCTTTTAGATAATAAATCTCACTGGCCACCTAATGGCTCTCTAGATCCGAATGTTTTTTTTTTTTTATTTTATTTTCCAGTTTAAATTTGGATAAGAAACAAGGTTGCTTCACAAGTCAGTTCCAGGTCCCTCTCCCATTCCCTCCCTTCCTCCCGAGCCCTACCCCCCCAGATCCGAATGTTTTACATGATCTTTCTAACCACTGCCAGCGACCTGGTCGATTGAAGGAGTTACCTTATGTTCAAGCTTTTCTCTACCTCTCTCCTAAACATTCTCTTCAACATTCTTTCTTCCTCTAAATCTCATCCTTCGAGCTTTAAAAACTCCCACCAGTCACAGAGGTTTCCTGCCACTTCCCATCATGACTAAACCTGCCTCAGGGTGGGAACCACCTTCTACTTGGGAGTGTCCTGTTTTGTCTCTCTCATGTTCATCCCAGTTTAGCATCTGCTCAGGACACTCAGAGTTTTTCATTTTTTCCCCACAAATGAGGTTTGAGGTTTTCGGATTTTTTACTGCTCAGACCCACGAGGGGTCTCTCGGGTTTTATACCCTGGCACAGGCTGTTCATTCATTTCTTAGACCTACGGTGGTCACACATCTTTCTGCCTCACTGGTGGAGAAAAAAGGCCACTTCTGCTGGCAGACGGAAATGTGCCTATAGAGGTCGCCATCTTGGCGATCTTAACCATGCAGCCTAACACGTGGCCTAGCTTGGAAATGTGTTTACTGAGTCTGCCATGTTTACCGCGTGACCTAGCTGTAGACACTCACACTCAGTCCAGCCAGCTTCTGCCGGCCAAGCCTGCTGACAGATACAATTCATTTACTTTTTGTCTCTTTTGCGCTTTTATTTTTGTCTCTAATTTCATCTTTCACTGGCCCTATTGTGCATGGCTTGTTTATGGAATACTGTGCCTTTCCAGGGTCCCCTGTTCTATCTGCAATAAATCTTCCTTCTCGGCACTATCTCTTTAAGTCTGTTTACTACAAGTGTGGGTCAAACACTTTTACCCAATCCTGTTTAATGTATCTATATGTATGTGTAAAAAATACGGTAACTTTAATTCAACTATACTAAATATCAAATATTTCTAAATTGTTATATCTTTTAAATGATGATAAACATTTAAAGTTATAAGGGTCTATTTCAAATTAACAAAATATAACACCCAGTCCTTCCTGTAAGCTGGTTACAAAGGTAAAGCTTCTATTACTTCTATTTTCTAGCCATCTATGTGCTTACGGCAAGTCACTAAAGATAAATTTTGTCTGCTAAGATATACTAAACAGACAAAAACAGTCCTCAAAATGCTCAGAGATCTAGAGAACATGGCCATTAAATGTTTTATTTAAAAGCTTTTTATAACAGAGACAGGCCAGCTGCTGGCACCACCCCATTTCCTCCAGGAAGACTGGTGGACACTGAAGAAACTCCACCCACAAAAGTGGCAATGCTGGCCACTGAGCAACCCTGCCCTTCACCTCAACTGCTTCAAAGGACTCTTCAGGCCGTGAACAAGAGGACACTGGAATCGACTTTCTCCACGTTGCTTGGGTCAGCGGCAGGAAAGTCTTCCTAAAAGTCCCCAATCCACAGGTCTCACTATTAGCAAAAGGCAGGTGTTCTTGTAGCCTCTGACTTCAACAACTATGGAGGCCCTTGGGGGTGGCTGTCCATGCAGTCGGCTACTAAGTCTCTCATTCTCCAGTCTCAGGTAAAATCTTATCCTTCTCAAGAACTCTGATGCTTTTGACAGCTGGTAGCTTTGCCGGCTTAAAGTAACAGACAAGGCAAAGCTCTGTCATAAAACAGATTTCAGGAATGAGTATTCTAAGGTTTATCTATATAAGACGTTTAAGTTTGGACATTAAAAAAATATGTTCCAGGTTTCTCTCTTTCATTATACTACTTTTCATAGTCTTAACATTAATCAATAAAGTTCTGATAAGCTACTAATCTAATTCCAACAGTGCTAAACAACTATACCACTATATGATCATAACTATAAGCTCAAAATTAATGTGCTTTTCATTGTGCTAAAATATCTGTCAGTTGTAAAAATGTTAATGCTTTCAACCAAGTCTTTTCTAATACAAATATGCTGCTGATATGTCTAATACTTATGTTTTCACAAATTCAAAGTATTCTTGTGAGTTCCAGAAAGCCAAACTGAACCCGTCCAAACAGGTCAGATTTACTCCAGATATTATTCAACTTCTCCCTGGTCCTGGGACTCCCTTCCCTCATCTTGGGACCCCTTGGCACCCTTCCCTCATCTTACAATCTTCCCCTCAAATGCCAGGACCTAAGAAAGAAAATTTTAAACCTAACTTTGTCCTCTACTATGCTAATATCTTGCCACATCTACAGAAGCGCCAGACAGTCCCATACAGACTGGACTACAATAGAACAACCAGTGTGGCAACACCCCAACTTTCTCAGGTTCCCCCAAAGATGATCGATGCCCCCAAGTCAGCAGGAAGCAGTCTTAAGAACTCAACGTCCTTGATCCCGAACCTGCCAAGTCTAACACCCCCACCTCTTTTTAATCATAAATAAAGGTGGGAATGAAAGGTTCAGACATTACGCTGGCCTGCCCTGTTACCTGGCAGGATGCGCTCAGGCAACACTCTGGCCAGCCCAGAGTTCTGTGAGAACAACGCAGGTGCAAAGGACCACTTTAAAGGACTGACCTCTGCCTGCTTACACTCTCTTGCATTCTTACTCTCATCTTACTCTCTCTCTCTCTCTTTCTCTCTCTCTCTCTCTCTCTCTCTCTGCCTCTCTGTCTCTGTCTCTCTGTCTCTCTGTCTCTCTGTCTCTGTCTGTCTGTCTGTCTGTCTCTCTATCTCTCTCTCTCTCTCTCTGCTCTGCACAGGTTGGTTACCTCTCACCCCCCTTTTCCCTCCCTGTTTACCAATAAACTCCACGTGGGAAACAAAAGAAATACATTGCATATACACATGACATTATCAAAGAGTAACAATGTTTTTAAGTATATGCCTCAGAAGAAATGATGAAATTGAGGTCTATCATTCAGCAACTTATTATCATTACTATGGTAAATTACACATTAGCTGATGGCATTCTGCTGAGTTATGATTAAACATGCTCCTCTATATTCTTCCATCAAAACCCTAACCCCAGTTTGACCGTGTTTCGGAGGTTGTTGGATCATGAATGTGAATGGCTTTAGTGCTCTAAGTTAAGAAACCCCAGAGTTCACTGGTTCCCTTCTGCATGAAAGGACACATTAAGAGGAACTGTGACTCAGAAAGGGTCTCTGTGGCCTCCAAATCTGCCAATATCCGAAGTGTCAGCCTCTGTAACAGAAGCATAAGATTTGTGCTTACATGCCCGTCCACCATACGGCATTTTCATTATGGCAGTCTGAGCAAACCAAGACACAGATAATGAGCATGTCATGGGCCTTGTTCTATTGGCTTCACTTATATTTTTAGCAGTTTCAGATTGCTGTACCATCTAGGTTTACGGTTTGTGTATATTATTGCTCAGGTGCCGACAGTTCAACCCAGGATCCACACACACTACGTAAGAGGTCCACAGGGAGTCGCCTCCTCCTCAAGATTTCTAACGAACATGGCATTAGTTCATCCTCAGGGGGTGCCTTAGTTACTTTTCCTGTCACTGTAACAAAACCCCTGCCAAAGGCAATCTGAAGGAAGAAGGGTTTATTTGGGCTTCAGGTGGAGGTTACAGCCCATGGTAGCAAGGAAATCAGGGCGGCAGGAGCTTAAGGCATTTGCACCCGGAGAACCGTGAAGACTTGCACTCAGCCAACTTCCTCCTTTCTGTGCGGTCCAGAACCCAACTCATGAAATGGTGCTCCCCCTTCATTAGAGTGGTCCTCCCACTAAAGGTAATCTCATCAAGATGACCGACCACAGACAAGGCCAAAATCAGTCCTTCACAGGTGTGCCCTTCACAGGTGTGTCTCCTAGGTGATTCCAAGGTCTGTCAAGCTGACAGTCAACACTGACCATTACAGGAAGCTTGCCCTTACTATAAATGGAGCAATGGACATCTTAATAGTGAGATAGAGTTGTGTCTCTATCATTATATCTGTAAAATAAATTCTTTTTTTCTTTCTCTCTATTTATTGTTTGTTTGGTTGGTTGGGTTTTTTTTTGTTTTTGGTTTTGGTTTTTTGGGGTTTTTTTGTTTTTTGCTTTTCTGTGTATTTGTCTATTTGGTTGGTTTCCTGTTTTTTGTTTTGGTTTGGTTTGGTTTTTGAGACAGGATCTCTCTACATAGCCTTGGCTGCCCTTAAACTCACAGAGATCTCCTGCCTCTGCCTCCCAAATGCTGGGATTAAAAGCTTACACCATGCTACCCAGCCAAATAAACTATTAGATGCAGAAACTATCAGTTACTTTTTTTTTCTAAAATGATGAGTTAAGTCATGTCACCATGGACCAGAGAAGACCCCATGAGGCCACCTCACTACAAAATTCTTTTAGTCTTCGCAGTGTCAGATGTGTCTCACCTGTCTCTTCCTCCAGAGTCTTTTCCCTCAGAGCAGATCCTGCCATGGGCAGCCTGTGTCATGGCTTCCATTGATGCACCTGCGAGCACTTTATGATGAACCAGCATTGCCAACTCGGGGGTGGGGGGGTGGGGGGGGTGCTAATGTATCATTTCAGCCCTTTCAATACAGCAGCAGCCAGCTGACACTGTGTGTCACCTTGACAATCATCAAAGCGATGCATCTCGTCTTCCTAGGATTCACTCAGGGGGGACTAAAAGGTAGAGAAGACAGCAAAACTTTAGGTACCTAGCAACCCAGCAGCCAACAGGGATACGTGGCGGTACAGTTTCCTGATGCCAGCCACTCTAGGGTGAGTGACTGCTGGCTAGAGGGACAAGCTTGACATGCCACCCCCCCTTTGTGTGCTGAGTGAGTGAAAGCAATGTATAAAGAGACCAGAGGATAACCAGGTGTCGTGCCCGGGAACTAGCCTCTCCCTGACCTTGGAATCAGCAGGTGGGCCATGTCGGCTAGGCAACAAGCCCCAAAGATCCTTGTCCCTTTATGATGTCACAAGCACATGCAACCCCACTGGCCTTTCATGTATCTGTGTTCTGAGGATCAAACTCAGGTCCTCGTGTTTTCAAGGCAAGCACTTTACTGACTGAGCCAAGTCTCCAGTCCCCCAGCCTCCTTTTTAATAATTTGATTGTTTGGACAGACAAGACGAGTGTACACAGGATAATGCCAAAGTCATGGGGGAAAAACATATACTCTCAGGTGCTAAGTGGTATATACAGAATGTGACTTCCATCCTCTCTGTCTGGCTGCATACTACTAAGGAGGCAAAGCTTGGAGAGGCTAAACTGTTTGCCCACGTCCTACAGAGCCTGAGGAGGAGTGTGGCACCCTGCCCACATCTGCCTGACTCATTCACTTAGTGGCTAGACTTCCCTGCTTCCAAACATAAGGAGGACAAAGAAACTAGGAGACGTTACACGAAGACGGTGGGAGGAGGGGCTACAGCTAACAGTGCTAGCTGCGGCAGAGGACCTGGGTTTAAATCTGACCACTCGCATGATGGCTCACAATTTGCAGCTCCAGTGCCAGGGGATCTGATGCCCTCTTCTGGGTCCCCATGGGCACTAAAAGCATACGCACTGTATATAGACACACACACACACACTTTAAAACAATAGCAAACAGCTTCCAACTAAGGAGGTTTTTTTTTTTTTTTTTCCTAAGATGAACACAAAATTACTGGAGCTACATACTGAGAACACCATTTTCGACCCCGGAACCCAGAGACTATTTTCTGCATGAGATGTTAGCTCTGATGCACTTTCTTTGTGTGTGCTTGTCTTACCGCTGTGGCAGCTTAAAGAGTAGCGATGGAGACTTGAGCTGGACGGTGCAAGCATCAGTGGGAGGCTTCCATCGGGTCTGGAGGTAAAAATGAGTTTATTTCCTCACTACTACCTACATAGGGTTGCCAGATAAAAATGCCTGCTAGTATTTCAGGAGGAACCTATCACTCTACTTAAGTCATCATAAAGTTGGTTATAGCTGACACTACCTTCCAGAACTGAAGTTCCCCAGGGCATATTTGAGGAATAAAGAAACTAGTTTGAGAGAAAAATGTTCAAAGAAACTTGGCAATTTACACAACCATTGAGTTGTGCATGGGACAGGTCTTTTATTTGTTGTCAACAAGCAAGCTGGTATTGGTATCTGTATTTTAGATAGAAGGGAAAGTGCTAGGGAGATGGGTTCTGTTGATAACTGATTGCTAAACTGTGTTTTTTAAGTTTCTTTCTTTTTAACCCGGGGGTTGAATCTGCAGTGACTTCCTGGACTTCGGGACATTTATCTTTTTAGCAAGGAGCCAGACTTCTCAACAATTGTATTCCAGCCATTTGCCAGTCAGATTAACAAAAAGTCTATCCCGGAATGGAGCTAATGTGTATACAGACTGCCCTGGTTGGAAAACCTTAGCAGTATTTAGTCTGTGCCTACAAAAGAGGCACTTCCCATCTTGCTTTATAATTTGGGGATCAAGTATAACACAATTAATAAAAAATCCAGAGACAGATATCTGGGTTCAAGCTGAAGATCAGAGAAGCAAAGCAGCCAGTCAGTAGCTCTTACCTCTACACCAACCTGAAACGGCGATCCTGTCTCCACGAATCCTCAGAGACAATGCCTTCCCTGTCTGGAAAATGAATCTCACGGGAGACCCTTTGCTTCTCCCTAGTGCAGGCGTTAAAGGTGTGATCTCTGTTTCTCTTTTAGACTGATTCACTCTTGTGTAGCCCTGGGTGACCTTGAACTCACAGAGATCCATCTGCCTGTCTCCTGAATCCTGGAATTAAAGGTGTGTGCCACCACTGCCTGGCTCTATGACTGTGGATAGCTTTGCATTTGTCTAATACAAAAAGGAAGACTACAACTAACGTAAGAAAAACCACGTGCAGTAAGCACATAACTATATACAATGTACGCAGGCAATAAGTACATCAACCACGCCTAGTCCATTTGCACTTGACACATTCAGAGAAAATACCCATTGTCGATTCTATCTTGGTGAGTCCAAAGTCTCGTGCCTAGTTTTCCTTTCTCTTTTAATTAGGATTATCAAATTACGTTGTAACTCTCTCAACCTTTTACACTTTACACCTCTTCAGTGAGCTTCCTTTCTGCATCTGGTAAACAAGGAGAACTGTAACTGTAACTATCTAGCCTTCAACTCCCTCAGAGACCCGAGAAGGGAATATCAACTGAGTAAACAGGAAATGTGTGAATAAGTGACTTCCAAAAAAAGTGTGAGAAATGACAAAAACAGCTGGGTGCCTGGACACTCACCCAAGGTGTGATTCCGTCTATGTCGTCCAGGCTCACCAGAGTGGAAGAAAGACCATGTACAGCCCTCCCAGTCACATGTGTAGGGCTTCTCACCCATGTGTTTGCGTTGATGACTCACGGGGTGAGAGTGCTTGGGGTAAGCTTTCCCACAGTTGCTGTGTGAGCAGAGGTAAGGCCTTGAAACTGGGGGTGGCCTCCTAGATGTCCTCCCTGGAACACCTTCTCTGTCCCCTCTGGAGCAGGTGTAGGCTGCTTACGTACGAAAGATTCTTCCTGGCCGTTTGGCTGGGTCACAAGTGAGTCCTGGGATTCTAAAGCTGGCAATGGCTGGAGTCTAGCTGGGGACATCCCAGGGTTGCAGTGATTTAAGTGCAACATCGGATCCATAGAGCAGGGCATGGCATGGGTCCCAGTGCAAGGTGTGCCTGGAACCGGCAGTATTCCTGTGGTAGCAGGTACTGCTGAGGGGACAGGAAAAGGCAGTGGGGGGGGGGACACTGCTGTGGGCCATTACTGGGACTCCACTGGAAGTGGAGCCTGGCAGGTCGCTGTGAGCCATCATCGTCTCACTGAAGGCTATGGTTACTCCCAGAGTGTCATGTGGGACCCTGTGTCCATCATCCTCCCTGGTTGGTGGTTAGATGGTGGCTGACAATACATCTGGGAAGGTGTATGGATCCGTTGGAAGGAGAACCTCGCACCATGCTCAGGGAGTGACATAATGATCTTCAACTCCCCTTCAGCCTCTTTCTGACTAAATAATATATAAGGCCTCAACATGTTTGGGAAATGTTGAGTAGCCAGTGGCTTACCAACTCCACCCTTTCCAGAAGGCACCGATATATGCAATAGTGGTGTTGACGTCTCGTTATCTGTGGGAGACTGTTGAAGTCTGTCACCTATCTTCTTGCTACACGTTGGCCCAGACCCAACTTCAGACAAGAGGGGAGGCTGTCGGGGCTGGTGCTGTCATAGGCCGGTGTCCCAACACCATTACATAAGCCCTACAACCCCTCTCAAGGTACCCTTGTCTGCCACAATTAAAACATTTGGCATTTCGATTTTTCTTCAAACGTCTTGAAACCACCTCTGCTATCCATGCATCATGATGGTCATGAGCTTCAATGTTAATTGTGTCTTAGATCCATTCCTCCAAAGGTGCTGACCTTGCCTTTAAGGGCTTAATTATCCTTTTGCTTTGAGAATTAGCATTTTCAAAAGCCATAGTTTCAATTACTTTTCTAGCTTCTGTGTCTGATATCATTCTATCTACTGCTTAAATCAGTCTTTGTAAGAAATCTGTGAAGGCTTTCTTTGGGCCCTGTATTACTTTTATACATGATTCAAATTTCTTTTCTACTTCTCCAATTCTGTCCCAAGCACTTCAAGTTGCTGCATGGCATAAAGCCAAGAGGTGGTCATCATATAGACACTGCCTTTCTAAAGTAGCATAATCTTCTCCAACAAGTTGATCTAGGGAGATATCCATAAATTTGTCTTTATCCCATTGTTTAATAGTCTTAGCCTCTTTTCTGAACCAGGTAGTCTATTGTAATTATGATCCAGGCTCTAAAACAGCTTTATTCAAGTCTATCCCATCTGTAGGGATAACTCTATTACAAACGGACCGTGTGTTTAACATCTGCTTCACAAATGGTGAATGCATGGCATACAAGACTACCACTTCCTTGAATCTCCCTACATCTAACTTTGTCACAGAAGTCCAACTAGCTCTTACAGAACCTCTACTATTTATCCCTTCCTGTAAGGTTACTGAATATATTAAAGTTGATTTTCTTAAGACCTTAGACTGTTCCTCTTTAACTTTATAATTCAATACTGAACTTGGTTCTCCATTAAATTCCTCAGTCTGGGTTTAACTATCTCTATGATCTGCTTTAATAAGTTTTTCTAAAGTCTGCGTCTTGACAGTTATATCAACCAACATTTTTAGAGATAGACAAAGAATTACCAAAAGGATAATTAACAGTATGTCAATCCTGGTTAAGTTGATTATCCCCTCATTTAACTGTTCCACTTTTAAATCACGCATTGCATAATCATAGAGATCTAACTCTCTCCATTGTAATTGTGTTTCCCACTTTTAATGTGGGGAAAGACTCTCATTTAGTTAATTCCTTCCTTTAAGAATTCCCAATAATCTTACCAAATCTGCCAACAATGTCAGTGAACTGTGAGGTACAGCACATCTGATTCAGAGAACTAGCTTGTGGCTGTGAGCTGAGAGTGTCAGCCCCAGGAGAGGGGGAGGGGAGAGACTTCCATCCAAAAACTGTACATGGGATTGTTAGGAAGAAATGTGTAGTGGGTGTGGCCTGAAGGCAAAAGCCAGCTACTCTAGGATGGGTAAGTCCTGTGCTGTTTGGAGCCAGGTGCCTCTGGAGTTTGGGTGTCAGCTGAAGACTGTTTAGAGAGGCTACAAGAGGCAGATCCCAAACTTGTTCAAAGACTTGGGGAAAAAAACAAAAGAAAACCTAGCCAGCTGGGCAGGGACTCCAGTGGGACCCCCACATGTAGCTCTGGCCTAGGCCAGTGGCTTCACAGGCAAAGGGCTTTTTTGAGAATTTCTACCTTAACATTGGGTGCCAATTGTAAAATGAATAATAAAAACCAGAGACGGATACAGGGGTTCAAGATGAAGATCAGAGAAGCCAAGCAGCCAGCCAGTAGCTCTTACCTCTACCAAGCTGAAATGCCGATCCTGTCTCCACAAATCCTCAGAGACAATGCTCTCCACAAATCATTTGCATTTTGATCCCCGGTGGCTTTATTACATGGTAAACGATATATCACCACAGCGAAGGGTGGGAATTACCAAGAGTATATGGCCCCTGCCCACCGCATATCAACCCAGAAGACATTAATGAATTGTTATGCTTGTAAGCTTCCCAGCAGAGTTCAGGGTCTACTCCACACCTGACGCTGAGCTAGACATAACGGGATCCACCTGAAATCCCAGCCCTCAGAGAAGTGGATCTGAGGCAGAGCTGTCTCAAGTTCCAGGCCAGCCTATGTACATAGCAAGACCCTGGTTCAGGTAGACAAACAACAAACGAATGTGAGATAAAACTGATTTCCCATCACTGGTAGAGGAAAACATCCTTTGAACTCATCAACGTGGAAGGCTTTTTTAATTAGCAAAATGTCTGATATGCTGAAAACTTTCCTAAAATAATAGCTTCCAAGTATACCCAGCTGGAATTCAAACAGTCTTACGTAAGCCAAAACTTAAGTCATAATCAAGAAGAATCTGTAATTAAACCAGAGTGTTGGCTAAACAGGTGCTTGTGTTTGCTTTGAATGTAACCATGGAAGCATCTAGGGCTACTTCCCAGAGATGAAATTATCTGAGAACTCAAATTGCTGTCTGCTTTTATTGAGCCTTGGGCCTTTCGTATACCAAAGGCAATCTAGAATCATCCAATTAACCAGGAGAGATATTAACATCATCTGATTACAAATCTAGGAAGATTACACTTTCTCCTCTTCAAAGGATGTTTAATTTCTTTTTTAAAGGTTCTCCAAATACAGAGACTCACAACTGGACCAAGCGCACAGAGAGGCCTCGGAGCACTCAGCTCTAAAGGGGATGTGTCCATCAAATCCCTCTCCTCAGGTCTCAGGGAGCCACGCAGAAGAGGAGGCAGAAAGATAAGAGCCAGTGGGGATGGAGGATGTCATGGAAACAAGGACGTCTAGACACAACAGGACTGACGTACATATGAGCTCTCAGAGACTAGGGCAGCTTGCACGGAGCCTACGCGGGTCTAGGGCAGACGGAGTCCCAGGACTGAGTGGGGAAATGGATTCAAGCTCCAGTCTCTAGGCCAGCAGCTGTCTCCAACAGATAACTGATCACAAAGGAAAATTGGTTTTTTCCAATGGAATCTCATTGGGTATTGTAAGAGCAAGATACATTGGGGAGGATGAGTTAACTGCATCCTCAGAAAAAGCCACCCTGAGAAATTCCCTGCGTGGCACAAGGCTGATTCAGCTCCAGTCAAGGAACCATTAATAGTTCCAAGGAGCGCCCAAGCTGTGCTCATCCCATCCAGGTAGCCAGGCAAGGACTAATTTTGGTAAATAACATCTCTTCCTCAGGACTGTCCTGTGGGCAACTGTTAGTAACAATTTTGAAGTTCCCCTAGACCCCAGTCAATGAATCCAAATGTCACCTACTCTTACCCACCCCTAAACAGCCAAGGCACGAACCACTGCTTGGGTTTTTTTTTTTCTTTAAAAAACCCTTACAATTGAGGCCAGGCGTCCTTTTCCTGCAGCTGCTGTGGCGGTTTGCAGGGCAGGGTCCCTGCCGAGGCTTCTAACTTAACATTAAACCTTATGCGTTTACAGCAGTGAGTCTGCTCCTTGGTGATCTCTTTCTTGGGGTCTCACGGACTTGGCAAACAGGTATATAAACCACACTTAACGGCAGGCCCCAAACCCTACAGTAGATGGGCAACACAAAATGAATTCACTGGTACTTGGCTGGGGTGGGGAGGGGGTTTCTAAGTCTTTGTCTACGCATTTTTTAACACTATGGGTCTTTTTGCCTAGGTATTGTTTTCCAATTTTGTGTCTATATGGGGTTTCTGTGTCTCTGCTTCTATATGTGTTTGTGCTTTTTTCTTTAATTCTTTTTTTCTGTTTGTTTTGTCCCATTCATGTTTGTTTATTTTTACTTCATCATCTTTTTCTTTCTTCCCTCTCTTTTTCAGTTTCTGTTTTTAGATGCCTATTTGTCTTTTAATGAAAGAGAGAAAGAAAAGTTGTGGATTTGGATGGGAGAGGAGATGGGGAGGAGCTGGGAGGAGCTGGGGGAAGGGAGATTGTAATCTGTTGGGGAAGTCCTGTTATTTGCCTGTGCATTTGTCAATAAAGTACTGTCTGGCCAATAGGGAATCTAGATAGGAGGGACTAGGAGTCCAGGAGGACTCTGGGAAGGAGAAACACAAGAGAGTCAACATGTAACGCCATGGGGGTAGGAAGCCTGGAACTATTCTCCGGTAAGAGACAAACTTAGATTAACAATTATGGGGTAATTACTTAAATCAGAGCTAGCCAGTAAGAGACAAACAAGGCCAACAGCTTCATAATTAATATAGCCTCCTGTGTGTTTATTTGGGACTGATGCGGATCAAGAACCAGGCGGGCGGGAAGGCTTTCCCACAAAGGAAAAGCTTCTCTTAACAGTAATCTCGATAAATTGTTTAAAAATATCTATTTTCGATCAACAAAAAAAAAAGCAAAGGTTCTCATGCATCCCTGTCTGGCCTTGAACTTGCTTGCTATGCAGCTGAAGACGGCCTTGAACGTCTGATGCTCCTGCCTCGGCCTCTCGAGTCCTACAATTACACACATGAGCCACCATGACTGATTTACGTGGTGCCAGGACTGAATGAAGAGCCTTATTCTACAGACCAAGCTGCACCCCCAGCCCCACCGCCATTTTAAAACTTGATCCGTTCGTGGAATGTGAGACTTTACTGCGTTCCAGTTCTCTGTAGCCGCATTGTTCTGTGTTGGAGACGGCAACAGTGACCATGGCGGGAACAGTGACCATGGCGGGAAGGGTCTCACCATGATCAGCCCACCAGTCTGTCTTCCTCCTGCCCTGGCCGGCAGCCACCGGTGAAGAGTGGATGGTAACAGATGTCCAGACTCACTTGTAAATGCTGCTGCAAATAGTTCCAAAGGCTCCCCAGTCTGACTTGTGAACTTTTAATGCAGGGTCTAGCCTCTATCAGTCCCACGATGCAGAGGCCATCTATTCCGGGCTGATGTCTTTGTGGCTGTGATTGGAATCAGCTGAACAGCCCCGGGTCCGACCCTGAGTGGGGGAGTGTGGATGAGGGAAAGCCTAGCTACCCAACGACGTTAAGGACGAGACAGAGACATCTTGTCTTCTCAGGTGGCTCTCAGTCAGTACTGGAGACCACAGTTTATAAGCATCATCTTAAATAACTTTCCAAAAGCGGGGGTACTGGCAGAAGACATCTATTATGTTTAGAGTTGATATCAGATATATCCTTTAATCCTAGAGACACCTCACATACTCACTAGCCCTCAGGCAGGTCCCACTAGCCCACAGGGTAGGTGTGGATTCACCCTATGCCTAGCCGACATAAAAAAGACAGCAGGAGTTCTGAGCTCCTAGAATTCTGTGGTTGAGCTGAGGCACAGTTCTGAAATGTTATATTCGGGCCCTGACATTGAACCACATGTAACATTTACAGCCAGCCTGCTGTAATTAAAGGGAAACATTAATTCTCTTAATTAATCCCATGAATGCCACTGTAATTCCTTGAAAGAATGATTATGGGAGGGTAGTAGACTATTGTGATTTAGATACGAAGTACTCCCCGGCCAAGGGCTCATACTTTTGAGGTTTAGACCCCAAAGAGAGGATCCAGTCTCTGAGACGTAATTGGATCATGAGAGCGCTGCCTGAAACACTGAATGAATGCGCATGATGGAACTATATAATTTGATGGCATTGGAAGGTCCAGAGACTGACAGACCCACAGCAATGGACCACACAAAACCTCTGTGTCTGTGAGCCAAAATCAATCTTTCCTTATTTTAGGGAAGGTGTGGGAGCCCACAGATTTGACTCCTTTCCACCTTGACTTAAGGTCATAGAGTTCAAACCTATTCCTGACCCTCAACTCAGCTAATAGGATGCTTGATCTAAGGCATGGTTACTAGATGTTTTACCCTCAAAGCCAAACAGCAGGATGTTTGGCAAAGGTGGGGCTACTGGATGCTTTACAATTAAGGAAGTAATTACACTTGCTTGTTCCTTGTGTCACGGTAAGGAAGTTTTTTGCCTTCCCCTTTGGCTTTGGGTATGAAAGGCTGTGAAAAACAAAATGCCAGGCTGCTGCAGTGTTTACTGAGAGCTCTCCTGACTATCTTCTGCTTTTGTTTCTTTCTTTCTTTTCAGGCACGTTCGTATAAGCTGGCTGGTTTCCAACAGTTAAATCAATTATTTTATTATAACAGCAAAAGGCTAATGATATGCAGACCCATACCTCCTTCCTTGAAAACATTTCCTCCACTTACTGTAAAATAAAAATAGGCAAATTTGGAAGAAACAGAAATATATGCTTAAAATGGAGGGGGGGTTAAGAAGTGAGAGCTATATGTATCGCCAGGACCCACCTTAGCACATGCACAAAGACGGCTCCTGATAAATATTTAAAGAATGAATAAATGAGTAAGTGAATAACCTAGAATTCTAATGACTAGACTCCATATTTATGGCTCTCATTTTCCTTCCTCGCCTGATTTAAAATTGCATGCTTCTGTGCTTTTTATAAACTTTTCAGTGTTTGTAACAATTTCTTTGGGTGGTCTCCAGCTTGGGTGATTTCCTTTTTGACATTGTCATGCTCTGGTTGGGAGAAAAACTTGTCTGTAGCTTTGATGAATGATATGACCCTGACAATGCATTTTCATATTTTCAGTCCACGTTTTGGGCCCATGAGAAACAAAAGGCTAAGTCGGCAAGATGTAATAGTGCGATAGAATAAGACATTTCTCCCAAATTCCAGTTGCTTCTCAACTCTTCAGTCTCCCATACTTTGTTGTTGTAGCAATCTGAGCCAACTAAGGTGGGAAACTCCTGCTTAGCATTCTTTCCCTTTAATATACAGAGCTGATTGAAAGTGGTCTTCACACGCCGTCAGTCATAAATCTATACATCCCAGAAGTGCTTGTGTGCAGTGAGCAAGACCAATTAGGTGTTCTCTACTTAGAACTGGAACTGGGAACCATAAAACACAAGGACAAAAGAAATGTGTTGATGTGGTTTTCCCAACAGCATGCTCTGATGTTCTCAGTTCTAGATTCCTAGATCCTAGCACATACTTTTGGACAGTCACTGCATGCAGGCCTGGAGACGCCATTGTGTAAAGGTGACACTTAGATTGCATTGGAGAGCCTAAGATATTGGAGATGCCAAGGGACATGGGATGCCTGTTAAGGAGAGTGGCTACTAGGATGTAGAACCAGCCCAAGAGGGAGAATTGCGTTGCAGTCAACAAAACTGGAAGCAGTTGGAGATCTGGAGTCGTTCACATCAAACGTGGAGATACAGAATGTGGAGTCTGTCCTCATGGTTCTCTTGCTTTGGCCCAGTATTTCCTCGCTGTGACCCTCTCCCTCCCTTTTGGAATGGTGGTGTATATTCCCTGCCATTGCATGTTGGAAGTATGCCTCCTCGTTTTTCCAGGGGGTTGCAGTTGAGAGAGGACCTTAGGCTCAGAAGAGAGAAGGACTTTGGTCTTGAAACAGTGTTGAGACTATGAAAGAGTATGGAGAACTTTGAGGTTATGCTGAATGCATTTCGAATTATGATACAGCAATAAACCTTTGGGGACCAGGGAGTGAAATGTGGAGGCTTGGATATGAATGATACCCTGTAGGCTCATACACTTGGATGCTTAGTCATCAGGGAGTGAGACTGTTTGAGAAGGATTAGGAGATATGGCATTGTTGGACATGGAGCAGCCTTTTCGGAAGAAGTGTTGTGAGTCTTTATTACTGTGCCTAAGAGATCCATGAAACAAAAACGTCTCTGATCTGCAAGCCCCTTGTCAAAGGACGGATAGTTCCTGAAATGCTAGAGGCTATTGTTTATGGAAGATTAGGTTGAAACACAGTGCCGTTCAGTTCAATTATATCTGTGCAAGTAGGCCTGATGGATTCATTAATTACTGGTGGAAATGTGTTGAAATCTCCTACTATAATAGTAGATTTGTCTATTTTTGCTTTGATATTTATTAGTTTTTACCTCAAATATTTTGATGTCCTATTACAGGGATCTATATATTTATATGTCGCCTATCAAAGGTTGGTAAGTCTTGGAGAATTGACATTCTTGTACTTATTTGATATCCTACATTATCCCTAACAATTTCTCTTGAGCTTCATTGGGATTTGTCTGAAATTAGATATAAGCTATCCCAACTTCCTTCTTATTTAGTGTTAATGTGGCAGAAAGCATGATTCTCTTACTTTCTGTTTTTTTAAATGGGTTTCTTGTAGACAACACATAGTTGAGCCTGTTTTTTTAATTGAATTAAATTTTACATTATTAAAGAAATGATGTGGTTGAGGAAACAAGCATATTTAACTTGATTTTGACATTAGATAATATGGTACCGTACAGCTGGACCGGTGATTCAGAGCACTGGCTGCTCTTCCAAAGGACCCTGGTCCAGCTTGCAGCACCCACTTGGCAGCTCACAACTGTAAACCGAGTTCTTAGTTGATCTAGATAATCTGGAGTCAGATACAGAGAAGAATGCGGAGAGATCAGAGAGGAGCAAGCCACCACCACACCTTACCTCCTTAGTGTCTCAGCAGACAAAAAAGGAAGTTGCTGCTTCTCCCTACTAATATCTTGCTTCCGCCCAGATACCTCACTTCTTGTGTGACTGTACAGACCTCCAGACTTCTACAGTTAGCTAATGGCAAGCTCCATTCTCTGGCCTTCAAACAGGCTCTATTTGTACAAGCAAGGTATCACCACAACAATCACTGATAATCCCAGTTCCAGGGGCTCTGGTTCCCTCCTCTTACCTATGTGGGCCCTAGGCACACAAGTGGGGCTGATCACAGGCATAGCATCTGAAAGCTCACATCTGACCCACAAGTAAGTAAGAGGCAGGCAGGGTGGGGGAGGGAGGCGGAGTTAATTAGGAACGGCATGGGTTCACCCTCAGTGACACGCCTCCTCCAACAAGGCCACACCCCCTAATCCTTCCCAAACAGCTCCACCAACTGGGCACCAAGCGTTCAAATATAGGAGCCTGTGAGGGCCATTCTCATTCACACCAACACAAGATGTGGGGCGCTCACTGGACTGTGTCAAATGCCCAGCTTTCGTTAGATGAAGCAAGGAACAAGCTCTGTTGACAAAGCACGGAGCAAGCAGCAGTGGCTTAGAGGACCTTGAGCCTCCAAGAAGCACACTCAAATCCCATGCATGAGGTTGGAGTCCAGAGGCAGCCCTGATGGTCTTAGAACTAGTGGGGAAAGAAATCCTAGACAGTGAGCAAATAGTCAAAGATACCAAGAGAAGATAACATTCAGGTTCACGGTGGATAGAGAGGAGATGTTCTGGTAAAGTTGTGTGTGTGTGTGTGTGTGTGTGTGTGTGTGTATGTGTGTGTGTGTGTTTTTTTAACACTTGACACTAGTTAAGACTTAATGGGAAGAGAGAATCTCAACAGAGAAATGCCTCCATCAAACTGACCTGTGGGCAATATTTTCCTGATGAATGATTAATGTAAGAGGGTCCAGCTCACGGTTGTATAAAAACATCAAGCTAGGTGAGCCGCAGAGAGCAAGGTAGTAAACACTGCTTCTCCACAGCCTCTGCTTCAGTTCCCTGCTTTTGCGTCCCTCCACGAAGAATTATGATCAGGACACATAAGTAAACCCTTCTCTTCCCATGTTATCACAGCAATGGAAAGCACGTAAGCAAAGTAAACTAGGGAAGGAGGTTTGAGAAAAATGTTTTGAGGCGATTTACTAACGCCGCAGCAAGTAGCATAGCATGGAGACTGAACTAAGTAGTTTCAGTACCACCAAACAAAGCAAGGTGTCTGCTCATGAGGTTCCGAGGTTTGGGGGAATGTCCTGCACCATAAGGAAGAAGGCTTAGTTAACATGTGAGTTACTTTGTATAACCAAACCATGCCATTGGGACATGTATGTTGTCCTGGCTAATTTTATGTCAACTTGACACAAGCTGGAGTCACCTGAAAGGAGGGAACCTCGGGTTAGGAAATGCCTCCTTGAAATCTAGCTATAAGATATGTTCTCATTTAGTGATCAACAGGGGAGGGCCCAACCCATGGTGAGTGGTGCTGTCCCTGGGCTGCTGGTCCTGGGTTCTGTAAGACCCAGCTTTAGCTCCTCAAGTCTCTTTGAAACTCCCTGCTACTTTAACTTTTTTACAGGCATTTCATACTTTAGATAAGCAGATTTGCTGTGTGATGTGTAAGCTGTCATCTGAGAGTTAATACTGAGACAGCAGTGACAGCGTCCCTGAGGAAGTGGCACAGGGTGTACAGTATGTTGTGAGCTAGTCACATAGTGCACACACTCACTATGGTACACTGTGAGCTAGTCACATAGCGCACACTCAGTCACACTTGAGGGAATGAGAAACTCTCTGGTGGGGCCAAGGAAATTTGCATAAGGCATATGGACTCCTTCCCAGTTCAACCCGATGTGTCCTCAACACTGGTTGGTTGCAGTATCTCTATAGTCCCTGCCGTAAATCCATGGAGGGCCACTGGGGCAAGCAGTGTGTCATTGCTCCTTCCCTGGTGCCCTTCTCATCCTCAGGAGGTTTTTCTCGATACCCCTAAAAAAAAAAAAACCTATGGTTTCCCTGCTCAGTGTTTGTGTTTCCTTATTCTTCTTGGACAGGAGACAACGAGTGTGGAAGCCACTGTCTGGGGTGCTTTTAGTGTCCGTGACCATCTGGCACCTCAGTTTCCCAAGTTAAGCTCACCAAGAGCCAAGAAAGGTTCCGTCACTCAAAAAAAAAACTAATTAAAATTTTGTTTGTGTTGGCCCTATTATTAAGGAAAGTATATCTAACAAAAGTGCTGCCATTGAAACCACTATACCCTGTGAGCTTACTGTTATCCAATAAACTCTGATGTTGTAAAAAGGCACAACTATGATCATCTATGTTTATGACATAGTACGTTCCTAATACATTTGTTTTACCTACGAAAATCAAACACGATCTTACAAAAAAATATTCAGATAATCTCAAATGGTCCCTATGGGGAAAAATTGTCCCCAATCAAGAAACCACTGACCAAGGATATGGAGGAAAACTGGAAGTAAATTATGTCACAGAGCCAATAGCTTGAAAATTAGCAATACCAAGTACTTGAAAGACACTGAGGTAAAGCGGGGAGTGGGGGGATTTGTAGGACATCCAGGAGTGCTAGTGAGACCTTCTCCCGTGTGTGTATAATGTGTTTACACCAAGGCCACTAATCAGAAAAACAGCTGAGGTAACTGTGTCTATGGTATTGACAGTGAAGCTTACCAGCACCCCCTAGTGGTGGATAAGGAGAGGTTCACAGGGTTCTCACCTGGGAGTCCAGCTATTCTTCCTGCATGACCACTCACCCTCAGCCCACTCCAGCTGCAACGATCTTGACAGATACACGCGTACACAGAGAATGGCAGGGCGACGGAAATTGGGCTCCTATCATGCAGCTTCCAAGAGGTCACCATCCATGATGGGATGGTGATGAGGGTGGTGGTGATGATGGTGATTGTGATAATGGTGGTGATGATAATGATGGTGACAATGGTAGTGATGGTGATGGTGGTGATGATAATGGTGATGATGATAGTGGTGGTGATGATTAGTGATAATACAGCTATTTTGGATCATCCACACTTTTTTTTTTCCGAGACAGGGTTTCTCTGTATTGTTTTGGAGCCTGTCCTGGAACTCACTCGGTAGACCAGAGATCCGCCTGCCTCTGCCTTCAGGTCTATTTCACAAGATGGAACCCATCCCTGACACTGCTTGGGTGACCAAGAGTCACAGACTAGATAGACCAGGTCCTAGAGTAAAACCAAATACAAACAAACAAAAAATAAAAAAACAACAGTAGCATAGCAATGAAATGCCCTCCTAGTGACATCCTGTCCTTCTCATAAATCAGTCCCACTTAGATGAAGTATTCAGGTAAATCTGTAGAGATAGGAAATACATCGGTTGGTCCCCGTTGTCAAAGGGAGACGGCAGTGGGCAGAAACTGCTGCATGGTTAAGGATTTTACTTAGGGCCAATACACATGTCTGTAATTAGATATTGAGGTACTGGCTGCACAATATTATGGATTTAATTAATGCCACTGAGTTGTTCACCCTAAACCGGATAATTTATGTTACAAGAATTTCTCTTCAATAAATTACACAATAAAAACACAAAATAGAAACTCAAGTAAATCTCCCTATGAATTTTCTATTTCAAAAGATACTTTATTAAACATCTATTTGAATGCAAAAATGAATCCCAAATTAAATAATTCCTCCTGGAAAAGGGCCCAGAAAAGAATATAGAACTGTTTATAACTTATTAACTTGCAAACACGCTGCACCTCTGCCAGGCTTCTGCATAATGTAATTCCATTGAGTGTTTGCTTCATTTGGAGCTATTTTTCCGGGCGAGTGAATGTTATTCACAGAGTGGCTCTTGGAGTATTTATAGTTAAATGTCGATCTTTGTTTTCCGGTTTCTGTGAAGACTCCCTTTCTGAAAGCCTCAATTCGTTCATGGCTTAGGAAACTGAAGGATCTTTCGGGTGCTTCTCATTGATGACTGAGAATTTCACCTCCTCATCCAGCCCGTTTTCCAGGGCCTTCATCACAAAATACCAGGGATCAGGTTGGCCTAAACAGCAGAAATTGACATGTGAAACAAGATTGTTTCTAACCTAAAAAAAGATTATCTTAAAAAAACCACTGGGGATGTAGAACACTGGGTAGCATGTATGAAGCCCTGGGTTCAGCCCCCGCCATTCACACACGGAGAAAAGGCTGCTTTTATGTTACCTAAGTTCCTTCTCCCGCTGCTGGGATGAAATGCCCAGATTAAAGCAATTTAAGGGGAGAGGGATTGCTTTGGTTCACAGTTCTAGGGTTCGTCATGGGGAGGATGGCCTGGTGGTAGGAACTTGAGGCAGCTGGCGACACTGAACTCAGGTAGCAGAGGATAAGGACTGCTTATGCCCAGCCTGCTTCCTCTTTGCACGCAGACCAGGATCCAAGCCCCTGGAACGCAGTGACCTTGTTTAGGATGGGTCTCCACACTTGCTTAGCCTAATCAAGATGCTCTCTCATAGGCATGCCCAGAGATTAACCTAACCTGAAAAACTCGAAGCTAACCCTGGAGGTTTGTCCCCCAGGTGATTCTGAATCCTGTCACAATCACAATCAGTATTAACTGCCATCCTAGACTAGTCCTGGTTATCAGTGGGTATCCTGTAACAGCGTTCTACAATAGGGATAAACTTGGTTTTGGTTTGGGTTTTTTTTGGGGGGGGTTGGGGCGTTTGGGGGGGCTGGGTTTTTTTGTTTTGTTTTGTTTTCTTTTCTTTTGGTTTGGTTTGGTTTTTTGAGATAGGGTTTCTGTGTCTAATAGTCCTGGCTGCTCTGGAACTCGCTTTGTAGACTAGGTTGGCCTCGAATTCACAGAGATAGTTCTGTCTCTGCCTCCCAAGTGCTGGGATTGAAGGTGTGTACCACCACTACCCGGCATCCAGATAGACTTTTAAGCAGGGGTATATTATGTTTTTAATAAAATAACTAATAATCAGTTCTGAGAAAGCATGACTACTCTCAAGGCATTCCCATTTGTAACATGAGGCTAAAACTCATGCTGTCTGTCTTTCTGGAAAGATATAGAAACAGTGTAAACTAACAGTGGATCTAATCTAATGCCCAGTGAAACTTTGTATAATGCCATCCAGGGCAACACAGGTGCCACAATTGTCAGAGCTGAGGATCGCAAGGGGGAAACACCAAATCCACTACTGTCCAATTAAAGCAAGCTGTATTTCGGAGTACACCAAGGACTGACCAGTCAGCTGTCTCACTCTAAGTTGGATTTTGAGAGAGCAGCCCCTGCCAGCCTTTTGAGGTCCCTTTCATAGGAGAGATAAGGTGTTCACAGGGGTGAATTGACTGGTATACACTGTTAGAAAGATAAAACATAAGGGTAGGAACAAGGGTAAGAATATACATCATGTGAATGGGGTTTGCAAGCCGTTATTGTGTCTAAGAATGGGGAACTTATTAAGATTTATTTATTATGTATACAGTGTTCAGCCTGCAGGCCAGAAGAGGGCACCAGATCTCATTACAGATGGTTGTGAGTCACCATGTGGTTTCTGGGAATTGAACTCAGGACCTCTGGAAAGAGCAGAAACTGCTCTTAACCTCTGAGCCATCTCTCCAACCTCAGGAACTTATTTCACAAATAGAAACCTTAACTTGGAGGACTTAACACAAGACAAACGGGAACTCATTCTTTTTTTTTTTTTTTTTTTTTTTTTTTGATTTTTACGAGACAGGGTTTCTCTGTATTGTTTTGGAGGCTGTCAGTCCAGCCCGGGCTCGAACTCACAGACATCCGCCTGTCTCTGCCTCCCAAGTGCTGGGATTAAAGGTGTGCACCACCACCGCCTGGCGGGAACTCATTCTTTAACTGAAAACAGAACCCTTAACCTGCAAGGTCTATTGTTCCAGTTTTGGTCTCACACAGTCACACGAGAAGTATAAATTTAAAACAGAAGAGCTTCGTAATGCGCACGTCCGTTGCCAGTTCAGTTGAATTGGAAGAGTTATGAGCGTCAGAATGCACACATGTGCCACTCAGCGAGCTGCTCTTCTCATTGGCTGAGAATGGTGCTGGGGGGTGAGTTGGGAAGGAAGGAAACTCACATTCTAATTTCGTCTTCCCTTTTATGTATACTTTTTTTTTGCATGAATGCATTTGCTCTCAATCAACACTCCTTTTGTGAAGGGAGAAGGGAAGGGGGCTGGGGTACTATCGCGTCTATGGCAGCACGGCCTTCGGAGGAGTGTCAGAGAGCATCAGTCTCCTGATGCCTCCTGGAGAGGAGAGGCAATCAGCTTGTTTGTCTTCTGCACAGAGAGATTGCCTCTCTTTCAATGGAGGACTGGAGGGTTTTGTTGTTGTTTTCTTTTTAATTTTGCCTTTCCTATCTACAGCAGCAGAGCAGAGTCTCACAATTCATAATTACTTTCTTTTCTCTCTCTCGTTAGCTGCACATTGTGAACGCTACGGGAAGACAGAATTGGTAACGCTGATTATTTTCATTTTGGTTTATCGTTCAGCTTTGGGATCCTCAGCCTCTCTGTGTTTCTACCTCTACACTTCACTTCGGAGGTTCTAAGTAAAATAAAGAATCAAAAATTTCCGTAAACAGCCGGGCGTTGGTGGCGCACGCCTTTAATCCCAGCACTTGGGAGGCAGAGGCAGGCGGATCTCTGTGAGTTCGAGGCCAGCCTGGTCTACAGAGCAAGTTCCAGGACAGCCTCCAAAACAATACAGAGAAACCCTGTCTCGAAAAACAAAAAACAAAACAAAAAAAATTTCCGTAAACAACTAATTTTAATTTTACATATCCTCTTCTAGGGCCCTTTTAAAGGGAAAGTCAGGCTCTGTGCTGGTTAACTGTTCATCAGCTTGACACAAACTAGGGTCATTTAGGAAGAGGCAGCCTCAATTGAAGACTCGTCTGTGGAGCATTTCGTTGATTAATGGTGGGTGTGGGAGTGCCCAGCCCACCGTGCGCGGTGCCGCCCCTGAATGGCAGTGGGGGAGCCAGTAAGCAGTGTTCCGCCATGGTCTCTGCTTCAGCTCCTGTCCCCAGGTTCCTGCCTCACTTCTGCCTTGGCTCCCCCAGTGAGGGGACCCTCATCAGGATGTACAAGCCAAATAAACCCTGTCCTCGTCCTCCCCAAGTGACTTTTCGTTAGGGTGTTTTATCGCAGCAATAAAACCAAACTAGAACAGTCTCACATAACTTTATAAGAATCATATAACATCAGTATAAAAGCGAGATATTAAAAATACAAGAAAGGATAATTCCAAGCCAATTATCATGAGCACCACAAGAAGAAAACAATTGTGAGCAGAAAGTGGTGGTATACTCCTGACATGCACATTCATTATGGCCAATATGTTTATATAAAGATACAAGTTGCTCTGATGTTAGAAAAATGTATTAGTGTGCATATAAAATGTGTAAATTAAAAATTAAAAATAAATGATTAACTTAGAACTAGAGTTCCAGTTCCAGGACAGCCTCCAAAGCCACAGAGAAACCCTGTGTGGAAAAAAAAAAACAAAACCAATATGCATAGGCTTAAGAAAAAGAAAAAGGGTATAGACAGTAATAAAAATAATAGTTTGAAGTAATAAAGTCTTTAAAGAGTAAAGTAATAATAATAATAATAAAAGAATATGCCATGTAGAGATGGGAAACACACAGGGAGTCTGGAGCCTGTGTGTTACTACGTTGTCTTTGAATTTTTTGATTGCCGATAAGGAAATGGCAGCTCATGGAAGACATGGGCTGGTGAAAGGCTCTGCTGAATTAAACCAGCCCAGAAACTTTAAGAATGCCTTAAATTTAAAATGAAAATCAATAGATGTATTGCTTTGGAGAAGAGATTGTGCTTTTTGTTACCACAGAAAAATGAAAGGCCGTGGATTCATTCAAAGCTAAAGATGATCCGGTTTAATTGGGGGAGACCCCTGGAAATCCTGACTACAAACATAAAGAAGTAAACTTAGAAAAACTGCAAGACAGGTGGCATATATTTTACCTGCTCAAAAATAAAACAAAAAAAAATCATCTTTGGCTGACTTGTATACAGTGCACAGTCTATACCTGTATTAATGCCAATATGAATGTTACCTTTGAAAGTTTATGTTTTCAGATGAGGGGACAAGACATCAATGGAAATAGGTGGCCTGGGTGATCCAGCCTCTCAGAGTCTCTGTTACAGTTCCCTCAGAGTTATGCATCCAGGACAACTTCAAGGCTGCTGTCTGAGGTGGTCCAGCCTCACAGACTACTCTTGACCATTATCCTAATTTTCTCAGGGTCCCCCAAATATACCAGCACCCCCAGACATCAGGAAGCAGTTTAGAGAACACAATGCCCACATTCCCAAGAGATGGGGCAGGCGGATCTTTGTCATTATTTAGGGGGACTTGATAACAAATTGTTATAGGCCATGATCAAAGAAAACTGAACAGAGGAGATTAGATTCAGGGATCTCTTTCTGAAGAGAAACAGGGGGATATAGTATAAAAATGATGAGATAAAAGGGTGGATTGTTGAGTCTACTTTAGAAAAATCACTAGTTTCAAATATTTTACATTGGTACGGATTTTGTTATCTTGATACGAATTTAAAGTTATTTTTATTATACTGAATTATGCTTCTACTCTTGTTTGGGGTATTGTGCTTATGCATTTCTTAACATATAGTTAAGAAATGCAGGTTAGTAGTTAATTATCTATAACAATCAAACTTGTAGTCATATTAGGTATGTTTTCAAAGTTAAATAGATGTATTTAGATGGATAGATAGTCTTCAAACACTTCAAGGGCCTATAGAATATGCCATGTAAGATGTTTAATAACACAGGGCTTTTTATGACAGTGAGACATATCTCCTTCTGGGAGCACCAATCTATATCATGTAGACGGAAGTTTCTATCCCATCTGATCCCGCAGCCACTTTAGTCCCAAATAAACACACAGAGGCTTATATTAATTATAAACTGTTTGGCCAATGGCTCGGGCTTCTTATTGACTAGCTCTCTCTTAATTATTAACACATTCCTATTAATCTGTGTATCTCCACATAGTCTTGATTTAGCGGTGATGCCCAGGCTTTCCTTGGTAGCTATACAGTATCTCCTTAATTCCATCTACTATCTTTCTCTATCCCTGACTAAATCCAGTCTGCTCATTGGCCAAAACAGCTTTATTCATCAACTAAAAGAAACACATACTCACATCATACAGAAGGACATCCCCCATCAACATCATAAAAGGATGGTGGGCAACAAAGAGACTCCACATGGAGTTTGCATTCATTGTGGCAAGGTGCCATGCCCACTGCTCAGCCTGTATCCGAGAATGTGTGGAGGGTGTCGGGATTGATGACACAGATACCCAAAGGCTCCTCAAGAAGGCTCTTCTTTATTCCTACTCTGGCTGGTTATTATATACCCTGACACCAGAGGTGGAGGTGGGTGGGTATGAAGAGGCGGTTAGTCTTTGGAAAAGGTCAAGGACAGGGCGGTTCCCATGGGCAAGCCCTTTTCAGGAATTTATTGCCCCGGGCATTGTATTGTTTTTAGTAAACATGTTTTTTAGTAAACATTGTCTTACAGCTGGCTGTCCCAGGCTGATGGGGAAGTGGGTCTCTGGCCAAGGTCTGTTGTCCCCACAGAAAGGTCATCCACTGGACAAAGAAACTGCTCTTGCCTTGACTGCTGGCAGTATGCTGTACAAACTGGACAAGCGGGACACAAAGGAAAGACTGTCAGACTTTGCCAAGATAAGGCAAGTCAGTCCTTCAAACTTCCTGCTTCACAGAAAAGCCTTCCTGACATTCTGCAGGACGCACAGAAAAGTGACTGCTAATCTTTGCCAAAGCAAGGCAGGACAGTCCTTCAAAATTCATGCTTCACAGAAAGTCTGTCAGATATTCTAGGCCTGTAGGCCAAAGATGGATGCCCCAATATTGCAGAGGAACCTTTGAGTACTATCCAGGCAGCCAGATGTCTCTGTCATTTATTAGTTTTGGAAGTGGCTCACATTGCATTTCCTGTTTACTCTGGTATATTATATCCTTCTGGGAACTTTGATGGAGTTGAATACTAGACAGTTATAATTGTAGTTTTCCTTAGCCATGATAGGACATGTAAATGGAGTTCTTAATTGGTCTAGGTAAAAAAAAAGTCAGAGTCAGATATAGAGGGAATTTCTGAGAGATCAGAGAGAAGGAGCAAGTCATTGCACAACATATTGCCTTAGTGTCTCAGCAGTCAAGAGAATGAGTTCCTCTTTCTCCCTGCTTATATCCTGTTTCTGCCCAGCTACCCCACTTCCTGTCTGTCTGTGCAGAGCTTCAGACCTCTATGGTTAGCTAGCAGCAAGCTCCATTCTCTGACCCCCAGATACGATTTATTTGTACAAGCAAGATATCACCACAAGAATGTAAATTAAGTATACAAAACTCTGAACTCATCAAGAGAAGATGGTTAATGGAATATTTCCTCTGAATTTGACAAATACATATGGACTGGTCATTGTGAATGTAATTCTTACCTGATAGCTGTTCTTTTTTGTTTGTTTGTTTTTTGAGACAGGGTTTCTCCGTGGCTTTGGAGCCTGACCTGGAACTCACTCTGTAGACCAGGCTGGCCTTGAACTCACAGAAATCCACCTGCCTCTGCCTTCCAAGTGCTGGGATTAAAGGCATGCGCCACCAACGCCCAGCTCTGATAACTGTTCTTAATGTATATATTTTTACTGTGTTAGAGTTAAAAACCTTTCCTTTTTATTTAGAGGAAATGGGGGAAATGTTGTGGAATAATCTTTTTTGTACACTGTGAAGTGTCACCCTGATTTAGTAAAAGCTGAAATGGCCAATAGTTGCCAGGACTTCCAGGGACAGGGAATGCAGGGAAGAAGAGTAGCAGAGATTGACGTGGAGGGGCCAAGAAGGCAGGATGGACAGCCATAGATGAGTCAAACAAGCCTCGGGGCAGCACACGGATTAACTGAAATGAGTTAAATTATAAGAGCGAGCCTAAAATCAAGTCTAAGCTATTGGCTGAGCTTTCCTTAAAAAAAAAAAAAAAAAAAAAAAAAAAAAAGAGGCTTAGTTCAAACAACATGGTCTCCCTACATGGAGGTGGCTGAGGCAGTGGTGGCAGGACTGGAAGCCTCCCCGGGGGTGTGGCTTCATGGCTGGGAAGGCAGTCAACAGCTGAGGCAGTGATAGGATTAGGTGAAGTTGCTGTGCTGCAGATATTAAAACAAAACAATAGGCAAGGCACCCTGAGTGCCAAACTCTACCCATCAAACGCTCTGTCCTGTGAAACCTCAAATCCATTTCAAAGAAGACAGCCTAAAATAAGAATGCTAACCAACAGGATTCCCTGAAGGGAAAGGAAAAAAATACACCGAGACCACTGCAGCTTTGGCTCAAGGGGGTGAGGCTGCGTACCGAGCTGGCAACAGAGCTTTTCAGAATCATCCACGCGGTACGGTTTTGCAGGCATAAAGGTTGTAAGGTGGATGGGGTCACGAACTGGGACCACAAGGTTCCAGAGACTCTGTAGCCAAGCAATGTGTGGCAGGCGGAGTCAGAGTCCCTGCAAGGTGATCCCAAGATGTCATTTCATAAGCTGTGAGGGTGACTCTGAAATGACAGTGGAGACCACCCCAGGTTGTTGGAGATGCCAAAGCCACGGGGCATTTGCTAAAGAGAGCGAGCTATAGACAGGGGCGAAGCTGGCCTAAGACGAGATTCGTGTGTGGCAGGTTGCAGAGTTTGAGAGGCCTGGCTCCCCAGACATTTTAGAGTCAAAACTCCACAAGTTTGAACCAGTACTGGCGACTGAGTCGTGCTGAACAGAAGGACCTCCCACAGCTCGGCACTCTGCACCCCTTAAGGCTGCAGAGACACCCCCCCTTAAAGTAATAGATGAGTGTCAAATTGACAAGAGGTGGAATTGTGACTCTCACACTGTCAACACGACAGGATGTAAAGTCATCGAGCAGACAACTCTCTAGACAGACACGCCTGGGAGGGAGTCCCTAAACTGAGCTCATTGAGATGGTGAGACCTCGATGTGTGTGCATCACCATTCCAACCCCAGTCCTGGAGCCCTGAGCTGAACGGGAAGGAGAAAGCGAGCTGAGCAGCCGGGTACCCGCCCCGCCCCCTGCTCTCTCTGCTTCACTAAATTACTAAGAAGGCCCCGGAAGCCTCGAGCTCCTGCCAGCATGAATTCACTGCCATGATGCGCTGGACTCTTGAACTATGGGGCAGAACAACCCTCCCTTCCCAGAGTTCCTTTTGTCAGGAGTTTTGGCATTAAAACAAGAAGGAAAAAAAAAAAAACAATAACGGATGCGTGTGATTAGTTCACCTCGGACGATACGCACTACAAAGAAAACTGCTGCTCAATGGTAGCGTTTTCACACTCCTGCTCTTAAGAGTTTGAAACGTCGGTAGCTTGTAACTTCCGGCTGAATGCATTAAGGATGCAAAAAGCGGCTCCCGGGGAGTGAGCTGGAGAAGCAGAAGAAAGAGGCCAGCTGCAGGCAGCACAGTGCGACAAGGAGCGTCTGCTGGGCCAGGCTTGCCGCCTTAGCGCCTGTGGCAAGACACGAACAGCTAGGTGGGGAAATGTCGGAGCAGAGTTTACTAGAAATACTTGAGAAAGCAAGCCAGCAGCAGCAAAGAGAAGAGCAGCCAAGTTCGACGGAAGAAAAGGATCTAGAAGACTCTGATAAAGACGACTCTGAAATGAAGCATTCAGATTCTCGGTGGAACAGCTTCTGCGGCGATTAGGATCTGCTAAGGCCTTGCTTCGCTTATTTTGACTTCTTTTTTTCCTCTTCATTTTGGTTTTTTGGAGACAGGGTTTCTCTGTGTAGCCCTGGCTACACTGGAACTCCCTCTGAAGATCAGGCTGGCCTCGAGCTCACAGAGATCCGCCTGTTTCTGGAATGCTGAGAATAAAGTCAAGCGCCCACCCCGCTCTGCTTACTCTGTTTATTGTTTATATATGCCTTTAGGTGGGAAAAATAAGCTGTTATGCAAACTAAAAGGAAAACAAAACCCTATCTCGAAAAACCAAAAAAAAAAAAAAAAGGAAAACAAGCAGAAAGTGAAATCCCTGACCACATATTATCTGTGAAAGTCTACGCTTCTAGAAATTTGTGGTCTACCACAACTAGACAACAAATCCTAAAACTGACATTTGTTTCGTTTTTTGAGGCATCTATAATAGACACAGAAAAGTAACTACATAAATGGTATATTATGTACTCTTGAGTTGGAAATCTAATAAGTCTCCAAAGTAAAGGGCAGACTGGCAAGGTGTCTCAGCGGAAGAGGGTGCCTGCCACCCAGCACCCATCCTCAGCACCCGTGGTGGAGAGAAGGGCCAGTGCTGTGTAAGAGGAGCAGCAGCCAGCAATGGAGTAGACCTCACGGCTCTGGAATGCGTGAGACTCCCTTGTTCTCATTTTCCGTCCTCCGCAAATCTCATATCTAACAGAGGGGAAGGTGACTTCTAGCCCGCGTTTGCCTTTTTCTGGGTCTCCTATTGGAACAATTGGAAGGATAATCTAAGTCCTGTCCCTGACCATCTTTACTAACTGTCCTAACCACCTGTATCTTAGGCTAACTCCGAAAGTCCCATTAAATCAACAGATCTAACCAATCATCATTGGCTCTCATAAAACTCATCTTCATTATGATTTGCAAGCAAATTGCCCAGTGAGGTGTGGGATTTTCCCAAGAAACAATCACGCTATACTAGATGCAGTGGGATCCTCTCATATGGTAATGACACCGTGGCAAATTCAGCGGGGAACAGGGCAGCAGCAAGGGGCATGCTGGAGACCATCCCCTCCCAGGAGGCACCCAGTGGAGCTTTGCTGTCCTCTAAACTGTATCCCATAAGCCCCGTTGCTGTCTGTAGTTCCTCTGACATGGCCACCGGCAGAGAACCAGCTTCCTCAAGGTGTCCCGGACATCTTGCTCCCCAGTCCCACATGCGCAAAAAATAAAATAAAAACCTTTAAAATAAAAGTGGGGAGGCTAGAAAGAGGGCCCAGCGGCTAAGAGCACTGCCTGCTCTTGCAGAGGGCCCTGATCTAATTCCTAATACACAAAACGGTGGCTCACAACCGTCAGTAGCTTCAGACCCAAGCGGATCCAATGCCCTCTTCTGGCCTATGAAGACGCTATATGCTCATGGTACACACACGCGTAGCTAGAACACAAACATAAAGTAAATAAATCTACAAAGTTTTAAGCAGTAAATGGCATCAAATTCTTTAAGTAATTAAGGTGTATTTTTGCCTGTAATCCTAGCACTTGGGAAGCTGAGGCAGGAGGACTGCTGTGAGTCCAATGCCAGGCTGGGTTCCATGGAGAATGCCGGGCAAACACTAGTGGCCTTGTGAAAACTTGGAGATAGCCTGAGGACTTGGGGATTTGCAAGCTGATGGCGTTTATAACATAGAGAGAGACGGGAGATGCAATGACAGTTTGGGAGCATTCTTGCTGACGGTGGAAAAAATACTCAGGATTTGAACAAGGTGTGTGGGAGATCAGAAGTAGGGTTCTCTACGTCCCTTTACAACTTGTTGGGATACAGTCGTCTTCACACTGACCCGAGAAGGGAGACAAAGTTGAGACGTCATAACAGTGCTTTCAGCAACCCTTTCTCCACAGTACAGACTAGCGATTCCTTTCGCTGAGCATCTGCTACAGGCCAGGAATAAATGCCAAGCCACAGCAGATGAGAGTCCTCCCACATTTTGCTTTTGGACAGCTGAATTAAATGAGATCAAGTGCTTCTCTGTGGAGATGGGGATCAGGGCTTTCCTGGGTCTGGGACTGGTGGGAGGATTGTGCGTTATTTACCGTCTTTAACCTCGTGTGTTAAAAAAATGGGGATTGACTGAGGCTATGTGAAAAGAAAACAGAGGAGCCCACACTGCCCATTCCAACTCTGGTAAAAGAAGGACGGGGGGAGCCAGAAGGAAATAGGAGGGGGAATATGATCAAGTGCAATATGCCTGCTGGAAAATGTCACAGGGAAAGCCATTGCTTTGTACATTGACAAAACATGGCAAATAGCAATTATGGGTGAGATACAGTCCAGTGGGAGACCAGTCGGTTTAACACGATACATATAGATATAGATATATACATCTACATAATGTTATATATAATATATCTATCTAGTATACACACAAATGTTTATATCTCCACAACTATTCCACCTTACAGTTAATAATATGCTACAGAACTTTTAAGACTCAGGTAAGATTATTATATAAGGTAAGTGTCCTATTTAATTCATGACCACACGCAGAGAGAGATGCAAACCTCCACCTTGGCTCTTGCAGCTTATGCCAATTCCGTAATTCCGTGTAATTGTTCTCCACAGAGACTAGTCCGTTTAGAATGAAATTCTTAGAGCTGCTTGGAATTACTGCAAGTCATGATTCGCAGGAGTGTGGACTGAATTTCCCAGGAAAAAAGAAAGCTGCACCTGTGTCAAACATTCCACGAGCTGGTTCACTGACTGTGGAGAGACGGAATGTTCCGGTCGGGAGCCAAAGTCACCCGGGACCCTCTTCAGTCCCCGAAGAAGCCACCTCCCTGTGTGGCCTAACTTCCTGTTGACCATTAAGTAAATCATTTAAGAAGACACAGACACCTAGCCTGCACCAACCCAAAGTTGGAGCCTATCAGCAGATGACGTCTGAGGCCTGTGGCAGAGGTTCCTGACCCACGCCGCCTCATGCTTCCAGCAGGGTATTTGAACATGCCTTGACTTAGGAGGTCTCTTACCATTCCCATATTGGAATGTGGTATTTGGGGAAACCTGAATTTGTGCTCCTCGGCCAAGGTCATTCATATTTGACTACAGAATAAAGCTATCTTTTCCCTTTGAGGTAATAGATATGTCAGAAGTACTTTCCAATAGCCACCTACAGCTTGATAAAATTTCACTCGTATCATAACATCTTTATAATCATGTAGTCTTTGGGGCAGGTTCGAACACCCAAGGACAGAGGTACCGTCCAATCTTCCACACACAGTTTTTTTTTTAAACCCAAACTTGGGAGCTGGAGGGATGGCTCAGTGTTTAAGAGCACTGAAGGTCTTCCAGAGGACCCGGGTTCAAACTCCAGAACCCACATGGGCGCTTGCAACTGTCGGTAACTCCGGTTCCAGGGGACATGACACCCATAGCAAAACACCAATGCACATAAAATAAAAATAGATAAAAAATAAAAACCTCAAACTACTGTAACACATAAATTGGAAGAATTAAGGCTGGGGAGACAGACCAACTGACAGATTGCCTGCCTTGCATGTGCAAAGGCCTGGGGTTAATCCTCAGAACCTACACGGAAAATCTAGGCATGGTGTTGCACCCTTGTAACCTAGCGGTGGGAAGTGTGGGCAGGAGGGTCCGAGGTCCACTGGTCAGTCAGCCTACTTGGTGAGCTCCAGGCCAGAGAGCGATAGAAAAGGAAAGAGAAGAAAAGGAAAGAAGAAAGGGTGGGCAGTGCCTGTGATGGCTGCTCTTGGTTGGAGCACGTCTGGAGTTAACTAACACCCAAGCTCTGGAGTGAGAAGATTGACCTTTAATCTGGACCACACCTTCTGCTGGCAGCCTATATAGAGGACATGGGAGAAGGAAGCTCTCTGCCCGCCTGCTGGCAGACCTGCTCCTTCACTGGAATTACAGTCTACTTCTCCAGGGTTCTGGTGTATGCTGAGACCCGCTGTAGACTGAGCAACTACTGGACTCTTGAACCTTCTGCTGGTAGACAGCCGCTGCTGGACGAGCTGGGCCACAGCGAGGAAGCCATCTAATAAACCCCACGTATGTGAAACATATATGGGAATGTATCAGCTCTGTTCTTGAGAACCCCGGCTAAAGCAACATGAGGCAGAGATGGTGTCTATTAAAAGAGATTTTCAACAGATTTCCAGATGGACTAATACACAGGACCCAATCGGGAAGACAAGACCTACCATTGAGTTGAATGGTCTCTGAGAGGGGCTCACACAGCATTTGGTTTATAACACTCATACATAGGATTCTGGTGGGTTCTGAGTCTATTGTCTTCAAAGGGTTGCCAAGAAACCTAAATGAGATCACAGAGAGGCACCTACCCCATGGGATTAGATCACAGGGACATCTCCACTGCAAACCAAGTTAAGTCTTGTTGGTGACAGTCCCGGGAAATGTCCAGGGAAGGGATGAGGCCAGAGCTGCAGGTCTTACAAGCTTGGTCTTAAGCCTGGTTCTACGGGGAGGGGGGTGGTATTGTGATGTCAGGAACCTTCACAGCGAGGATTGTTCACCGTGCTGGAGTTCTTGACTCTTGGCTGGTAGGGGTGCCCAGCAGATTCTGGTGAGCATTGCCCTTCCCTTCACGGGCACCTACAGTTTAATCCGTCTGTCTGTGCTAGGTTTTAGATACAGGGTGGAGTGGGGTTCAGGAGGACACTGAGACAGCTTACCAGTGGGTAAGGAGTTTAGAAGAGGAGTTACTATCGCCCTGGACAGAGAGGGAGGCAATGGCATGGCGGAGACTCAGGGGAGCCTTTACACCCCAGCACCTAAGACAGAAAGCCGGGTAAAGTCTCTGCAGAGAGACATCAGAGCCCAAGTGTTGGAAGCGGGGAGGGTCTGTTCCAATAGCTCTCTGAGGAAGAAGGAGGTTCACACCAAGAGCCTGCAGCCAGGCTCTCTGGCTCCCAGGCAGGAGGCAGGGAAGACATGTGGAGCAGGATAGGGCCCCAAGTTGCCCTTTGCTGTTAATTCACTTCCAAGGTAAGAAAGCCCGGCTTTGGGATGTCTGATAACCAGGGACTGGCAGTGTCCCAGCCGAGTGCCCGCAGACGCCTATAGCCCTAGCACTTGGGAGGCAGAAAAAGGGGGATCAGGACTTCAAGGTCATCCCAGGCTGAGGAGTCTGAGCTCTGGGCTACACGAGACCCTGTCCAAAACTCGAATAAAAAGACCAGCCTAGGACCTATACCCTAACACCCAGGAAGAGAGGGCAGAGGGAGGACTGAAACTCGTGGACTAGCTATTTCTTTGTATGCTTATGTGATAGAGGGTCTTGTGACACAGCCCAAACTGGGATGAAATCCACAGCCATCCTCCTGCCTCACCTTCCCAAGTACTGGGATTACAGGCATGCACCATTACACCCGGTGACCTACAGATTTGAGAGCATCTAATGCACCAAGTTTTACAGGAACATTTCTCTGTGCTGACTAAAGTCCATGGACATTTCTGTGGGGTTAGACTTAAGGCAGACTGTTTTGGCTCCACTCTTATTCATCTAATCTAAATGAAGCTATTTAACCTCCTGAAGCCTCGTTTCTTGTTATCTGTTAGATGGGCACAATACTAGGATCTACAGTTGGGTATTAGTTTTTTTCAACAATTATAGAATATCATTTTATTTACAGAATTTTTAAAATTAAAAGGTCATATTAGTTAATTCCTTTTCTAATTCTGCCATAACAGAGTCTTTTAAAAGACTGGATGAAAATACAGAACTGTAAAGGGTTAATCTTTAAAGACCAAACTGAGTTAATGCCTTAAAGTACTTAGCATATTGCCTGATACATCCATAGGCCACTTTCCATAACTGTGAGTTTATTTCAGTAGCTCAGTAACTAGTTTTTTAAGTTTTTAGTATTGCATTTTTGGTGTGTGTGTGTATGTGTGTGTGTGTGTGCGCGTGCATATGAACACGTGAGCTCAAGGGCATGTTGGCAGAGACTACAGTGTGTATGGGGAGGTCAGACATACCTTATGGAAATCCATTCTCTCCTTCTACTGTGTGAGAACTCAGGACATCAGTCTTGGCCACAAGTGCTGTCTGAACCCTCTAAGCTGTTCCAACTGCCCATCAAACAGTTTTGTTTTAGTCTGTGTTCACGAATATTGTGATCCAATTTTTTGTTCCAATCCAGTGATATCTTCAGGAATAAAGTTAGATAACTCTTGCTGTGGCATTATATATCTTGTGCCTGCAAACAGTTAAAGAAGCTATCAAGAGTATGCTTGTTGCCTTCACTGAGCATAAAATAAAAATGCAAAGTTAAACTGTCATAAGTCTCCCGGATAGACCGAAAGCTGTTCAATTCAGTGCTTCCAAGTGTCTTTCCAAAGTGGCCCATTTTCAAATATTCCTAACACGGGGGAAGGGGAGCCATCTGGTGCATCTCTTGTGAAGCTGGGCCTTCTGAGCTCTCGGAGCCCTTCCCCGGGGACGTCAGCAAAGGTGGATGGCCAAGAAGTGTGTCTCCAGGGGGAAGGAGTAAGCAAAATCTGTCACGAATCTCTCTGAAAGTCAGTATAGACCAACACCACAGACACACAGTGTAACAAGCAAGAGTGTGGAGAGGAGAAACCAGAATGGGTTCTCGCGGTCTAACCTGGGCAGATGCCTGTAGTTAAACTGAGAAAGACCAACCAGGGACTGTATGTTAATATGTCCTCCTGAGGAAAGCAGACCAGAGGAGGCTGGCAACCCTCCCCACTACCCATCCCTTCAAAACAGTAATGTCTACTATTGTCCCCACTTTGTAGGGAAGGAAACGAAAATTCACTGGGGCTAATGAACTTCTTCCTGTATCTACACAGCAGGCAAAGTTGGGGGCCGGTCTGTTTGATCAGATCGGCTTTCAGTCTTCTGGGTGTTAGTCATGCAAGGAAGAAATTGCAGATTGAAAGAAGTATGGACCCTGGCGGTGGTGGCGCACGCCTTTGATCCCAGCACCCAGGAGGCAGAGGCAGGCGAATCTCTGTGAGTTTGAAGCCAGCCTGGTCTACAGAGTGAGTCCCTGTCTTAAATAAAATAAAATAAAATAAAATAAAATAAAATAAAATATAAAAAGGTTGTGTCAAAAAGTGTCAAAAATTTTGTTACCCTATTATCACAGCAAAATATCAGGATGCTGGATGCTTAAGAAATTTTATATGAAATTTATTAATGAAAGTCAAACTTTTTTTTTTCAAGACAGGGTTTCTCTGTATTGTTTTGGAGGCTGTCCTGGAACTCACTGTGTAGACCGGGCTGGCTTCGAACTCACAGAGATCGGCCTGCCTCTGCCTCCCGAGTACTGGGATTAAAGGCGTGTGCCACCAATGCCCGGAGAAAGCCGAACTTTAACAACTAGTTTACATACTCGGTATCGTGGGAAGGAGGGGCCAGGTGACGATGAAGCTGTGCCCCCGGGCTCCCCTCTGTTACCCTCTGACTCCGGCACATGCGCTAACGCACATGCCCTACTTCCAAACTAAATAAATGTAGTATAAAGAAGGAATTGGTTTATATAGGGCAGTAGACAGGAACAAAATATAACGACACACGCGCAGGATTGGAGAGATTGCTCAGTGGTTAAGGACGTCTTGCCGCTCTTCCGGAGGACCCTGGTGAGGTTCCTGGCACTCACATGAGAGCCCACAGCCGGTCTGTAACACCAATTCCGGGTATCTGATGCTCTCCTCTGGCGCCAGGCAGGCATGTGACACACACATGTGTATGAGACAAACACTCAGACACATAAAATAAAAAAAAAAAATAGCATGCTTGTGTGAAAATGCCATAAGGAAACACATTGCTTTGTATGTTTTAAAAAACTACATTTTTTTAAAAAGGCAAAAAGGAATCAATGTGGGCTTTATTAATGAAATGTTTGTTAAAAAAAAAAAAAAAAGAAGAATAGTGTAGTGCACTTTGGGAACAGTCTCCAAAGGCCCAGGAAGAGAGTCATGATTGCCTATCATGTTCAGTTTTCTATGTTAAACCACAGCTCTTCAGATCATGTAAGTTTCATAGTCAAAGGCTTCCACGTGGCATTTTCTTTCAGGAAGCTGGACCTCTACTGCCATCTGCTGTGTCCTGTCAAATATGATCAGACTTAAAGTCTCCCCCATCAACGGCTCCTGAGGAATGATAAGTACACGGGGGAAAAAGCCTGTGTGGCATTGCTTTGTGAGACACGAGCTCTGGAGAAACACGTTTGCAGTCATGTGTTTCAACGTGTATGAGAAGTATGGGGAAGGCTTATGTGTGTTGTTCAAAATAGTATAAATTTGAAGAACACAAAAAATAGAAAATAATGTAACAAGACTTAGGCCTCCACCATCTTTACAAAAAAAACAAAACAAAACATAACAATGTATTTCCACTATACTTCCCGAATTTTTTCCTCTGGTCTATCATCACCATTCCCACCCCCAAGGATTTTAATTTCTTGGTGTCACAGTCATCACTCAATTTTTTTTTGCACCAAAACCACACTGTCGTGATCGCTACGTGTTTGTGAACATGAGGTCAGTCAGTCCTTTAATGTGTTTTCCTTCCAGATGCCATCACTCTTTAGTACAATTACTCGTGCTGTGGTGGCCCCCACCCGGAACATTATTTGTGTCGCTACTCGCAACTAACTTTGCTGCGACTATGAATTGCGATGTGTTCTCCATCGGTCTCAGGCGACCCCTGTTGGACCCCAAAGGTGTCAGGACCCACAGGTTGGGAGAACTGCTGTAAATCTCCCAGGTTCTCGGTGGCTTTTGTCGGAGAGCAGTTACAGCTGCTGCTGGGTACCTCTTGCTGTTTTCTGAGGCCTGACCTCAGTGCACAGCCAGGCTGTCCTGGAGCCAGAAATCCTCCCACTTTCAGCCCAAGGGCTGAGATTGCAGGCAGGAGGCACCATGCTGGGCGGGGCCAGGGTGGGGGGTTTAACAGGTGGTGCATGAGTCTGCCTTTCCATCAGACCGCTTTATATCCGATCCTCCCCTCCCACGGCTGGGGAGGACCTTCCTTCTCACTTAACCCTTTCAGGAAGTACAGACCTCAAACCCAGACTCATCCTCGCTGCGTGCATCTTAGCTGCCTCCCAGAGGCCCATCTTCTTCTGGTGTCTGTGCCTTCTGCCGCCAGTGTTGTTAGGAGCGGGTGGAGCCTTCAGGAGATGAGGTCCTGTGGAAGTTAGGACATTGGATGGCTGTGGTCCTTAAAGGGGGTGATGATGGGGGCCAGTGCAGTTACATCATCACCTATCACCAGGTGCTTTTTTTTTTTAACTGTCCACTATGTGACGCATGTGCCCCTTCAAAGTGCCCAAGAGGCACAGTTCGCTCTCTTGTCTCTTGTTCCTCTCTTATTTCTCTTTCTCTTTCTCTCTGTGTCTGTCTTCCCGCCTCTCTCACGTCCTCACTTGGACACGGCCTTTCGCTCTTTCGCTCGCCCCCCCCCACCTCTCCGAGTCAACTGCTTGCACAAACTCTGTTGTATGTGGCGTGTTTTCTTAGTGGCAAACCTTGGCAGGGCCCGCTGAAAGGCATCCACTTGGCCTTTTTTTTTTTTTTTAATCTTTTCAGAGGCAACTCCCTCTATGAGGGACTTTGAGTCATAACAAACTTAGACTCATATTTTGAAGGCCCTGCTGGCCCAGTATGGAGACTAGGTTGTAAGAGCACTCCCATGGAGAGCTACCAGACTTTTCTTAGCCGAGTGCTAGCTCCCACCAACCCAAAAGCTAAGCGTGTGATCAGACAGAATCTGGGGCTGCTGACAGAGGTTCCTGGCTCTGCTCTTCTCTTTCTACCCGGTGTCCCCACCAGCATATTTGAAAAGTTTTGATTTATGGCTTTCTTTGTTCTGTTCTATAAAACAGCAAGAAACAGTTTGCCACGTTGAAATATGGAATTCTGGGTGACCTAAACCTGTGTTCCCAGGCCATGGTTACACATTCGACTCCAGAATTAGCTATCTAGAGGCGATAGAATTATCCCTCTAGAGGTGACACCTGCTTTTTAAAAGTTTTTGTTTGTTTGTTTTGAAACAGGGTTTCTCTGTATTGTTTTGGAGGCTGTCCTGAAACTTGCTCTGTAGACCAGGCTGGCCCTCAAATGCTGGGAGAATGGGGCATTTACTGTCATTTTGCAAAGCGACTGCTTTTTTTGACCCTGCTCTGTTAAACACCAGCCTCAGTAAGGAGGGGTTTCTAGTCTGATGTATATATAGCCTGATATATTATATATATATATATAATTTCAAGACAGTTTCTCTGTAGCTTTTGAGCCTGTCCTGCAGCTCATTCTGTAGACCAGGCTGTCCTTGAACCCACAGAGATCTGCCTGCCTCTGCCTCTCGAGTGCTGGGACTAAAGGCATGAGCCACCAACGCCTGGCTGGTTCTGGTATATTTTATTTGCTATCTGTGGGGACAACAGGCCTTGGCCAGAGACCCACTTCCCCATCAGCCTGGGACCTGGCAGCTGTAAGACAATGTTTACTAAAAACATATTTACTAAAAACAATACAATGCCCAGGGCAATAAGTTCCTGAAAAGGGCTTGCCCTAGGGAACCGCCCTGACCTCGATCTTTTCCAAAGACTAACCACCTCTTCTGACACACCCAAGTCAGCCTCTGGTGTCAGGGTATATAATAACCAGCCAGAGTATGAATGAAAGGGAGCCTTTTTGAGGAGCCTTCGGGTCTCTGTGTTGTCAATCCCTGACACTCTCTGCACATGCTTGGACACAGGCTGCACAGCGGGCACAGCAATTGGAGGTCCCACCGAGATGTGAAAGCAAAGTAAGTGGACGGGGTCGTGCCTTTTGCCAGCCAGGGATGGATGGGGGAAAATAGGAAAAGAAACAATGGGAAATGGTCCCTGGAAGTTTAAATTAAAAGTAAATTAAAGTAAAGTAAAGTAAAAAAGTTACTTGAAGAACAGGAGACTACAGTCAAGGCTAAAACCATGGAAGGCTTTCTAAAATGGATCAAAAGAGTAAGTCTATGGTTCATTACCAGGGGAGGCTTAAATGTCCCAGATTGGGAGGATGTTCACCATGATCTTCAGAGAGTCTGGTGTTGGTGGCACACGCCTTTAATCCCAGCACTCTGGAGGCAGAGGTAGGTAGGATGGAGGCCATCCTGGTCTATAGAGCAAGTTCCAGGGCAGCCTCCAAAATGATAGAGAGAAACCCTATCTCGAAGGGGAAAAAAAAAGGGTAAAATAAAAATTAAAAAAAAAAAATCTCCAGCCTTTTGCCAGATCCATTGAGGTCAGGAAAGTAAAGGGGAACTGAGAGATCTAAAAGGCTGGCCAGCAAGTAAGGCTATGAGGATGTTTTAAAAGGAGTACCAAGCTAGGGGTACCATACAAAATCTCTAGGTCTTCTCCCTACAAAGGCCAGGAAGGAAAGGGGAACCTGAGAGATTGCCCTCAGTTGGAGGGTGGATTGTGTAAATCTTAAGGCTTTTTGCCTGAGGGAACATCCTCAGTTGGAGGATGGATTGAAAATGGGTGAATAGCCAGGCGTTGGTGGCACACACCTTTAATCCCAGCATGCCTTTAATCCCAGTACTCGAGAGGCACAGGCAGGCAGATCTCTTAAGTTCAAGGCCAGCCTGGTCTACAGAGCGAGTTCCAGGACAGCCTCCAAACAATACAGAGAAACCCTGTCTTGAAAAAAAATGGGTGAATCAAAAAAATTGGTAACAGTAAAGAGGTACTGGTATTAAGTAAAGAAAAAGACAAAGGTATAAGGAATGGAAAAAGGTTGTTTGCATTTAAGGTCAATTTTGTGAGTCATCTCTAAAAACTTTTGGCCAAAAGCCTGGCCTTTCCACCTTGCATCTACAGAGTTACAAGGAGTAGGTACGGCTGTACCCCATGACTGTAGCTCAAATGGAGGAATGATGAGGGGCATACAGGACTTTTTAACCTTTTTAGTTCAAGGATTGGCTGGAGTTGTTCTTTTACATAGATTTCAATTAAGGAAGTTTCATTTCAACAGACTAATCATGACCTAGGGAAAAAGGATGACTGAAAGATGCATGTATGTTCTGAATGTATGGTGTGGCCACACCGGTATATATGAAATGTGATTGTGAATTCGTGAGTGTGAACTGCTTATAAGATTAAAAGGATACTTAAATCCCTTCAAAAATAGTTTAAAAGCTACCTAAATTGCTTTAGATATAGCCAAAAGGAACATCCAGTCAGTCAGTTAATGTCTTAACAGAAAAGTTAAGATGCAAATGAGGCCTTGTCAGCTAGTGAGAGCTCTACGGGTTAGATTGGGAAAGACTGCTCACAGACTTCAAATAATTTTCAAAACTTATTTGGGACACAGTATAGTTTACAATCTTTGAGTGATTTTCAGAAGTTTTTGGGAAATACTTAATGGATATGCCCTTTTTAAAGAGCATCTACTAATAATCTAGATAGTGATCCCAATTCACCTAGATAGTTAATTAAGGAGGGTAGACAAATCCTTCTACTGTTATGGTCCAGCTTCAACAGTTCAAACAAAATTTAGAAAATAAAAAAGGGGGAGTAATGTCCCCAGTCCCCACATGACTCATCAAATAATACACTCCTCATTTAAAAAAATTTTTAATGTGAATACCAGTGAGCAATCTGCGTCAGACAGATTCTGGCATGATGGAACTTGAGCAACTATTGCTCAGGTCAAATGGAAACATCCATGCACTAGACAGTGGAGACGACCCTATTTGGGGTCAAGGGCATGTTTGTGTTTTCTTGCAGGAAAAGAATAAAGCTTCGGCAGCTGTCAGACCATTTGGTGAGATGCATGGAGCAGAGAAAAACTGGACCTGAGACCATGGGAGCCTACCTAAGCCAGTTTAAGTGAGATCTCCTAAATCAGTGTTCCTGACCCTTGATGTCATCGAATCTACAGCCCAAGAAAGAAAGAAAACAGTCGGTTCAAGATTTCCAGTTTCTCAACAGGCCTGCTGCATCAACCTCCTGGACCCGTGAGTTTTCATCCCGAAGCCAACAGAGAACTGGAAAGATTACCTGTCTGCCCTTGACACACCTTGAAACAACAGGATTCATTTTGCCAGTTTTTCCCTTTGGGAAAAAAAGGACCCATTTAAAACATTTGGACATTGGTATAGACTGTGATAAGTGGCAAAAGCCCCTTTTCAGTATTTGAACAGGACATGGTCACTTGAAATATCAACCTTGGTGGTTCCTGTTTCTGGAATCGTGCCTATGCAGTGTATTTTTCTGGAGAAATGCAATTTGTTCTAATGCGACAAAAAGGAGACTTTGGCTCAAGTTGCATATTCAGATGAGGCTACTGACGTTAAATCAACAAACTGCATCACCACAGGAACAAATTGGTGCTCTGTGGATAGTGCAATAAGCTTTTTTTTTTATTTTCCAGTTTAAATTTAGATAAGAAACAAGGTTGCTTCACAAGTCAGTTCCAGGTCCCTCTCCCATTCCCTCCCCTCTTCCCGTGCCCTCCCCCCAGCCCCCCCCCCCGCAATAAGCTTCTTGTTCATATTTTTTTATAATGCTACATGTGTAACATCAATGATTGTACCTAATGTATCTGTGCAAATGCACTTTCTAAATGCTTTCCTGAATAGATCTTGGAACGATTGTAAACTTTATCAAATTGTAAATGTAAATCACATACAGGTTACCTTTGTAACAGAAGAAGGCTGGTAGAATGTTATGGCCCATATCTGGTGATGGGTATGGTGATGGAGAGGCGCTATGTCAATGGGGGTCCTGGAAATGGTGGCAGTGGCAGTAGGCATTCTGGCTTTATGCCGAGCTCAAACGTGCCTTGCTCCAGAGGCAAGAGATCTGTAACCAAGTATTGCTCAGCTTAGCCCATGGCAATCCCGGTAGCCATGAAGTCTGGTTACAGATGATTTAAGAATGAGGTTATTCCGTTGACGGGCAACCTGTGGGGAAGAGACCTCCCACCTAAGACAGGGGTCACAAGGTCCCCCAAAGACGGGCCAGGGAGGGTGACCCTACTTGACCTAAGCCAGGAGTGCCTCATTAGAAAATAAAAAAGGGGGAACTGTGGGGACACCAGACCTTGGGCAGAGACCCACTTCCCCTTCTGCCTGGGACCAGGCAGCTGTAAGACAATGTTTACTAAAAACATGTTTACTAAAAACAATACAGTGCCAGGGCAATAAGTTCCTGAAAAGGGCTTGCCCACGGGAACCGCCCTGACCTCGACCTTTTCCAAAGACTAACCGCCTCTTCAGACCCACCCACCTCCACCTCTGGTGCCAGGGTATACAATAACCAGCCAGAGTAGGAATGAAAGAGAGCCTTCTTGAGGAGCCTTCGGGTCTCTGTGTCGTCAATCCCCGGCACCCTCCGCACATTCTCCGACACAGGCTGCGCAGCGGGTATGGCAGCTATCTTAGGATGTCTACCACTGGGATGAAACACCATGAAGAAAGCAAACTGGGGAGGAAAAGTTTATGTCACTAGCACTTCCAGATCATTAAAAACAGTTAGGGCGGGGTCTGGAGGAAGGAGCTGATGCAGAATCTATGGAGGAGGGCTGGCTTGCTCCTTGTGACTTGCTCAGCCGGCTTTCTCGTAGAACCTAGAACCACCATCACAGGAGTAGAACACCCACAGTGGGCTAGACCCTCCCCTGTTAATTACTAACTAAGAAAACGCCCTACAGCCTATCACATGGAGGCATTTTCTCAGTTGCGATGTCCTCCTCTCAGATGACTATAGCTTGAGTCAAGTTGATAAAAATAGCCAGCGCATGTGCTAATTTTGACCTCACTCTCCTTCCATACTAAAGCACAGCTCTCCAAGGCTGAGTTTTATTTATTGCATGATAAAAAGTGGAATCTTTTATCCTAGAAATCCTAGGAAGTGTCAGAGGCCAACAACAGCATTCTTAGGGATGCCTGTGGAAAGGGATAACTGTTGGAAGGAGAAAAAATACTCTAAAGAGAGACATTTGAGCCCTCCCTTTGTCTGATAGACTATTGAAATGGTGCTATATCCACACACAATGAAGTCACAACTATAAAGTAGATGAAAGTGACCTTGATCAAAAGCTTAAGCCCTACCATGAGCTCATTCTATACGATGTTATAGAAGAGGCTATGGTACTCTTACATTGATAGAAATCAGAATGATAGAAACCAGAATTTACAAAAAAAGTCTTAAATGTTTAGATTTGTATATAGTTAAAATCTGTGAACTTCACAGGTGGTAATTTTTTTCTAAAAAAATAAAGATTTATTTAGTTTTTTATGCATATGAGTCTTTATCAGCATTTATTTCTGTGTACAATACATGTGCCGTGCCCAAGAAGGCCAGAAGAGGGCATTATGTCACCTGGAATGGACTTACAGTTGTGTGGATATAGGGACCGGAACCCAGGTCCTTTGCTGGAGCAGCAAGTGCTTTTAACTGCTGAGCCATCTCTCCAGCCCATGTTGGTATTCTTTTGGGGGGGGGGGGCAAGACAAGGTTTCACTGCAGCTTCGGAACTTGCTCTGTAGACCAGGTTGGCCCAAATTCAGAAATTCACCTGCCTCTGCCTCCTAAATGCATGCACCATTACAGCTCAGCCATGGTATTTTTCTTTTAATGAGAAAAATATTCAAATGATCTCAAAAATGTGTAAGTAACAAAACTCACACATCACTTCTTTTTTTAAAAAAGAGTTGAGGCCGTCGTTGGTGTCGCATGCCTTTAATCCCAGCACTCGGGAGGCAGAGGCAGGCAGATCTCTGTGAGTTTGAAGCCAGCCTGGACTACAGAGCTAGTTCCAGGACAGCCTCCAAAACAATACAGAGAAACCCCGTCTCCAAAAACCAAAATAAAATTAAAAAATTTAAAAGTTGGTTGCTAACACATACACAGCACCATTTTAAGAATTTTGTGTATATTAAATTCATTTAATTTCACAGTAACTCTCTGAGGGGAACTCCTAATATTCATGTTTATTAAAACGAAGAACAAACTGAAGCTGAGAAAGTAATACCAAGATCACATAGCTGGTCAGCAGCAGAGTCAGAGTCTCAACCCAGGCTGTCTCCAAAGCTTTGCTAAATTACACGCTGCTCCCAAACAAAAATAGAACACCAAGGCCACACTTTTCCCCTTATCCATGGGGGACTTCTAACTTGTGACCTCAACGGCTCTTACAAGCTATGAAGGTGCTTGATATGAGCTAATAACTCCCAGGAACAGTTTGGGTCAAGATTGCTATCAATGTGACCCTCCTTGTAGGAACTTCATATGAAGGCTGTGCTCAGAGACTCTCTGAACCTCCCATACGCCCAAATAACAAAGATACCCAAGCACTTTTCTGAGCTCCTGGGAAAATACTACCAGAACAGAAAGACCTTGATAGTTTTCGGTTCTTCTCTCACAGAGCTTCAGAGGGTGACTAGGGTGGTTTTGTGTTTTGTGGGCCTGTGTGTCATAACTAGGGCCTTGCAAATACGAACAGTGTTACTTTTATTCATTGCTGCAACAGAATATCCAAATCAGTTTAAAGATGGAAGGCTTTATTTTGGCTCATAGTTTGAGGGTACAGTTCATGGTGATGATGGAAATTTAACTAACTCAAGCTAGAAACTCTCACAGGCATGCCCATATTCTTGTCTCCTAGGGATTGCCCATCCAAGTTGGTGATCAAGATTGAGTACCACAACCGCTGACTTTATCCCCAGCATTAACAGAGTCTCTTGTCCTCTGTGGACAGGTAGCCTGACAGGAGCATAGAAACACAAGAGATGAAGATGAAAGACAGAACACACGAAATAAAAAGCAAAAAGTCCCTAGTGTGTGCGAAGGAGATAGGGACCAGAATATTTTCACAGCACCAATTAGATCCCAGATTATTCTCTACTTGCAAAGAGGAAATCAATATTTATAATACGGAAGCAGGACAGCCTCCGTTGTAGGGTACTTGATCACATTGTGGACCCCACGTTTGCATTTGCTTAAATAAAATCAACCTTGGGTCAGGACACAGAGCCAGCAACTAGCTGACAGAAAGTAATCATAGAGAGTCAGAGGAAGTCTGGAAGACAGAGAGGCGCACGGGAAGTAGTAGGGAGGGGCTTTGAGTGTGGGCAGTCCATTTTGGTTCGGCTGAGTAGAAAGAGACGCTCTTTCCAAGTCATCTGCAAAGAGAAAGGTCACCTCATTGCTCCTCAACCTCTCTGAGCTATCAGGTTTCTAACCTCAGCCTAAGTCTTATTGATAAATGAAATGATAGAGATTTAGTTAAAAAGCTACATTTGGTAGCAGTGGCAGGAGGCAGGTCTTTGGGAACAAAAAGTCTGGCTGGCTGCTGCCTGAGAATTGGGGTAGAACTATGGAGCAACAATTACTGATGGAAACAGTAGATGCAGGTACAGCCACTGTGCCAATGGAAGAAAAAAAGAACATGAAGCCATCAAATTAATTCTTCCAGCTTGGCCAGAAAGATAGTGGGACAGCCTGATATGATGCTGTGGTGGCTATTCTTGAACTACAATCCAGAAATGGATGACACATACCTTTAATCCATACCTTGAGGCTGGAAGGCATTCCTTTAATCCTGGCCACACCTTCTGTTGGAACGACAACGGAAGAAGAAAGGGGTGTGTTCATTCTTCACTGCTGGCCTTCGCTTTGTCAGCATGTCCATTCCTTCACTGGCATTGGCGCCTACTTCTTCCAGATCCCAGCACATGCTGAAGACCAGCTGAGCAACTCTGGAATCTAAGACATTTTACTCACAACTAGCCACTGCTGAACTACAGCCTATCAGTCATTCCAATAAATTCACACAGGCACACACACACACACACACACACACACACACACACACACACACACACACACACACAGATTCTATAAATTCTGTGACTCGGCCGGGCGGTGGTGGCCCATGCCTTTAATCCCAGCACTCGGGAGGCAGAGGCAGGCGGATCTCTGTGAGTTCGAGACCAGCCTGGACTACCAAGCGAGTTCCAGGACAGCCTCCAAAGCCACAGAGAAACCCTGCCTCGAAAAACCAAAAAAAAAAAAAAAAAGTCACCTTAGATTACTGTCAAAATGCTACAATTGAATATCCTAAGAGTTAGAGCAGTTGTTCCCAACCTCCCTAAAGCTGTGACCCTTTAATACAGCCCCTCATGTTGCGGTGACCCCAACCGTAAAATTATTTTTGTTGCTGCTTCATAACTGTCATTTTGCTACTGTTATGCATCATATTGTAAATAAACTACCCAGTGTCATACTCTCAAGGGTTTGAACCAACACTAGCTACTGAGTCATGCTGAACCAGATTTCCTGCTTGCCTCACAAAAATCAACACTTTGCTGGCCCTGGGGTTTGTAGCACACCCTCTGTCTTAGGGTTTTCATTGCTGTAAAAACAACCACAGCAACTCTTTTTTTTTTTTTTCGAGACAGGGTTTCTCTGTGGCTTTGGAGCCTGTCCTGGAACTCGCTCTGTAGACCAGGCTGGCCTCGAACTCACAGAGATCTGCCTGCCTCTGCCTCCCGAGTGCTGGGATTAAAGGCGTGCGCCACCACCGCCCGGCTCACAGCAACTCTTATAAGGAAAACAGTTAATGGGGTGGAGGGGGACTTGCTTACAGTTTCAGAGGTTCAGACGATGATCATCACTGTTGTAATATGAAAAGTGGGGCACGGGAGAAAGATGCCTTGTGACAGAGCTCGTGTGGAGGGTTTCTGGTTTGTTTTTGTTTTAATTAGGGGAAAGGGAATGGTAAAGGAGGGGAGAGGGGGGGAGACCTGCTTCTGGGGAAGGAGCAGCTGAAGAGAAAAGAGAAGTGGGGTGGGAGATAGAGAGGTGGGCAGAGAGGGAGAGAGCGGGAGGGGTGGGGGGAGGGGGAGAAGAGAGAGACACAGAGAGAGAGAGAGAAGGATGGGAGGTGGGCAGGGCCCTTTTAAAAGGGAACGTAGTGAATGTGCACAGGTGGTGCTCTTAGTGACTGCAGCTGAGGGCGTGTCCTGTCAGAACCCCAAGGGCAGGGCAGGACAGATGCCTGAACATGAGCAGTCATCATATCATGGCAGGGAGCATGGTGGCATGCAGTCAGGCCTGGTGCTGTCTACATCTTGGCTTGCATGCAACAGGAAGTCAACTCACTCACTAGGTGGTGTCCTGAGCATAGGAAACCTCAAAGCCTGCCCCATAGTGGCACACTCCCCCCCAACAATGCCCCTCCTCATGAGATTATGGGCACCTAATGCAAAATGCATTTAGTCCAACGTCAAAAGTTCCCATAGTCTATCACAGTCTCAACAATGTTTAAAAGTCCAAGGTTCAAAGTCTCTTCCGAGGTTTGTACACTCTTTTAATTGTAATTCCCTATAATATAAAAATAAAAAGCAAATCACATACTTCCAACATATAATGGCATGGGATATGCGTTACCAATCCAAAACATAGGGAAGGGGGCATAGTGAGGAAACACTGGACCAAAGCAAGACTGAAAACCAGATGGGCAAACTCCAAACTCTGCACCTCCAAGTCTGATGTTGAAACGCTCTTCAGATCTCCAACTCCGTTCAACTTTGTTGACGTCAACACATTTCTTTCCCTCGAGCTAGGCCCACCCCCCTGTTACCAGCTCTCCTAGGCAGGTATCCCGTGGCTCTGGCATCTCTAATATGTTGGGGTCTCCAAGGCAACCCATGATTCATCTTCACAGCTTCATACGATGACCTCTCTAGGCCTCCAATCAGGGACACCCCTCACACATGTCTGGCCTCAGCAGCTTTCCTTAACCATGGGGGCAAATTCCATAGCCTGCTCCTTCTATCCTTACCTCTAACCCGGAACCACGTGGCCAAAGCTGCCAGGCTCTGCTGCTTACTGGGGCGAGAACATGGTCCCCTCATTCAATTACATCTTCACCAGCTTTCTGTTCTTCACTGCCTAGCCTTGGCTGTCATGAAACTCGCTCTGTAGACCAGGCTGGCCTCAAACTCAGACATCTGCCAGCCTCTGCCTTCCCAGTGCTGGGATTAAAGGTGTGCCCCACCACACCTGACTCTAAACTTTTCTTCAGTTCCTTTTCACAAGTTGGAAACAGCTGGTTGGGATCTTGTCCTGAGGTTACCACTGCCTTTATTCCATTTCTTAATCTGTTTTTCTCCTTGACCACAGAATTTAGGTCCATTCCACTTCCTGGTGCTCTTTTCCTCCTCAAAGTTTTCATTTTGTGGTTTACCCTGTTCAGCTTGCACCTTTTTTGTTTTGTTTTGTTTTTTGTTTTTTGAGACAGGATCTCTCTGTATTGTTTTGGAGGCTGTCCTGGCACTCACTCTATAGACAAGGCTGGCCTTAAACTCACAGAGATCCACCTGCCTCTGCCTCCCGAGTGCTGGGATTAAAGGCGTGTGCCACCAACGCCCGGCACAGCTTGCACCTTTTCGTTATAAATCTTCATTAGAGTTTCCACTAAAAACCACACAACAGAGTCTGTACTAGGATGTTTTGAGAGCTCCTCTGCCAATGGAATTAATCTAAAGGCCTTCACTTTAACCTCAGGCAGACCCCGAACAAGGGCAAAGGGGAACCACTTTCTTCAAAATATCACAAGAACAATCTCTAGGCAGCATACTAAAGTTCTCCTCTGAAACCTGTGAGTACCTCACAGTTCATCAGATCACACTCAGCACCACTGTCTCCCATGCTCCTACTAGTATGGCCCATTAGGCAACACTTAAAATGTTCAACAGTTTTTCTTTTCCTTTTTATTTATACTGTGCTGTAGCGAATGGTTCGGTTACGATGCTTTGGGGCTACAACACCTCACATGATCCGGGCGAAGGGCTAAGGATGTAAATGAGGACAAAGACAGCGGCTCATTCTTGCCAGGAGAATGGTGTTTATTGTAACAAGAGCAGAGCGTTAAATGCCAGTGGCAGGCGTGGTGGAAAACTACCAAGGTCGACCAAGGTCAGGAGCTCAGGTACCCAGGGCCCTCCAGCAAAGGAGAGGGGGACAACAGGAACTTGAATTTAGACAATAAGGATGGGCAGAAAACAGGGACTTGCATTCAGACTGTACTGGGAGGAGAGGGCAAGAGGCGTTTTTGCTAGAAGCTCCCAGTGACAAGCTGGTGAGCAGACCCCATGGGGGAGGGGTGCAACAGTGTGTCTTTCACAGCATTCATCCTGATGCCATTCATTTCCCTGTCCCTCACATCTGCCCTCTGCCCTGCAAACCCTCCCCCCCAATAAAACGAACCAAAAAAAGGAAAACATTTTAAATCTCATCATGGAAACCGCAGTGTGACACAGGGAGTCATGCAGTAAATGTCCATTTATCTTTATTTGCAAGTGTCCATTGCAGAGTCACTGGGCTGGTTCGAGGTCTCTGGTTTCTGCTGCTACACTCCCTATGGGGGTCAATTACAATTCAAAGTACCACACCCTCATAGAAGGAGTGGGTAGGGAGGATCATGTGACCCTTACCTGAGTATCCACTCACCCCTCTCGACCAATTATATTCAGTGCTGCTGTAATTTACACCAGGGCTCTGGGGAGACAAAGGCAACAAGTATTCACAGCCATGGAGAAGCCATCGTCCTTGCTGGGTGCAGACCTTCCAATATAGTTACTTTAGGCTTACCCAAGCTCCAGCCTGTAGCCCTGTAAGCAACCCTAATAAAGCTGTTTTGTTGTCGGGATTCCAGGAGGGAGGTAAGGTAACCCTTGTAAGCATTTCAACAGCGGGATGGGATTGGACAGAGATGGATTATAGCAGTCGGGAGTCACATAATACTGAGTGTTACAGCTCGGATGGAAAGGTATTCTGGCACTCGGGAGCCAAGGACCACCACAGGTCACAGTAAGCAGAGCCTCTCATAGCCCTGCTTTCAGAGAAAAGCTTCCCCAGTGTATCAGCTCTGCTCCAGCAGGAGAGGGTTTCCCCAGCAAAAAGTGTTACAGCCCTGCTCTGCTCAGCTCAGCTCAGCTCTGCTCTGCCCTGCCCAGGGTTATCTCTTCTCCGGCAAAACAAGGTCTCACCCAAACCTCATTCAAGAGATTTGTTGGGAGGGAAGAATCCAGGAACAGCCACAAGGAGAATAGTCAGTCACAGGGTTTATATAGGGATTCTTAAGGTGTGGAGTTTTTCTAGGGAGAATCCCAGGGTGGGGATTGGTCAGATTTCAATTCCTGAGCTTAGATTGGCTAGATTTCGTGCTCAGGGATTGGTTGGTTTTCCACACAGGCTTAGGGTCAGGTTTGGCTCTGGTTTCAGGGCCACAGTGTGTTTCTTTCTCTGATACTTGTCAGCCTTTTGGCTCTAGTTTTAGAGTCAGAGTGCATTTCTTTCACTGGCTCTGATTCCAGGGACAAAGTGTGTTTCTTCTGCACTGGTTTCAGGGTCAGGGTACATTTCTTTGGTTCTGGTTACAGGGCCAAAGTATTTCTTTAGCTGGTCCTTTTCCCTTATACCCTTACCACCAGCAATTTCCCCGAGGAAGTGCCATTTGAAATTGTCTTGTTTTGTTTTTAAAGATGTGATATACGTGTGTCCCCCTCCCATCTCCACTCCCCCTCCCATAACAGGGTTGGCATAACTATAGGTGTCTCCATCTGACCTGGGTGTTGGGATCCAAACTTGGCTCCTCTGGGAGAGCAACCGGTGACAATTTTGACTTGAGCCTTAAAGTATCGGCGGGGGAGTTGGCTATTCAGACCTTAGCTAGAGGCATAGGCGCAGCCGTTTAACTGCTCAGCGGTCAGTGACCCAGGCAAGTCCGTTTGCCTCTTCGTGCCCCCAGAGAGAGCTCTGTTAGTGACAGGTGAACGGATTTGGCCCACGCTGTGACTGACTGCCTGCTGCAGAATTTAAAGAACTCCAGTGCGGAAGGCTTGATGAGAGCAGGAGACGGACCTGGGCGTCCCTAGTTCTTGAAACGTTTCTGTGCTAAAATACATTTCTCCTCTAAATACGAGCCGGGGCAGTGCCATCCGTTGCTTCCTCCGTCTGTTTGGAAACCTCCCTGTGAGCCCAGGCGGGCTCCCCGAGGCCGGCGGCGACCCTGGGGGAACCGCAGACGCACCACCACCACCCGCGGAGCCCGGGAGACCGAGCGGAACGCACCCGCCAGCACGCGCCGCTCCGATTGGTCCCGCTGGCCCCGGGCGTCCAATCGGCGTAGCGTTTGTTGAGTAGCGGGAGGCGACCTGGGTACACAAGTGGCCGGAGCTAGCTGCGGGTGGCCGGCGGGGCCATGAACCTGGGGTAAGCCGGCGGGGACGCCCGGGGCTGCGGGGCTGGCTCTGCCCGCGCGCGGCGTGGCGGGCGCGGGAGCGGCGTGGCCGGGTCCCGGGGGCCAGCGCGGGCTGCGGCGTTGCAGCGCCCCGGAGGGCGGGCGGGCGAGCGAGATGCTCGGCTCGGCACAGCTGCCCTGCACCGAGCCGCCCGGGTACCCTGAGCCGGGGCGGGACCCTTTCACGAGTTCAGCGTTTTAGGGAGACCGGCCACCAAGCCCGGATGCCACCGCGCGCCCTGCGGCTGAGTTGTGAGGTGCTCGCCCGGGAGCTGAGCTTACGGAGCTGTAGAAAGGGGGGAGTCAGCAACTCGGGTTTCCTTCAAGGTGTTGGCCTCTAATGAGCGAAGTCTTAAACAGCATTTCTCCCACAGTGCTTCCTTTAGCAGACCGAGGCATTTTGATTCCTCTACCAAAGCAACGCTGGGTTTAGCTTTGCCAGTGAGACCCTTCCTAAGCCTGCTCGCCCTTGATGGCTTGGTTTGATTTTCTCTTTTTTTTGGGGGGGGCGGTTCGAGACAGGGTTCCTCTGTATTGTTTTGGAGGCTGTCCTGGAACTCGCTTGGTAGTCCAGGCTGGTCTCAAACTCACAGAGATCCGCCTGCCTCTGCCTCCCGAGTGCTGGGATTAAAGGCGTGCGCCACCAACGTCCGGCTGATTTTCTCTTCTAACATCCCCTTGCGTCCTTATTAACGTTCATGGACACAGTACCCGCCCCGCCCCGCCCCGCCCCGCCCCCAGGAAAACAATGACATATTATGCGGAATCCCTTAAGTGGAGTTTGGATGGTGACCCTGATGGACAACCTAAATTTTGCTGGTAGTGTTTATCGTTTCTTTATGCTGGTGCCTTTAAGTGTCGTATTAACCAAAGTGGATTATGCATTTATTATGGTAGTTAGGAGCAAAGAGGCGCGAAAGCAGCCTTGCATTATAGGAAATGTTCCAAATTGGGTGGAATTCTGTGCTCAAGCAGCTGTGGCTGGTGACCTTTAACTATCTCCAGACACTTCCAGCTCTCCTCAGAACGTGAAACCATTACAAAACTAATAAAACGACACATCAGTGTCTGACGCCTTGGTAAGTACTTCTGGTAGCAGCATGGAATTTTTGGTATAGAGCTACAAGTTAAGGGATGCTGTAATAACTGAATTACTTTATTCCTTACCAGTAACAAAAGTCAGGTTTGCTTTGCCTCACTGAAAAGTTACCTTTTCCTGTGTCCCCCCCCCACTTTTGGTTGAAAAATATACTTTTAAAATATTTATTTTAACTTTATGTGTATGGGCGTCATGTCTGCACATAAGACTGTGGACCACTTGGATGCCAGAGAGAGCATTACAGGTGGTTGTTAGCAGCAGTGTGTGTGTGTGGTTTGGCTCTGAAAAAATAGTGCTCTTAACTGCTGAGCCATCTCTCCAGCCTTGGAAAAATATAAAGACTTCTTTGAGGGAAGTTCAGGCCTCAGGATCAAGAATTCAAAGCCAGCCTGGCCTGTATAGTGAGTTTGAGGGCAGCCTGGGCTATATGGCTTTAGAAGAAAACAAAAAACAAAAAACCCCTGCTTTGATGGTCTTATGGTTCCTATATACATTCAAAGGAATAGGTTTCCTTTCAAAGTTCATGTAAATATTTCTGGTTGCTATTAAACTAAAACGTCAGAAACAGTTTTCTTTTATATCGCAGAGATGGTTTGAAGCTTGAAACTGAGTTACTGGATGGAAGAACCAAGCTAATACTGTCTCCATATGGTATGTTGTGTTATTGGAAGCCTAAAATGCTTAAGTTTGTATGTAGAACATGGAGTAGTTTAACAGACATTGTAATGAGGTAGTTAAATGACACTTGGAAAAAGCTTTTTCTGTTAATGCCCTTCCAATTGACATTTATCCAAGGAAAGACAGATCGTGACAGTCATTACTGCTATCACGGTTGGTCCGTAACATTTCTTTCATCTGTAAAATATTTTTGGTGTTAGCATACCTTCCTGTCTAATAAGTATGAAGGTAGAGTTTAGAGGGTTATGTACTTTGCATGTAAACAAGCTGTTATGTGAGAAAGTTAAATGTACACAGTTATGTCGTTGCTGAAGTCTTTTATTGTTATTATTTGTTAGTTTTTAAACTCAGTATAGTTTCTCAGTCTTTTCCATCAAGTAATTTGCCTGTCCCCTCTCTGCCATCTGCTTTTATCCTTCCTTGGAAAGATGACCTAACTAGAGATGACATGGCGGTTAACGCTTGAACCACCACATTGTAAAAGGGGGGATACTCAGGTGGCACCCGAGGTTAATGCGTGTGGGATAGTATTTTTATCTTAACATTGTAAACAGTACTTAATGTTTTCTTGTGTCACTGCCTTAACACGTTTTGGGTTTATAGTTTAGTAATTTTATTTTCTCTTGTAGAGCGTAAATCAAAAGTTTCTGTGAAGGTAAGTTAAGTGATTTTTGACCCTACCTGTTTCCACGAGTGAAGTGCATACTTTCATGGGTTGTATATGTTGAGGCAGGGTCTCCCAGTTGGACCCAGAGCTTGCCAGTACAGGTAGTGAAGCTGGATGGACAGCTTTCTCTGGAGGACTTCCTGTCTCTGCTATCTGAGCGCTGGAATTAGAGGTGGGCCTGCCTTCGTATGCACGCGACGTTCATGTGTGCTCTGGGCATCCAAACGCTGTTCCTCACAATTCCATGGCAAGCGTTGTAACCACTGGGCCATCTCCCCAACCAGAACTTGTCTTTATAGAAGTACTGATAGAACTTGGTTAAAAAAAAAAAGAGCAGTATACTATAAAAAAAGGTGTTTTATGACATAATCTCATCTAGCTCCTGAAAATGATTTGGGGTCGGCTGCTTTTCTTGCTCAGTAACCTGAACACAACTGAATCTTAATGGTGAAGTCTAACTTTTTCTTTTTCTTTCTTTTTTTTTTTGCCTCCTTTTTCTTTTTTTTGGGGGGGAGGGGGTTCAAGACAGGGTTTCTCGCCCGGCGGTGGTGGCGCACGCCTTTAATCCCAGCACTCGGGAGGCAGAGGCAGGCGGATCTCTGTGAGTTCGAGGCCAGGCTGGACCGACAGCCTCCAAAACAGAGAAACCCTGTCTCGTAAAACCAAAAAAAAAAAAAAAAAAAAAAAAAAAAAGACAGGGTTTCTCTGTGGCTTTGGAGGCTGTCCTGGAACTAGCTCTTATAGACCAAGCTGGTCTCGAACTCACAGAGATCTGCCTGCCTCTGCCTCCCGAGTGCTGGGACTAAAGGTGTGCGCCACCACCGCCCGGCCCCCTTTTATTATTCCTTTGGCATTGAGCTGTAGTGCTTAGAATTAAACTAATTGCGCCTTGACATGAGGTGCCATCACTGAGTTTTTGGAGAATGTTTTTAGAAGACCTTTTCTGGGTATCACTTCCGGCACAACTGGAATATGGCAAATAATACTAGTTACTGGGCTCTGGCTGCTAGCAGAGATTTTCAGCCGCTTCGAAGCTCCGGCATGGCCTAGAGCTCCGCTCCGGCTTTATTCGTGGTCTTCAGGAGAGGCAAACAGTTAGAAAGCTCCGCCCTTGTTTTCTAGAAGTGTGCAGGCCAGGTAAACGATATAGTGCAAGAAGTGAAATAGATCTGGAGACCTCGAGCCGGGCGTTGGTGGTGCACAGCCTTTAATCCCAGCACTCGGGAGGCAGAGGCAGGCGGATCTCTGTGAGTTCGAGGCCAGCCTGGTCTACAAAGTGAGTTCCAGGACAGCCTCCAAAGCTACAAAGAAACTCTGTCTTGAAAAACCAAAAAAAAAAAAAAAAAAAAGACCCAGAGACCTCGAAGGTGCAAACACTGGAGAGCAGTGCCTGCCGACGTACAACCCAGAGGTGACTCAGTCATGAGGTAGTTCTGCAGTTAGAAGTTCAGAGATGATGAGTTAGTTAGAGAAGTTGGGAAGTGAATTCCAGGCCCACAGAAAACACTACAAAATGCCAAATTATGAGAACCACGTTACTGTGGAAGATGGTGTACCTTAGGGGGGACATTTAAGACATAAAACTTAAGCCGGGCATTGGTGGTGCACGCCTTTAATCCCAGCACTCGGGAGGCAGAGGCAGGTGGATCTCTGTGAGTTCGAGGCCAGCCTGGTCTACAAAGCGAGTTTCAGGACAGCCTCGAAGACAATACAGAGAAATCCTGTCTCGAAAAACCAAAAAAAAAAAAAAAAGACACAAAACTTAGGTGGGACGTTTGAATTTATGCTCAAGGACCTTGAAGATGGTGTGACTAGTATTACTATAGGAAATCCATTAAAGACTTTTTTGTTTTAAAGAGAGCTCCGGTGGCTTTAGTAAAGGAAGGCTTCTCTGGTCTCCTGCTTCTCACCAGCCTGTTCTGGCATGCTTCTGATAGTATCAGGGTCGCCTGGGTCAGTGACAGCCAGGCTGCACACTCTGTAGCATTGCCCGCATGCTGTGCCCCGGCCAGTGTCATTGCCGCTGTGGTGACGGACACCGGTTTTAGCCACCATGGCATAGTGTTCTATCTCTTTCCTCAAGGCCGGGCAGTTGTTGGCGAGGACGACCAGCTTGGCTTTGCCCTGTCTGATCGTCTGAGAGTCTGTTTGTACCCCAGCACGTACTTCCCACTTTTCATCTCGAGCTGGAGCCTGGAGTGATGGACTCCAGGGACTTTTCCGTCTTCTCTGCGGCCACCATCTTCCCGCCTGTGGTGCGGTGCGGGACAGCCCCCAACCAAGAGCAGCCGCCAAGATGGCCAGGGAGCGAGAAAGGACTTTTTTTTTAAAGATGGGATTTCACTGTATAACTCCACTGTCTTCTGCCCCAGCCACAGGGATTATAAGCTCAGCTCAGTATAGGAGCTCTGATAGTGGAAGCAGTAGGTAGATGTGATCTAGTTTTCTACGTAGGGAAGCACAGTTCAGGTGATCGTAACAGAAAACTGGTTCCTTGTCACTTACAACAGCCGGAGGAGCACCTGGTAAAGGCACTGAACTTACATGGTAGTTACCAGGATGACAGGAGCCAAAAATGACCTTTAATACCAGTTATGGGAGTCTGCCACACTTAGCAGTTTGAATGAGATGCTAGCTTTAGAGAATTCAAGTGCCCACTGCAAAGGCTCACGAGTCAGGACAGCAGGAAGAGGGTAATCCCAGCGGTTGGGGATGACCTGGGGTGGTCGGTAGAGGCCACCTGTTTGTGATTTGATAAAGTAACTTGAAAAACTAAAATTACTTGGTTTTTTTGGGGGGGAGGGATTTTTGTTTTGTTTTGTTTTGTTTTGAGACAGGGTCTCCACACAGTCCTGGCTCTACTGGAACTTGCTATGTAGACCAAGCTGGCCTTGAACTCACAAAAATGCCTCTGCCTCTGCCTCTTGAGTGCTATAATTAAAGGCATATGCCACCACACCTGGCTCTAAAATGACTTGTTTATGTCTAGAAATGAGGGTCTAAAATCTGGCATGCCTGATTTTCTTGAACTATTGGATGATTTTCCAACTAGGCTGTATCCTTGTACAACAGTGCGTCGTAGCTGGGAAATATGGTAGTACCCTTTAGATGAGAAAAAATGCCCTTCAGGTCATGCCAGTTTCCATCTGGTCCAACTTACGGGACATACTTTAATTTGTCAGCCGTCATTTAGACAGTTTTATTGAAAAAGCGCCAGGGCTGCAGATGCTGGTATTATCCAAAACCCACAGCCAGCAGCTGGAGAGACATGTCAGCAGCTAAGAGCTCTGTCTGCTTCTGCAACATGGCAGAGGAATCCAGTGTTTCTTCTGGCCTCAGTGGGCCTAGCACACATATAATGCACCAGCATACACTCAGGCACACACACATGAAATGTGTATTTTTGAAAACAACCGAGACCTAAAGCCAGGAATACACAGGGTGAGAGGCTTGCTTAGTATGTGTGGCAGAATGCAGAATAAAGAGTGGAAAAGAAATAATTCTGGTTGGTGGTGGCGTCTAAGATTGATAAGAAATGAGCAAGCGGGGAGATGTCAGGGTGTCAAGATAATAGATCCCAGCACATGCAGACACTGCTTAGAATGGGGATGTGGGAGAGAATGAGTTACCAGCAGGAGATGATAGTCAGTATCTAGAAGTTGAAACTGAAATTGTAGAGAGCCTATAGTTGTGGGTCCTTATAGGGTCAGTAAAGATCACGGGTTACAGTACAACATCCAGGACACCGGGGAATGAGTGAGGCCCCATGGAGAGGAATATAGACGAGTATGAGCAAGTGGCTAGCCATCAAGGCAGAAGAATGACGGGATGTGAACACGGCAGTAATTAAGACAGGACTGGAGCCGGGCGGTGGTGGCGCACGCCTTTAATCCCAGCACTCGGGAGGCAGAAGCAGGCGGATCTCTGAGTTCAAGGCCAGCCTGGTCTACAAAGTGAGTTCCAGGACAGCCTCCAAAGCCACAGAGAAACCCTGTCTCAAAAAAAAAAAAAAAAAAACCAAAAAAAAAAAAAAGACAGGACTGGAACTGGAGGCTTGGTGAGCAAGAGCTACGATAGTTGAGGAATAAGGACTGGTAACCTCCAAGGTAGTATGAGTTATAAGGTAGCATGTATGAGTTACACAATTTACTGATACTCAATGCAAAGCTGGCATATAATGGAGATGACCTATAACATACAGTTTTATTTGTATTCTTTAGTATCTGGAGTTAAAATAATTTCTCATTGTTGAGTTTTTCAAGTGGAAGTCTGCAAAGGTAAACAGTATCTTATGGCTGTAGTATCTAATAGCAAAATTAAAAGTTTTAAGAGGCCTGACTTACCCCAGGTTTTAGGAATAAAGATGAGTGTTAGCTGGGTGTGGTGGTTCACACTTGTAATCTCAGAAGAGATGAGAGGATCAAGGCCATCTTAGGCTGCATAGCAATTCTGTGTCCCCAGACAAAATGATCATGTCACTTTTTTTCAGACATTGTCATACAGAATAAACTTGTGTTTTAACAGATGGAAAATAAGATCAAGATTGCAAAATGTCCTTTAAGAATAAAACAGACTGGACACGTTCTAAAATCAACACAGAATTCTCACATTGGGAATGAAAACAGTTTTCAAAAGAAGATAATTAGTTCAGAAACTTCACAGGCAAAATATGAGAAAAATAGATCGACATTTTCACCTTCTAAGGACTTATGTCAGCAGTATACAGAAAAAGACTGTCTTCATTTCCAAAAACAGTCTTCACCCGCAGCCTGTAATACACAGAAGACTATAAACGCCACAGATAAATGCCTAGTGGCTAAACAGAAGTCTTGCAAAACACAGGCCACCGAAAACATGGACAGCAGCATGGTGTGTCTAACACAAGACCAACTACGGCAGATTTTGATGAGTGTAAACCAAGGAAATGGGCCTGTGCCCCTAACTGAAAATGGAAAGGAGGAAACAAGTAAGATTTTTCTTAAACTTTGTTAACTATTAGTTTTCCCAGAATGTGCTTTTGAATTTCAGATTTATTGGCTGCTTTTGTGACTGTCTCTTGAAATCTGACTTAACATGCAGTAATCCTTTTTTTTTTTTTTTGGTGAGGGCATGGTTGAGGCAGAGTTTCTCAGTGTAGCCCTGGCCTGGAACTCACTCTGTAGACCAGGCTGGCCTCGGAACTCACAGAGGTCCGCCTGCCTCTGCTTCCCGAGTGCTGGGACTAAAGGCCTGTGCTACCACCACCTGGCACGTGCAGTAATTTTAAGTTCTTATTCACATTAGGCTGTTTCTCATATATAAAATATGTAAAACTGCTTTATAGTTTTGCCATATCTTAAGATTAATGCTCAATTTTTTGTGACAGGGTCTCTCAATGTAGTTATGGCTATCCTGGAGTTTTGTACATAGACCAGTCTGGCCTCAAACTCACAGAGATCCATCTGGCTCTGCCTCCTGAGTGCCGGGATTAAAAGCATTTGCTACTCTGCCTGGCCTAAAAGTAATCTTAAAGTAGCTGGTTTTGGGCTGCAGAGATGGGTCAACAGTTAAAGTATTTATGTAAGCCTGCTGTGGGTTCAGCCCTGTAATCCCTGTGTTCAGCAGACCGAGGCAGGAGTACACACACCGAGGCAACTTTGAGCTACATGCTACATAGTGGGATCCTTTTCAAAAAACAAATTACATGCAAGACACCTTGCTGTGACAACTTGAACTTCTGAAATACGTTCTTCTGGTTGCTGTGTGTGCTTCCTGTCTCCCCTCCATCCACGCTAGGGTTGGCTGTGCTAGGCTTTGATCAGTGTAAATCAGATTTACCGATAGTAGAGTATTATAGGCTTTCTGTTTCACCTGTCAGGGTTATGTTTTAAAAACCTAAATTCAGCTTTGAGCTAAGAAATTGTGACTATGAAAGTACTTGGAATGACAAAATATTAAGTATAGTGAAAGGAAAATAAAATGACCCTGACCATGGGTGCTGGATAACTTCTGTGTGCACCCACGCGTCCATAGCAGAGTTCCTTCTCCCAGTCAATATTATTTGTAAGATAAAGGAAGTTGGCTTTCTTTAGGCTAGAATTGCAGCGGAGAACTGTATCTCATTGCTAGGTATAGTGAGAGTTAGTATCAGTAGAGTTAAGACATTTTACTTCATCGTGGGGTAACTTACATTTCAGATGCTCCCTCCTCGGGAGGAATCACAACAACATTTAAGCTAGGGTATGAGCCTTCTAGACAACACTAGGTTTATTATGGTGGCTGGGGCACATAGACCACAGTTCACAGAAAACTTCCACGGGTAAGGAAGCAAAACAAGATCATGGGTGTTTTGTTTTGTTTTTAATAAATTTATTTACTCATTTATTTTTCATCCTGGCCAATGTTTGCCCTCCCTCCTCTCCTCCCAATCTCTCCCGCCATCCCCTCTCTGTTTCCACCCCAATCCATTCCTCCTCCATTTATTAAAATATTTGCATTTGCCTCTTTATGTTGTGATTTATGTTATAATTACATGTAATTACAAATTACATGTAATTTTAAAGCTATAACTTTTTTTGGCAAGAGTAAATGGAGGTTTTGTTTTGTTTTGTCAAATAGATCTCACGTAACCAGGCTGGCTTCAAACTCAGTACACAGCTGAAGGCCTGAACTTCTGTCTTTCTGCCTCTGTCTCCTGAGGCCCGACACACAGGTATGCACCACTGACTGGTTCATGCAGGGCTACGCATGGAATATACTGGGTTGGCATACGAGGCAAGCATTTTATGTATTCTAGGCAAGCTTAGTGGTATTCCCGTCCCTGATTTTTCTGTTTTTGCTTGTTTTCTTTTTTATTTGATGTAAAAAGTTGTATGACTGTGGCCAGGAGTGAGCTATTTAATTTCTGGGCCACAATTTTTCTCTTTAGAGTAAGATCTCATGTCAGTTAGGCTGGCCTCAGTCTACCCTGACTCGAAACGGATACTATCAGTCTGTTTTTGTTGTTTGTTTTACCAACAACGCTGCTGTTGTGCCCAGGGTGGTCTTGAACTCCTCCCAATCTTCCCACCCTTCTGTCCCACGTGCCCAGACTCTGGTTTACACTGCGGGCTGGCTTATGTGGCGCTGGGGGTTATCCTAAGACTGTGTTCTTGTGAGGGAGGCGCTCTACCGACTGGGCTGCACTCCAGCCTGTTGGGTTTTGTTTGTGAGACATCCTCATGTGGCTGAGGCAGCCTTTAACTCCTGATTATCTTGCTCTGTCTGCTGAGTGCCTTGATTGCCCAAGAGTCAGGGTCTCACTGTGTAGCCCAGGCTGGCCTGAACACAGAGATTGGCTTGCCTTTGCCTCCTGAGTGCTGGGACTAAAGGTTTGTACCTCTGTACATCCCTATTTATTTATTTGTTTGTTTTGAGGTGCGGTCTCACTCTGTGTCCTAGGCTGGCCAAGGACTTGGTATTTTGTCCTCAAATTCAGAATGATCCTTTTGCCCCAGCTTCCTGAGTTTATCTGGGGGTTATGCCTGCTAAGACTTTTCTTTCAACACTATAGGCATGTGTTCGGATGAGGTGTTATAGATAGTGTGATTTTAAAACATGCATTTTACTTCCTAGGTCAAGATAGTTTACATTTAATCAATATTCCTAGCCAGCCAAAGGATGTGAATGTGCAGAAAACGGAGGCTGTTTCATCTGTCTCAGATGGAAATAAGTATGTCTTCAGTAGAACTCAAGAGGCTTTTCAACAGTGTGAGCAGAAAATTGCCATGTATGTGACTCCTATGTGTTTCTGGGGTATCTGGAGAATATGTCTTTGCTTGCCCGTTGCATGTGAAGTGCTCTGAAGACTTAGCTATTTATGTAGTGGAAACATAATGATAAGGCTCCTGGCTTTCGTGTCTGTGTTTTCTCCTAGAAAAAATGAGTGGAAGCCAGCTGATATATTCAGTACTCTGGGGGAACGGGAGCGCGACAGAAGTTTGTTGGAAGCAAGAAGAGCGCAGTGGAAAAAAGAGCTAGGTAATCTATGTGCTTCCCCGTACAGGTCTGTTGGCTCGTGGAGAGCTTGGTTATCTTTCAGCGTGCTACCAACATCTTCCAGATGTTGCAGTGTGTACATCTGCAGTTTTCAGTGTGTTACATCTTCCAGATGTTGCAGTATGTACACCTGCAGTTTTCAGCGTGTTACTAACATCTTCCAGATGTTGCAGTGTGTACACCTGCAGTGTTACTAACATCTTCCAGATGTTGCAGTGTGTACATCTGCAGTTTTCAGTGTGTTACTAACATCTTCCAGATGTTGCAGTGTGTACATCTGCAGTTTTACTAACATCCTCCAGATGTTGCAGTGTGTACATCTGCAGTTTTCAGCGTGTTGCTAACATCTTCCAGATGTTGCAGTGTGCACATCTGCAGTTTTCAGCGTGTTGCTAACATCTTCCAGATGTTGCAGTGTGTACATCTGCAGTTCTCTGCAGACTCCTGAGGAGCTTTAGGGTTTCCCATCACCCTGTGTCTTTGGTGCTCTTCAGTGTCCACTAGCATCCTTCTGGAACCCTGCAAATATTCCTAAGCCTTTTCTGCTTATGTTGTTCTGTTATGGAAATCCTGTGGATTGAGGTATGACTAGTTCATTGTGTGTGGTGGGGGGTGGGAGTCAGAGAACAGTTGGTAAGGGTCAGTTCTCTTCCCTTCTTCCACTGTCTGAGTCTTGGGCTTGAACTCAGGTCGTCAGGCTTGGTGGCAGGCGCCTTTACCCAGTGAGCCATCTCACCTGCCCATAGCTTCAATTCCTATTCCAGGTTCAGCAATTAGTGAGGACTGACTAATATCCGTACTTTGTGCTAGGCCCTACACTGAAAGGCAATGCCTTTACTCAGTTTTACAGAAGAAACCAAGGTTTAGTGGGTGGAATAGCAGCTTGTCTGTTGCATAGGTAGGAAGCGGCTGAACTTGAAGTGGTCCTAAAGTTTGCTGTGCACCTTCTAAGCCTATTAGTAATAGCAGCACAGGAAGGCAGAGACGCAGAGGGCTTAGCATAGCAGTGCTCTGAGAGGTTCTCCCGTGTTCCTGACCTCTGTAATAAAAACATTCTTGCCCCTGTCTGTGCAGTGCTCTGAGAGGTTCTCCCGTGTTCCTGATCTCTGTAATAAAAACATTCTTTTTTTTTTTTTTTTTTTTTTTTTGGTTTTTTTTTCGAGACAGGGTTTCTCTGTGGCATTGGAGGCTGTCCTGGAACTCGCTCTGTAGACCAGGCTGGCCTCGAACTCACAGAGATCTGCCTGCCTCTGCCTCCCGAGTGCTGGGATTAAAGGCGTGAGCCACCAACACACGGCTAATAAAAACATTCTTACATCTGTCTGTGCTGTACTTAAGGCTGATTCTGATTCAGGGTTTTCTTTTATCCCATATCCTTCCAAGTTCCTTTTTGCCTTGTGAGTCATCTTCTCCCCAGCAAACAACTTTGATTAGCTGCTTCATTTTGTCCTCTTTAAGGTCATGATTTTTTTTTACATGATTTTTAGTTGTATACATTTTTTAAAAAGGACATTATTTACAGATGAACAGGTTGCTTTAAAGAAGAAAGAGAAAGAAGCTTCTCAAAAATGGAATAATCCTTGGAAAAACTCTGAAATAACATGTGAGAAGCTTCAAACCCTTGACCAATCTAAGGTAAGAATATCAAATTCAGTCAAGCATGCTGCTTATGTCTTTGTTATTACAAGTTTTTTTTTTTTTTTTTTTTTTTTTTTAAGACAAGGTCTCACTGCTCAGGCTGTCCTAGAGTTCACTATGTATACGAGGCTGGTCTCAAACTCACAGAGATTCACCTGCCTCTGCCCCCAGAGTAACAGTATTAAAGATGTGTACCACCATGCCTGATCTTTATTACAATTTAAAAAATGTTCAAACTATAGAACCTCCTTTGACGATTTGGGTTCTTTTGAGGCAGGGTTTTGCTATGTAGCTCTGGCTGGCTTCAACCTTAGGACATTTCTCCTGCCTCGGCCGCTTTGTGCTAGGATCCAGGCGTATGCCATCACGCCCATCTTATTTTTAGTGCTCATTGACTGAAAATGAAAAACTGCTTGTCTTAGGTGTGGTGTGGTGCTTAATTTAGCCATGGCCAAACCGAGCTTTCTCAGCTTCCATGTGCAGTTTGCAAGTTGCCTTGCTGATGGGGTTTTTTGTTGTTTCTTTTTGTTTGTTTGTTTTTCGAGACGGGGTTTCTCTGTATTGTTTTGGAGACTGTCCCGGAACTCGTTCGATAGACCAGGCTGGCCTCAAACTCACAGAGTTTGCCTGCCTGCCTCTGCCTCCCAAGTGCTGGGATTAAAGGTGTGCGCCACCAGCACCTGGCTCTTGCTGATCTTTATTGGTGTTTAATTTTAGGTAAAGACATAGTTTGTCTTCCTTTCTCTCCCTTTCCTTCTGTTTCTTCAAACATTCTGTCACAGGTCTCTAGACAGATTATGGCTGTCCAGGTTGATGGGTGGCTGCTACTTAGAGCTAGTCAGTCATTAGATGGTGAGTTCTAAGTATTAGTACTTTGGATTTTCCTTCGAAGGAATGATTCTGGGTCTCCTTCTTTTAATTGCTAATTAGACTTCTTTCTATTACTTCTCAAGTGTGTGTGTGTACAGGGTTAAACTTGGGTCATCAGGTTAGGCAAATGTCCTTACTCGCTTAGCCATCTCACTGGGGCGATCAGTTTGTACACTGGTAATATTAAAGTCACAAGTTATTAAAAAGTCTTTAATATGTGACTTAGGATCTCTGTTACCACAACGAAAACACCATAGCCAAAAAGCAAGTTGGGGAGGAAAGGGCTTATTTGGCTTACACTCTGCATTGTAATTTATCACTGAAGGGACCCAGAACAAGACCTCAACCAGGGCAGGAACCTGGAGGCAGGAGCTGATGCAGAGGCCATGGAGGGTGCTGCTTACTGGCTTGTTCCCCATGACTTTCTTAGCTTGCTTTCTTATAGAACCCGGGACACCAGGCTAGGGATGGCACCACGCATAATGGACTGGGCCCTCTCCTATGAATCACTAATTAAGAAGATGCCACTGCTCATGGTAGCACATACCTTTAATCCCAGCACTTGGGAGGTAGAGGCAAAAGTGAATCTAAGTTTGAGGCCAGCCAGGGCTGTTACACAGTGAAACCCTGTCTCAAAAAAACCAAAAGAAAGAAAAAAAAGAAAAGAAAGGAAAATGCCCTACAGCTGGATCTTAGAGGGGCATATTCCTGATTGAGGCTTCTCCTTTCAGATAACTATCATGTGTCACATTGACATAACACTCTGTGGCGCAGCATGTAAGCTCCTCAAAAGACTGGCATGCATTGGAAGGATGTAGTCTATGCGCATTAAAAAAGAAAGAGGACATTCAGAGCAACTAGTGCTGGAGAGAGAGCCCGGTGGGTAAGAGTACATACTGCTCTTAAAGAGGACTGAGGAGAACAGGATGTGCTCGCTCCTAGTCACAAGCTGGTCAGCAGCCCCTATGGGGGATGGGTCCAACGCTGAGGTCAGTCCCAGCATCTATCCTGGGTAGCTCACCATGCCTGTAACTCAGCCCCAGGACATCTCACACCCTGTTTTGAACTCTGGGAACCTGCACCCGTGCACACACCTACATATACAGAGAGAATGTTCAGCATTTGTCTTTCTGTGTCCGGGTATATTTTCTAGTTCATCCATTTACCTGCACATTCCATGACTCAGTATTTCTTTTTCTTTCCTTTTTTTTTAAATGGCTGAATTGTGTTGCATTTCATTATGTACATATACCATATTTCATTGTCCATCAGTCAAAGGCCATATAGGTTGTTTGTATTTCCTGGCTATGTGAGCATTATTGAGCAAGTACTTGTAAAGTAGGATGAATTTTAGTTGTTCCACTGTTTTTATTCTTGGAAAATCTACTCAGTCACCAGAATATTCTTTCCACAATTTGCATTTTTATAGTCTGTTTTAAATGAAGAATCAATTAAAACATTTTCTTTCTGTGTTTAGATGTTTTACACCATCTACCAGTATATTTAAAATTCAACTCTGAGGGTCAGAGCGTTTCTCCTTAATAGGACAATCAGATTCCTTGCTTGACAGCATTGCTTCCCCTAGGGATAAACGCCTTCCTTACTGGGTTAGGCCTGTGTGGTAAGATTTATACTGTCGGGGTCTGACTTTAGTTGGTTATCCTCTTGTTCAGGAAGCAGGGCTGCCGGAGTATTCTTGCAGCACTGTCAAACAGGAGCAGCAGAGAAAATGGATTGAAGACTTGAGTAAACAAGTAGAAGATGACCAGCAAAGGAAAACAGAGGAAAAAATGATATATTCCAAGGTAACTCAGGAAGTTATGGCTTCAATGGAAGTAAGATTTCAAGTCTTTAGCCACATAAACTTATAAATATTCTGAAATTGTTTGACAAATTAAACATTTATCCTTATGAAACTGTTTTCATAGCATCTCTGTGTGATTTTACATAGCTTTTTAAAACTTTAGAAATGAATTTTTTAAAAAATTCTCAAGATAGTTATCTAATTACATAAAGAATCAAAGAATATAATTTTGTTAGTTTTGATGATGCGTATACTACCTGTTTTCTTTACATATATGCCCGCACCACGTGTATACAGTGCCCAAGGAGGCCAGAAGAGAGTTAGGATCCTCTGGAACTAGAGGACCAGGCAGCTGCTGGCTGCCGTGTGGGTGCTGGGAACCGAACCCTGGTTTCTTCTTGGAAGGGCAGCTATCTCCCCAGCTGATCAGTGTTTGTCATTTACAGTTTTGTAAGGGAGTAGTTGAAAAGTTCTGATTGTTTCTTATTTGTCCCTGTTAGGGTGAGGAACATGACAGATGGGCAATGCATTTTGATTCGTTAAAGAGTCTTCCTGGGTCTCAGTCTCGGCTGTCCTGTCAGTTAACACAGCAACACCCGGAGTCCTTTTGTGTCTCTCCTGACACTCAGGAGCTGGCCGATGTCAACAGCATTTACACACCTCTGCCTGGCATCCGGGTGGAACCTTCCGAGGAGGAACAGAGAGCCAAACCCGTTCCGGATGTGGCTGCATCACACAGTCAGAAAACAAAGTAAGTTTACGTTACACGTTCAGTCCTTTAGAAAGTGTGTTTGACTTGGACTGTCACTATGTCCAGTTTGTTTTAGTTTCACATTTTTCTCTGAAATAGAAATGATGAGCAGATAACCTTTGTGGCGTTTTGAATATGCTTCACAGCTTTCTCCGTTCTATGACTGCACTCTTGGACCCAGCACAGATTGAAGAGCGGGAAAGACGCCGGTACAAGCAATTAGAACATCAGGTATCACTGTAAAACACTCCCTGTTTCCATACTGTGCCTCACACTGTAAAACATTGTTCCTTAGTAAGTCATGATGGCCAACATATACCTACGTAAATAGAAAATTGATTTTTTCCCCCTGAGATGAGCTTTAATGTAGTTTATGCTGGTCTTGAATTTGCTGTGTAGCCAAGGCTGGTCTTGAATTCTTGATCTTCTATCTCCACCCCCCAGATTCCAGTATTACAGGCATATGCCACCACACACAGCTGGAAATTCCGATATAAAATTTCAACTTGGGTCTAACTATATCCTGCTGTAAATCCAGTCTCTTAACACAACTGGCATCGTTGTTGTAATTTAAAAGCAGTGTGAGAGGGAAAGATACCATGGGGAAGAGCTCATGTGGAGCGCTTTATTAGGGGAAAGGGAATGGGGAATAGCTGGAGGGGGGACTGGCCTCTGGGTACGGGAGCAGCAGGAGAGAGGCGGGGCATGGGGGCAGAGAGACGGGCAGAGAAGCAGAGAGAGAGAGAAAGAAGATGGGAGGTGGGCAGGGCCCTTTTAAAAGGGAACATGGTGAATGTGCACAGGTGGTGCTCTTAGTGACTGCAGCTGAGAGTGTGTCCTGTCAGAACCCCAAGAACAGGCCAGGACAGATGCCTGAATACTAACAATCCATATTAGAATTAAGCTTGAGCTGAAGTCCAGACAATATTATTGCCATGTTGCCTACTTCTGGTGGGGCCATTAAGTGAGAATGTTGTATAGATGACTTTGTACTATTATTAAATATTGGCTACTTCCACAGAGTTCTGTTCAGGTCTTTGAAAGAAAAATGCAAAAAAAAAACCATCAAAGTAATCTAGTAGGTAATATAGGGCTGAGATTAAACTCTTTATTAGGCTGACGTAGAGGGACAGTGGTCTGAGTGGCTTTTGTGGTTCTCTTTACTCTGAAGGGTTTGTGTGTTGAAATAAGCCCTTGCCATGTTGCTAAGATGTGGCTCAGACATTTTCTTAGTCTTCTGAGTAACAGGTGCGACAGGTAGGCACTCAGCCCACAGTACTGATCCCAGCACAGGTAGGCACTCAGCACACAGTACTGATCCCAGCACAGAGAGGCACTCAGCACACAGTACTGATCCCAGCACAGAGAGGCACTCAGCACACAGTACTGATCCCAGCACAGAGAGGCACTCAGCACACAGTACTGTTCCCAGCACAGAGAGGCACTCAGCACACAGTACTGATCCCAGCACAGAGAGGCACTCAGCACACAGTACTGATCCCAGCACAGAGAGGCACTCAGCACACAGTACTGTGTCCAGCACAGAGAGGAACTCAGCACACAGCGCTGTGCCCAGGTTCAGCAATTCTTTTAAACAATTTGTGAGTAATTTGGCCCAGTTAATTTTCTTTTGTGAGCTCGGTGAAAAGCTGAACCATCTCCCATCTATCAGTCAATGTGGTGAGCACTTGAGGTAATCTCTTTAGTTGATTCTTTTTGTGATACACATGCTTTGCAAGTACAGTTCTCCTCCTACTCCATTGTGTGTAACTGACAACTGTATTCTCCTCAGAACCAGCGCTAGGTGGGTTTTTGCTTGGGGCAGTAACTTGTGATTCCTTCCGACTAGAAAGCAGTCATGGCTCAGGTGGAGGAGAACCGCAGGAAGAAGCGGCTGGAAGAAGAACGACGAAAGAAGGAAGAGCAGGAGGAGGAGCAGCGCCTGGCCCGGGAACGGGAGGAGATGCAGAGGCAGTATGCGGAGGACACGCGTAAGCAGAAGCAGAAAGAAGTAGGTGCTTTATCGTGAAAGTCACCTAGAGGCTAGGTGTCGGCACGTTTTGAATTGGGCAGTTCACGTGCGGAGACACTACAGCCAAGGAAAGGGAGACTTGGCGGGGCCACACCCTCATTGGTCCAGATCTCAGATGCCGCACGCTTGGTCTGTTAGTGGGAGACGGTCAGGGTGAATGCAACACCAAGCTTTGTTATGATCAGGAGTAGATACATACAGCCTACTAATAATTCTAGGTATTGGGCCCACAGGATGGCTCAGCAGGTAAGGGGTGTTGGTAACCAGTACCTAGAACCCATGTTCCAGAGGAGGATTTGAAAAGCTGACTTCTTGAGTTCCCAGGACAGGCTCCAAAACAATAGAGAAACCCTGTCTCGAAAAAACCAAAAAAACAAAAAGAAAAAGAAAAGAAAAGCTGACTTCTGACCCCCGCAGACACACTGTGGTACAACATTACCACCTCCCCACCCCTAAGTGAATCCAAAGTAATAATGATTCCAGATACTGAGTAATGACTGGCTGGTATTTCTGATGAAATCCTTGGCTTCCATTGGGCTCACTAATAGACTTTACAAAAGTTGGTATCTTCTTGTCAGCAAAACCCTCCGTTACTGCCTCATACAGGGCAGGTGGGGGCAGGTGGGGTGGTTCAAATGCCGTGTGAGCTGAGCTGACAGAACAGATTGCCTGGTGCTGTTTCAGTTGTCAGCTTTAAAACAGCAAGTCTGTACTTCCTTGCCGGTTTGACTTGGTGTCTTTCAAAAATGGCATCTGGAAAGGTATGGTCTACACTTCAGTTCCACTGAGTAGATGGAGATAGCTGGCATAGTGGTGGTGAACACCTGTAATCCTAACATTTGGGAGTTAAGGGCAGCCTGGTCTACACAGTGAGACCCTGTCTAATAGCAAGAAAAAACACGTTAGAACTGTAATCTCTAAAAGGCCCTATTGACTGTTAGATAGGGAAAGATTGAGCGTTTGTACTGGATGAGAACAGTCACTTACTTACTTCATTGAATGTGCTTGGTAATTATTTTACTGTGTTTGTCAACCTTGATAGGAAATGATGACACTAAAGACGAATGAGCTATTCCACACAATGCAGCGAGCTCAGGAGTTGGCACAGAGACTGAAACAGGAGCAGAGGATCCGAGAACTGACTCAGAAAGGCCATGATGCCTCCAGGCTGATTAAAAATCTTGGCTGTAAGTGATTAATCAGAATTTTATTTATAGTTCTGGTTTTGAAGATAGTTTTTAAATACCTCTCTACTTTAAATCCTTAGGAACACACATTAACTAGATATTCTTAAAGGAACAGAAGCTTTTCACCCAAGCCATCTTCAATAATGTCAAAAGCTGCCCTGAAACATTACACGTTGCAGTATCTTTTTCACAGAAATTTTCACAGTAATCCTGACATAGGTACAATGTGTACTTTAATATTCATTCTTTGAAATCCAGGAAAGGCTAAGAATATAGGTAGATTTTAATAATGAATTTAGGCTGCACTGTAAGTCTAGCCTTTCAGAATTGTTCCTAGAGCTTATGGTGATTAAGTCACAAAGTCTCTCGCCATTACTGCACGCTTGTCTTTCAGCGCAAGGCGCATGCGCAGGGCCTGGGTGTGCTAGGCAGACACTGTTGACAGCTGTATCCCTAACCCCACACGGAGTCTGTTAGTATTCCCCGTGTCATTTTAAGGTCTGTTTCTCACTGCCATTTGACACAGCACAAACGGATTACAAGGCATCCACTAACATTTCCAGTTCAAGAAGAGGTGCTGAGGAGGCTGCTGATGAAACAAGCGTGGCTACCATTTCCCCTGCCTCTCCCAAGAAGGATGCTGGCGTGCAGACAGGTATTCATGTAAAGTGTTTCATGTTCTGTTTCATTTTTAAAGTGAAGACATCTGAGGGTTTTTGTCTTTGCAACAAGGGCTCTTGTAGCCAAGGGTGGCCTACAACTAATTCCTGCCCCGACCTGCGGAACACTGGGATCACAGGCATGGAGGACCATGCTCCTTTTACTGTGACACTGGGGACTGAGCCCAGGATAGTGCATGCTAGGCAAGTGCTTTACCAAACTAAGCTATGTCTCTGCCTAGAAATTTGAGGTTCTTTTGTTTTTCTTTTGTTTGTTTGTTTTGGTTTGGTTTTTCGAGACAGGGTTTCCCTGTGGCTTTGGAGCCTGTCCTGGAACTCGCTCAGTAGACCAGGCTGCCTCTGCCTCCCGAGTGCTGGGATTAAAGGCGTGCGCCACCAACGCCTGGCCGAAATTTGAGGTTCTTAACAAAATAAAGGGATCTCTTTTAGTTTTGGATTGAGATCTAACATAACAAAATTGAAGTCCTCCCCCCCCTTTTTTTTGTAGTTCTAGGGAAGCACTCGAACAGTTAGCTAAATATCTAGCCCAAATCTTACCCATTTGATGCTATTTGTTGCATAGGAACCCACTATGAGACCAGGCTGGCTTGGAGCTCTCAGAAATCTTACTGCCTCTCCATCCCAGTTCAACTATTAAAGACAACATGCCCACCTGTTGTTCTTAACATGAACATACTTGTGCAGTTTACCATCACAATTTTAGAACTGTTTCAGTATTCAGATTTATTTTCCATGAAAGATGCTTTTTAAAAATATGGACTACGTCACCAGTTTTCATGTCATCCTTGCAAAGGGGCCATGCTAATCTCATTCCAGTTTTAGTGCATATGGGTTGGAGTTGAGCACAGTACTCAGTGAGTAACTCATAGTGACTCTCCTGCCCTCTCCAGCTCATTGTGTCTTAGAGTATTTGCCCGTCCTGTACTTTTCACGTAACCAGAATTAGGCTCTAAGTGCTCTTTTATGTTTGGCTTACTCTGATTTTCAGCATGATATATGGGTTTATCCATGTTGTGGATCTTATGACACACACTTCCATTTATTCCTTTGACTTCACTGTATGAATATACTGCATTTTGTTCTATGAACTTAGAACTATTATTTACTGTACCACTGAGAATAGTTACAAACTTTTGTGTAGATGTTTTCTGTTCTCTTAGGAAAGAGGAGTTACAACTTCTGAGTTATGTGATAGGTGTAGTAAGCATTTTGGGGGAGCTGCCGAATTGTCACCTATGTTAATAGCATGTAGAGGTGTTTCTATTTCTCCATGTCTTTGCCAGTACTTGGATTCGGATCTACATTACCCTAGTGACTGATTGCATGTATTTTCATGTGCTGGCTTTAAATTTTAAATAAGGTAATATCCACACTCCTGAACACTTTATAAAACGGGTTTTTAATTTAGTATGTATAGGGGTGGGTAGGATTGTGTGAGTACAGTGACCAGATCTTAACTGCTGAGCCAGGTCTTCAACCCCTAAGTTTGGAGATTTTTTTGAGGCAAGTTCCACAGAGGCATCTTTCACTCTTCAAGGAAACCTTATTTTCTCACTCCTGTGAAGTTTTTACCTTTTCTCATTTAAAACTATTATCAGTGGGCCTATCTGAAGTATTTATTTATGGCTCCTATAGTAGCTGCTAATATTAAGAGATCACATTGCCCAAGTGACTCTAACATGGTATTGTGACAGACTTTTTCTAGGGAGATGCAACATATCTCACCCAAGAAACCAGAGTAACAATTACATCAATATTCCATTGTGAGCCAGTTGAGTTTTTATTAGGGTTACTAACAGGACTATGGGTAAGGGATTACTGTTGAGGATCAGAGGTAACTTAAAAGCAGCTACATCATCAAAGAGCCCAGTCCCTAAACTACATCATCAAAGAGCCCAGTCCCTAAACTGGTGTGCACCTCTGAAAGCTGCAACCTGGAGCTCTGCACAGGACTCTCCTCTGCAGTTCTGCTGGGCAGTCTCTTTTTTTAGTGCTGGGAAGGGTTCCTCAAGAATCAAGGTTTTTCTCTCAGACATGTATCCTTTTGTTTACGTCCTGAGGCTCCAAGAGTCTTTTATGTCTTGCCATAAAGACATCACTATTTTCTGCCAGTCACTTGAGATATCAGTTCAGTATACCAGGTTACCCACAGGTCCACTGAAGGGATGGTGATAACTGGTAATAGGGCATTGTGGTATTTGTGGTACCACACCACCTAAGTGTCTATGCAGATGAACAAAATTAGGCCTATTTTATACAGTAGACTTAGCCTAAGGAAATTCTGACATGTTTCTAACATGGTTATAAAGTCTGAGAATTTTATACTACTTGAATAAGCCAGTCTGTCACTTTATTTCTTTGCTAGTGTTTGGGCTGGCCTGGAACTTCCTCCCTGGAGCTCTGTAGACCAAGCTGGCCTTGAACTTGCTCCAGTCCTCTTGCCTTGGATTTCCTAGTTGTTGGGGTGATGGGTTTGTGCACAGGGCTCTGTGTTTACATGGACCGTTTGAAACAGTCATTTCTAGACTATCAATGCAGAACGGTTACCAGCTTCTTTTAAAGCAGATTAGTAGTAGTTCTTTAATGAATAGTTTCATTTTGAGGGTTAAATTCCTAGGGATGGAAGAATGGCACAGCAGGTAAAGGGGATTGCCACCAAGGCCGAGGGTCTGGGAGTTCCATCCTTGTTCACATGGCACAAGTTGTCCTTTGCCTCCCTGTGCATGACCCACCCCCCTAAGTAAACAGATGCAACTCATCAGGTCATTAAGTATCTTTGAGAAAAGTATATTTCTACCATGTTTTTCAAATTAACCATTTGGTGTTTTTATGTAGATGACTTCAGTTTAGGAATTTTCAACAATGCACTACCACACTGTGAATCACTAACAGAGAGAGACATTAGAAACTCTTCATCTCCAGAGATTTCTGCAGAATTTAATGGACAGATTAGCACTAAAAGAGACAAGCAAGAACTAAGTATGGATAAAGGCACTAATTTAGACAAAGAAAACAGCTGGTATAACCAGTGTATTCAGTATAGAAGAACAGAGAAACAAAAACTTACGAAGAAATGTCCTAAAAAGCCTGCTTGGAATATAAATAAGCCTCTCAAACGGTATGTTCCTGCATCAGCAAAGTACCCTGTCCATCTCCAGAGGGAGAAAGAAGAAAAAAAGGTGAGACGGCAGATGGAGCTGCTTCACCTATTAGAAAAAAACCACCCTGAGAACCTCTCCCAAAATAGGCACACTTCACCAGAAGTTGCTTCATCTCACCAAGAAACAGAGTCAGAGATCAGGTTGCATCTAAGCAAAAAGGTAAGGCTCTTTTATTTCAGTACTAAGTCTGTATCAGTGTTTCTGAACTCAGTAGTTACCCAAACCCATGCTTTCAGAAGGCCGTGGCTCATCTAAGTAGGTTATAGAAAGCCATGTTAGAGGTCAGAGGATGGGACAGTCAAACTTGTTAATACATCTGTCTGTTATATAGCACCTGAACTGAGTAGCTGCATCAGAGACTGTAGTCCCCAAAAGCATGTACACATTTAAGTATAATATTCAATTTAGGAGACCAAAAAATAGGTGGTTAAAGGATATAATGTAGGCAGGATGAATGAAGAGATGAAGCTTTTTTTTTAATTGTGGACAAGTGAATAAAAACATGGTACTGAGTATTAAACCCTAAACAGGCCGGGCACACGCCTTTAATCCCAGCACTTGGGAGGCAGAGGCAGGCAGATCTCTGTAAGTTCGAGGCCAGCCTGGTCTACAAAGCGAGTTCCAGGACAGCCTCCGAAACTACACAGAGAAACCCTGTCTCCAAAAACAAACAAAAAACCCTAAACAGAGTCAGGTGTGATGGGGGTGTCTTTGAATCCCACCACTCGGGGCAGCTAGGGAGTATGAAGGCAGCCTGATCTATATAGAAGTTCTAGAAACTTTTCTTAGAAAACAACAAAAAACCTAAACAAAGCTCTGGAATGGTCATCCTAAATTAGAAGGTCACTGTGATGTAGCATTTTGGGCTGACCAAGTGTTGTTGAAAGCCTTCCTTTAAGTAGCTGTATACTGTGATTTTATTAAAACAATAAAAGTCACATATATTGTCCATGAAGAAAGAAGTACTGGCCTGGTTCTGGGACTACACTGTATTGCATACAGTATTCTTATTCAGATATGTCCAGATTATATAAGCTCGTGTGCGAAGCTGATAAGTTCAGCAGGTGAAAGTGCCTGCCACAGAGTCTGATAACCCTGAGTCTGAGACCTGTGCTACTAGGACAGAAGCAATTCTTAAGTTGTCTTCTGTTCCATGTTCACATGTGTGCACACACATACACAATGTTTCAGAAGTATCTGGGGGACATACAAATGTCACTTACTCCATGTTTGCTTGTGTTATCCATCTTTTAGGTAGAAGAACCTCTGAAAACTCCTTCAGTTATTAAAGAATGGTATGTGTATTACTTCCTTAGCTAGTGCTTTTTTGTGTGGGAAACAAAATACCCATTCAAAATTTACATGACAGTCCCATGTGCAGATGAAGGCAGTAATAGCAAAGAGGTATGGCTGGCTTTCATTGATGTAGTAAAGGGTTAATAGAGTTTTTTTTGTTTTGTTTTTTTAGCTGGACTGGGCTGAAGCTGGTTTGACTTCCATGTTTATCAACATAGGCATTCAGCATGAATAAATCAGATAGGGAAATAGACTGGTTTAAAAGTTTTTTTTTTTTTAAAAGAAATCCAGTTTAATTAGGTGGGAAGTTTAGACTGATCAATTTTACTTTTTTTTCTCCCCGAGACAGGGTTTCTCTGTTGCTCTGGAGCCTGTCCTGAAACACGCTCTGTAGACCAGGCTGGCTTCAAACTCAAAGAATCCACCTGCCTCTGCCTCCTGAGTGCTGGAATTAAAGACGTGTGCCACCAACCCCCTGGTCAATTTTTTATTCTTTATCTTGTGCATAAACCAAACAAACTGTTTTAGCACAGGCATAACCTCATGGTAAATCATGTAAAGAGAAATGAGATTAAACCCACCAATGTTGACTCTTCGAAATTAAATGCTCCCCTGTGTGGGTATATCTCCACTATCCTATTTTATGAAAAAATTATAGACCTTAGATTGTTATATATACATATTCTATTTCTTAAGGTAGACCAGGCAAATCGTGAATGAACTGCAACGTGCCGTTTCAAGGGGCCAGAGAGATGGCTCAGCAGTTAAAAGCCCTGGCTTTTAAATGCCTCTGGAAGACATGGGCTGAGTTCTCAACACCCACATGGTGGCTCTCAACTATCTATGACTCTAGTTATAAAACATGCAATTTCTTATTAAAGTTTGGGTTTTTGTTTTTAATAGGTTTCAGTCATCATCAGCAGTAAAGAGTAGAACTCAACAAACTCAGACTAATTCATTACACTTATCACTAAAAAATAGTGACTTTGAAAAAGAGAATCCGACCTTAGGAGATGGTCAAACCAAATTATCAGATGACATGTCTGAGATACCTCATTTTATTCCCTACGTTCGAACAAATGAGATCTATTATCTTGATCCGGATGCACCTTTGTCTAGGCCTTCAACTCAGGACTACCAATACCAAAAATCTCATGGTAAGTTAATAGCATTACTATAAAAGTTGAAGATGAGTGGCTCCAGCACCAGGGCGATTTAAGGCTTTTAGCCTTCACAGGCAGCGTATTTATGTACACACATATATCTTAAACTAGTCATTTGCTTGACTATTAATAAACCTTATCTGTTCTTCAGATTGTGGCCAACAACAAGAACAATTTGACTCTGAACATACCAGGGATCCACTTCTTAATCCTAAATTGGTGAAAAACAGGGATCGACAGCAAGCTATCCTTAAGGGGCTTTCAGAACTAAGACAGGTACAAGCTTTTGCTTTCTCTATATGGTGGCAGTGTTTGTATCCGAAGAATCAAAGTCCCAAGACAGTTTGGATAGTAAGACAGTTTTTATTTAAAAATATGTACATTTGAACATCAAACACAATAAAGTGCTAAAACCAAACAAAGAAACACACACAATTATATTTTAGTGAATTTTAACCAATATGGTCCATTTTTTAAAAGATTAGAACAGAATAGATCTGTTCAAAAATAAAATTATATACACGAAACTATTCACCAGACTTTTTCCCATTCCTGTGATTTTTGCATAAGCTTTTTATACACACAAAAATAAAACCCAGTAATGTGCTGAAATCTATTCAGTGGCCTATTACCTTGTATTTGAGAATAATCTGGCTCATGTGTTGCTTACCACTTATTATTCTTCCTAAAGCTAGAAAACTACCTCTGCTCAGACTGATTTTTTACTTGTATCCTTTAAGTGCTACCTCTGCTTATGTACAGCTTGAGCTCATGACTCAACCTTGGTAATGCACACAAAGGAACAAGAGAAAGTAGTGTGATGTTCATTCATACTTCATCATAACCCTTACACTGTTTCAAGAGCTAAGATACACAGTGGGATATTAAGACTCTCATTGTATCTTCTCATGATATTAAGAGCACTTGAGAGTGGATTTCAATCCACAGTTGCAGTAATTTTATTAGAAATCATCCCTGTTGCTTTCATAGTAGAAAATACTCTAGCGAGGTAACACCCAAACAAGGAAGTCCGCTATAAGAATTACTAAAAAAGATGTCCAATAACAATTCTATCCTGAGCTCAGTCATTTTTTCTCTATTGTGTATTTAGGTTGGCTATACACCTTCACTCAACTATCAATGTGATTACAGGGTCTTCTCCAGAAACAAAAGGAGTTGGAAACGAACATCATACCCTAACTACAAACCAAGAAGATAACTTTAGTTCTTCGTTTTAAATATGCTAACCCTGCAACTGCATTTTCAAGCACCCAATGAGAAACTTAACATGTAGTAAAATGCTGTATTTTTTTTAAATGCAATAAAACAGTTTATAGTAAAAAAGAAAAAAGAAAAAAAATCTGTCATACTAGGGTGTAAAAGTACTTTCTACTTACCACAATAGAGTCTGGATATCCCTGATCTGTTAACAGTGTTGCTCATTTGTTCTGTAAGAAGTTCTCTTAGGGCATGGGAAGTACTATTAACACACTGAGCTTGACTCTTACTGAAATAACTCAAATTCATTTTAGAATCCTGTGGTTTTTCTTTTCTGTAAATTTTGTTTTCATTGTATTAAAAGCGGAGATGCCCCAGTTTTACATAACAACAGATGTTATATAAGGGCTTGAAATTTTTCTCCGCCATACAGTTTTTGTATAGATTTAGTATAGCACTAAAGTGCCTAACTAGTTTTAGACCACCTCTCAAAGATCTATTCCAAATTATCCAATGCCATTGAAAACCAAAGCCCCATTTTTTAAAAGTTCATTTGATTGACTACAGATCACACAAAACAGTATTACCAAGGATCTCAAAAAGCTGACCAAAATTTGAGTGAAGCTAAATTTTTACATAGTAAACCTAAAGACAGAGAAAATGCTACTTGGTATTATAGACATAGGTTTACTACCTAAAATGCAACTGCACTGTAGGTATAGCTTGAGGTACTGAGCCAAAATCCTGTAAATATTGACACTGCTGGCTTATACCTGTGTAAAAACACTATACAAAAGCTTTAATCAAAATAAATAATTGACATTTCAGCAAATTTAGTTATCTGACATTAAAGTCATTACTATTTACCATTCTTTTATAAACATCAAATTTTACATATAAAACAGACTTCAATTTGAAGTCGCAGTACAGGTAACATATAAAACTGAAAGGTGCCAACATGAGATAATCTGATTACAATATGTCCCAAAAATATATTTTATTTCAACTTTCAGATGTTTCAAATGGTATAGGCCACCATGATTTATAAGTGGGGAAAAAAAAATAAAACATTTCAGAAAGGTTAGGAAACTTGTTTAAATTTTTAAATCATCAATTCACTTTAAACACTTTTAAGAAACTGAAAAAGTCCACAACAACTTTTTTTTTTTTTTTTTGAGTCACTGTAATTTTATCTTTGGACACTTCCTCAACTTAATGGAGATTTCTCTCTATCTGAGTTTTTGTAAACAGATAAAAAATAATTTTCATTTTCTTGAGATTGAGTTGATGAAAGTGTATATGGTGTCCCCAGAAACGTCTGATGAGTGAGAACATTAAAATGACTAAACTGCTGGGACATTTTTAATTGATTTTGATAAGCCTGAACGTTGCTATATGAATCTTGTTCTGCTGAATTGCTGTTCTCTCCTTCAGAGCATACTCTATCAATAGAAGCTCTCTCTTCACAATCAATTTGGTAAGTCTTATCTTCTAATAGATTGTTTTGCACGTCAAGAGATGACTGCAATTCAATTTGAATATTCTTTTTTTGATCTGTTCCACTTGATCCTTTGGTTTCTCTCGCCAATATTTCTGAATGAAAACTGCTGAATACTTCTATATGTGAGATTTCATCCCCTGAATCCAGAGACATATCCTCTTCATCCTTTTCATCGTTTTCTAAAAGAGCTACATTTAAAAAACAAAAAGCCCTCCTCTATTGAAATACACATTTGTTTAGTGTGTAAGATTATACACTACTCACACAACATAGTGCGTCAGGTCTGCAAAGTCCACAATCCCTTACAGCTTGGTCTTCTGCCACAAGTTCACTTAGTCCCAACACTCACACTATGTGAGTGTCCGGATAATCCGATGCTAAAAGCTTCTGCGAAATGTGTTCACGTTTAATGTTGGGAAATCCCAACTCCCAGCTCCAAAGGGGTTAATGTCAAAACAGCATCTAAAGTTATACGGTAATTCAGTATTTCATAAGACAAATATAAAATAAAACTTCTGACATGTAGCTTCACTGAATTACTAAACTGGTTAGCTCTACTGAATGCTTGTCATCTCTGCTTTTTGCCGAAAATAATTTGAGAACAGCTTTTACACTCTAGAACCAAGCAGAGGCCATCTCACAGAAGACTGAAGGTAAGATATCCTCACTACCCTGTATTCAACTAGCACATACATCTGAAGACCTTTTGTAGCCCAACAGTCCCTCTATCTGCTTTCCTTAAAAACTGACAGCAAACAACAGGCAATAAAGTTTATATACCCTCAGAGGGAAAAATAATCCTGTAAGTATGTGCTGTCCACAGAACAGAAGAATGAATGCATAGCCTGTGCTAACAACTTGTACTGACTACAGTCTAATAAATGAGCAGATCTTGTATATACTAAATTCTAAGGTGATGTCTATTATTGACACTGAAGGTAAATGGGTTCAATAAACATTTCACTATTGGATAAACAAAACCTCATTCTGTCTCACCTAAAGAAAATGAAAACTATTAAAAAGTTACCTGACTGTGACTCAAGATTCTCATTAGCACCAAGCAGCGGAAGATTTTCTTCTGTGATTGAGTTGTGATATCCCACAAGACTTTTAAAGTTTTGCATAAAGTCTTCAGCTGTTGCAACTACAATTCCATTATCTGTATAACTGGAAACCATCTTGATAGTATTCTCTAAATTAAAAAAAGGAAGTATACATAAACTGATACCTACTGTCAACAAAATCCTTTCCACCATATATTCAGAATTATAATTTAACACCCATTCCAGCCCCTTGAAATTATTTCACTCATACTCCCATATCAGCAAGAGCAAGCTCCTACCTGTTAGAAAGACTATGTGTCGCTGCTGTATATTCTGAGCCTGAAGCCTGATAAGGCAGTCCATTTCTGGGGCATTTCGAGTTTGTGAATCACAATTGTGGTATGATAAAATCTCAACCAGATGTTTCTTCTGATACACATTTAGAAGAGACAGCAGACTCAGAGCTTTAGTATTCAATCTGTGAGATTAAGCTGAGTTCAGTATCTGGATATTGGCATTTTAAAATTCACTTTGGAAATTTCAGCTTCAGTTAATTAAAAGCATTTCCTGGCTGAGGAAACTAATAGCCACAGCAAGCTGCTGAGCTTACTGTTTAATACACTGGTTAAGAAAAGGAAAACAGGAACTGCATCTGACAAGCATGTTTTGGGAGGAGGAGCATCTTCTAATTCATTTAGGCTAAAACCTGAACCAGTCATTCTATCTATTAAATTATTCTTAGCTTTAATCTTAAACTTTAAAATTAAAAACAAAAAAGTTGGGCATTTGGGGCACAGTGGTATAGATCTGTAATTGCAGCACTTCACCCCGATAGCCTAGACTACACTGTCTCATGGACAAACAGTGTAATTCTTCCTAACATGTGGCCTTTAAACTTAAGACGTGCCCTTTGCTTATTTCATAGGCTGTGAAAATGACTAAGCCTAAAAAAGTTCAGTGTGTGTTACAACTTTTTAAATTCCAGCATTCAAGAAGCTAACATTTTGAGTTTGAAGCCATTCTGAATTATATAGTGAGACAGTCTCAAAATGATAAAAGTATTTTAACTACTGTACATAGTCAAACACTGGAATTCTTCAACCCTGAATTGAAGACTCATAGAATGTTAACTGGTGTTTTGGCAATCAAAAGACCCGTGACAGCCAGCTGGGCGTTGGTGGCGCACGCCTTTAATCCCAGCACTCTGGAGGCAGAGGCAGGCCGGTCTCTGTGAGTTTGAAGCTAGCCTGATCTACAGCTTGAGGCCCAGGACAACCTCCAAAACAATACAGAGAAACACTGTCTCAACAACAACAACAAAAAAAAAGACCTGTGACCTAGACTGGTTTTGGTGGTGTATGCTTATAATCCCAGCACTTTAGAGGTAGAAGCAGGACAGCCCCTGAGTTTAAGACCAGCCTGGTCTACAAAGTGAATAGCAGGCTAGCTGGAGTTAACTTACAAAAAGTAATTGGGAACTGGAAAAAGAAAAAAAAAAAGGGGGGGGGGGTGGCTCAGCAAGAGCACGTATTCTGCAAACACGAGGATCTGATGATCTGATTCCCATCCCCAGAACCCACAGCTGGATGCGTCTACAATCCTAGCACAGCAAACAAAAACTGGCAGTTCTTGAGAGCTTCCAAGCAAAATATAGTTGAAAGACCCTGTCTTAAGTTAGTTAAGATGGAGAGAAAGAGGAACACGATGGCATCCTTGCGCTGGCCTCTGCATGCACAGGTGAGTGTACTCCACAAGTACATGGCTCCACACACAAAATTCTATGGCTTACATTTAGGAAACTAGCTAACAAAAATCCTATAATGTGTAATTAATCACATTATGAAGACATTGTACTAACAATATACAGCATCTCCAACATACTATACTAACTGTTCATGGAGCTTTTTAAGTAACTGGCACTCAGAGGAAATAATTTGCAGACATGCTAGAAAACACAAACATACATATTGCAAACTAGCATTCTAATGGAACTTTTCAGACTGAGATCAATCCTTGACTATAACTAGTTACCTAAAGTACATACTTGGCACAGGGTCTGATTTAGACCGCAAATACAGATCAGTTTTTACAATAGTAAAATGTGTCATCTATATCACAACCCTTCTTCCTAAGGCTTGGAGAACTATGTAAAACAAGGAACAGAAATATCCTAAGAGCCAGATGTTGTAGAGTGCTGCTTAAAAATGTACAACAGCTGGGGTTGCCTACCCAAGATTGCACAAAAATCAATTCCACCATGTGTAGGGAAGATACTTACGAGGTCTCACCCCTAGCTGAGGAACAACTGGCAGCTGATAGGAATCTGGTAAGTGGGCCTGATAGGATGCTTACGCTCTACTGGGCAGCCTAATAAAATAGTAGTATGTGGGCAACAGTAATTGGACTCAGTGAGTTATAAAGGAAAAAAAGAGGACATGGAAGATGTGGTAAGCGGAGGTCTGAGAACAGTTGGTTAAGGAGTAGATATGACCAAATTACATTGTATATGTATATAGTATTATCAAAGGCTAAATTAATATATTTTTAAAAGGCTTGAAATGTAGCTCACAACATATGCTTCAAGTCTAGAATCACAAAAAGTAAGAAAATTTCCTGATCCTCGTGATTATGCAGATCTATGAGCAGATTAAATCAATTCTAACGATAGGAACTTCACCAAATTGTCCATGTCAACAAGAATACCATTTCTTCCTAAGAGAATGGAGTAATTAATTATTTATACCCCTTTATTGTCTGTTGACATACATGAAAACTTCATAATCCACAAACCCAGAAGAACGAAAAATTTTGTGAGCACAATGTCAAAAATCAACAATTGTTCAATATTTTCTGTATCATACCTGCCCAATTCCTTCAGTTTCTTCTGAAATTTACAGTGGATTTTCCACTGCCATTTCCCTTCTGGAGTACTTAGTTCTTCAAGGAATGTCAAAAAAATTTTAAGGCTCTCTGTTAGGAACAATGAAATCCAGATTTTAAAGTCAGTATTAGTCTATGCCATGCCTAAGTTTTGGAAGAATTGCTTGTTCACATTTATATAGATTATTTTCTTATGCAGCATGTATTCATCATCTTGCTCTGAGGGAAAAGGGAACTCCTTATAAGCTAGAACTTTAATCACTTGCAAACAAAACCAATACCCAATAATAATACCACCACCAGAGAAATCCAAATGCCACAGCAGGTAGTGTAGACCAGATTTGCACAAAAAGTATATATAAAGACAGAATGGAGAAAACTGAGGTGGCAAAAGCTCAGGAATAACCTAGTTAGCTACAAATGACACAAGATAATACATTTTTAACCACTTAGTTTTAATATTCCCTGAAAACCCAGGACAACCATAAGCCAGAAATAACATGCTAAAAATAATACTCATTCTTACCAATTGTGACAACCTCTGGATTTAGAATTGATTCATCAGACACAATAAAGCCACCAGACACAAACAACTCATTGTATGTATGATTTTTAACATCATCCAAGCTATCAACACCAGCAAAACTAACACATGGGAGCTTCTTTAAAGTCACCAAGCCAGGTACCTGTTAAACCAGAAACAGATGAATAAATATAACCTAAGAATAAAGTTTTAAAAATATACTATTGCTCATCATTGCGCCTCTGGAAAGTCACAAAACTATTATTTGAAGTATTATTTCCCAATAATATAAACCAATATGTATGAACAGAACACGAAGGGAAGGAGTTTACATTAGGCTGAAAACACAAAATGAATTAAACACAAAATGAATTAAAATGCTAATGTATCCTTAAACTCATAACCAGCCAGAATTGGAAACTAGGAGCCAGGTGTAGTGATACCTATGTCATCCAAATGAGGTCAGCCTGAGCTACACAGGATGCTGTCTTTAAGCAGGGGTGGGAGGATGGGAGGGGAGCCCATGGTGCTAGAATAGTAATGAAAGGCTGATCTGAGGCAGGCTCCTAAGATCAGGACAACATACCTCCAAATCCAAGGTAAATGGGAACTCATGGCAAAAAAAGTTTTGTCTAGACATCCATATACAGACAGATAACAGTGTGCAGACTTAGCAGAACATACCTCACCTCTAAAGAATCCAGCACATGTATTAAGTAACCTGAATGACAGGGAAGACTCATAACATACACCTTCACATATACAATTCTCACAAGCTGGCTCCTGGACAGGTACTTAAGTTTTATCTTCATTTTTAAAAAGTTTTGTTCTCAAAATAAGATTTAACAATGGGGTAGTTTTAGAAAACAAATAGGTGAACTGGACTTAATAGTCTACCTTGTGAATGAAATCTGCAATGTCTTCATTTTGAATAATAATCAATAGTTTATCTAAGGTCGATCTTCTTTCCAAAAACTGATCTGGATGACATTCTGTATTGCCTAATTTGATAAGATATTCCTGTCAAAGAAAAACAACTAAGTCAACATTAACAAACTTCAGCAAACATCAATTTCCAATCCAAACTGAAAAGTGAAATATAAGCTAATAAGCTTTATCTAGACACTATGAACTTTCACTTTAGAAGACTGAGAGCGCACCATATTCCAGCAATGGGTTAGTCCAGATTTTTGACACTTACCTCAATTATGGTAAACCCAGGACCTGTTATTAGCTACTCCCCCTGTTTCCCCTTCCCTTTCCTTAGGGTGGCTCTTAGTGATCGTTGATAGTATCACCAGAAATATTTCTCTTCAGAACAAAGGCATCACCATTGCATATTACTTAATCCAAAACTCAGAAAGAATTCTGAGTTTTTGGTATGAACAATGGTGACGCAGACTGTGTAAGGCCAGCTCCCAGATCCGCTCCAGGGTAATAAAAGAAAAAGCCTCAGAGTAGTGGGACTTAGGAAAGATTCTTTTTTGTTTTGTTTGTTTTCTCAAGAATGGGTTTCTCTGTATTGCTTTGGAGCCTGTCCTGGAACTTGCTCTGTAGACCAGGCTGGCTTTGAACTCACAGAGATCCTCCTGCCTCTGCCTCTGCCTCCTAAGTGCTGGGATTAAAGGCGTGCGCCAACAATGCCTGGCCAAGGAAGATTCTTATCTGAGGGTTGCCAGACTTTTCTACCTGAACGAAAATAAACAAGCGCACTTTCTGTTGGTAACCTAAGAAAAAAAGGAACAAGCACATGCTTTCCTGATGGTGACCTTCTTTTACTTCTAAATGATCTCTTGACAATCTCTTTACATACATACATCTCTCTCCTTCCCAGTTGCATATTTCTATATCCAGTTGGAGCATCTCTTTATGTACTATTACATTTCTCTTCGTATACACATTCACTCTCACATCTGCACTCACACATATTTTATGATTCATTCATTCTTTACTCACTCACTCCTTCACACGTCTCTCATGCTCCTTACTCTCAGCACACACATTTCCTGCAGCAGCTCTCACATAGTTCTCACAGATGTCTATCTCCACACCAACGGTGCTGCTACCTCTCTCACAGCCAAACTCTAGAAACTGTAGGTTACACTTTTCAGGGCCTGACCCATTTTCATAACACATGTTAAATAAGTTTCTCTCAGGATAGGAATGTTACATTGACCTGTGCACATAGCTCTAAGTTGGTGAGGATTCAGACAGAAAATGACATTGGGAATCAAGACTTAACAGTAACAATTAACTAGCTGGACCTTAAGGGGTAGGGAGCATGTGCAGACTAAAGTTGTTCAAGCTCTGGCCTTGAAAACAACACCTGGGAAAATGAGCACGTGTGTCTGTCTCCAGGGGCAACTAGCCTGCTTTGAATCTGCTCTGAAGTCTAAAGTTAGCCTGTCTGTGTAAAAGGCAGTCTTTGTGACTGAGAATCCTATAGCCATCTTCCTGACCATCCACAGTTACGTGTGTGCCCAAGTATAAAACACCATCAAAGGACTGTGGAAACAACCCCACAGCTATTATCAGGGAGGCATTAGCAGTGGTACTCAAGAAAGCCACCAACAGTAACAACCAGCCATCCAGTCAAGAACCCCATGGCTTTGCCAAGTGGGGCTCCCCAAACAACCTCTGGCGAGTAGGGTTTGCCAATAGGACTGCCCAACAATGTCTAGTGAGTCAACCTGTTAAATACTAGTTGTTACTACTGTACAATCTCACAGACCTCTGTACAATGATATCTATATACTAATTTAGCCCCTTCTGCCAAGTTTGTATCTTTAAACACAGCAGCCTCAACCATCTAACATCTCTTCTTCCTGCTGGTAATGCAGCATTACCTTTCACAGATCACAGGTAGAAACCCTTGAAGAGCTCCCTTTATATATTGCTTGTTGGCCGAACCCTTAGCCCTGAAGCAAACCGCATGATCCTGAGATGACACTGTTCATTACAAAGACAGAGGAGATTATTGTATCTATATTAGCAGAGCTGGTCAGATAACATAATCTAAGCCCTGCTGGCTAGACAAGTGGAGTACCACTTGTCAAGACAACATTTTTGTATAACTCAAATGTAATGTAGGAGCAGCATTTTGCACATTCATTTTTGCCTTGAACTCTAAAGTTTTTAGGAATATTTCAAATTACCTTTTAGTTTATTAATGAAAAAGCAAATTATCTGACAGGACTGATGGTGATTGTGCTCACTTTACATTTCTTAATTCAAAATTCAAATTATTCTGAATACTACTGCTTAACTGATATAGTAACAAAACAGTTTGATTTCAGAAATATTTAGAAGTTAAATTGTTATTAATAACCTTTTGCCCTAAGTTTTAGAAAGAAAATTTCCACTGACTAAGAGAACCAGGAATAGCATTCATAAAGCAAAGCCAGGTAGATCTCCAAGCTTGAGGCCATCTTGGTTTTGTCTATATATAAGTTCAGAATAGTAAGGGCTACATGGTAAAACCCTGTTGAAAATAACAAAAAATAAGCCAGGCGTTGGTGGTGCACGCCTTTAATCCCAGCACCTGGGAGGCAGAGGCAGGCGGAGTTCGAGACCAGCCTGGACTACCAAGTGAGTTCCAGGATAGCCTCCAAAGCCACAGAGAAACCCTGTCTCGGAAAAAAAAATAAAAATAAAATAACAAAAAATAATGTTCCAACCTAATTTTCTACAAGATTTGAAAGAGATAATTTCTTATTCTCTGTAATAACTTATGCTATAATTAAAAGCACCATTCAAAGAGGACTGTATTTCCTATCTCTTCAATACAGATGTCACATGGGTGTTTTAACAATCCATTTTTAAAAAGGGAGAATCACACTGTGTTCAACATAACTCTCTTGCCTAGTACTACACCAACATGTAACTATGCCCAGAGTTCTGTGTTAGAAATGAGTTTCTAGAGTTGGGGGGAAAGTTAAGAAACCCTATGTTCAATTACAGAGGACAAAGATGCAATCAAGTTCCTTTTTATTTTCCTAAGAAAATGTAAGGAAAGCACAACACCATTATGTATCCTTTTAAAACCATTTCAATGCTCTTCAACTATTACTTGGGATACCACACAAACAAGCTAACATGAGATACCCTAGAAAGATAAATGCGCTATGCAATGGTGGTGCATGCCTTTAATCCCAGCACTCAGAAGGCAGAGGCAGGTGGATCTCTGCTAGTTCAAGGACAGCCTGGTCTTCAAAGAGAGTTTCAGGACAGTCTCTAAACCTATAGAGAAACCCTGTCTCGAAAAACAAAATAAAGATAATGGATTAAGCGTTTGTTATCAATACTGAGTTTCTGAACTACTAGTGTTTTGAGTTATTTATAGTCTCTCTGCTTCCTCTAACAAAACACTCAGAAACTCCAAGTTACAATTAATTCCATAAATGGGAACAAGCAGTTACTTCAAAACCCCAAGATCAAATAACTGAAATAGTATTCTATAGCTTTGGGAGTCTTTCAGGACCATTAAGTTTTTTTATTATTAAAAGCTGTGACATGGTTCAGAGTATTAAGAAATGCCAAATGAATTTATCACTATGCCACTTCTAGACACTTGCTTCACTTTGAGATGAACACCAGAACCTACATAAACTCTGTATTCCTACCCCATGATAGTGGGGGTCAAACTCAGGGCTTAGCACATGCTAATTGAGCTGCAGCTACAGACCCATATAGTTATACATACAATCTTTAAAATTCAACAAAAAGATTCTGACATCTACAATGGTGAGATGTTCTATGTTTAGTTCAATGCACTCCTACTTTATTCAATTATGAATTACCAAACTTGGAAAATATATTATGGTCACCTTTAAAATTCAATTTTATAGAGTTCAACCACTGAGTTTATATAGCAGTATGATTGCCTTCTCAATAGTTACCTTTATTTCTTTGCAAAGCACACTCTCCTCTTCTTCATGAATGTAAAATTTCACAGTATTTTTCTGGACATCTTTCATTATTTTAACCAAACTATTAAATACTTCAGGTTCCAACTGGCTTATAAAATTTGAAAGAGCTGGTTGTGCAGAAATGTTTATATTGTTGGGTGATTTCATTATTTCTTTTTCTACTGAGTCCAGGGCAGTATCACCAGGTACAGTGTGATCAGAAGTCAACATTAACTCCTTGCAGTGGTGTGGCTGATTCATTTCTACTTCAACTGAAGAGGAAAACTGCTCATTAGAACTGATATCTTTTAAAGGTTCAGGACACAGTGGCTCAAAAAGGTCTTTACTGTTGAAGTCACTTGAGGAAATTGATACAACATGCCTTCCCAGAGGATTCAATGTTGCTGTTTGAGAATGATTAGGGCTTACTGGTGGCAAATTCCCACCCTTAGCTGATGCTTTAATAATAATAGTATTTAGTTTTTCGTGCAAACCATCTACAAATTCCTGTATACCAGCTTTCGAAGTCTTAGAATATATGAACTCAGAAAGGCGATTCATCTTCTCTTGTGCTGAAAAGATAGGCGTGGAAATTGTACTAACATATGAGACATTCTTTTGCTTCAAAATCTCTTCTATCTTTCTAGAAAAGAGATGGAACTCTCCTAACACTGTATCCTCTGTAGTTTCGCTCACTGTAGGAGGCTCTGCTGCTGGCACACACTGCTCTTCCACTGTCATCACCTGACCTGTCAACAGATCCTCCTCCTCAGAGGTGCCCTTTACAGTGTCTGTAAACGGAGAGGATGGAAACTGGTAATCAGAACTTCTTTCTCTATTTACTACCCGAGGGTCGTTAGGAAAGGCCTCCGGTGGTGGCAGACATACCAGTTGTTCTCCTGGTGATTTCATTCCTATACAAGAAGAGTTTATTATTATAAGAGCAATCCAAATGAGTAACATTTAAAAAAAATTCATTTTAAAATACTTCGAAAAATGTGCATTGCAAAGTAAATTAAAAACCTCAAACTGTATCAACCCTATCTGCTCTACTTACAGACTAGGCTATAGATTTCAATAGATAGTGTAGCAACACTAAACAGTTTCTTTGCTTTCTTTCCAAGTGTTCTCTTTGGAAAGATTTTTTAAAGGTACCTTTTTGGCATAGACATGGGAAGTTACTTCCCTGTTTTTGCTTTCCTACCATTCTGTACATCTGATACTAACAGACTACTGTAATACTGTATCCATGGTCAAGTAAAGGTAACACCACATTAGTTTAAGAATGGAATATAAGAGCTGAGGCAGGCGGATCTCTGTGAGTTCGAGACCAGTGTGGTCTACAAGAGCTAGTTCCAGGACAGCCTCCAAAGCCTCAGAGAATCCCTGTCTCAACCCCCACCCTACCCCCAAAAAAAGAGAATGGAATATAAGGCAACTGAAAGGTCCAACAGAAATGTTGTAGCATTAACATCTTTAAAAATTAATTGTATCTACTTTTAGGCTGAATTTCATATATAGGTTGGTTAACAGATAATCCACAACATAACAGATTCATTCTGTCAAAAGACAAAAAAAAAAAAAACCAAAACCTGAATTATTTCATAGCTATAATAAGTAGTACCTTTGACAATGCTCTCCTAGTACTTTCATTTAATTTGCAAATAATTCCAATAGGAAATAAGCAATTTTTTACTTATTACTATAATCTAAACTATGCATTTTGGATTACAAACTCTTTGTGTAATTCAGTGCTAAAGGGATACGATCTTTGTCTTGTAAGAACTGGTTCAATCTATAAGATCATACTGTTTTCCTCACAAATCTTAAATTCAAACACAATTAAGTTTTTAAAACTATTTTACAAAGCAAGTGCCCTGTCTATTTTTAAATATAAGAGGAAAATATAGTTAACTTTAGTTTATAGTTAAAAATTTATAGTAACACATCACTCCTGTAGTATAGAAAATGGTGACTCTAAATCAGGAAATCCACTTATGAATTTTCACTGTAGCACTTACAATGAATTTACCATTCAAGTTTGTGCTTACATGTAGCTGCACATTCATTCTACACAAAGCTCTATTTTTATTTTCCCCACACTCACAGTGTTTCATTGTCATGAATACTACATTCAATTACTGTGAAGACAGGTATAAAGTAACAATAGGCATAAAAGTCAAAACCAAAAAGAAAAGCAAAATACCCAATTTGTCAACAATTAAAACTGTATGAAATGTACAATTTCTATAAGACTCAGAAATAAGGAATGTTCTACCCTTACATTTACAACGTACTTTAAAATAATATAAAATATATAGAAGGGCATATAAGAAATTGGTAACAATGACTAACCTACTGAGAGCAAAGTAAACATAACACTTTTTTCTGATTTTTGAATGCCCACCCCCTTTCTCTTTTGTTTATATTAGACAGGGTCAGGGTGGCTTTGAACTCATAAATCTGTCAGGAGCTTGATGGTAAAATAGGACAAGCTTCTGTTTCAGTGAAGACCACACCACAAAGCAGTAAAGTAAACAGCATGCAGGGCGTTGGTGGCGCATGCCTTTAATCCCAGCACTCAGGAGGCAGAGGCAGGCGGATCTCTGTGAGTTCAAGACCACCCTGATCAACATGAGCTAGTTCCAGGACAGACTCCAAAGCCACAAAACAAACAAACAAAACCAACTCGAAAAACCAAAAACAGCAAGAGGAAGAAACCAATGTTCCTCTATGACTTCCATATATACTTGTTCACATCTACACACTCAAACATACCTCTCATCCCTATACACGTCTACATATGCCACTTACGTCTACATATGCCACTTATAAGCCAAATAAACTTCTTTAAATTGTGAATCAACATAACTTTATTTTGTACCAATTACTCTACATGATTTTAAGATCACCACTTTTTAAAAAACATTCATCAATAAAGAATGTAACAGATGTCATTATCTATGTTTACTGATTAGACTTTTAACATGAAGAAAATGCATTATTTCTCAGACAGTAATGTCATTTAGATCTAGCTTTCACATATAAAACATGAAAACAGTATCTGAAAAGGTGTGTGTATGTGTTCAAAAAAGAAAAAAGATAACTGTTACTCCTAGAAAGAACTACTGACATACACAACATAGATGAAAGCTTGACATACAGTTGAAAAGAGCCAAACAGGTATGAGTGAATTCCATTTATGGAGACAATAGTAAGAATATTGTTAAGAAAGTGAGATTAGTTGCTACCCACTATGAATGGAGAGATCATGGCCAAGTAAAATGTAGAAGAAAAGCTAGGGTGCTGGGGTTGTTCTACATCTTGCTTGGGTAGTAGTCACACAGATTACACTTACGTGAACATTACTGAGCTGTACACTAAAACTTGTGTACTTTCTTACATGATTCATTTTTAAAAATAAACATCTTGCCTAAGATAAAGGTCCTCCTGAAGAAAATTATGAAAAGGGTTACTTTACTAAGGAAGATTTACTAAGCAAGCTATTTAGCTTTCCTTCTAAATTAAGAAAGCCTTCAGACCTCCCCACGAATACTAAGAAAGTCATCTAACTTTCCTCCTAAATTAAAAAACAAAAAGACCTACAAGATTTCTTAAAGAGCATGGTATTAAGACAAATAGAAACATAAAAAAGATCACTATCAAATTCAGGCAAGAAAATAATGACAACAATGACGTGCAGAGAAGCTGTATCTGAGTTCAGTCAGACAAAAGAAGGCTATCTCCTGAGCATCCACTGCAATTAACTCATCAGTAGGATTTTTGTTTTTGGAAATAGTTTTTCAGTCTCCTAAACTATCTGAGAAGTTAGCTTTATACTTAAAAAGGTTGACCAAAAAACTTCAAGATTATGAACAGAGAATAAAAAGGGCAAAAAGGTTATCCTGTTGCATTTTCAAGTAAAGATTAGTTCTTATAGAGTATCTGAAGAAATGCATTAAGGAAACATTTTCGTAATCTTAAATCACCTGATCAGATAGACAAGGATACAGATTACATTTGTAACAAGAATATATGGTACAATTAAATTTTAAAATGATAGTTTAGAAAAAAAAGATTCTGTCTAAACTTCTGTCTGGAGCACAAAGTAATCCATGCCCTACTGATGAAGAACCAGAATCCAAGCAGCAATTCTGAAGAAGGGCACATGGGAAGAAAAGCAAAGTGAGCCTCCTCACCTGGTGTTTCTTTCCCACCATGCTTCCCATGCTGGTCTTCTGGGCTTCTTGCATTCCCTCCTGAGGAAAGCATCCATTAGATTTGTAGACTTCTCTTCAGACACCAGTGATGCCTTTTAGACAAATGCTAACAAAGGGACCATTCCTTCTTTTGCCTAAACATTCTTGAAAGGCCATTTGCAAATGGGAAATTGTTTCCTTTTCCATTCAGGTGATGGAAAAAGAAATACCTACATTACTTCTTTAAATGACTCAATAGCAATCATGAAGGTTTTTAAATGAAGAAAGGTTAGAATAACCACCACCTATACACTACTTTTTTGTTTTTTTTTTTTATAGTTTCACTATGTCTCCATTTCATAAAAGTTCTCTCTCTATCATCAGGTCTAGGGTCTCTTGCCTCCTCCAGAAGGGTATGAAGTAGAGAATAGTGCGGAAGCCCATGGAAACTCATCAAGTTTTAGAAATACTTCTCAGAATCCCTATAGGTCTCATAGATTGTACGTCACAAGTTGGTCTATTTTTCAGCAAAAGTCATTCTTCAATTTCTTTCCAAAGGCTAAATAAAGGTATAGGAATGGAAAAGCTGTGTCCAGAAAACAATTCCAAATATATTTAGCTAACAAAGATGAATAAGAACTTGAATATTAAGAGCATGCAGTGTGTGCATGAACAAGTAAGAATACTACAAATGGCAATCTTTAAACAACTGTCAAATGCAAGTGGTTTAGTAAGTTTCCATGAGGTACTTGCATTTGGACATTTCAGACTGAGCTCCAGAATGAACCATTAGGAAATCAAATTTCCTTCACACAGATGAGCCTCAACACAATCATTTGCTAGGTGACAGACAGACAGCTTGTGTAGTGAAGTTTAGATTAGTAAATTGGAAAAGTAGTGGCTAATCAAAAAGCATGATTTCACTCCAACACTTGCTCATCCAAGTTCAGTTTCTATCAACAGCTTTCAAACAATATGCATGCTAAACTCCACAAGAAGAGTAACTATGTCCTAAGTCCCTATATTAAGAGGCCCCTGTGAAGATACTTGCAGATGTCAATCAAGAATAGTAAGTGATAAATAATATATTGCTAAAAGTATAGACTCACAGCAGAGTCAAGTAAGATAGGTATCTCATGACCCAAGACGGGAAAATAGGAAAGATGAAACTCTCCAGGAAACTGGTTCCTAAGTAAAAGGAAGCAAAACCATGCATAGAATACCAGTCCTTACCTGTAATTGGGATCAATTTCCAATGTATTTCTGTCTCTTCTTCATCATTTGACTTAGAATGTTGTCTAAGGAATCCATGCTCAATGGAAACAGTGGGACACAGACTGCACTCTTCAAAATTATTGACATTAATTAAGTTTGGATCCTAAAAATAAAGTGCATACATTTAATAGTTTTCCTTTTAAATTTAATGTCAAGACTATACTACACTCATGGCAAATGCACAAACTTCAGTCCAAACATTAGAAATAAATAAAACCAACATGATAGAATTATAATACTCAGCTTTAAATTTAAAACTGAACTCAGGTTCAGGAGTCAGAGGCAGGAAGATCAAAAAGTTTGGGGCTAACCAGGTCTATACAGTGAGTTATAGGCCAGCCACAGGTTAAGAGTGAAACCCTGTCATAAACATACACCCCCCCCCAAATAACTAAGCAATGTAAATTGTCCTTAAAGGTTATCTGAGGATGACTAAGTGGGGAAAGGCACTTGCCACCAATCCTGATGACCTGAGGTAGCTTTCTTCAGGATCGATGGAAAGAACCAACTTTCAAAAGTTATCCTCTGACCTTCACATGTACACAAAAAGAGTAAAAAAAAAAGAAAAAGAAAATTTTAATAAAAAGATATAAAGAACACTCACAAATAAAGAGCACTAACTGCTCTTGCAGAGGACCAGGGTTCAATTCCTGGCACCCCACATAGCAGTTCACAAACATCTTTTTTTGTTTTTTGTTTTGTTTTTACGAGACAGGGTTTCTCTGTATTGTTTTGCAGGCTGTCGGTCCAGCCCAGCCTTGAACTCACAGAGATCCGCCTGCCTCTGCCTCCCGAGTGCTGGCCGTCCGGCCAGTTCACAAACATCTTAACTCCAGTTTTTTCAAGAGATCTGGCACCTCTACTGCTCTCAGAGGGCAAAGATATATATGGTGCATAAACAAACATGCAGGCAAAAAAATCACATGAATAATAAATCTTTAAAAACATATAATACATATCACACATGCAAAACTGGTGTTGATTTAAAGCAATGACTGGTAAACTTTTGTTTTAAATTTTATGGTATTCAACTCTGTAACTTTAACTTAACAATACTAACAGGCAATACTTAAGTGAATAGGAATGAATTTATAAGTTATAAAAACAGGAAACAGAGCCGGGCGTTGGTGGCGCACGCCTTTAATCCCAGCACTCGGGAGGCAGAGGCAGGCGGATCTCTGTGAGTTCGAGACCAGCCTGGACTACCAAGCGAGTTCCAGGACAGCCTCCAAAGCCACAGAGAAACCATTTCTCAAAAAACCAAAAAAAAAAAAAGGAAACAGGCCATATTTAGCCCATACTCTTGTTAAATGTATTGAGAAACATTAACCATACAGGTTAATAGCTCAATGCCTACCACATACAACTCCTACCACCACCATCTTCCTAAAATAAATATCCCAAAACTACATAAAGAAAGACTGAGGTATACATTTATGACTTTTACTCAAAGGCAGAACAAATTAGTTCTAAGTCCTCAAGAATATGGTGCCATCTTGGTATTATCCTCAATTAGTTAGCTACTCTTTTAGGAAAGTAAGGACTAATACAGAACATCACTGTCTACTAAGCACAAACCATACACGAACAAACTGGATTCCTCAATAAACAACACTTAGAATCACCTCAGAGACAACCCCAAAGGCTACTGTTACAACAGAAAAACAACCAGTGTTTGGAGGACTCATTTCATTATGAAACAATATGAAATTAACTCCTGCTATGCCAATCTGACAAACTATCTAGCCTGATGTTTTTTTTTATCATACTAGGTAACCTTTAGATTATACATAAAGCACATAAGCATATAGAAAATAATTAACTCCTTACCTTTTCTCAACAAGAAAGGCATAGACTCACCCTACGGGACAAACGCTTTTATGTAGGAATATGTCTTAGTTCTTTCTAAAAGGAAGAGCCACTCCTACACTCTTTCTTCAACATACACAAAAGCAACACAGATAACCAGAAAGCAATGTTGTCTTCAAGGGTAGCTTATGGTCAATGCCTACCTCATTTGTAGAAAGAAGAGTAGGGTACGTTACAGAAGCTGCATCAACTTCTAGCAGTGGGCTCTGAGCACCCTTAAAATGAACGTTTTCAATTTTTGTACAAGCAGGCTGCTCACAGTCTTTCTTATCTAAAGCAGGGTTCGATTCATATTCACATCTTTGTCTTAGCTCTTCACAGGCACCACTGCTACTTAATCCTAAGGCCTTGTTGACTGTATCTGTCAGGAATGAATCTGAGTGCCGTGCATTTGCTAGTGTTTCTGACAACCAATTATAAAACTTGTGGATGTCTCCAATGTTACATGCCTCTTCCTGCTGCAGTCTCAAGTTAGGTTCATGTCCAAGTAAGCCAATGGACTGTGGAGACTCTGAGAAAAAGAAAGAAAAGCCACCTCTTGTATTTTAAAAGTTAGTATATTCATTTATATGACAGAATAAACTTATTTTTTAAAAATCAAATATAACTTAAAAGTCATTTGTAAGGCATTTATTTATGGGTAGGGACTAAAATATTTTAGGCTTAGATTTTACAAATGTGTTTCCTTTACTGTAACTGTTTCTGAAAATTTGAAGAGCCATGAAAGAGCAATAAGCATGGCCAGACTAGTCTGAAGACAAAGCCTTTAAAAGTGAAATACTGAAGAGGAAACTGATCTTAAGTTAACATGACAATACAGAGAGGGTACTGAAATGAACTGAGATTTAAAAACCAGGAAGAACACAGAAGAGATGAGACATACCACTCAAAGTAAAGAGATACCTAAGTCAAGAAAAAAAAAAAAAAAAGCCTAGAAAGGTATGCCAGACAACAGCACCATCAAATAGAACTTTCTGCAATGACTGAAATGTTCCTATCTACCTGCTCTAATACAGGTATATGGCTGATGAAATGTAGTGTTATTTCACTTTAATTAGTTTAAATCTAAAGAGAGATGTGTAATGACTACCACAATGGATAATTCAAGAATAAAAGCAAAAGTTCCAGTTCTGGTTGCATACTCCTGTCCAAGATACTTGGGAAGCTAAGACAAGAGGACAGCAAATGGTCTAAGGAACAAGCTAAAAGCCAATCTTGTTTCAAGAGTAAAGAGAGTTGGGGCTGTAGTTGAGAGGGTAAGTGCCTATCTAGCATGAACAAGGCTTTTGGTTTGTTCAGAGCATGAAAGTATATAATACAGCAAGGACATTCATCTGCCTAACCCGGTCAAAGACAAACAGATTAAGACGACAAGCAAGGTTTCTGAGCACAAAACAAAAGGCCAAGGCTCACATTTCAAGCTTCTGAACTAGCCAGTATAAAAAGATCAAAACACTGTAAGAGTATTTAACTTACTTGCAATACAAAACACACTATGGTAATAGTCCCCCATTCCTATCAACTGAAAATGATACAACAAAGAAACACAACAGTAATTGTGTGAATCTAAGAAATTTCATTTTAAAGCTCAGAAGGGCTCATTCATTAACAGCCTAAAAAAAAAATCCAACAAATATCTCTCATTTTGAAAAAAAAATACAGTATAGGAGCTAAGTTCGAGCTATCTTTAAAAGTGTTGAGCATAACTTATATATATTAGCTTAAAATGAACAATTAAAAAAAAAGACACACCAGGCCAATTAAGAAATATGTCATACCAGGCTAACTGGTTTTGTTTGTTTTTTTCTGTTTTCTGGTTTTTTTTTTTTTTTTTTTAAGAGACACGCTTTCTCTGTGGTTTTGGAGGCTGTTCTGGAACTAGCTCTTGTAGACCAGGCTGGTCTTGAACCCACAGAGATCCATCTGCCTCTGCCTCCCAAGTGCTGGGATTAAAGGTGTGTGCCACCACAGCCCGACTCAGGCTAACTTTTTTACAAAGGATCAAACAGTAAATTTTCTAAACATCATGGGCCATACAGAGTCTTTACTGTAATTTTGCCCTCTCAGCTGTGAAAGCAGCTATACACACATAAATGAATGGCCATGGTTATATTCTAATACATTCTCTTTACTAAAACAGAAGACAACTCTTTCATTCCTTAGCTGCTTGAGGATCTGTGGTCATCACAAATGACATAGTAACTCTCTGGACCAGAAATTTCATGACCAACCAAATACTTCAAAGGAAACAAATGACTATTAAGTCTGTCACACTGAGAAGGCAATAGAAAGACAGAAATTCAGGAAACATGAAATAATATGAAACCAAACCAAATCCTTGTATTATCAGAACCCATTTTGGTGGTGGTAAAGTAGCTGAATTCAGGATGGTTTATGTTCTCTTGTATTGTGCAAAGAAAAACTGAAAAATATAGCTTGTTGAGAAAGAACCACAAGCAAACAACAAAAGGAACATGTTAGTACTGGCAAAAAGTAAGCTAGAGAGTGAACAGCAGCCGAAAAAGTCAAGTCACTGCAGTGACTTATCTGCCGTGAGAGTAAACTTTCCAAAGACAGGATTAACAAACTGTAAAAATCAATCATGAACAAGCCAGGTAGGCATGCTCATACCTGTAACTGTACTCTCTGGAAAGCTGAGAAGGAAAGACTGGTGAGAATACAGGTCACCAGAGCTCCAGTGTGACACCCTGACTCAAAAAAAATAGGGGGAAAAGAAAACAAAAAACAAAAAACAAACATAAAACCCACGCGCCCATCCAACTACCCAGGGCATTTTGTATTTGGCTCTCAGGATTGACTTGAGGATCTGTAACATGGGAAGGAATAGAACCAAGGTTATGTATTTTGGTTATTATCATAGAAGCAGTGTGTTATTTTACCTTCATATAGATGGTGATTATCAGATGAACTGCTGGTCCTGGCGAACTTTCTCATATTTTCAGGTAGATCCTCAAGTTTCCTCTTCAAGACATTTTTGCTTCTAGTATCTTCTGTATCTGGGTCCCCACCCACATTTTTTTTTGTACACTGGATTAAATTAATCAATTCTTTGACTCTATCCTTATCATAATCTAAAGAATGAGATGACTTCTGCTGAGAAGGTTCACTAGTTTCGCCCCTTGAGCTATTTCGTTTTCCAAATTTCATCTTTGAACCATTAATTTCTTCTTCCTGACCTTCGTAATCTGAAAGTGGACTAAATTGCTGACGTTTTAGATTTTCTTCAAATAACTCTTTTAATTTAAAAATAGGTAACTGATACATTTCTGGCTGAAAAATGTAGGTATGTAAGCAGTCATCAATATGAGACTTATTTCTTGGTGCTGAGTATAGGAACTTTTTATCATCTAATCGTGAATCATATGAAAACATGAAAAATTCTCGCTTACCTGAACCAAAACCTCGCTTAAAAAATTCACTTACGTACTTTTCAACAGCAGAATGAAAATTTATAGTGTTTATATCTTTGAATTCTTTTCGACATTGAATCAAAGCAAACTGTAAAAACTGAGTTATTTTTAATATATCTGATATGTTCTCATGTTTCTCCTGTGGCAATGGATTCGCTACACCTTTTTGTGCTGCAAATAAACAAAAAGTAAACCACAGTAGCAATAAAGAAATTTCAAATATAAATCTTCATACTACTGAAGTATAACAACATTTGAATATTAATGTTGAGCCAGTGAGTGTCTGTCTTCCAATACACATGTAGTACAGCAAACTGACAAGAAGCATCCTTCTACTTAAAATGGGCCAGGAAACAAAACAAATGAAAAGGGAGAACAGATTTTAATGGGAAAAAACCTCCTTGATAACAATTTCACCTTCATCTGTCCCCAAGTCAACACAAATGGTGGCAAGCAAATTAATTTGCAAGGAATAGTGTAAAAGCATGATTTGAGATTCTGAGCAGTAGCTCTCCTGCAAATGACAACAATGCCACTCCATTTTTCTCAGAAAGTAACTTATAAACTCATTTTCCCCTAAGCACATATCCATGCACTGAATAGCCATAACCGAAAAATTCAGGCTTAATCCAAAAGTCCATTTATGGGAATTACTTAATATAGTACTAAAGTTTGTTGTTACACAAGACAAACAGCAAAATCTTCTCTAACATAAACATTGCAAGTTCTCATTAACTATGAATAGTCTAATGTTTAATATGGCATATGACACTTTAAAATTAACATGAATGCAAAAATTAATAAGAGAAAAATGTCACATACTGAAACAATTATAATAAAACTTCATTAATGAAAGCACTGAACAAAAAGGAAAAAGTTTCTCGTGGTCAAAAGCACTTCAAAGCCAGGAGTAATGGCAAACACAAAGAGGGAAACATCAAAGTCATGCTTTATATTGCTAATTCTACAGATTCATCCTAGTATTTCAAGAGATAAGATGTAGAAAAAAAATAGAAAGATTTCAATAATATCTACCAGCAATTATACTTCAACATTAAAAAAAAAAACTTACTGATAATTAGGCATCTAGGTTCTTGAAACAGAAATAAAGCATGTAGGATTCTAGATTTGACAGTCTGATGTTCTTAAAAAAAGGAAAAAAGCCAAATTCATTAGCAAGTAATTTTAATGATTTTTTTAAATTTAAAAATTAAAGCTAGACTACCTACCATATGGAGAAGTCATCTGGTAAGGAGAGAGAAGGAAAAGGTATCCTCGGTCTCCTAAAGGTTTAACAAGAACCTGCAGATTGGGGAGAAAAGAGGTGCGTCCACCACATCATCACTACTACTTTGAAGCAGAAAACACTTTCTAAGTATAATCTTTTTTTTTTTTTTTAGAGAAAACAATGCTACTAAATTAGGTTACAATTCTTCACTACAGTATAACAATATAACATTTAAACCACCAAACTATTAAGATCCCAATCAAGTGAAAATTTATATTTATAATACACTGAGTGTTCTTGAAATTATAATCAGCTGTGAAAAGGATGCTAAAATATACAGATTTATAATATTTCTTATCAGCGTAAAAGATATTAATTGCCAGACAGCATGCTGAACACTGTTGTACAAAGCATGCTTTTAAAAAACTGCCAACAGTTGACCTGAACAAGAGGGAGCTCTTGGACCCCAGCCTGATGGCTGTGTGGAAAACATGGGACTGACCCAGACCCCCTGATTGTGGGTGCCAGTGAGGAGGTCTAGGTAATCTACGGGGCCTTGGGTAGTACTTATCCCTGGCGTACAAATAGACTTTCAGTGCCCATGCCACAATATGGGAGGTTCTGTCAACTGGGACTCTTGGGGGAGGGCCTAGGTCCTGTCCTGGATGAAACGACAGTCACTGGAGATCCACCATGGAGGACCTCACCCTCCCTGGGGATCGGAGTGGAGACTGAGTGGTGGACTGGGAGACCTGGTGGGGAGGGCAGGGGAGGAGGAGAGGGAGAGACAGCTGGGATTGACATGTGAAACAAGATTGTTTCTAACCTAAATAAAAAAAATTTTAAATTTTTCTAAAAAATAAAAACTGCCTAGGAAAATTTAAGATAATGTTCAATGAAATGTTGCCAGAATCTAATTTTTTTTTTTCGTTTTCTTTTGCTTTTTCGAGACAGGGTTTCTCATTGTTTTAGAGGCTGTCCTGACCTCGAATTCAGAGGTCTGCCCACCTCTGCTTCCTGAGTGCTGGGATTGAAGGCTTACCCGCCACTAATGCCCGGCCAGAATCTAATTTTACAGTTAGTTAATGAGTATCATTCACATTACCTAATTCTACGTGCCAGAGATAACCTAAAGTCTCTTAAGAATGTAAAGAAAGTAACACACAAAATAGCAGTAATTACAAAAGACAGAAAAATTCCCCCCAAAGATTTAAAAAGCAGGAGAGACATGATTCAACAGGTACTTAGCTAATGAATCTTGAGTAAGAATAGAGTATGGAGAATGGGGTAAATGTTTAATAGACATCAAGATGCAAAGATCAAATAGTGAAAGAAAGAAAAGAATTCCAATTTAGCCAGGAACATCTTTAGTGTGCATACTTTGGTAACTACTTCCATTGGTAACAATAACAAAAAAGATCTGAGAACACTGTGTCAGAGGAAAAGAAAACAATCTAACATTCTGGGACCTACTAAGATAACTTCTGGATTAAAGGATGAAGTGAACAGAAGGATATCTGTACTGAGAAAATTGTGCTACCTGAATTGCTATTAACAATAAAAAGTGACTGTACTAACAAAAACACTATAAAAATACAGTGGTATCATGTTTGGAGGTTTCAAGGTGCTTCCAGCTAGCCAGCTTCCCTGGGTAACTTCTCTTTAATCCAGTCTATTAAAGAATAATTGTCTGGTGCTCTACCATGACTCTTTTAGACCAAGAGTTTGAGTAAGCTGGCTGGTTGCATGAGCCAAAATTGGGAAGGTGGGGGAGTCCACAAGATCAAATTCAGTGTAGTCAGCTGTCACATGTTTTGATATAAAGGGAGCTTATGCCAAGAGTAAGATTTTGTTTTAAGGTTAATAAAAGCTACATATATATGGAAGTGGCCTTTGTCTCCTGGAAACCTCCAGGCCAGGCTGGATCATACTCCTAAGTGACATGTATCATGCTTTGGAAATACTTAAGTTGGCCTTATGATTACCATTAAGCTTAGAGCCAGACACAGATATCTCACAGTATAATCACAGACAATGTACCTGCAAAATTATTTCAAATTTAAATATTCTGATCCAAAATGTTTCAAACATTATATGTCTTTCCAGAATATTTTGCTCAAGTCCTAGGTGTTAGAACAGTGTAATGAATCTGTGCTCACTGAAGACTAGTTACCCACCTCAAACATACTCCAAACATAACACCACATTGTACAAATACCACAGACTTAGTTTTCAGACTATAAAGAACCACTGAATTGGTGGTGGTGGTGCACGCCTTTAATCCCAGTGCTCTGAAGCAAAGGCAGGATGATCCCTGTGAATTTGAGGCCAGTCAAGTCTACAGAGCTATTTCCAGGACAGCCAGGACTACACACAGTAAAACCCTGTCTCAACCTGCCCCCCCCAATCTGCAAACAAAAAACACAGGCGGTTAACAGATATGAAGAGAACAAAGAAGTCTGACATACTCCTCTTCAGTCTCCAAAAATGAAGACAGAAAACCAAACAAGAAAAAAAAGTGTATCATCACATTGGATACATAAAAAATTAGTACCTAGATACTGTAATTGCAAAACACATACACCACGATTGAGGGAGGTAGAGAAGGAGAGGGGGGGGAGGGAGAGACAGACAGAGAGAGGGGGGAGGGAGGCGGAGGGAGGGAGGGAGAACTGGGATAAGGAGAGAAAGGGAGAGAAGAAAAAAATAAAAAGCAAGCAGAAACCCATACCCGAGGGAATAGTCCTGAACTCTGAGATAATAGAACCATAGAAATAGAAAAAAGTGGGAAGCTAGGAACCACAGCTTTGTGGTAGTAGTGATCTAGCACATGTGAAGTCCCAGACTACATGTTCAGTACTGTATGGGCTAGGGGCAACCTACCAATAAAACATACTTAGTTAGGCTAAGAGCTAACTTCAATTCTAACAGCAGCAAGGAAACACCTTGCAAGACAAAAATATCACACCTGTACTCATATTAAAACCTTCTCTTGGACTAGGCGAGGTATGCCACTAATCACAGTCTTTGGTATCAAGAAGCACAAGAGATCACCATGAGTTCAAGGTTAGCCTATTCTACATAATGAGCTTCAGGTCAGCCAGGGTTACATAGCAAGATCATGTCTCAAAACAAATGAAAACCCTTTTCTTAATAAACTCCATATGTTTTTCAAAATAAAAACTGTCAACCCTGAATCATATATCTAGCATTCAATCATCATGGAATATATACTTATGAACAGAGGAAGCACACAAAAACTGACCACATGAGACTTAAATCTGAAAAACATGAAGCTATAATCTGTTAAAATTAGAATGCAATTAAATTTAAAAAAGCAAACAAACAAAAAAGCTACTGTTAAAAAAATACTCAAGCCGGGCATTGGTGGCGCACGCCTTTAATCCCAGCACTCGGGAGGCAGGGGCAGGCAGATCTCTGTGAGTTCGAGACCAGCCTGGACTACCAAGCGAGTTCCAGGACAGCCTCCAAAGCCACAGAGAAACCCTGTCTCGAAAAAAAAAAAAACAAACAAAACAAAACAAAACAAAAAAACCTCAAGGGGGCTGGAGAGATGGCTCAGAGGTTAAGAGCACTGACTGCTCTTCCAGAGGACCTGAGTTCAATTCCCAGCAACCACATGGTACCCTCTTCTGGTATGTAGGCAGAACACTGTATAAGTAATAAATAAATCTTTAAAAAAAATACTCAAGGATGATCCCCCTTCTAAATCCTTCAAAATCTACTGTTCTCAGGGCAAATCCAAATTCCCATGCCAATACTGGCTCATAGACACTGATGACACAGCTCCCTACTTTTTCCTACCCAACAGTTCAATTTTCTTGTATCCTTTAAACATTTACCAAATATCTTTTTCTTGGGGGGGGGGGGGGGAGACAAAGGTTGATTTTTCAAGACAGGGTTTTTCTGTGTAGTTTTGGAGCCTGTCCTGGAATTCACTTTGTAGACCAGGCTGGCCTCGAAATCAGATCAGACATCTGTTTCTGCCTTTGTCTCCCACAAGTGCTGGAATTAAAGGTGTACACCACTACTGCCCGGCAAATAATCTTACTTTGAGTCTGTAAATATGCTACTGGAAGACATGGAGAGATGGATCAGCAGTTAGGAGCACCTGCTCTTGCAGAAGACTTGGGTTTGAATCCCAGCATACATAATATGAAGATTCACAACTACCTGTAACCCAAGTTCCACAGAATCTGACATTCTTTTCAGGCATCCACAAGCATTAAGTATGCACACAGTATATACACATGCATGCATGCAAACACACACATAAAATAAAAGCACATTTTTCAGAAACAAATGCTATTGTCTCTCTTCAACCAAAATACTTTAAATAACTCTGTTCAGAAGTCTGCCTCATTTGGTATCCCATAAATATTTTTGACAATAATACAACATTTATAATCACAATCTATAATTAAAATGGGTCTACACAAAGTCTACTGTCATGGGTAAAAGGAAGAATACTTTATCAACTTTACATAGCAAACTCCAGGCCAGCCAAGACTACATAGCAAGAGCTCATTTCCAAAGAAAAATGTACTGATAATAATAAAATACTGTTAATTGAGAGCACCCAAGAGAGACCTTGTAGGACTTCCGAAAGCAAAAATAAAGTGAAATATTTATTAATAACAATTTATTAATATTTTCAAGGGATGAGAATATTTAAAACTTTTCACTCACAAGTTTTTCTTTCTCCAGTTTTTGCAGTAAACACTCCATGTTACTTCCAATTCTTGTCTTTTCTACAACTTCATAAAGGCTACAATACATCCCATTCTTTAAAACTGACACAAAGAAAAAATACCCAGTAAAACATCAAATCAAGTCTGCTTCTTACATATTTTAATAAAATGGAATTACTTTACCTTCATTAGGACCCAAGTATGTGTCTTTATAAAACAATGCAGGAGGAATTTTCTGTTTCAAATAATCAATACTCATAACTGTTTCAACATCTAACTTCTCAGGACTGAAAGAAAATATAAGAGCATGTTTGGCATACCTGCATTTTTAACTCTAGCAATGTTAACAGACACATTAATATATACACGTAATGAGGATGGGGGCTAAGGACACAGCTCAATTGCTTGCCTAGCATACAGAAGGCCCTGAGCTCAATCTCCAGTTATCATATAACCCAAGTGTGGTGGTGTATCCCTGTAAAGCCAACATTTGAGAGGTGGAGACAGGAACACAGACTGGTTCAAGGTTACAATGCCCTGCTATACAATGAATTGGCACCAGCTGCTGAGATCTTGTCTCAAGGTCAACAGAATAAAATACACCTGATGGGAAAATATATGCATTTATTAGTTCGTTAACTTTATTCTATAGAGGACCTGATACAGGAAGCTCAGGTACCTAGGCTCAGGTATGCAGCAACTGGCAATATTGCCAACCTTACATCCTTAAATCAGAAGCTAATCCTACACGCCAACTTTAGGATCAAAAAGAATAAACAGTAGTCATTTAGTTTCAGTATGAGCTGGCACAGTTCTTTTGGAGATGCTGAGGGTTGTATGGCAGGCAAGCATTGTATCACTGACCTATACCTTCAAGCATTTATACCATTTTCTGCATATTTACAATAAACTTAATTCTAACATGTTATATGAATTATAAACTGTATATACACATCAACTTGCCACAGCAAAACTAAAAGAAATGTTTAACCACCACCACCCTTTTGCTTTGAAGCAGGCTTTCAGTATGGTCTGCAACACAGATGTCTATAACTCATGCAGCCATGAGTGCCTTTGAACTGGAGATTCTCTGCTTGAGCCTCCCACGCACTGGGATCACAAGTATGCTCCATCAAACATAGCTAAAACTGGTTAACTTAAGTCTACTATATACAAACTACTAAATAAATCTAAATAGATAAAATTTTAAACTCATCTTTCAGACTTAGACTCACTCAGAACAGACTATCCATCTGACTAGCCACCTTCAAAGTAGAGCACCAGAGCTTGTTTGCCAATTAACTTCCTGAAGTTACAAACTCAACCATTTTAGAAACACATTAACATCTATATTTAAGCTTGTATGGACCACAGTAAAATTTAATTTTGAAAAAAGATAAATAGCAAGCAAGCCAGGAATGGTGGCACATACCTATAATCCTATCACATAAGGCAGAAGAAAGACTGCCTGGACTATAAAGTGAATTTCAATCCAGAATAATATAACCTCAAACAAAAAATTTTAATCAAACAAAAAACTAAAGCAACTAAATCTCCTTAACTGTCTATCAATTACTATTTTCTTTTTAATTTGTAGGTTAATTTTTAGCCTAGCAATGTGAAATAAAGGGTTGTATGTCATCACACTCTACTCTCATTTATTCCCCTTCTCGATGATCCTCCCTCTGCCCCTTCCCACTATTTTAATGTAATATACTTACAGCTTGACAGGCAAAAAGGCACGAGTGGCCGACCTCAAAGAAATATAACACAGAAGCTTTCCTTTATTTAAAAGTTGTCCTTTCCACAAAGTGTAGTTACATTTCTCTAAACAAAAGAAATAAGAGTCCAGTTGCTTGAAATCCCAGAGGGTAAATATTTACTAGAAATGAAAAGTATCTAGAAATAAGTTTAAGTACAAAAGAAACACAGAAGTGACAATGCCCTTCGAGGAAAGGTTCAAAATGTTAAGATTTTAGTTTCAAGTATCTTTTCCTTTTAACAACAAACAAACAAACAAAAAAACATTTCAACTTCAAGGAACAGCCAATCTGTCTAAGTGCTCTCAATAGAAAGCAGAACAAACATTAGTCACTGTCCCAAAGGAGACTATATTAACCCTGGTTAACGTCTCCTTTCTTCTGTTCATTTTGTGATAAAGAAACTCGCAAGGTAGTACTGTTTTAAATTTTCTTTATCAAAATCAAAAACCTATGGTGAATAGAATGCTTTTAAAGTGTTCAATCGTAAATCCCAATTTATCTTTCCCCCCCCCAATTTGAAGTGCTAGAAATTCTGGTCCATCTTCAGAAGCAGTAGCATCTTCTGAAAGGAGACCTTATATGTTTCAATGACCAAGTACTGATGCTACATTATAACATGACCTCACCTGCTTTGTTTCATATTTTTATTATGAAATTAAAACAAAACACTGAACTTAATCTTCCACTGTTTATAACTTTCAACTTATAAAAGTAAAAAAAATAAGACTCTTACCTATGTTTCTATCTGCATTAAAGCTGTTAGATCTACAAATAATTTTTTAAAAAGAAAGGAAAATTATTACTGATTGGAAACAACATGAATGTTAACATTTAGGACCCTGACAAACTGTCTGTGTTTTTGTTGTTGCTGTTGTATTTTCCAGTGCTGGGGAGGGAACCCATCACCTCACATGTACAGCAAGCAATTTAAACTGAACTAAAAGCAAACTGTAAGTTCCATTTCCAATGGAACTCTACAGGAGAGAGCAAAATTCTTCCAAGTAAGAAAAACTTATTCTTTACAAAACTTAGTAAACCTAATTCTTAAGAAGTACTTACTGTTCTATTAATGTATTTGCCAAAATTTATGAGAGCTGCTTTATATTTTAAAAAGTATTCATTAACAGACATATGACCTGTCAACTCTATCTTGAAAATAAGATTAGAAAAAACAGCCTCTCTATATAATACATCTGTTACCCATTTAATAAATATTTAAAATATTATCTACTAAGCACAATGCTAGGTAACAGTCCCTTATCCAAACAATTTACAATCAAATAATGAAGAAAGGTAATTATCAACAAGTACAGTTTATTAAATGATGAGTTTCAAGGGCTACACAAAAAAGACCAAGTACAAGAATTTTAAAAAAAAATTCAGAACACCAGTTGATATGACAGGCTAGCGGAAACATAAGAAACAACTACTCAGTAACAGGAAGAAAAGGAAGTCCAAAAGTGTGGGGTCCTGAGGCAAAAGTCCTCAGGGCACACTCATACTATAGGATAGATGTTCAATGTTTATTTGAAACAATCTGGGCGGTCAACAGAAGGAATTCAAAAAAGCAGGAAAAGAGCCAGGTACTCTCAACATTCAGGAGGCAGGAGAAGGTGGAGCACTGTAATTTTGAGACCAGTCTGGTCTACATAGTGAGTTCTGAGACAGCCACGACTACATAGAGACTTTGTACCAAAAGAGAACACACACACACCAACACACACACACCCACACACACACACCCACAGAGGGGAAAGGGAAGGAAAGGGGGAGGAGGGGGAGAGGGGAGAGAGAGAGAGACAGACACACTGAAAGGTGGAGAGGAGGGAAAGGAAGAAAATTAACAGTCACTACTTTCAGGGATATGGCTCTCATAATTTTAAGTGGTGTGTCTTTTAAAGACCACCTATGAAAAAAAGCCATAATAAATGAGTATGTCAGCATTCATACACATGAAGCAAAAGTGAGAAACACACTTGATCTCTGTTTTGCATGAACTAATACTTGTGTTTCTGAGGACTTATGAATTAATATGGAAAAAATAAGTGCTGTACCACAAGGGCTTGGTAGCTAATACCAGCACTCAGGAGGCTGAGGCAGGATCTTTTCAAGCTTAAACCTGAGATATCTATAGTAAGCTCTAGGCCAGCCTGGGTTATAGTATTCAATACACCTCTACCTCCAAAAAGAAAAATAAACAAAACCACCAGAGTGTTCTTTATCAAGTACATTTGATGTTTAAAAACAAGTACAGGTCACCCTAAAAAATATGCACCATTAAAAAAGTTTTTTAAAATAATTTTAAAAGTTACTTTGAATATGCTTATGAACTCAAAAAGAAAATAATGATCACCCGACTCTTAAAGACTAGGAGTATCTAGGCATTCCACTAAATATTTCATTGGTTCGGGATAGAGCTTTATAGAAACTCAATTATTTATCTATCTATCTATTTAGGTTTTTTTTGAGACAGGGTTTCTCTGTGTAGCTTTGGAAATTGTCCTAGAACTCACTCTGTAGACGAGGCTGGCCTTGAACTCACAGAGATCCATGTGCCTATGCCTCCCAAGTGCTGGGATTAAAGGCGTGCACCACCAACGCCTGGCTTAGAAACTCAATTTTTAAGAGAGCTAAAAAAACAAAATTTCTGTTTGGGGAAGGCAAGGACTCATGTAGTAAAGATGGCTTCAAACTCACTGGACAGCCAAAGCTGACCTCTATGTCCCAAGTGCTGGGAATACAGGCATATACCACAACAACCAATTAAAATTTCACTTTTCCAAACTGTTATATATTAAAGTATATATAAACCTTCAAAGCAAAAAAAGCAAAGGACAAAGCCCCACAACTTAGCTAGGTTAATAAAAGCAAGTTTTAGTTCCTATTTCCATAGTAATGGTCATCCTTCATATTTATAATGAACATGAAAACATCTAGTTAATGTCAAAAAAAAAGCTGAAAGGGCAATGGTAGCTTCTGAACTATTTCTCTGTGTAAAATTGTCTTACCTCAGTGAAGACACAAACTTTGGAGTTTGTATTTCATCTTTGTAAATAAAAGACACAACTGCATATGGGCAAACATGTCTTGGTCTCCGTCTCAGTTCATCAAAGCCATACTCATAAAAGTAATACTAAAAATAAGAAACACAAAATTAACATTTTAGAATAGGCAAGTAGTGGAGAAGATATATTTATTAAAAACCTAAGCACTTAATTTAAACAAGTGTGGCAGGAAAGAACTTTCCTTGGGATTGTCCACTTAACCAAAACAAAAATTTGTACTTTATATGCATTTTATGTACCAGGTATCCCAGAAGTTTACGTCTAAAGTGTTGATAACAGGAATATGCAGTTAACTTCCTAATGAAAATACTATACGATGGAGCATAGGCTAGGTCACCCCAGAAAAGTCAACTAGATTGAAAAGGACAAAATTTCAACCGTCATTTTCTGCGTTAGTGAAAAAGAAAACCAAGAATGACGCAAAGGAAGGGTGCAAAAGAAGACTACAGATGTAAATGTCCAAGTAGACAATCTTATTACTCACAAGTCTCTTCCCTTCCCCTGTGGTTGACACTCATCATATGCTGGAGTTTTCTGACCACAGAAAACTAACTAGTCTATAACTAAGTCCCTGGAAAATTACTGATTTCAATGATTCTCTCAAGATTCTTCCAAAACATATACATACATACATGCATACAAATATATATGCTCTGATTTATTTATAAGTTCTAGAAAACCTACTAACTACACTTCAAGTCTACCAACAACACTACAATCTAAAAGTAGTGAATTGAGGAGGCTCCTGATGCCTTTCATGAATGTAATTTGGTTAAAATCCCTGGCCATAGATCTTCTCCACTAACACATTTCAACAAGAAGCCAACAACTATTTTCCACAAATACTGCAAAAAAAAAAAAAGTTTATGTGCATTTGCCTACATATATGTCTGTCTGGGCATCACTTCCCTGAGGAACTGGAAGAAGGCATCTGATCCCTTGGAACTGGAGTTACAGACATTTGTGAAATGTCATGTAGTATTGACAAACAAACTCAGGTTCTCTGAAAGAGTAGCCAACACTCTTAAGTAATTTGCAATCTGACCAACAAAAATTATGAAGACTATTTTTTTTTTTTTGGTTTGTTTTTTGAGACAGGGTTTCTCTGTACTGTTTTGGAGGCTGTCCTGAAACTCACTCTGTAGACCAGACTGGCCTCGAACCCAGAGAAATCTGCCTGCCTCTGCCTCCCAAGTGCTGGGATTAAAGGTGTGCGCCACCAACAGCCAGCACTGAAGAGTATTTCTAAGGTTTAACATATAGTGGAAGAGGACAAGGCCTACAACTAGACATCTTATGCTACCAAGTAAAACCCCCAGGGCCAATAACAGGTAACATCTTGAGTTGTTGGCCAAAGGGGTACCACAAAACCCATCCAAACATCACAGGCTATTGTCAAGGTCACTGGTTACCCTCTACAACCTGACAGTAGGGTTCTATTGCTGAAGATCACCATGTCATCAAACACATAGAAATTGGGCTAGTGATCAACTAAGGAGCTTCAACCCCTACTAACAAGCATTCATGGTGCTGGAAGATACTATGCATACTACTGGAGCAGAAAAGTAATCATCCATATTATTCAATTCTAAATTTTGACCTACAACAGCAATCTGCCTGCAAGATATGCTAGTGTAACAGTGATACAAATGTTATGGGAATAGCCAAACATTTTAAAACTGGATTTAGCTCAGTGATTCTGAAGAGGTGGTACTAGCAGTGTAAATGTCCCCAAGAGGAAGAAATCCTTGCCTAAAGAGGAAATGGCCAGTGATCCAGAAGAGGCAGCAAGCCCCAGTGTCCCTAAGAAGAAGAAAAGGAAATTTTCTGAGGCACTCGAAGCTGCTGCTAGCTGCACAGAGAATACAAAGAAAAAGAAAAAGTCCCAGAAAGCTTCCCAGGAGGGTTAGAATGGACTCGCTAAGTGGGAGGGGCATACCTTAAGGTAACAGTTCCTACCCACGATATACCCCAATAAAAACACAAAAAAAAAAAAATAAAATAAAATAAAACTGGATTTAAGGCACACTCCATGAGCAGGAATTCTGCCACTGCTAAAGAGGCCAAGAACCTGAGACTAAAGTCATGGGCTCTAGTAAAAACCGACTACTCCAACTGCTGAATAAAACACATTAATAAAATAACTCCTGATGACACACTGCTATACCCACAGATGGTGCCTCACTCAGCCCTCACAAGATTAGTTTCGTGCAGTAAATGGGAATCTAACAGAGACCCTGGACAATTTGCACAGGTGAGAGACTTTGGAGCACTCAGTCCTAAATGGCATGTGATGGGGAAGTCCTGTGTATATGTCAATAAAGCACTGTTGGCCAATAGGGAAGCAAGATAGGACTAGGAGTCCAGGAGGACTCTAGGTAGGAGAAACACAGGGAGTCACCATGTAGCCCACCAGAGGAGTAAGATGTCTGTCCGGTAAGATAAATACTTAGATGGGTAAACACTTAAGTCAGAGCTAGCCAATAAGAAACAAGCAAGGCCAACAGCTTCATAATTAATACAGCGTCTTGTATGCTATTTGGGGATTACAACACGGCAGAGCCCAGGTGACTGGTGGGGAAAAACCAAAGCGGCTGGCAAGGAAAAGGCTTCTCTCTACAGGCATGTCTTTATTAAATTTCTCTCCACTCATGGCCCAGGAAAGAGGAAAGGGAAAGATTGTAAGAGCCAGAAACTGGAAAAGACTCCAAGGAAACACCATCATCTGGCCAAAACAGGACTGATAAACATGAACTCACACACAAGACTTACACAAGGTCAAACCATATAAAAATCCTAGCATGAAGAGGGGAAAGTAGACACAAAGTACTACCCCTAACTAAGAAGCTAGTTTCAATTGATACCGAGAAAATCAATTTTCTCCAATGGAACAACAATGTTATATCAACTCCAGGGTAAGTCCCATGCCTAAGAGTAGCCGTCCAACAAAAAAAGACTTCATTTTTGAATGCATTTGTTTTGGTTTGGTAATTTCCGTCTTATTGGAATATATATTTTTTTGGAAAAAGAAAATGAAGCTGGGTGGGTAGGAAAGATCTGGAAGGAGTTGAGGGAAGGAAAAGAATATATTAAAATATATTGTATGAAAATGTTTAAATAACATGTATTATTTTAATATATATTAAAACAGGTTAACATCACTACTTTTCACATAGAATCCACTGGAGTTACACATCTTTTACAAGCTTATTAAGGGGGAAAGCTTACAGGCCTCAAACCTAGACAAAACTACAAGCAACTAAGGAATACCAAGAGTAAAACTCATGATTTTCCCAGTACTCAGGGGGTGAGCCAAGAGGATCAGGAGTTTGAGGTCAGCCTAAGCTATATAACAAGACCCAGGATTTAAAAAAAAAAAAAAAAAAAAGGCAGTGGAAACAGGAATCTGGAAAGAACTCTCAGTTTCCAGTACATCGCAAGTTTGAGACCAGGCTGGATCTACATGGGACCTTGTATCCAAAAGAAATATATATATAGCCTAGTATAGTGGCACACCTTGAATCCAAGCATTTAGGAGGCTGAGGCAGGAATATCTCAGTGTGAATTTGAGGTCAGCCCAGTCCACATAGTGATTTTTAAGCCAACCAAGACTACATGAGACCCTGTTTCAAAAAGCCCAAAACAAACTTTATCAACAAAAAGCTAACCATGTTCGTACATAGCTTTAATGCCAGCACCAGGTAGGCAGAGGCAAAAAGATCTTTATGAGTTCATAGCCAATCAGCCTGACCTACGTAAAGAGTTCAGAGATTAAATATCCCAAGTCTGCATTCTAATAAATCAATAGAAGAAAATGTTAGGAAATAAGAAAGTCAAGGGGCTATCATTTTTACTTTTAAAAACAAATGGCATTTTATTTTCTAGGGTCCTGAAATGCAGGAAATTTCAAGATGTAATAAGGATAAGGTGATGCTGGTTCCACAGCTAAAAGTGCTTGCTTCCTTGCGTGGCCATGAGAACCAACCAGAGTTTGGATCCCAGAATCTTTTTTGTTGTTTTTGTTTTTCGAGACAGGGTTTCTTTCTGTGTAGCTTTGGAGCCTGCCCTGGAACTTGTTCTGTAGAGCAGGTCTGCCTCTGCCTCCCAATTGCTGGGATTAAAGGTATTCACCCACCACCGGCTGGCTCTTGGTACCCTTTAGCAAGCCAGGTAACTCCAGCTCTCATCTGATGCCCTTTCCTTCTGCCTCCACACCTACAAGCACACTAGAAAACAGACACACATAAATACAATAAATCTTTCACATTAAAATGAATCCAAGTACGTACCTGAGTAAGCTCATAGGCTCTGTATGCCAAAAGGGATGTAATTCTACTGGCATTTTTAGACACATGACATTCATGCTTCGGTGTAGGATCCAAGGCATTTTTATTTAACATAGGTTCTAAGCTTTTCACACTCAGAGGATCATAAATACTCTTTATTTTACCCTAAAATAAAGAAAACATTTTAAGCACCCATTTAACCTTACCTTTACTAAATGCTATCACAATGAAAATACAAGTGCTATTGAACGCTTCACCTACTTACATTACCAACATGTTACTTTTTTATCATCATTTTCTTTGGAAAACAGTTGGGGGGGGCAGTGAGGTAGTTCAGCAGGTAAAAACACTAAACCTGATATCCTGAGTTTGATTCTCAGGGTCTAAAAGGTTCAAGAAGAACTAACGCTCCCAATCCCCCAAGTCTTCCTCTGATCTTTACATACATCCTGTGGCATGTGCACCCACACATATACATACACTAAATTAATAAACATAAAAAGACAGTAAACCAATTACTCTTAAGAGTCTACAGTATCTCCACATACCACCAAATATACTTTTAATTCAAACTCCTAAAGTCATGAGATCACTTAAAATTGAAAATCCAAGTTAAATGTTGTCTTTCATGTATACAAATAAAAGTTAAAATTACCTTCATTATCTTAAAAATAACAACATCGCCCACTGCCCCAGCTTCCAAAGGATTAGCCTGTAAGAGATCTGCATATCTACACAGATACACACCTAACAGAAAGAGAAAAATAATTTGAACAATTAAGTTTTTAATCAAAATATTTCACAATAATAAAAGCAAAACAAGGTATGCCAACTTTTTAAAAGCAAAACAAAAGACAATAGAGATAGCTGATGTTTAACCCAGGGTAAAACATGAAATTAATCACGTTTTTCAAAATAATTTTGACCAGAATAAAACATTTTGAATAGTAATATTTGATCAATTAGAAATATGCAAAATCAGAAACAAAGAAATAAAGTCAGCATTACATTTCAGAAGAATACTAATCTCCTTGTTTGAAAATATATAAAAAAATACAAAAACATACAGATTTAATTAGTGACTATAGGCAGATTACATTAAGAGTTTTAAATGGCAACTTAATAGTAGTTAAGTATAAATGAAAAACAAACAAAAACACATTACCCATGGAAGGGCTGCCAAGAATAGTTATTTTGGACTGGCCCACCTGCAATCCTTTTTCACATATGCTTTGGACCTAAGTAAACAAAACATTTCAGTTGGAAATCACAATAAGAAAAATTATTTATTTTTGGTTTTTCCAGACAGGGTTTCTCTGTGTAGCCCTGGCTGTCCTGGAACTTGCTCTGTACACCAGGCTGGCCTCAAACTCAGAGATTCACCTCCTTCTGCTGGGATTAAAGGCGTGTACCACCACCCAGCAAAACTAATCTTATTTATGCTACTTGTGGCAGATACTCTCACAAACAAAAGAGAATTAAATACATAATTACATATTAATTAAATGCATAAATACAAAAAATACATAATTTTTGTAAGATTTATATTTAATACTCTTATTTTATTTATGTGCAGTATGTATTTGCGTGTGGCAGTGCTCTCAAACACCAGAAGAGGGCAGTGGATTCTCTAGAGCTAGAGTTACAGGCGCTTCTGGGCTGACCAATATGGGTACTAAGAATTGAACTCAGGTCCTCCTGTAGAGCAGCAAGTACTCTTAACCTCTGAACCACCTCTCTAGCCCCAAGCAAAATATTTAGAGAAAGTTAACCACTAAAGGGAAAAAATGGCTATAAGAATATACAGTTAGCTACAGTTAGCATTACATAAAACAATCTGTTTTCATAAAAGAAAATAATCAAGCATGTTCTAAGGGAACAAACAACTGATTAGAGAAACGATTACATTTGAAAAAGAAATTACAAAACATTGTCCTCTGAATCATTTCTTCTACTTATACATCAATAAAAACATAGGCTACAGTAAATGCCTGTAACCCCACATGACTGGCAGAATTCAAGGAAAACCGGATGGATGGATGGATGGATGGATGGATGGATGGATGGATGGATGGATGGATATAGCCAAGCACTGCTGCACTCAAGTCAGGCAGCTCACTACTGCTGTTAACGTTCACTCCAGGAGATCCAATACACACCCAAACTCATGTGCACATACCATACACTTTATTAAACATAAAGATAAATCATAAAAAATAAACAAGGATTAGGGACGATGGCTTAGTGGGTAAAGGCACCTACCACCAAGACTGCCAACCTATGTTCAATATTTTCTCTCTCTCTCTCTCTCTCTCTCTCCCTCCTCCCTCCCTCTCTCCCTCCCTCTGGGAAAAAAAAGTTATCTTCTACTTATTAAATGTATTGTTGAATAACTGTGAAACTCATAACTACAATGGAAACAGTTACCTCACCTGGTATCGATCAACCATGAGGAATGCATAAGATTCTGAAAGTTCCTTATCCAAACGACCATCAAACTTCAGTTCTCTTCTTTTTTCTGTAAACTAAAAGAAATATATAACTACTTAGCATGATTGTTTCATTAAGCTTAGAGTCGGAATTCTTCTAAGAAATCCTCAAACCTATCAAAATAAAAATCTTCCTGTTTTCTGCTATTCAGTGTGTCAATTATATTTCTTCCTGTTTTAACTCCCCATATATATATCTAGCACAAAGTATCTAGCACTTACCAATTTTAGCCAATTTTCTAGTTAAAAAAAAAAAATGACTAGCCGGGCGTTGGTGGCGCATGCCTTTAATCCCAGCACTCGGGAGGGCAGAGGCAGGTGGATCTCTGTGAGTTCGAGGCCAGCCTGGTCTACAGAGTTCCAGGACAGCCTCCAAAACAATACAGAGAAACCCTGTCTCGAAAAACCAAAAAAAAAAAAGAAAGAAAAAAGACTATACCTCCAATCTTTTCAAATATTATAAATTGATGTTGTTATCTTTTTATCTCCCACTCCACTGTATACTGAATATAATTGGTGGTTTAATTTTTCTAACCCAGACACACAGTGGCACTTAACCTTGCCAACCCAGCAGTCTGGAACAGGAAGGTCTCTCAGAGTTCAAGGTCAGTCTTTCCTACAGAGTGGGACCCTGTCTAACAATATATTCCATATTCATCAAGTAATGTAAACGACTGGCTTTACTTTTAGATTCAAACATCTGTATTTAAACTATGGAATAGCAAGCATTTTGTATTTGTATTCTAGTTACCTCTTCAATGATGTACTATAACTTCAGATAAAGTTTCCATATACAATTAACAAATAATCCCTACTAAACCATGAAACCACATCAAATGATCAAATTCTTACTTTCTCTAGAACTAGTAAACAAATGACCTTCAGGAAGACTTTCAAAGTTAAATTTTGGTAGCACATCATTAACTATCTGGTATAAAACCAAATTATGTAACATTTTGCATCTATTGGAAAGCAGTAAGAAACATTCTAAAATTCCACTTGTGTTTTACCTCAGAATTCTACACGATCGTTTTTCCTATATTAAACTCAAAGAACATCTAATTTGTATATGAAATTAGGACTCACTGTCACCTGTTGCCCTTTGTATATACTTTGTCATTAAGAGTTTCTTTGGGGGAAGGGAGACTTGCCCCTACACTTACAACACTTGGAAAGCTCAGACAGGAGAATTACTTCAAGTTCAAGGTCAATCTGACCACACAAAAGAGTTCCAAGCCACTCTGGACTAGCATAAGACCCAAAGTTAAAAAAAAAAATTAATCCACAAGAAAAAATTAACAATACAGCCAACAATTTCAGAAGAAAAAGATAATTTCCTAACAATTTTAGCAGAAGAAAAAATTATTTCCTAACAAAACACATTAAATCTGATTTCATTATCTTTCAATGTAGACATTAAATTAACATGTACAAAATAAAAAAAAACTTGACTACCAATTTACAATTAAGTACTCTTATAGTAAGCTATCCCTATGTGTACAACTTAATTTCAGGATTCTCATAACTACATATTAGTAACAACTTAGCACAGCAGATAAACATAGAATAACAATGAAAGAGATAGAATTTAGGAGAGGACATGTATCTCAGGGGTAGAGCACCTGCTTAGTATGAGTGGGAGGGGGTTTAATTCCTAGTACTACAAGGAAATCATTTTTAAAAATTAAAAAAAAAGGGATTTCCTCCTCAGGTTAATTACATACCTCTTTTTCCAAAATTTCATTGTGTATCAAGCAAGCTCGTCTATAGTTAAAATTTGTTACTGAGGATGGCTCAAGGTAAGATGAATGGAGAATATTTAAAACATCTTCAAATTCTCTAGAGCCCGGAGTTAATGGCTGGAAAAGTGCTAAAATAAAAAATACATATGAATTGTAAGATTATTCTATAATAAATAAACATTTTTCTGTTTTTTTTTTACTATATCTAACTTCAAATGAATAAAAGACATCAAAAGTTACTCTATTTTAGCCGTGTGGCAGTGGTGGCACACACCTTTAATCCCAGCACTTGGGAGACAGAGGCAGGAGGATCTCTGTGAGTTTGAGACCAGCCTGGTCTACAAGAGTTAGTTCCAGTAAAGCCAGAGAAACCCTGTCTCAAAACAAACACACACACAGTTACTTTATTTTATGATGTGCAAGAGCTGTTAAAACTTACTGAGGATGACCAACTATAGCCCAAAGGTAATGGTGTTTGCTGCACAGACCTGAATAACTGAGTTGGGTCCCTAGACTCCTCATAAAAAGCTGTCCCCTACCCTCCACTTGCACACGCATGTGCCCAATGTGCATGCACACCCACACACAGAACTTTTTAAACTCAATGAAGAAAAATTAAGACCTACCTAGACTAGTTCCTTCAGCAATGAGGATCTAGTGTCACACACAAATAAAGGTTCTAATTTTACAAACCTCAGGGATGCTACATAAGGCAATCTAAACTGCTTAAACTGTCATGAGAAGCTACACATGTACTCAACTTGTCTCAATACCTATTTACATTACACTGAAAAAGTACGTGTAAGACTATGGTAGTTTAACAAAGATTTACCATAAACGAAAGCTAAACCAGCATGACAGGTCGTGTCTATGTCTGTAATTCCTATACTTAAAAGGCAGAAAAAAACAATCAAAAGTTTGAGGCAGCCTGATCTACAGCTAGCCAGAACTTCATACGAAGATCCGGTCTCAAAAACAAAAAAAAAAAAATGCAAAATCCAATTTAGACAACGCATCTATAAAATAAAATGGTTGTTGACATTTAGTAATAAAGTTAGAATATGCAGTTTTCATACAGCTTAATTAGCGACATAAAATTTAAACCACCAAGTCTTAAAATGAACGCAGGGCTTTGAACTAAAAAAAGCAGCCAAAATCTTTTTGGTTTTCTTTCTTTCCATTTTTGTTGCTGTTTTGTTTTAGGAGACAGTGTTTCTCTAGTATCCCTGGCTGTTCTGGGACTCACTCTGTAGACCAGGCTGGCCTTGAACTCAGAGATGCCTCTGCCTCTGTCTCCAGACCACTGGGATTAAAGGTGTGCAGCACTTTATCCTAGCCATTTGATGGCTAAGTACAGAGCAAGTTCAAGGATGGCCTGGGAACTTAGTGAGGCTTGTCTTCAAAACAAAAAGTAAAGCGTAGCAGAACATTTGCTTCGCAAGTTTCAATACCAATACTGGAAAACAATAAAAGACTTGGAGAGTTCTAGAGTAAAAACTGAAATACCAGATTTGTCATTTACTGGCTTTGTAGCAGATGATAAATAACAGCCCAGTTCTCTCATTGTAAAATGGAAAACTCCACTTCTAATAACCATTATATGCCAAATACTGTGTAAGGCAGTATATAGCAGAACAAAGCAGCTGGTGCAAAGTTAACACAAATAAAGTTCGTGTGTCTTGTGTTTTCAACATCCTACATTCCATCTAATTTCCTTTTTCCATCTCTGATACACGTTTTCACTGAGCAGACAAGGCTAACCTCAAATCCTTTCTTTAGTCTTCAGAGTGCTGGAAATACAAGCATGTCTTACTACATCTGGCTCAAATTTGTATGCATGTATGAACATGGATATGCTCATGCCAAGGTGTACATGTAGAAGTCATAGAACAACTTTCAGATCATTTTCTCCTACTGTGATTCCAGAACCCAGACTGAAGCTTCCATACATAGCAAGTGCTCTCACTAGCTGAGACAGCTATCTAGCACTGGAATTTTTATAACACCAAATCATCTAATCTATTTGGCTTAGTAACCAAGAATTGTGGCATATGTCTTTAATCACAGCATTCAAGAGAAGCAGATCTCTGAGATATGTATAATGATATCCCATCTCAAAAAAAAAGAGCCAGGCGTTGGTGGCGCACGCCTTTAATCCCAGCACTCGGGAGGCAGAGGCAGGTGGATCTCTGTGAGTTCGAGGCCAGCCTGGTCTACAAGAGCGAGTTCCAGGACAGTCTCCACAACAATACAGAGAAACCCTGTCTCGAAAAAAAACCAAAAAAAAAAAAAAAAAAAAAAGAAAAAAGAAAAAGAAAAAGAAGAGAACAAACAATAATTTGGCCTAATAACCTTAAATTTCTAATGTATACATCAAAAATTTCATTTAGTAAATTTCAAATACCAGATAGGTATGTATAAACTATCCACAAACTAAAAAGGCATACTTTTTTCACTGTAGACAGAATTATTCACAGAAACTGTTATATTCATCATCTCGTTTTTTTTTTCTTTTCCGTTTTTTTTTGGGGGGGCGTGTTCTTAAGACAGCGTTTCTCTGTATAATAGGCAGAGGCAGGTGGATCTCTGTGAGTTCGAGGCCAGCCTGGGTTCTGGGAGTTGAGCCCAAGTCATCTGGAAGAAGATTTAATGCTCTTAAATGCTGAGTCATCTCTCCAGCCCCCAAGACATAAGCTTTTTTGTTTGTTTGTTTGTTTTTGTTTTTGTTTTTCGAGACAGGGTTTCTCTGTGGCTTTGGAGGCTGTCCTGGAACTAGCTCTTGTAGACCAGGCTGGTCTCAAACTCACAGAGATCCACCTGCCTCTGCCTCCTGAGTGCCGGGATTAAAGGCGTGCACCACCACTGCCCGGCGCTCTTTTTTTTTCTAGGTAGGGTTTCTCCTCTGTGTAACAGTCCTGGCTTTCCTGGAACTTAGTTCGAGGCCAGCCTGGTCTACAGAATGAGTTCCAGTACAGCCTCCAAAACAATACAGAAAAACCCTGTCTCGAAAAACAAAAAACAAAAAACAATGTCAAGTGATATATATCCATTCTTTAACCAAGCTTATATCAAAGCATTAGCTCTAAAAATGAAGAGTTAGGCAGGCATTGGTTGTATACACCTTTAATTCCAACACTCAGGAGGCAGAGGCAGGAGGATCTCAAGTTCGAAGCCAGCCTGGTCTACAGAGTTTGGAGCAACAGGCTCCAAAGCAATACAGAGAAACCCTGTATTGAAAAACCAAAAACAAATAAGTAAATAAAAATGAAGAGTTGTTTTTGATTACAAATTGTCCTAACAATATGTGCTAGGTAAAAGCCAATGTATACCTACTCTAAGACAACATATGTGAACATCCTGTGGAATAAATTCAACACGGTTATAATAATTGCAATTGAAAAAAAAAGAGTGTCTTATGAGATGGCTTAGCTGGTTGTGAATGCCTGATGACCTGAGTTTGGACATCCGGAAGCCACAGAAACAGCCAGATTCTGGTGAAGTTACAAGATAGGAGGCAGACAAAACTGTGCCGACGACGTTTACAAGCTAGCTAGTCTCGAGTAGAAAGCAACAAGAGAACCAAGGAAGGAGCACGAAGGATGACGACAACTAAACTAAAAAGGGAAAAAAAGACACTGGAACAGAGTAAGACTACTAAACATGTCCTATAATCAAGTTTGCAGATGTATCCAGTAATAAACTGTCAACTCCGTGAGAACACACACACCTGACCTGCTCACTTCATCTTTTCCATATGCTAGTAAGTACAAATGCTGAGTAGTTCCAAGTAAACTCAATGGTTAAAGTACACACAAGGCAGTACTTTTTTTTCTTTTTTAAAGTTCATATAAAGTTTTTTTTTTTGCTTTCAAAGTTTAAAATCACTATAAAGGCTGAAGCATGGATCACAAAGAGCTGCTTTCCCAAGATGCACTATGTAAATGAGTATGCTACACTCAAGTCATTATATTCTCACATCAAGATGACTTAGGACAGCCACAGGCCCACATGGCTCACTTGTTAACAGTTCCAATCCCAGCAAACACCATGGGGGGGAGGGGTGTCTGTTTTTTAACAAATAAGTGATTTACACGTAGGCACACATGAATTTACTTCCATTTCACAGTATCAGTAAAATTCAGCCATAAATTAGACCCTTTCGCAACAAAACCAGGACAGAATTGCAGAAATCAGGAAGATTTGTCAATCAGAACATTGGCTGTGCTTCTATTCTCACAACAGCAACAAAAGTTTTATGTTGAATACACGCTCCAACAAACCACAATGTTTGCTTTAAATTAAGATTTAGCAATAAAGCACTTCTCCTAGCATGCCCAAAACTTGGGTTCAATCCCAAGAACTGCAAACAAAATAAAAAGAAGGCAGAGCAGGCTCTTGCTAGGCTGGCAAAGTAGCACACACCCATAATCCAGCATTCAAAAGGCTGAAACTTGAGTAATATAAATTCAAGACCAACTTGGACTATGTATAGGGTACAAGATCAGCCAGTGACATGTACTGAGAGAAGACCCTATCTCAAAAGAAATTAACAAGAAGATCCATTCATACATACATTAGCACCATCATGAAACAATCCAAGTACAGAAAAGAGAAACAGATCTTTTTAAACTTGTTTTATAGAAATGATTCAACATTTTTGTTACTGTTACCTCCTACTAAACTCATTTTAAAGTTTACACAGAAAGTACTTTCCTTAAACTGACAACACTACTTCCAACCAATCTAATCATGAACAAACACTGGGCTGGAAAGACAACTTAGTGATTAAGACCACTTACTGCACTTGCAAAGAACGTAAGTTTGGTTGCCAGCACCATGAAGGGCAGACTAAGGTCTGTAACTGCAGGGGATCTGATGCATCTCATCTTCTGTAACCACCTGCAGACAACTCTCCATGCACACACACATAGAAATACATTAGAGACACAAATGAGCCAAACATAAAATTGCATAAATTAACTCTGTAAAGAATGAAAGCTTTCCAATTTAATCCCCAAAGCAATGTCCTACACTGTCATGTCAAAAGTAAGTGAACCATCTCCTAATAGGGGGAAAACAAACCTTACGAATGGAAAAATAATAGAAATAACTGTCTTTAGGCCTAAGCATTTCACATTTCAAATTGAATGATTGTTTAGGTCACAACTATTACTTCTCAGATTTTTTCTTCTATAGCCATTTGTACAAAATTAAAAATACACTATCCATTTTTAAAGATTTCAAGTTCATGTGCTGGTAGTGGCAGTTTAGAAATTAATTCACCCTCTATACATTCCCTGATGATGCTTTATATGTTAAAATATCTCACTAGGAACCATCCATTTCACTGAGTAAAGTCATTATCCAAAATATTTTCTGGATTCTGATAGTCTTTTAAGTATTTTTTTAAGAGTATTTAAGTGTATGGGTATCTTGCCTCCACTGATTGTATGCCACAGCATACCTAGTGCCGTAGACCCAAAGAAAGTATGGTGTTACAATCAGCTGTAAACTGCCATCCAGTGCTGAGACCCAGGTCATGGGGAAGAACAGTCAGTACTCTTAACTGCTGGGCCAGCTCTCCAGTTCCTTCTTCAAATCCCTTATCTTTAGTATTTTATTTATATTAAATATATCTAATTTTAAGCCGGGTGTTGGTGGCGCACGCCTTTAATCCCAGCACTCGGGAGGCAGAGGCAGGTGGATCTCTGTGAGTTCGAGGCCAGACTGGTCTACAAGAGCTAGTTCCAGGACAGTCTCCACAACAATACAGAGAAACCCTGTCTCGGAAAAAAAAAAATCTAATTTTATTTATGCTAGAAAGAATGGAGCCAAAAGACATTACTCATTGACTACAAAAGATAAAAGAAGAGAGGAATGTTTAACACCTGTTGTAAGCCTAGTACTAGGGAGGTGGAGACAGGAGGATCAGTAGTTCAAAGACAGCCTAGGCTACTTCAGACACTGTCAGTTAATAACAGAAGCAATGTAAGTTTTTTCACACAATAATAAAAATAAGTAGACAGGCGGTGGAGATACACACCTTTAATCCCAGCACTTGAGAGGCAGAGGCAGGTAGATTTCTGTGAGTTCAAGGCCAGCCTGGTCTACAGAGCCAGTTCCAGGACAGCTAGGGCTGTTACACAGAGAAACCCTGTCTCAGAAAAAACAAAAAAGAAAAATAATTTTGCTTAAATCCCATAAAAAACATGCAGATGTTTGAATGAACTTCATATGTTTCCTTATTGACAAACTAGTTACACATATATTCCATAAAACCAAACACACATCTAGGATGACATTTGGAGATAATCCAGATAAGGAAAGCGATAGGTACTAAATAATCAGAACTAGAGCCAGATGCAGTGGTGACTATCTGTAATTCCAGAGGCAAAGGTAAGAAAATGATTACAATTTAAGTTCAACTTGGGCTACAAAATGAGTTCGAGGTCAGCTTGGCCTATATATAGAAAGACTGTCTCAAAAAAGCAGGTAAAAAAAAATCAGAACTAGAATTTAAGTGTCATGATACCCAGTTATGACATTGAAACCCCCCCTCAAAAAAAAAATGTAGGTCAGGTATATGGCACATACCTGTAATTACAGCACAGCAGAGGCAGAAAAACTGTGAGTTTGTAGTCAGCCCAGGCCACATGGAAATACCTTGTTTCAAAGCAAAAAATAAAATAAAAACAAGTCAGTCAAGAGTTAAGTTTAGGGCTGGAGAGATGGCTCAGAGGTTAAGAGCACTGTCTGATCTTCCAGAGCTCCTGAGTTCAATTCCCAGCAACCACATGGTGGCTCACAACCATCTACAATGAGATCTGCTGCCCTCTGCTGGTGTGCAGACTAAACACTGTATACATAATAAAATAAATCTAAAAAAAAAAAAAAAGAATTAAGTTTACACATAGGCCCAGTAGCACAGGCCTGTAATCACAATTACTCAGGAGATGATCCCAATTTCAGGACTAGCTTGGGCATCTTAAGACACTGTCTCAAAACAAAAAGTAAGCTGGGCATTGGTGGCACACACCTTTAATCCCAGCACTTGGGAGGCAGAGGCAGGCAGATCTCTGTGAGTTCGAGTCTACAGAGGTAGTTCCAGGACAGCCTCCAAAACAATACAGAGAAACCCTGTCTCGAGAAAAAAAAAAAAAAGTAAAAAGATAGCTAATGACTTAAGTCAGATAAAGCCTTGGGTTCCATCCCTACTGCCACATCCACACAACACACACAAAAGAAGAATTTACATTTAAGCAACTGGCAATAGGTTTAAAAAAAAGGCAACTTCGAGCTTTAATCAAAAGCACACTTTCCAGGCTGGAGAGAGGGCTCAATCATTCAGAGCACTGGTTGCTTTTCCAGAGGACCTGGGTCCAACACCCAGCATCCATATGGCGGTTCACAACTGTCTCTAACTCCAGCTTCAGGGGATCTGACACCTCTCACACAAACATACATGCAAGCAAAATACCAATAATAATAATAATAATAAAACAGTTTCCTCAATTAGCTTGACCAATTTATTTTGTGCCAGTGTAGACCTTCTTATATATACATGATATGCTAAAAATGGAACACTGCTAAGGAAACACATAATCAGAATGTAAGTTTTCTGACTTAAAATTATAAAGTAATTATGACTAAAGTAGCCAATGAATAAGACTTCAATGTATCTAGGTAGAGCACTTGCCTGGCATGCAAAAAGTCATGGGCCATCCCAGAACCACAAGAACACAAAGAATACCAGCTGACTGTGGTGGCAGCTATCTACAATCCCAGCATTGAGGAGGCTGGGACAGGAGCATCAAGTTCAAGGCAAGCCTGTACAAAGGTGGGGCTGTCAGCTACAGTCAGAAGATTCATTTTGCAGTAGGTGACTATTAAAAGCAGAGACTAAATGACTGAGGAATTCTAACCATAAATAGGACATCTATCACCCCCTTCAACACTGGAGAAGGGACACCTAGAATGTACAAGTTGGTAAAGGGCATGCGCATGGCATTTCATTCAAGTATTGTGATTACAAGACTGAGAAGGAAGGGACGATAGAGCTCCACCCCTCTCTGAGGATTTATACTGTTAATGGTTGATGGGGTGGGGGATGATTCTCTTCCGTAGTGTACACTGGGTAAGATGACCAAACTATGAACAACCCTAAGCCTCCCACCCCCAGCCCTCCCCCAAAAAATAGTTGGGATGGATGCTAACTAGGAAGGGAATCAGCAAGGGAAAGGACTGGAAAGGTGGCTCAATCAAGAGCACTGGCTGTTCTTCCAGAGGACACTGGTTAGTTTAGTTTAGTTCCCAGCACCCACATAGCAGCTCACAATTGTCTAACTCTAGGTCCAGGGATGGCAAGCACATGGTAGAGACACACAAAACACCCATATACATATAAATTTTAAAAATAAAGTGTTTTGGGAAACACAAAAGAGGGTAATGGGGTTATCATATACATGTATGAAAATGTCATGAGATCCATAAGCCATTATTGTATACAATATATGCTAATAAAGAATTTTAAATTGCCAGACAGTGTAGGCACACCTTTAATGCTAGCACTCAGGAGGCACAGATCTCTGAGTTTGAGGCCATACTGGTCTACAGAGCAAGTTCCAGGGCAACCAAGGCTACAGAGAGAAACCCAGTCTAGGGAAAAAACAAAACACAAAGCCATCTTGAGCTACATGGAAGAAAAGAAGGAAATAATTAGCAAGGCAGCCAGTGACCAAAGATGGTCTGTGATGAGTCCAAGGTTGATTCTTCATACAATGTGTCTCCATGTGTTCACAAGAGATTTGTAAATGGTTTTTCTACCTAAAAACTTCCTGACTATATTTTAAGAATGTGTTTTGCTGGAGCCGGGTGTTGGTGGTGCACGCCTTTAATCCCAGCATTCAAGAGGCAGTGGTAGGTGGATCTCTGAGTTTGAGGCCAGTCTGGTCTACAGATCAAGATCCAGGACAGCTAGGACTGTTGCACAAGAGAAACCCTCTCAAAGAACAAAACAAAACAAACAGAAAAAAGTATTTATCTCTATATCAATATTGAATGAGCAGTCCTGTTATTAACAAATACACTGGCATAAATCAACATGAACCAAGACAAATGAAACATCTTGCCCAGGTTTACTTCGATGTAGAGAAAAATCATCGTTTTCAAAATCCAGTTATCCAAATCCAATTACTAGAACACCATGACTCAAAAAATGAAACTACAGAGTCAGGTCCAATTCCAGCAACTGGGGAGGTGGAGGCAGGAAGTGAATCCAGCCTGAGCTACAAAGACCTGGTCTTAAAAAAAAAAAAAAAGACAACTACAAATTTTGCTAGAAAAGATGTTCTTTTTGAAACTGTACTACTAGTTTATTCTAAGAACTCTGGAGAAAATACTGTCAAATTCAATTATTAATTTCAATTTACTTTTGATGACATACCAGATGCACACTAAAACATGGCAATGCATCCACAGGCCATGATTCACTATACTACAGAAAATAGCCCAGCCAATAAATACTACAACAGTATCAGTAAAATATGGGTATTCACCATATAATCCCCCCAGTATTTATGGTGAACATAATCTTTCCTCCCAAAATTCTCCCCAAAGGTTAAATATTCTAATTTCACTGGAAACTGTCATACAACTGACCAAAAACTAACTTCAATTCTAGATAATGCCACTGGTGGTGACACAAGCCCATAAACCCAACATTTAAAAGGCTAAGAAAGTAGTATCAAGTCTGGTTTGAGGCTAGACTGAGCTATACAGGGAGCCCCTGCCTCAAAAGGGGGGGGGGGGGAACTTTTCATTTTTGACTGTGGATGTATGTAATGTGGTCAACTGCTAGGCTTCTGATGTTATAACTTCTCACCATGATGGACTAAACTCTGAAACTGTGAGCCAAAATAAGCCCTGCCTCCCTAAATAATAAAAATAAAATTTAGACTATTAAGAATAACCTTGCCGGGGCCGGGCAGTGGTGGCGCACGCCTTTAATCCCAGCACTCGGGAGGCAGAGGCAGGCGGATCTCTGTGAGTTTGAGACCAGCCTGGACTGCCAAGCGAGTTCCAGGACAACCTCCAAAGCCACAGAGAAACCCTGTCTCGGAAAAAAAAAAAAAAAAAAAGAATAACCTTGATACACAGTTGAGTAGTTACAAGTAGTCTATATATATGTTCAAATTCCATCTCCACCATTTACTAAATAATTAAGCTACTTCTTTGTACTTCAGTTTTTTCCACAAATGAGCATAATACCTACCACAAAGGAATCTTGTTATTATAAACAAAGGTTAGAGCGAGGTCCACAGCCTATCAAGTACTATATTGCCTGCTAGTATTACACCACTAAAATGGCAATATTTAGATGCCATACTATTATGATCAAGGACAAATCAAGTCAACTTCTAAGAGCTGGACAAGTGTTATAGGTATGAAACTATAGCATTTAGGATACTTGAGGCAAGAGGACTGCTATATTTTTAATGCTGGCATGCACTATGCAGTAAGACCTGTCTCTAAACTTTGAAAGTCAATAAATTATACTGAATGGTATTTACTTTTAATATTTTTTAACATTAATATCCTAACTTTACATTTTACCAGAAAGCAGTCAAATCTATTACAATATGAATGTAACAAAACTTTTGATGCTGAAAAAATTCAAGATCTGTAAAAAATTTCTTATTCTAAGTCAGATGACCACTAGTACACCAAGTTACACCCTAAACATACTTTTCAGATCTTCCAATCAACGATGCTGGAAGTAAACTAACAATGCCTATACTCTTTTTTCTCTTTTCCAACCACTTGTTCTCTATTGCTCACTATAAGCCTATCATGTGATATTAAGAAAAATGAGAAACAGGCCAGGTGATGGTGCTCGATTTAGTCCCAGCACTTGGGAGGCAGAGGCAAGTGATATCCATCGAAGTTTCAAGGACAGTCTGGTCTAAACAGCCTAAATAGCAAGTTCCAGGCCAGTCAGGACCCTGACTCAAAAGAAAAAAAAGAGTACTTGCTCTAAAGTGATAAACTATGTTTTTCTACTAAAAGTTGAAATTCCAAGAGTAACTTCTCCCAACATACTATACAAATCTGTGGTAAAACAGTGATGAAAGCTCTATCATCTGTAATTCCCAATAATAAGGGTTGGAGTTAGGCAGGAACATTTCAAGCTCAAACCCTGAGCAGGTTAAGGAGATCCTATCTCTACTGTTATTTATTTTAAAATTTTTGATTTCTCCCTATCTTAAACTACTTGAACAACTGCTGCCTGGTGTACAGTTAGATATTATTTTCAGGAGACATGAAAAGTCTACTGTGCTTTCTTAAACTACAACCTCCCTTACAGAGGAGCATAAAACCTATCCCTAGGCAAAATGGAAAATAAAAGCATTTCCCCCAAGGAATATATCAGACTCCACGGAGAAAGTAGCTAGGGTTTATATTCCCTAAGTCCCCATGCCATTTGTAGCATTTTCAGTTTCAGTCAGAGCAACTTCTGGATTTGGCTTATGCAATTTAAGAAACATGCTGCCTTACCATATTTCAAACCAAATCCCAAGGCTAAGCCAGTTAAGAGTGTTTTGGTGTTGTTTTGTTTTTAAGGTAGTTTGTTCACATCCTTAGTCATTTAAAATCTAAAAGATGTCAAAAGGCTTGATATGGGTTGGAAATGTTAAGTCCCCTACTCTCATAATCAGATAACATAGGAGAGAACTTCCAGCCTACTCTACCAATGGTCATTAGGGAGGAGTAACTGTTCCTGTACCAACACACACACACACCTTAACTACACCAAGAGAATTCATTATCTTGCCCTACATCCTAACTTATTACCTCACTTTAAAGAATACTTCTAGAAACACTCCTCAAATTAGGTGGGTAGATGTCAATTTCATCCTCCTCTGCATGGTTTCTCAAGCTATTTCCTTGGCTTTGTCACTTAAATAGAAAGGCATTTTCTTTGTACTGTCATAATCTCCGGTGTGCAAATAAGAGTTGGTTACTCGGATGCAGTTTCCATCTGAATCTTTGAATCTTCACAGATTCAAAAAAAAAAAACTTTGGAATATAAACCATTAAAAAACTGACATGCAGTAAGGCAAGAAGGGAAAAGTTCGATCAAGTCCGGGAAAAAAAATCCAAATTGCTGGGCAGTCAAAGCCTACTTTATCAAAACAGTGTTGTCGCATGTTTCGCAATATGGCTCTAAAGATCTCAAATGTAAGCAACTAACGCTAACTGTCCCTATTTAAAAGGCAGGCTTTTAAAAAAAAAATTCGAAGTTCAAGGTGTAAGTTGGGCGATTCTTGGTCTCGGTGGAACTTCTCCCATTTCGCCCCCAATTAGGGCACCAGGAACCTACCTTCCCATCCTTCTAAAGCACAAGAGCCCCAGGGAGCTTGGAGTCAAGCAGAAGAGCCCTGTGTAATCTAAGGCTTCGAGAGGGAGGGGTGGGGGCAGGAAAAGCTACACATGGCGGTGAGTGACGTGTGACGGGCCAGTGTGCGTGGCGGGGCTTAGGCACTACCGGGGGTCCCTCCTACATCAAGAGAAGACGCCGGCTTCGAGCGCGTTCCGGGGCGGGGGAGACACCACGAGCTCAAGAAGAGGAAGTTCTCCAGCGAGGCAGGCACACACTTGTCCTCCAGCGCGGCGGCCCCGGGGCTCCTCGCACCATGCACGCACGCACGGGCAGCAGGACTTCTCGGGAGCATCTTTGGCGAGGGGAGGGAGCTGCATCAGCTTCTCTCTCTCCCTCTGTCTGCCTTCGGGGGTCGCGCGGGAGGCAGGCGGGGAGGCAACACCCGAGCACCGTGGTTTTCCTCTCTGGGAGCCGCAGCCTCATCGGGTTAACGCTTCCAGCCTGAGCCACTACTTCAGCTTCCACGGGGGGAGAGAGAGAGACGGGGAGCAAAGAGAGAGAGGGAGGCGGGGGCAGCGCTCGCACCCCGGGCGGCGAGCAGAGGGCGAGGCGGCGGGCGCTCGCTCGCGGGCTCGCGTGCGTGTTTACGAGTCTCGGGTGGGCGTGGGGGGAGAGGAGAGAGAGAGCGAGAGAGGGAGAGAGAGAGCGAGAGAGCGCGCGGTCCTAGTGAGGAGATGGAGGGAGAGAGAGAGGAGAGAGAGGGTTCGGGGGGAGGCACCACCTTTCTTTTCTCTGCTCTTCCTGGGGATCTGAAAACTCCGCCTAACGGGCCTCTCGGGCTCTTCGGCGCCCGCGGGGAGAGCGGCCGCGGCCGCGTCGGAGGTGTGCGCGGGCTGCTCGTGGCTGTGGCTGTGGCTCCGGGCGGCTTCGGCCGCCGCGGTCTGCTCAGGCCCCGCGCCGCCGCCGCTGCTGCCGCCGCCGCCATCTTGTCGAGAAGCCTCGGGCTCCGGAAGAAGCGCTGGCTTCACCCCGTCGCCGCCGCGTTCCCAGCTCGCGTCCGTTGAAGAGGCCTCGGTCGCCGCCGCCGCCGCCGCCGCCGCCATCGCGCGGGCGTCAGGAGCTCCGGGAAAGCTGCCGCCCACAAGGTCGACGGGCGTTGAGGGGGGAAGGAAGCGGGCCCCGCCGCCGCCTTCTCCTCCTCCTCCTCGTCCTCTTCACGGCCGGCCCCGTCCGCCCCTCCCGGGAGGCGCCCCGCACTCCCGGGGCTCGGAGACGCCGCGCGCACCTCCGAGCGCGCCCCGGGCGGCTTTTCTACCGGCCCCGGCCACCCAACGTGCCCGCGTCGGGCTCGGGCGGCGGGGGGCGGGGCCTCCGCAGGGCCCGGCTCCGCCAATAGGAGCGCAGCGCCCCGCCTCGGAGACTGCGGATGGACCGCGCCGAGGGGGCGGGGCCTCGCCCTGCCGAGCCCGCCAAAAGGGGCGACTGCCACGCCCGGCCAGAGCGTCGACGCCGACGCCGTCGTCGCCTCAGGCTGAGGGCCTGGGCCCGGCGGCGCTCGGAGAATGTCCTGGGCCCCGGCCCCCGGGGCGTGGGGTGGGGTCGGGTGGGGGGGAAGGGGTAGGGGGACGGACGCGCGGTGTGGTCTCTTTCCGGAACGTCCGCCTTCTCACCTCCCGGGTGCCCTGGGCAGGACGCGGCAGATAAGTGGCCTGGGTTCCGGTCCTTTCTGTGAGGTCCTCGGGAGTTGAGAGCGCCGACCGCTCTCCCACACCCAGGGCGGACCACGGTTCGATTCCCGGCCATCCCTCCTGCCCGCCAATCCAGCTGTCAACTCCGGGTCGGGGCGTGCGTGCCCTTTCCCGGCCTCTGGGCACCAGGCGGTCATGAGTGTGCTCTGGTGTACATTCGCGCGAGGCACGGGCACACAGAAAGAGCCTGTAAAGTAAATGCTGCACCAGGCGGGGAATGCGGGTAAGAGAAAGGGCCTCCAGTGAGAAGCGAGAGCAGGTGGATCCTATAATCTCTCCTGTCCTCTTCCGGACCTTCCGCCTTCCCAGCAGGTCCTCCCAATTCCAGCTCCGCCCAAGCAGACACTTGGTCCTTCCACATAATTTGCATATTTGCATCCGAATGGCGATGAGAGAAAGACCCGTGGCTTTTAGACGCTCTCCCATGGCTTTTTTCCCTATAGCACACACACACACACACACACACACACACACACACGTTATCACCAAGGAAAAAAAGCGACTTGATAGTCAAATGGTTTCTTCCTCCTTAAGCTGTGTTGCTTTACCATCAATACCGACAGTCTATAAACAGTGCTCTCTGTATGCTAGGTAATAGTCAAATCAGTTGAACTCCATCTTCACAACAGATACCAAGGAGACGCTTTTGCACAATTTAAAGGTTGAAACTTGGACAAATTGAGGTGACAAAAGTCAGTATGTTAAACCAGGTCTAATTCCACCCAAACTACGTACACACTGCACCCATTTTTTTTCAAGTGTCTCTGCCTTAATGCGTTTTATGAAGAAACAAGACAGGTTTTACTCAAGGTCTTCAGGCAGCAGCAGGACTCCCAGATCTTCGTTCCCCAGCACCTCAATATTGCTGAAAGAATTGTTAGGCCAAGATAATAAGCTGCAATAAAGCATGACCCCTGTCAGGTGATTGCTTCCTGAAGAGCCTTCTGCGCACAACAGACAATCTGAAAACGCGTCCCTCATGGGTGTGTGTGAGTCTGTAAAACAGGAAAGCGTGCGGAAAGCAGTTGTCAGTGAACAGCTAAGGTAGGTGCTGGGAATTGGATTGAGTCGGATGGACTTGTCTAGCACTCAGAGCCCTGGATTTGGTCCCCAGCACTTCATGAACTGGGCTGGCACGGTGGCACAGCTCCGGAGAGGTAACAAGAGAGAAGTTCAAGGTCATCCTGGGTCACCTAGGGAGTTGGAAGCTAAGGAGAAAACACACTTTAAAACTTCTTTTAAATGGTGATAGAGTAAAGGCTAGGTTTAGGAAAACAATACATGATTGTTAAGTAACTTTTTAAAATGGGGGAAGACGAACTTGGTGGCACATACCTACTGCCAGCATTCAGGAGGTAGAGGCAGGCAAGAGGATCTGTACATGTTCAAGGTCAGCCTGGGCTACCTGGTAAGATCCCTGTATCAAATAAAACAAAACATAGGAGGGCTGAGAATGTGGCCCAATGATAGAGACTTTGAGTTTGCCAGTAGCATTCTGGAAAAACACCACAAAGGTAGGTAGAGGGGGTAGGTAGGTACACAGATTGATCCCCGATGTGAAAGGAGATCAGAAACTCAGACTTTGTACTCCTTATGTGGTAACTTTCTTAACTACATGTTCATTTTTATCGGGTTAAAAGTTAAGTGGAAACTAGTTACATACTGGTGCTCTCATTTAATAATCCACTCAGCGAAAGCCAGCCTTCCTTGTCTATGCATAGACAAACAGAGTTCGATGGGAAAGAATTCTCAAAACTAAGACCAGTGATGTATTGTTCTGACCCAAAGCAACATTTATTTTAGAAAAGTGGTGAAGTCAGGGCTATAACTTATATTTTTAAATTGGGAAGCTCTAAGATAGAATGTGGCTTTTGTTTTTGTTTTTTGCTAAGGTTTCATGTACACCAAGCTGTCCTAGAATTCCTAATCCTCCTGCCTCCATCTCCTTAGTGCTGAGATTACAGGCATGCATGTGCCACAACACCCATCTTAAAATAAGTAAAATGGATAGTAATTTTAAATTCCACTGCATAAAGCTACTAACAGTCAATACTGGAAATATTTGTCAGGCTGGAGAGATGGCTCAGCAGTTAAGAACCCTGGCTGTTCTTCCGGGAAGACCCATGTTTAATTCCCAGCACCTACAGGGCAGCTCAAGACTATAACCCCAGTTTCAGGAGTTCTGATCCCTTCACACAGACATACATGCAAGCAAAACACTAATGCTCATAAAATAAATAATTTTTAAATAATGTGTCAGTTGCTTATTGTGAGATAACAAGAAGACGACTCTGAAGTAAGGAAACATAGTTACTTTTGTCAAATTTACAGTTCAGTGGAGAGTGGATCTAATTCTAGCATCTATAGGGGCAGCTAGGCTGAGGCATAAATATTGGATAAGCAGCTCCCCCTGGGAGGAGCAGAAAATGGGGCAGAAATTTTCTAAATCCCACCCATGTGAGAAAAGTCATAGCAAGATACAAAACTATCCATCTACAGGTCTATATTTGTATATGTGGGGGGACCGTGTGGGAGGAGGGGTACCACCCACATGCATATAGTTCTGAAGCCAGAGCTAGCTCAGGTTAAAAGTGTAAATCCTCTATTGTCTCCACTCCATCAGTAGTGGGAAAAGCAGAAATGCACAACACCAGGGATAATGCTAAACAGTCGGAAATTAAATACTGGGACCACAACTGCCTTTGTAAACTTAGAAACATGTATCTAGTTCAACTCTACATTTTTGTTAATTAATTTTTCTAGCTAGTGTATAAAATAATGGGTTTCATTAATATTTTCATACATATATATCATCACATTTTGCTCATATTTCCCCCATTACCCTCCCCTGCGTCTTCTCTCCACTTCCTCTCTGTTCTCTCCTTCTGTAAAATAGTTTTTCCTGCTTCCATGTGTCTTTCCTTCCTCCCCCCTCACACATGTATGTACACACACATGTTTATCAGGCAAGCTACAGTTTCTCTCACGCAGAATCTGGTAGCACACCATCACATCTGGTTTAGGATGTGGTCCCAGGGACTGAAGCACACCCAGTTTATCCACCGGAAGGGATGCCACCCAGGGCTTCATTCATTCCCATTCATTCCCGGCAAGCCCTCTACGGAGCTTGCTCTGCAGCCCAGGAAGGGACTGGATTTGGAGTCTGGCCCTAAACCCATGGAACTCCTTCCTCAGCCTCCCCGGCTACAGTCTCAGCATGCAGCACCACCGCCAGCCACCACTCCTTGATTTAAAAAGGGAAAACTATAATGGCTCAAGATCACAGCAACCCAGCAATGAGGGTTAATCCCCAGGCTCTGGGTTAGCATTTAACAAAAGGGTGAGGAGGTGGAGGAGGAGGAGGCTTGTGAGGGACTCTCCCTTCTAAGGGTACCACTGTACCTTCTGATCAAGGCTGACAGAAGACACTGTTGCCTTTGTTTTAGAGACGAACAAACTAAGACAAAGCGATGTTGTTTTACAACCTGGTGGTTCCTTTCTGCCTGATGAGACAGGCTCTGTGCCAGAATTTATGGTTTTACTTATCCAAAACCTTTTCCCATAACTCCTGAGCATTGCTTTCAGGCCATAAAACCCACTCTTACAAGTGTGGCCACTGGTGCTTTACAATGGCCTAAGTGACTGCTATGTTGTCTTAGGGCCGGCCCATTCCTGACACCCACAGGCATTGTGTTTACCTCAGTCAAACTCCCTAGACCTTAAATCTTGGGCACTATCTCTGAGTCAACAGTACCATTCTTGTGAAAGAAGCCAGAGGACTTTGTAAGGAATCTCAATGTAAACATGCCTTAAATTGTTCTGCACTAGAGACTGAGTTAATTGTTATCTGAACACTGTTTTCAAAATTGTGCTGTGCTTAAATATGGCTAAAGTAAAGTTATCTGAGCCAAGTTTCATTCTTTTCTCTTCGTGGATCATTTTTTTTCCCTGCCTGCTGTAAAGTCTGCAGGAGAGTCACCCCATAAGGGTGGTTATCTTATTACTCTTACCTAATATATAAGCAACAGAACCAAGTTTCTAACCTCGGTAATTTGCCTCCAAAAGCCCATGCATTTCCCCATATGTCACTTGGCCTTCCTTCAGTACACTGAAGGTCAAGAGCCGTGTGTCGGTGGTGTATAACCACAGTACCATCTATTCCCCAGAAGGCAGGAGTTCACGACCAGCCAGAGCAACGCAGCTACAGGAGACTTGTGTTACCATGTGCACATGCGTGTACACACACACACACACACACCAACGATAGACTATTAGTGGTATAGCTCAGCAGTAACAGCATTAGTTACTGATACACAAACCCAGCAGTTTTACTTCTAGAAATCTAAGCTAAAAAATGTACACAATGTATTATAAATGTTCACGTATATCCATTACAGTGATACTTGTGATAGCAAAGAATTGCAGACAGTCTAAATACCTATTTAACACTATGTAGCCATACAATGGAATATTTTTGACCACAAAAATGGAGTACTGGCACATTAAAACATGGATAAAAACATTACAATGTTATGTTAAATGAAAAAAGCCACACACCTTTAATCCAGCACTCAAGAAGCAGAGACAGGTGAATCTCTGAGGCCAGCCTGATCTACAGAGAGAGCTCCAGGACAGTCAGGTTACACAGAGAAACCCTATCTTAAAAAAGCAAAACGAAAGGTCCAGAAAAGGTAGACCCATAGCAGAGGAAGATTGGTGGTTTGCAAGAGTTTGAGAGAGGGAGGATTAGGAAGTGGGTGCTGTTAAGTTCCGGACTTCTTTTTGGTGATGAACATGTTCTGGAATTACTGATGATAGAATACTGCACAAATACTAAAACTCACTGAACTATACATCTTGAAAAGAATTTCAGGGCTGGGGTAAATAACTCAGTCAGGAAATTGTCTGCCTTGCAAACATAAGAGCCTGAGTCCAACCAGGCATGGTGGTGTAGGCCTTCCTTTAATCCTAGCAGTTGGGAGGAAGAGGCAGGCGGATCTCTGTGGGTTCAAGGCCAGCCTGGTCTACAGAGCTAGTTCCAGGACAGCTAACGCTGTTACACAGAGAAACCCTGTCATCAAAAAACAAAAAAGAACCTGAGTCCAATCCCTCAGAAGCCAGGGTTTTGCTGTTGTTGTTTCTTTTGTTGTTGTTTTAAAGGCAGACTTGTTTGAGTTTATAATCACAGTGCTGGGGGAATAGAAATAGATTAACTTTAATGACCAGACAGCCTAGCCTGCTTGGTGACACCAATTAGAGATCCTCAAAAACAAGGTGAGAGCAACTGAAGAATGACAGCAAAGGTTGCCCTCTAGCCTGAATATACACATACATGCAGGTGCACACACACACACACACACACACACACACACACACACACACACGTTACATGTCAACAGAGAAGGCATTCTTTGTGGACAAAGGCAAGAATAGAAAGGTTGTCTCTTTTCAGCCGCTATTTTTGTTGTTTGTATTTGCTGTTTGTTTTATGGTTTCTTGGTTGGTTGGTTGGTTTTTTGGTTTTGGTGGTGTTGTTTTTGTGATAGAGTGTCTCTGTGTAACTCAGCCTTACCAGAACCCTAGAACCCTGGATTCTTTTTTTTTTGTTTTTTTTGTTTTTTTGAGACAGGGTTTCTTGGAGGCTGTCCTGGAATCGGCTCTGTAGACCAGGCTGGCCTTGAACCCACAGAGATCCGCCTGCCTCTGCCTCCCGAGTGCTGGGATTAAAAGCGTGCGCCACCAATGCCCGGCCAAACCCTGGATTCTTTGCCTTACCCTGCTGAGATTACAGGTATGGACCTGGCTAGTCACTGGCTTTCAATAAACAGATCACCATAAATTCTACCAATGAAAACTTGAAGGAAGAGAAGTAAATCCTTACTTTCAGCGTGCCACCCAGCTGAGCCAGGCCCAGGCTTCTAACCCAGAGCAAACATACAGGCATTATCCCTACCCACTAGCTTTATGGTAATTGTTAAGCAATAATATAAAGATTATAATTTGCCTGGCCTTCTCTAAGTGCTCTGCATATTAACTCATTTTATTTTCTTAGTAGTCCTGTGGGGTAGGGAAGGTACTCACCCCATTTTTCTTTCTCTTTTTTTTCTCATTGTCTCTTCCTTCCTTTTTCTCCACATTTATTTAGTGTGTGGGTGTGGGTGTGGGTGTGTTCACAAGTGTGGCAATCCAAATGTTAGTTTCTGCTTCTGTAGCAGCCTGCCTCTGCCTCCAAAGCAGTTACATCATCACCTGTCCTGAGGTGCCTTTCTCCCATTAGCTCTGCAATGTGTGTACTCCTTAAAAGTGCCAGCCAAGGGGACTGGAGAGGTGCCATAGCAGTTAAGAGCACTGGCTGCCCTTCAAGAGGTCCTGAGTTCAATTCCCAACACCCACACGGTGGCTCTTCTGGAAGAGATGATGCCCTCTTCCGGCCTGCAGGCATACATAGACATTAAGAACCCTCCAAGACCCTACAGAGACAGCTGACTTCACCTCTCAACTTTTACCCTTACGCTGAGGTCACGGGCTGCAATGCATTCTCTCCTTCCACCACGGGGCAAGCTCAGGCTTGGTGGCAAGCATCCTCACCCACTAAGCCATCCCTCCCTCCCCCACTCTCTGTTTTTGTGTTATGTTGCTGTTTATTTTTATACAAGGCCTCACTCTATCATAACTCAGGCTGGCCTGGAACTTGAAGCAATCCTCCTGTCTCTGCCTCCTAAGTGTTGTCTCTTGGTATCTCATGTGACAAGATCTGGAGTCATTCCCAATAATGTTTTCCAGGTGCATATCTTACTTAAATAAACTGGCTCTATTATATGGAAAAATCTAGATTTACCCCCCCAGTATAAATTAGGATGTACCTATTCAAATGTTTTTGCATGATTCGTACAGACTCAAAATGCCCTTTACCACGTCGGAAAAAGTAGATGAAATCATCTGCTAAATGAACCCTAGGCTAGCTGAGATGAAATCAGTCAAAAACAACGAGGAATGATTGTGTTGTGGCGGCTGTCAGATGAGACTCCCTCGCAGTCCTTTCCACGATGGCCATTTCCATCAGAGGAAAGACCCGGGTTTCTATAAACCTCCTGTTGTGATTGGTGGGTTTCTCTAAACAGGTGGTGCCAAGTACAAACGTTATAGCAAGTGTTAGGGGAGGGCCTGCTCAAGGCAAGATGGTACACTACAAAAGTGCAAAAGCTGGTTTCAAATGTGCACAAGTCCTTCACGATGTCTTTACAACAAAGGAGGACAAGAGAAAGCTGTGTGGCATTCGGGATCGGGGCAGATAGCCCATCTCGCCACTCAGCTTGGAAGGGGATGAACACGGAGGAGGAATGGGAAGGAATATGCAAAGAGAATGTTCAAATAAAGCCTTGCCATCCAGCAAGCACATCACTCGCCCTCTGGACAGGTATTTCTTGGAACCCATCTGCTACCAAGCCCCAAGTTGGGTTTCTGAGGCTACACCTGTAAATAAAGCAGACCCGTCCTGACTCTGGTTATACTGTCCCGGGCTTTCACACCCCTCGCCTCATTTAATTGTCACAGCAGTTGGCAGACAAGCATCACCATTTGGGGCACAGGACGAAATGATGCCTTAGGGACCTTGTTTAAGTAAATGCAAGCGGTAAGTGGAGGACAGGACTAGGTTTGCATGTCCTAGTGCCAGTTGTAAGCTCCGTGGGTCTGTGCCGCCGCCTTCTCCTCCTGTCCTTCTTTCCTCATCTCCTTCCCTTTCTCAAGGACTCTGGTGTGGAAACTGAGCCCAGGGCCTCACATCTGCTAAGCTCACTCCCCAACTGTGAGCTATGCCCCACCCCTGTATGCCAAGGGAAAGAAAAGGTACACCACAATGCATTCCCATTGCTCTGCCTCCTTACACGCCATTTCCCTCCCGTGTATGTGTGCGCACATGTGCGTGTGTATGTGTATATGTGTGTGTGCGCGTGTATGTGAGCATGTATGTGTATGTATGTGTGCGCAGGTATATGCACGTGTATGTGTATATGTGTGTGTGCGTGCATGTGTGTGTGTGTGCGTGTGGAAGCCCAAGGACAACTTTTGTGTGTGGGGAGGGAGGGGTCAGTTATCTCCTTCCCCAGTGTGAGCCCTGAGGATCAAAGTCAGGTTGTCAGGCTTGGTGACCGGCTCCTTCCCCTCGTGGACCTCATGGCGACAACTGTTGCTTACAAAGCCCCAGCATTTCCACATTGCAGACCACACTTCTTCAGCTCCTTTTTATTTAATTTTGTTTTTAATGATTCTCAATATTAATGCCTTTCCCTTTGGGAAATCTTGTGTGGGCTTTGGTAAAGGATGAAAATGTGTAGAATGGTAGCCTCTCTAAACAAAATTATTCTTTGGAAGAAAAATCCCCACCACCGTGGAACAAGGAATTCCGTTGTATCCTCCTAATGCACCAAGAATAGGAAAGTTAGAGATTTACTAGACACACCTGAACTGTAGGATGAACTGCCCACAATTCAGATCTCTAGCCTGAGCCTATTAGGGGCAAGAGTTCAGTTAATAAATATAGAAAAGTCAGAACAGGCAGGGCGTTGGTGGCGCACGCCTTTAATCCCAGCACTCGGGAGGCAGAGGCAGGCGGATCTCTGTGGGTTCAAGGCCAGCCTGGTCTACAGAGCCGATTCCAGGACAGCCTCCAAAACAATACAGAGAAACCCTGTCTTGTAAAATCAAAAAAAAAAAAAAAAAGAAAAAAAGAAAAGAAAAGTCAGAACGGTGCGGTGTGGTGGGAAAAGAGTAAGACACCAGGACCTTCCCTTTCGGGAGTGCTGTGAGGGGAACAGACACACACAGTAAGACTAAGACACTGTAGCATAGTGTCTCCTCCCTAGAAGCCCTTTCCCAAGGCCAGGCATTTGGTCTGCATTCTCTTGGGAGCTTGAGAAAAGCTCCTGCTTGATAAAGCCGTCATTCTGATCTCTGGAGGGAGGAACTTGTGGTCCTTCCATTACTGTATGACAGGTGCCTAGTCAAGGTCAGTGCTGGATTCCTCAAGCCCTGATCTCGAGCCACACCCCAGCTCACATGTCCCTTGTCTCCCATTTAGTCCTGTGTGCAACTATACAATATAAAGGTGTAGACCTTTTTCAGTTAAAGGTTGCTGGCAGCCATCCTGATTCACCTGCAGATCGAGTCCCTCTCTCCCTGCTCCCCCCACCCCCTACTCCCACTGACTCCACATATCCTCTTTGGAACCTGAAACCCCTCCCACCCCTCCCACTCCCCTACCCCCACACCCTGGCCAAGCAGGTCTCCAGCGTTCATCCACCCACTAAACCATCTTGACTTTTTATGAATGACTGGTGGGACTTCCTAACAACTTTCTTAAAAGCACAAGCATCTTCATTTTTACCCTTTTTTTTTTAAATAGTGTTTCCAGCAGATTTATAGATGATTTCTGGGCAGACAGATGTCATCAGACATCTGGATTCTTTGACCAACCAGGGAATTTCAAGCCAGACTTTGTTTACCAGATTCAGGCTAGTGCTTCATTATTTGGTGGTTCAAAGTACCAAAAAAGGTTCTGGGGCTTACTTTAATTTTGCACACGTCCTCTCCAATTCACAAAAGCCTAGCAGTAAAAGGCATTTGGCATGACCTTGTCTACACAATAAATGCTAAAACTATTGATTTTAAAAGAACATTGGAAAGTCTCCATTAACTTATAAATGAACAGATGAACAAAGTGTAGTATAACTATAACATGGATATTGTCTGGCCATACAACATATGAAGTGCTTATAAATGCTACTACTTTTGAATAGTGAATAGAAACTGTGCTAAATAAAGAAAGTAGTCACGCCGGGCGTTGGTGGCGCACGCCTTTAATCCCAGCACTCGGGAGGCAGAGGCAGGCGGATCTCTGTGAGTTCGAGACCAGCCTGGACTACCAAGCGAGTTCCAGGACAGCCTCCAAAGCCACAGAGAAACCCTGTCTCGAAAAACCAAAAAAAAAACAAAAAAAAAAACAAAAAAAAACAAGAGGCATAACATGAAATGCCCAGAACAGAGAGAGCCATAGAGAAAAAAAATAGTAGTTAGATTGGTGACTAGAGGAATGGGAGGAGGAGGGGTAGTAAAGAAAATATTCTAAAACTCAGTGCAAGAGAGGAGCCCAGTGGTACTTGTCTGTACTCTCAGCATTTAAGAGGCCGAGGCAAGAGGATCAGTGAGTTCAAGGCCAGCCTGTGCTTTTTACGTCAGCTCTCAGATAGATAGATAGATAGATAGACAGACAGATACATACATACATACATACATACATACAGGCATGCTAGATAGATAGATAGATACATACATACATACATACATACATACATACATACATACATACATACATAGATGAGGGGTAATGGTTACTGTAACAGGGCCCCCAGACCTTAGCACAGCTGACTCCACGATGGAAGTACCATTCAGGCTGTAAAATTCAGCACATAGACAGCATCAGCCACCTGCCAAAACTAAAACAAAGGCCTACTCCATCAAAGTCCATATAGTTCTGGGGAAGTATTGAAATGTACTAACTTTGTTTTTTAGTTCCTATAGTTCTGCTTCTGGCCGACTGTTCTTGTTAACTGAAGTGTGTCAGCCCTGAACATGATCTTTCTGCTTAAAAACCCACCCTGAGAAAGACTCAGGGTCACTGGGAGCCTGAGCACCCAGTGTAGCCTAGTAAATACTTCCTATTGGCGTAAACCCAAGCCCGAGCAGTCTTCTGTGGTGAACACCCCGAAAACACTACCAACAACTGAGTCCATGCACGAGTGAATGGATGTCTAAATCACTGAACTAGAGGGTGTACAAATTATACCAATAAACTTTTTTCAAGAAAAAGAAGAAAATTGATGTAGGTTCACTGATAAGAAGAGAAAACCCCTTTTTGGGTATATTATACAAGTGGATATTTGACTTGCAATTACTGCTTAAATTTATGTTGATTACACAGAGATAGCAATACAATTTTCCTATACCCCCAAAATAAAATAAAACAAAAAACCCACTCTGTCCTACAAATACAGTAATAACATAAAGCAAACAGGATAAGTAAGACATGGTTTAGGTTATTTAAACCAGCTACACCCTCTGCAAGAATGCCACCTACCGTCTCCCTCATTTATTTTGTTGTTGTTTAATTGGTTGGGTTTGTTTTGTGAGGTTTCTGTTTTTGTTTCTGTTTTCCACTTCAGATCTTCCTGCGTAGCTCAGGTTGGCAATCCTCCTGCCTCAGTTTTGAAGGGCTGGGATTACAGGTGTATACTACCATTGCTGTGCTTGGTTTCTCTAGTTTATCACATACCGATGTTTTTTTCTGAAGTTAATTAATATTAACCTTCTTGTTAAAAGTCTATGAACCAGCACTCAGGAGGCAGAGGCCAGTTTGGTCTACATAGCAAGTTCTAGGACAGCCAGGGCTACACAGAGAAACCCTGCCTCAAAAAAAAAAAAACAAACAAACAAGTCTATGAACAAGGTATGGTGGTTTACACCTATGATATCAATTCTTAGTTAAGACAAGAGGATGACCCTGAGTTCCAGGCCAGTTTGAGCTATAGAATGAGATCCTGTTTCAAAAAACACCCAAATAAGTATATACTGTGTGAAACATAAAGTTCAGTAAGTTAACAAAACTTTCCAGATTTATTTCCAAAATGATTCCAAGAAACAAAAGAAAGGAAAGAAGGAAGGAAGAAAGAAAGAGTTAAACCACACATTCTCAAACCAGGCAGTGATGGCGCACACCTTTAATCCCAGAACTCCAGAGGCAGAGGCAGATGGGATCTCTGAGTTTGAGGCCAGCCTGATCTACAGAATGAGTTCCAGCAGCCAGGGTTACACAAAGAAACCCTGTCTCAAAAACAAACAAACAAACAAACAAACAAACAAAAAACCTAGAAAAAAAAAAGAATTCCATTTCAACTTTTTAAAACAAAATTATAGCTGACTGTTTTGCTTTGTTTTTCTGAGATGGAGTCTCAAAGTTGCTCAGTATCCGAGAATGGCCTTAAACTTCTGATGCCCCTGCCTCCACCTTCTCTAGAGTGCTTGGATTACAGGCATGTGTCACCAGCCCAGGTTATGCAGTGCTGGGGAACCAAACCCGGGACCTGTGCATCCCCAGCTGGGGTTATCTGGTTCTCAAGGGTCTCTTTCCAAAATATTCACAAGTTTAAAAAAATTAGCAGTGTATTTTTCCACTCAATGTAATATAAAAGTCCTGGTTAAAAAAGAGATTTGTAGCTGGGTGGTGTGGTGGTCTGGTGGTGGTGTACACCTGCCTTTAAAACCAGCACTTAGGAGGCAGAGGCAGAGGGATCTCTGTGAGTTCAAAGCCAGCCTGGTCTACAGAGTGGGTTCCAGGACAGCCTCCAAAGCTACACAGAAAAATCCTGTCTCAAAGGGAGAGAGAGAGAGAGAGAGAGAGAGAGAGAGAGAGAGAGAGAGAGAGAGAGAGAGAGAGAGAGAGAGAGAGAGAGAGAGAGAGAGAGAGAGAGAGAGAGAGAGAGAGAGAGAGAGAGAGAGAGAGAGAGAGAGAGAGAGAGAGAGAGAGAGAGAGAGAGAGAGAGAGAGAGAGAGAGAGAGAGAGAGAGAGAGAGAGAGAGAGAGAGAGAGAGAGAGAGAGAGAGAGAGAGAGAGAGAGAGAGAGAGAGAGAGAGAGAGAGAGAGAGAGAGATTTGTAAAAAAGAATAGAAATTTGTTGCTAGATAGTTCATGTTGTCAAATTTTAGTATTCCCCAAAGTTCTGAAAATTAGACAATTAAATATGACAAATTTTCTTCTAAGAAGTCTTTGGGGAACTAGCCAAGTTCAAACCAGGTGATTGTTCTGTCTACGGCTTCAATTTATATAAATTGTAGAAACATAACACCAGGCATTTCTCTAATTGAGGAAAATGCGGTTTTCAGTTACTTATCTAGAGGAATTCTATTTGTGGTTAGTGCCATCTGGTGATTAATTCATTCTCTTGAGACTCTGAGTTTCTCTGGGGGTGAAATACATGGCAGCAACGCTTGAAGAATCAGTTTTGCTTTGCTTATTGAAAGCTAAAAAAATAAACACAAACTGCTATTCATTGGCTTTAAGATTGCACAAACCTATCCTTCCTTAGATGTTTGCTCACATTCTTGCCAAAGGTGCTGCTCGGACTCACAGGGATGCCCACCCCTTCCTGCTCGGACTCACTCCCTTCCTGCTCCTTGTTCAGCTATTTCCTCTGAATTGAAATAGTACCTCCTGTTGGGAGGAAGAAAGCTCTTAAGACCCAGGAAGAGCCGGGCGTTGGTGGCGCACGCCTTTAATCCCAGCACTTGGGAGGCAGAGGCAGGCGGATCTCTGTGAGTTCGAGGCCAGCCTGGTCTACAGAGCTAGTTCCATAGTTCCAGGACAGTCTCCAAAACAATACAGAGAAACCTGTCTCGAAAAACCAAAAAAAAAAAAAAAAAAAAAAAAGACCCAGGAAGTTTTTTGGGTTGTTTTTTTTTTTGCTTGTTTTTTTTCTGTTTTTTTTTTTTTTTTTTTTAAACAAGGTTTCTCTGTGTAGCCCTGGCTATCCTGGAGCTCTCTTTGTCCAGGCTGGCCTCGAACTCACTGAGATTCACCTGCCTCTGCCTCCTGAGTGCTGGGATCAAAGTCATGAGCCACCACCGCCTGGCTAAATTAGACATTTTACAGAACTCACAAGCCTTCCCTGAAGCTATACAAGCAGTAAGCAATTGCTCAGACAGAGGAAACCACCAAGGAGCTACCTTTGCAGGTCAAGCAGGGAGTTGCAGGGATGTGGTTTTCCAGAGTCCTTGTCCATGCTGGGGTAGGCTTTCCCATGATGCAGCTGTCTTTGAGTCACCCGTATACATGTAAGTTACCCCAGTAAGGAGCTGGGGAGATGGCTCAGCAGTTAAGAGCCCCGGCTGCTCTTGCAGAGGTCCTGAGTTCAACTCCCAGTACCCACATATAGTGGCTCACAACCCTCTGTAACTGTAGTCCCATGGAATTCAATGCCCTCTTCTGGTGTACAAATATACATGCCTACAAAACACCTATATACATAAATTACATCAATAAATAAATCTAAAAAAAAAAGTAACCACAGTGAACTCATTGGTTCACCTAGTCAGACGTCAGTGGAATGTTTCCTTGGTCTATCATCAGTGTCCTAGCTACGATAAAAATAATGTTTGTTTTTCAGTGGAAGTGAGTTCTTCACTGACTTATCTCGTTTGGTGTCAAATATCATATGGCCCATAGTATTATAAGTTTTTTTTATAAATACAATGGACAATGTAAGACACTAAAGCCCATAAAGTTTTGTTTTAAAATTTATTGTACCAAGGCCGGGCAGTGGTGGCGCACGCCTTTAATCCCAGCACTCAGGAGGCAGAGGCAGGAGGATGTCTGTGAGTTGGAGACCAGTCTGGTCTACAAGAGCTTGTTCCAGGACATCCTCCAAAGCCACAGAGAAATCCTGTATCGAAAACCTCCCCCCGCAAAAAAAATTTATTGTACCAAATATAATACTAAGAAATATATGAGAGAATGCTTAGAATTATATGTATGTATGTATGTATAACTGGGTAGGAACGGGAAGGCAGCAGCTGATGCGGAGGCCATGGAGGATGCTGCTTACGGGCTTGCTCCCCTTGGCTTGCTCAGGCTGCTGTCTTAAAGAACTCAGGACCACCAGCCCAGGGATGACACCACCTACAGTGGACTAGGCCCTCTGCCATCAATCACTAATTGAGAAAATGCCTTACAGGTTTGTCTGCTGACACCTCAATCTTCTGAAGGCATTTTCTCGTTTGGGGTTTCCTCTTTTCAGATGACTATAGATCGTGTCACGTTGATACAAACCTAGCCGTCACTTAAATATTTAAGCTTCAGAAACGATTCAAGAAAACTTTCACTCTTCTGCTGACAGACACTGGATGTTTATGTCTCCTCAAAATTCACACGTTGCACCCTAACCCCTGATGTTATGGCGTTTGGAGGCAGAAGCTGTGGAGGTTTGCATGAGAATGGCCCCCATATGTGGTGATATTTTGTTTGTGCTCTAACAAATAAAGCTTGCCTGGAGATCAGAGGGTGGAGCTAGCCACTAGTTAACCATAGAGGTCTGGAGGTCTGTACAGACAGACAGGAAGTGATGAGGCGGGGCAGAGACAGGAGCTGTCTCCCCTTTTCACGGAGAAGTTGGTGAGGTAAGGTGTGGCTGTGGCTTGCTCCTTTGTCTCTCTGGTCTTTCAGCATTGACCTCTATATCCGGCTCTGGGTTTTTAATATTAAGACCAGTTAGAACTTGTACAACACTCATAGGCTCATAGACTTGAATTCTTGGTCCTAGTTAGTGGAACTGTTTGAGAAGGATTAGGAGGTGTGGCCTTGTTGGAAGAGGTATATTACTGGGGGTGGGCTTTGAAGTTTAGGAAAACTCCAGGCCAGACCCAGTCTCCCTCTGCCTCCATCTTGCACATCAGATGTAGGGGTACTCAGCTAACTACTCCAGTACCATGAGGGTCACAGACTAACCCTCAGCATCTGTAAGCAAGCCCCTAATTAAATAGCTTCCTTTTATAAGTTACCCTGGTCAGGTGTTTCATCATTGCTGTAGAACAATAGCTAAGTCAGGAGGGGATGAGGGCCGCGAGAGTGAAGCCCTCAAAAAGGAGAATAGTGCTGACCTAGGGCTGACTGCTGTGCTTTTCTGATCTTCAGCTTGAACCCCAACATCAGCCTCTGGGCCTTTAATTAACCGTGCTATAGAGAAGACCTGGGAAATGCTATCTTCTAGGCAAGACATGGCTACGGCAGTCACAAACTCATAGCAGCTCCATGTGTCTGCGCTGGGTCAATACAAGAATGGGCCTGTCCATAGTTAGGCACCGAGACAGGAGGGACTCAAGGGGACCTAGCCGTCACTGCTGAACTTTTTTGCTACTGGTAGATTTATGGAAAGAGAAAGTCAGTGCTTTCAGTTGACTCCACCAGGCCTCAATGGATAGTATCAACCAGTAGCCACACACACGGCCTCAGTTATACTAAAAAGGTCACAAAACAAAAAGTTATAAATCTGGGAAAGGGAGCAGAAGGGGTATTGATAGGGATTGGAGGGAGATAAAAGTAGGGGTGTAATCAGAACGCATTACATACTTGTCAAAGAAAACAAAAGCTCCATTATTTGTAAACCACTGAGTGGTATCCTGTTGGAATATCCTGAACAGACTAAGACATCTGTTCCCTTCCTACCAAGTATAATGAAATGGTGTTTCAATGCCACAAGTACCATTACTCACGCCTTTCCTACAATACTCTGGGAAATAGACACCCCCCAGGGGAAACATCATGGAGACACATGACACATACCTCAGGTGAGGGTCACTAATAGTTACTTCCACACCTCTCCCCACACATTTTTGAGTGACATTTCAGCAACCTGAGTCATTTGGAGCTGGCACCCACTTAACTACATTCATTCAACAATTTAGCAATCAGTTATTGAACAACTTGTGCTTGCCAAGACACAGGAGGCAGAACACGGGATACAGTTTCTGCTCACAAGTACACTCAGGCAAAGGGGACAGCTAAGGCCATCCTACAGAGGAGACGCCTTTAATCCCAGCACTTGGGAGGCAGAGGCAGGCGGATCTCTGTGAGTTCGAGCCAGCCTATTCTACAGAGCAAATGCCAGGACAGTTTCCAAAGCTACACAGAGAAACCTTATCTCAAAAAAACAAACAAAAAACAAGGGGCTGGAGAGATGGCTCAGTGGTTAAGAGCACTGATTGTTCTTCCAGAGATTCTGAGTTCAATTCCCGGCAACCACATGGTGGCTCAAAACCACCTTGAGTGAGATCTGATACCTGTAGACAGAAGGCTGTATACACAATAAATAAATAAAATATTTAGAAAAAAACAAAACCCAAACCAGCTAAAGATAACAGAACATTTAATCACTGTCAGCCCAGATACAAACCAAGATTGTACTAAGTGTGGAATTCTCAAAGGGGACAGAAGAAATTAGTGGTGGGCTGGGGACAGATTAAAGGTAGGACTTTCACTTGGTATTTACAAGATCCTGGAACCAACCCCCAGCCCAAGGGAAAAAGTTACTAAAGGAAGTTAAGCTACTGTTGATCCCCCCCCGCCATGTTCTTTCCTGCAATTTAGAATTCTGAGAGCATTAAGTAGTAAACCATAAAATGAGCCTGTGAGATACTTTTAAAAATAAGTTCAAAATACAGGGCTGAGTGATAATGCGGTACTACCCCACTGCCAACCTTACTTGCCCCCCACCCCCAATTCACATTTCAGGCTATAAAGACAGCAGGTTACAGTTTAGAAATGTGTCCCTGTGAGTGCAGGTGCCTGTGGAGGCCAGAAGAGGCCAGGATACTCGAGCTGGAGTTAAGTTGCAGGGGCTGGTGAGCACCCTGTGTGTGTTCTGGGAACTGCGCTTGGGTTCACTGGGTGCTCTTAACTGCCAAGTCACTGCTCCAGCCTCTGGAGTGTTTTAACGGGAACCCACAGGCTCGAAAATCTGATGCAGGGCTGGGGAGTTGGCTCAGTGGTTAAGAACATTTGCTCTTCTTACAAAAGATCCGGTTTCAATTCCCAGCACCCTAGTGGAGGGAGGCTCACCACCTCCTCAGGCACCAAGCATGCACATGGTACACAGGCATCCATGCAGGCAAAACACTCAATACATCAAATAAAACAAATCTAAAAAAAGTATTAAAAAAGAAAGGAAATCTGATGGAGCACAGATATAAAGGCAGATAAGACTAGACTCAGGCTGTATCTGGTGCAGGATCATAGGTCATAATTGCACACATAACATTTGTTTATTTTGTGGTGTAACACTCAACCACTGAGCTACACCTCTAACCCATATACCTTTTAGACACACAGTCCTGTTTTTATGAAAAAATAGTTTAAACATCTCCAAAGATGAAATGCAAATAGCCACTTGGAGAATGCCTGAGGTATTCCTCGAAACTCTAGATTCGAGAACAGAAACTAATACTAGAGCACACACACAATTATTCCAGCAGAGGGCAGCAACACATCACTACGAAGTATCAAAAACTAGCTTTTCAATCGTGCATATACACATACAATATAAGACATGTTATATATGTATATGTATGTGTGATATTTTAAGCAGATTCTCATGCATCCCAGGCTGGCAGTATTTTTAAATGTTCCAGGAAGCCAGCTGCAGCGACACACTCCTTTAATCCCAGAATTCAGAAGGCAGAGGCTGGCAGGTCCTCTGAGTTTGAGGACATCCTGATTTAAATAACTAGTTGCAAGCCAGTCAAGGCTAAACACCCCGTGATGAGAAGAGCTACATGAATACATGTGTGCTTGTATGCCTGTGTCTATGTGTGTGTGATTTTTTTATTATAGTAATGTTGGTATTACTATCACAGTACTCATATTTAGGCAGAGCAGGACTCTTCCCAGAGCTCTGAGCTGAGTGCAGCTCTCGGACAGGACCTGGAACAACGGCGAGGGGTAAAGCTAAGTTACAAAATCCACACTGTTTGCCTGTTGCTTATGAATTATATATGTGCAAACAGTCATGATTTAAGGTCCAAAAGGATTCTTTTAAAAATCGATTTACTTGTGTGTGTGTGTGTGTCCGGGCACATATATGTGGACACCTTGCAAGAATGTGTTCTCTCTTTGCACCATGTGGGTTCCGAGGTTCGAACCCAGGTTGCCAGGCTTGGCAGCCAGCGCTTTTACCCACCGAGCTGTCTTACCCACCCGAGATTCTTACTGTTTCCTGGGGCTGGCACCGAAGGCTGTGCGTGCTGGGACTCTATCATGTGCTACGTGGGCAGCCCTCTTTTGACTCAACAAAAACCTGTTGAGGGCAACCACGGCAAAGATGGGGAAACATTTGAACACACTAAAAAAAAGTAAGTATGGCCGGGCATTGGTGGCACACGCCTTTAATCCCAGCACTTGGGAGGCAGAGGCAGGCGGATCTCTGTGAGTTCCAGGCCAGCCTGGTCTACAGAGCGAGTTCCAGGCCAGCCTCCAAAACAATACGAGAAACCCTGTGTCGAAAAACCAAAAAAAAAGTAAGTATAACGGCCTAAATGTCCACGAGGCCGTTCTCAGAATTTCCAGCCATTAGGGAAACAGAGAGACCCTATGAGATGTGATTACATGCCTCTCAGAACAGTGAGAAAGAGACCAAAAACATGGGACAATTTGGTGTATTGTTGGGAATGTAAAATGACATAGCCACATGGAAGACAGTTCGGACGTTCTTGTTTTTTTTTTTTTAATTTAAGTTAGAAACAAGCTTGTTTCACATGTCAATCCCAGCTCCCTCTCCCTCCCCTCCTCTCTCGCCCTCCCCTCCAGATCCCCCAGTCCCCTAGACAATCTCCACTCCGATCCCCTGGGGGGGGTGTGAGGCCCTCCATGGTGGATCTCCAGTGACTGTCATTTCATCCAGGGCAGGGCCTAAGCCCTCCCCCAAGAGTCCCGGCTGAGAGAGCATCCCATGGACACTTCTTGTTAAACACATACTCCGGGTATAGAATCCACCAACTGCACTCCTAAGTGTTTCCTCTAGGGAAAGGGAAAGTACAGGTCTACAGCAATACTGGCTTACAAATATCCATAAACACTTTACTTAGCCGGGCGGTGGTGGCACACGCCTTTAACCCCAGCACTTGGGAGGCAGAGGCAGGTGGATCTCTGTGAGTTCAAGGCCAGCTTGGTCTACAGAGCGAGTTCCAGGACAGCTAGGACTGTTACACAGAGAAACCCTGTCTCCAAAAACCAACCCACCCCCCAAAAGAAAGCTTTACTTGTCAGTCACCCAACAGGGAATGAGCAAACACACCACATAGACAGACAGAGGACTGTTACCCGTCTATAAAAGGGATGCAACACCGATACAGGTGACAATTCCCAAGAACACTAAAAATGTGACGAGGGAGAAAAGCCGGGCACAAAATGTATCTCCTGCATTGTTTCTATTACAGTAAGCCTACGAACGATCCGAACTCAGTGCCAGGAGTGGGTGGGAGTGAAGAAGTAGGTGGGGACGTCTGGAAGGGCACAGGGGACCCTTTAGGGATAATGCGAGCCTTCTGTGTCCTTACTGTGACTACAGCTACGTGATTCCAAGCATTTCTCTGAAGCTGTTGGGTAGTCACTTACCACGCGTCCCTGTGATCATGTGTAAATTGCATTTCTATAAATGTTATTTAAAGTTACAACTAAGCATTTGTCTGCTACAGGATGGGACAAACCAAATGTTGACTAGACATCTAAGACAGCCTGTATCCCACTTGATTTTTGATGGGAAATCCCAGTCTAGCATAAGCAGACATCCCCTGGGTCCAATCTGCAGCATCTTCCGCATAGCCCTGGGGTACTTCATAACTGAAACTTTTATCAGGATAGTTGTAAACAGGTAGCTGTAATAGTTAACATAAGGAAACCCAGATCCTATAAGCCCTCTGCCCCCTTTCTCCCTGTGGAAACAATTTGCAGAATGTCACATCCAGTTGTTGACATGGATGGAATCTGCCAGTCACATTTACATTTCTTTATTCTCGCCTACACATATATTATGTATGATTTATTAAAGCTCGCCTGACGATTCAGAAAGCAAAGCCAGCCTCAAGCTGTAGAGATCAGGCAGTGGTAGTCCACACCTTTAATGCCAGGGCTTGGGAGGCAGAGGCAGGTGGATCTCTGTGAGTTCAAGGCCAGCCTGGTCTATAGAGTGAGTTCCAGGACAGCCTCCAAAGTTACAGAGAAATCCTGTTTTGAAAAACAAACAAAAACAACAACAACAAAGTTGCCCTCAGGTGGATACATATACACATCTGCAGGCACACCTGCTCACAGTCTCTCTCTCTCTCTCTCTCTCTCTTTCCCTTTTTTCCCCTCCTTTCTTCCCTCCCTCCCTCCCCCTATCTCTCTTCTCTCTCTCCCTACCTCCCTCCCTCTCAAATACACACAAACATACCATACACACAATAACTAAAAAACAACTATTCTATCATTTTAATGTTGAAACATAATATGGGATTAAAGGCGTGCGCCACCAACGCCCCGCTGGAAAAGATTTCTACAAATAAAACTACCATGAGTGAGGTGAGAAATCCACTGGGTGGGTTTAAAAGAAAACAAGATATTGCAGAGGAAAATGTTAGCAGAAAAGGCAACATAAACTATCAGAACACAGAGGACAGTTGTTGTTGTTTTTTTTTTTTAATGAAAAGAGTTGAGCCATGGGGCAACTTTAAGTACCTTCATACGCATGTAGAAACAGTCTCCAATGGAAACAGGATAGGAGAATAGGAAAATAATAACATGAAACAGTGAATAATTCCAACCTCTAAACAGCCGACCCGAGAAGCTCAGGAAACTACATACTCAGAAGCAGGATGAAATGTATCGAAGTGGGCTGTGGACAAGCGATTCAGAGAACCTGGCTGGGTCCCCGTAACCCACATGGCCGCTCACAACCACCCGTTACCCCATTCTAGGGGATCCGATGCCCTCTTCTGACTGTTGCAGGCACCAGACATACACGTAGTACACATACAGATAGACGCACACACAAAATAAATACAAATATAAGAATAAAAATAGACAAATTCTTTGTACCACATCATGGATGTTCATGAGAGACGCTAGATACTTTTTATTTTATATTCTTAGGTTCTCCTTTGGAGTTCAGTAACTTGGAAACAGTTAAAATATTTTTGGTCTTTATGATTTGTTAAGTAGAATCACCCTAGTGTTTAGGGTGTTCACATCTGTGCACTGTTTTTCTGAGCCTATGAGGGACATCCCTGAGGCTGTCTCTCCACACAATGCTGTCATGTTCAGATTCTATACATCCTTCAGCAGTGCATTCGTGAAGGTTTGGTTTGCATGCAGCTGTGTCCAGATGTGAGGTCTTGGGAAACTGATTGGATGAGGAAGGGGTCTGATCTTATGAATGGATTTATAGATCAAGAATTTTTGCCCGGCGGTGGTGGCGAATGCCTTTAGTTCTACTCGGGAGGCAGAGGCAGGCAGATTTCCGTGAGTTCCAGGTCAGCCTGGTCTCCAGAGCGAGTTCCAGGACAGCCTCCAAAAGCTACAAGAAACCCTGTCTCAAAAACCAAAAAGCAACAACAACAACAACAAAAAGAATTTAAAAAGGTTTATTAACCTGTTTGCACATGTCCGCGAATGTGTACAAGTGCATGTCCCTGTGAGTGCAGAGAGGCCGGAAGAGGGCACTGGATCTCTCAGAGCTAGAGTTGCAAGCATTTGTGGGGTACCTGGCTTGCTTTGTGGGACTGGGGTCTGAACTTGAGTCCTCATGATCACACAGCAAGCACAGCAAGTGCTCTTAACTGCTGTGCCATCTCTCCAACCTGGATTTTTTTTTTTGATACAGATTGTTTAAAAAAATTGTTTTTAAGATTTTTCACATGCATGTCTATGCACTGTGAGTGTGTCTGGTGCTTGGCAAGGGTCAGAAAGGAGCATCAGTCCACAGAACTGGAGTTACAGACATTCATTCGTTAGCCACCGTGTGGACACTGGGAATCGAGTCTGGGCTCTCTGAAGAGCAGCCAGGGCTCGTAACCGCTGCTAATTACTAGAACCTCCCTAGTTCCTTGAGAAGGTTCTTGCTACATAACCTTGGTTTACCTGGGACTTGAAATGTCATCCAGGTTGGCCCTGAACTCACACCTTTTCCTACCCCATCTTCCAAACGCTTCACCATCATAGGGTTTTGTTACCGGCCCTGGTTTGGATTCAGAATTTTTTGTTTGTGGATTTTTGGCTTTCTGAGACAGGGTTTCTCTGTGTAGCCCTGTCTGCCCTATCAGATTTTTTTTAGTTAAGTAAGCATACAGAGTAATGACATTTTCATATCCTCTTGTCTTTCTTCCCAATCTCTTCTGCTTTCATGTCACAAGTATTTGGGATTAGATTCTAATGTGCTGTCAGAGTTGGGGTACCTTTCAGGGGCAGAAGCACATGACTGGGAATGTGTGTGCCTTTGAAGGTATGTTCTGTACCCGGGTTCTTCCCATCCCCCCTGACTTCCTGTCTCCCCTGACTTCCTGTCTCCCCTGACTTCCTGTCTCATCTCCCATCTTCCTGTCTCCCCATCTTCCCCCATCTTCCTGTCTCCTGCCTTCTTGTCTCTCCCCACAGCCACAAATGTGCAGCTATTCTCAGAAGTTGAGTTTCGATTTCTTTTTTTCATTTTTTTTTTCAGGCCTCTTTGCAAGGGTACCCAAGCTGAATTTGCACCGAGGCATCAGCTGTGGTCACTGCAGTTCCAGCGTCTCTGCCAACAAAAACGCACTGAGCCATCTCCAAGTTCGAAGCATTCAGCAAGCAGTAGCAAGGCAGAGCCACCAGAAGTGAACACCGAATTTCCATGACAAATATGGAAATGCTCAATTAGCCGGTGGAGCTCTCTTCTGTATTTCTACATGGACATATATATACATACATACAGAAACATGTATATATGTATATGCAGCAACACAAATTGGAATAGAATGGAACCTGCCTCCTGTTGGCGGAATCACCCCAAAGGAATGGAGAGATCAGTAGCTGGTACAATAATCAAGGAATTGTTGCAAAGCCAACCTAAGTGACGCCAAGTCAAAGAATCACGTATCCACTAAACTACAGCACATTGAAGAAAAAATAAAGTACCTTTCAAACCTTCACAAAAAAGAAGAAAAATTGACTTTCGATGTGATGGCCTACAAGTACTCTTTTCTTTTGTCATGGAAACTAGCTGCTTCGGTTTCCCAGAACTCTCAGTTCCAACATCTATTTACTTATTTATGACAAGAGTTTCACATAGCCAAATCTGGGCTATAGCCTTGAACTTCCGCTCCGCCTCCCTGGTGATGGTTTTATAGGCGGGCGCCAACATGTGGTGTTGGGGACTGAGCTCATAGCTTTGTGTATACCAGACAAGCACTCTTCCAACTGAGCTACAGCACTAAGCCCTGTTTTTTTGAGACAGAGTCTTATTCTATGGCTGAGGCTGGCCTTACACTCATAATCCTCCTGCCTCAGGTTAGTATGGTTTTTTTTTCTATTTTTTTCATACAGCTGCAGCTTTAGGCTCTGCATTGAGATTAGGGGGTTTCTGGCTGGTGAATTATTTAGCTTTATCTGGTTCAGAAGGTTATTTTGTGTCTGTTCTTGAAAGGCGTTTTAGCTTAGAAAATAATCCATCCGCAATGACAAGAAGAAAACACAAAATTTGTTGTTGAGAATTCTGAAGTTCTTCATACCTTTGAACCCGACAGGAAGATGGGATGCACGTGACATGACGTGAATGATGGTGATCATGTACATACATGTTTATTACGTCACACAAATATGTGCCAGGCATTAGTATCTGGACAAACCAACCAGAAGTTTCAGGTAAGAAGCGCATCGATGATGTTCACAGAGATGACAGAGGCATCTAAGAATCAGCAAAGAATCCACGAGAGTATCTGACTTATTGCCTAGGTACTGTGGTTAAAGTAGCACCTTTAACCCTCCCAGCAATCTTTGGCAACAGTTATCGCCCCTAGGTAAGGAATGCCCGAAGAAGGAACCACTCAATCAAACTGTCAGTGTTTAGAGCGGACACGGCCTTCACTTCTGCATAGCAAAGCTCCAGGCACAAGAAGAATGGAAGAAACAGGGGAAAACATTCAGCAAGAGCTACTCGGTGGCATCGCTCTCCTCGAATTCACAGGAGGATTAGAAAACAGGGTGTCCTCCAAAGAAAAGAACAAGACAGAAGGAGATAAAAGGGACTTGCTAGAGAAGTAAAACCAGGGGCCGAGGGTGTCGTTCAGTGGTGGGGTGCTTGCCTAGGTCACACTAGTCCTGCGTTCGATCCCAGTGCTGACAAACAAAAACATTTGAGAAGAAAAGTGTCGGATTACCCAGAAAGTGTACACCTATAGTCCTGCAACCCAGTGTCAGCAGGGTTGCCACAAGTTCAAGGTCAGCCTGTTCTATACAGCCAGTCCCAGGCCAGCACGGCCTAGAGGCCCTGTCTCAAAAGGACACACACACACACACACACACACAGACACAGACACACAACCGACCCAACAAATCATAAATAAAATCCAAATTCTCTTCATTGAGAAGGCTCCTAAAATATGTATGAGCATATCACAATAAATAAGAGGCTCAGGCCGCTTTCTTTTAGCATATACTAATTGTACAAAGTAATGGGTTTCACTGTGACAAGCATTTTGTGTATGCCAATGTTCTCAACTCTATGACGATTACAGGTTGGTGTCAGGTTGGGGTTCTTCCTCCACTGCTCTCCACCTTAATTTCAGGATCTCTCTCTCTCCTCTCTCTCTCTCTTATTATGTATACAGTGTTCTGCCTCCATGCCAGCAGAGGGCACCAGATCTCATTACGGATGGTTGTGAGCCACCATGGGGTTGCTGGGAACTGAACTCAGGACCTCTGGAAGAGCAGCCAGTGCTCCTAACCTCTGAGCCATCTCTCCAGCCCCCACACAACAGGACTGCTCATTCAATCCGTAATTCCCCATACTGGCTAGTCTGGCTGGCAAGTGAGCCCTTGGGATCCACTTATTTCCAAACCCTCCCCAGGTGCTGAGGAACAGACACTGCTGTGTGCTCACCTCCTGACTTTATGTGGTGCTAGGGATCTGAACTCAGGTCCTTATGCTTGTATGGCAGGCGCTTTATCCACTGAGCCAACTCCCCTACCCCTTCATTGACATTTCTACAACCACACGTGTGTACGTGTACGTGTGTGTGTATGTGTACATGCAAGTGGTGGCCAGAGGACAACCTTGGGTGTCATCCCTAGGAACACTATCCACATTCCCCGATACTTACGGTCTCTCATTAGCCTGGACCTCACCAATTAGGTGGGCTCCAAGGATCCTCCCTCTTCCCAGCGCTAGAATAACAAGATCATATCACTACACCTCGAATTTTTATGTGTGTTCTAAGGATCAAACTCAGGTCTCTTTGGTTCCTTTGGCTCCTTTGTATTTCATACATGAATACAATATACTTTGATCATGTTGACACTCTATTACACTTTTTTGTCCCTTTCCCCATCACATTTTGTATCTCAAATATTCTCCCCTGTGCTTCGTGTGTGTGTGTGTGTGTGTGTGTGTGTGTGTGTGTGTGTGTATCTTGACAGGGGCTCATGGAGCAACTTGACATGGCATAGAGTCATCCAGGAAGAGGGAACCTTAGTTGGAGAACAGCTTTGAAGGGATTGGCCTGTGGTCATGTCAGTGCTAGGCTGCCTTCACTGACAACTGATGTAGGAGGACCCAGTCCACTGTGGGCGGCACCATTCCCCTCAGCAGATAGGCCTCAGCTGTATCAGAAAGCTGGCTGAGCTCAGCCCTGTGAGTGAGCCAGCAAACAGCATTCCTCCCAGTTTCTCTGTCAGTCTTGACTTCCCTCAGTGACGGACTGTGATCTGGACCTGTAAGTCGAAACGAGCCCCGTCCTCCCCCAGGCTGCTTTTGGTCATGGTATTCATCACAAGCAACAGAGACTAGGATGGCCCTTCCTCTTAGTTAACTGATAAACTACTCTGTCTAGGTTGCTGACTGGGCGATCAACCGTTCCTGAGGAAAAGAGGTGTGATGTAGTGAGCTGTGATGTTTATAACCTGTCTGCCTGCACAGACTGGAGGGATATAGCTGCCCTTTCTCATTGTGCATTTGCTTTAGACCCTGATGACTTAGATTCCTACAGACAGCTCTGGGCTTGGGGGACCCCTCTCCCAATTCTGTGTTATCATTCTCTAAAACCAGGTCTTCCAGGTGGAGCTCAGGTTTGGGGGAAATTAAGCAAAAACTGGATGAGGAGAGCATATAAAGCTGGCCAAGCTGCTCACAGTGATGGGCTGTAGCTTCCTGTAACCGTGCAGTGTCTACTGAAACAAGAGTGCTATTATGAGAAGTTGGCATTCTCAGCTACTAGAGACTTCTGGGAATGGAAACTGAAGCAGTTCATGGCAATGACCACAACCCAGAAACTGAAACCACACTCTAATTCTGCACAAGACCGACAGCTCCGGCTGCTTTCATTGTGTCTGACTATGAGGATTATACTCAGTTGTAATAAAACATCTTCAGAACAGACTGGAAGCCATGTAAGCCTTCCGTCAAAATGTCAGTACAAACAACTTAACATTCTAGTTAAAATACCGTCTCTAGGATCAATAAGCCAATACCACTAGGAATACAAAACGGAGACACTATCCTATGTGGCTCTGAAGGACAGGGCAACGGAAGACCGAGAGAACAAAGGGGATTTTTTATTTCTCTCCCTTTCTGATGACTAACTATGCAGCTGACTGACCGGGTACTATCTAGGCCAGGCTGGCCTTCAAATTGTAGTAGTGCTCTTGCTTCAACTTTGACAGAGTCCTGGGATTACAGGCAGAAAACTTGACCTTTTTTCCCCCTTGAGAAAAAAAAATTGGACTTACCATTTATGTGAATGCTGTGCCAAATCTGGGAATTAACAATACGTTAAAGAACATGCTGGAGCCGGGCGGTGGTGGCGCACGCCTTAAAACCAGCACTCAGGAGGCAGAGGCAGGCTCTGAGAGTTCTAGGCCAGGCTGGACCGACAGCCTCCAAAATAATACAGAGAACCCTGTCTCGTAAAACCAAAAAAAAAAAAAAAAAAGAACATGCTGGAAGCATATTGTACAGGCAAAAACTAACCACTGATCTTACTGAACTAACATGCTGTTGGGACTGGTTACTAAGAGCTTACACCTGTTCAGCCTTTTCATAAACAAAACAAAACAAACAAAAAACCCTATTCTTTCTGAGAAATAAAACTGTTTCAGTGAATGAGTAGACTGAAATCCTAAGTTTAAAAAGGAAACTTTCCTTCCAGCCTTCCTTTTCCTTGTTTCAAGACAGATTCTCACCACGTAGTCCTAGCTGGCCTGGAACCTGCTATATACATTAGGCTAGCCTTGGGATCCCCCTGCCTCTGCTTCCCAAGTGCTGGAGTGACAGGCGTGCACCGTTAACAGCTGTCAGCTTCAAGTTCACCAACAGTCACTTGTGCCAGCAGTGTGACACGGCACTTCATTCCTGGAGCAACGGGGACTTACTGCTTGGCTCGGTATAGGGCATGGATAAAAGCAGTTACTAAAGAGGAATAAATGGGGAGGGGGGATGGCAAGAGGGATAAAAATGGGTAAAGGCGCTTGCTGCCAAGCCCGATGAGCCTCAGAACCCACATAGTGAGCGGAGAGGACTAAGTAGTTCAAGTTGTCCCCAGGCCTCCGCTCGGGTGCGGTAGCACTGGCATACTTGTGTGCCTGCGCACACACACACACATGTGCACACACATGTGCACACACACGCTAAGTATGCACGGATGAATAAATGACTAAGTGAATGAAGGAATGCTTGAGAAAACAGGCTTTAGGAATGTACGTTCCGTCACAGCTTCAGACGACTGATCGTACCGTTCATTTCAGCCTGCGTTCTATAGTAAGTTTGTAACTGGAAACGACAAGCGAAGCTTCAGGAGGGAAGCCCTCGCCCTTCGGGAGGACAACCTGGGGCTGGCGGTGTTTGAGCACACGCTGCACGCAGGGGAAGAGGGTGTTTTTAATGCAATTTATTTGAAATGCTTCCAGAGAATTTTAAGGCCGTTATACAAGAAGTATTCATTTCACCAAAGCATTCGCCCACTCTCTCCCCATAGGCTGACCCTGACAGAGACCTTTTCGTAAGTCACTGGCCAGAGTGGCCAGCAGCAGCTCTACAGAGAACAGCTCGGGTTTTCACCACCATCCAGTGTCCTGTCTCGGCTTTCTCTCCGTTTGTGTGCAGCAGACTCATTCACTAAATCAGCAATTTGAGAAACAAAATGGTTTTAAATAAACTTGCAATAAAAAAAATTCACCACGGTTAAAAATCTATAAATACAGAAATATGCTTTACAGGGTACAACCGATCATAACATTTGTTTTGAAAAAAATAATGCAATAATACCTTGTTTTTCTCTTGGTAACTCTCGACACGTAGCTTCTTTCAGTGCACAAGGCACGTGTACATGATAAAGGGATCATTTTGTATTTTGCTGCTTTCTTTTCTGTAAACTTGATAGGTGCAGAAACTAACAAAAAGAAAGGTTTTTGGCAATAATTTAGAATCACTACTTCTAGTGCTGGTGTGGGTATAATTTTGTACATGTCCCCTAAGTATTTACACTTGCAGGGAGCGGTCCCATGTATTTTGTGAACTTTTCCCCCCCTCCAAGGTCTTTTTTTTTTTACCCGTCCTTGCTTTGTAAACCAAGGCTGGAACATAGAACTTTCCTGTTTGGCTAGCTAGCTGATCCTAGTGAACCAGAGCTAATGAAATAGAGCTCTGGAGGAATTAACCATCATTCTGATTATAGCTTAAGAACCAGAGACTCAAACTCAGGGCCCAAAAGCAGAGCCGGAAATCCCAAGATCCTCTAGACTAACGACAACTTCAGTGGCTCTCACAGGAGGCTTCGGTGGTGGTGACGTTATTTCTGACTCCCAAGGCCTTCTCTCATGTTTGTAAGCAGAGTCACCAACGCAGTCACCGTCTGTGTCGCATCATTTTGAGTGGCTGAGGCGGAAGGAACGTGGGGCAGACAGTGTCTCAGAATCCTGGCAGATGGTTCCTAGTCCTGGGAATCTCTCCTGGCGTTGCAGGCTGGAAACGGCTCTCTTTGACAAGCCACTAGCTGTGACAAACACCTCCCACACCCACCCACCCCACTTCAGTTGGATGTTCAGAGCTGGCCGGTACTTTTAGCTTTTTGGTTTTGTTTTCCCAGCAGAACTCAGTTTGACGTAGAACTTGGTGCACAGCCAAGGCTGTTCTTGAACTCCAGACCTCCCCGCTGTATGCTGTCTCAAGGGCTGGGGTTGTAGGCCTGCGCCACCAGGCCCTTCCAGCGGCTGCTTTTGCCTTGGCCTTGCTGAAGCCCGATTCTGTGTCATGTCTGATTATCACGCTCAGCTTGCACTGGATGAGACCACAGGGTTCGAACGAGGCTTCCTCCTTTGCAAAGTGAAACCTCAGAAACCCCCAGAGATGTTTTCTGGTTGAACAACACAGGGCCCGAGTTCACGTCAAGGGTTGGACTTTCCTGGTTTTCGCTTGGGCTCCATCTGCAACGCTTTTCTCAGTTCCAGGTCTTCAGCTACTGTCTCGAGGAGCTACAGGGACACCAGAGAAGCATGGGACAAAGGACTTGTCACACAGTCCATACAACAGCAGTAGTTTAGAGGTCCTTCATTCTCTGAAAGACCCAGAAGGGTGACTCTCCACTCACCCAGACGCTTGTGAGAGAGAGCGATGGGGGAGGGGCTGCCGCAGGCCCCAGCTGGCAGAGGGGCCGGCAGTTACGGTACCAGGGACAGGATGCAGACAAAGGGACTCGTGTGCGTGGGCACAGAAGCGTCACAGCGTGCCTCTCCAAACTGTTCGTGTGTGGAATGCCAATACTGAGCAGGTTAAGGCGCAGGCACAACCCTCTGTCAGACAGTCTCCTCCGGCCTGCTGTTCGCACAGGAGGCCTCTGTCTGCTCCATCCGTTCACATTCAAGGCTGACCTCACTGGTGTCCATACTGCAGTCCGACTCACTGTCCGATTGGTCCATCTGCTCAAGTTTGGTTTCTCCTCGTGGCTCCCTGGTCTCAGTGCCGGGCTCCGGGAGCAGCCCCTCAGAGTCAAGCAGCCCTGCCTGCCCAGCAGCGCACAGAACTTTCTCTTTGGCTTGCCTGATGCAGTTGAGCCACTGCTGCTTGTTGAAGGTGTCATTGGCTTGTAGTGAGTGGGTCTGACTCTGGGATCCGTTTCTGAAGCTGACTCTGAAGAAGTTTTTAACTAGAAACGAAGAACACATGGAGAGAGAGTCAGTGTTTGCCGAGGCTAACGATGCCGCCCACAGCGGCACTACACCCTGGGGCCCACGCCAGACACTGCCGATTACAGAGTGCGTCCCTACAGATGCAGGACTCAGTCAGTGCTCTCCTGACATCACTCCCTGTTGACTAGAGAGACACAGGCCTAGCCCAGGTTCCCTGACGGGGCTGACACAGGCCTAGCCCAGGTTCCCTGACGGGGCTGACTACTACATCTGCCTAGATATTAGACGTCCTTGTGAGGGGCTGGAGGGAGGAAATTGAAGGGGAGAAGTGATACAATTCTATTTTTACATTATTATTATTATTAATTTTGTTTTTTCAAGTCAGGGTTTCTCTGTGTAGCAGCTCTGGCTGCCCTAGAACTCGCTCTGTAGACCAGGCTGGCCATAAACTCACAGAGATCCACCTGTCTCTGCCTCCTGAGTACTAGGATTAAAGGTGTGCACCACCACTGCCCAGCTCAATTATATTTTGATAAAAGATACAGGCCCTGTCTTAGAAAAACAAAAAGAGAAATAACCCTATCAATCTCTGTCTACTCCACTATTGCCATTAATTTTATTATTATTTGGAGACAGGGTCTCACTATGTAGTTCTGGCTGGCCTTGAACTCGATACGTAGATCAAACTCACAGAGATCCGCCTGCCCCTTTCTCCTGGGTGCTGCTGGGATGAAGATCCTAGGCATGTATCACTCTGCCCAGATTGGGTTTTAGTTTTCTAAGCAGCATTAGGAATGCTTGACCATCGTATACTGTGCACTCCACAGGAACACGAACTGTAATGCCTTGACTTATGCACCTAAAACAGTGCTCACTACATAGCGATGCCTGACGGAGACTGCTATATTGGCTTCCCATGGTCATATCCTTTAGTTAGCCAAGCCTTGCTGTTAGAGATTGAGTAGTGCTGCAGGTGAACATGTACCCCAAGCTCATCACTCATTTTGCTTTTGTTTTCTTCTGAGGTAGGGCTTTCACTATGTAGGCCAGGTTGGCCTCCAACTCATAATCCCATGTTGGGGCCATGGCAGCTGGGCTCTGGTTGACTTTCCTTAAGCCTCTTCAGCAACTACACCAGAACAACTACAAAACTTTACACCATGCAACTAGTGCCCACACAGAGACTGTACGGTAAGCATTCTTTCATGTAGCAGTAGGAGACAGAGCCAGGGAGCAAAAGATGTACCAGCTACAGGTGCTCAGGGATGGGCTCACGGACTGCACGCCACCTAGTGCTCAAAGCCATCACAGGCCGGGTGTTGGTGGTGCACGCCTTTAATCCCAGCACTCGGGAGGCAGAGGCAGGTGGATCTCTGTGAGTTCGAGGCCAGCCTGGTCTACAGAGCCAGTGCCAGGACAGCCTCCAAAACTACACAGAGAAACCCTGTCTCGAAAAAACCAAACCAAAACAAAACAAAACAAAGCCATCACAGAAGGAAAGATGGGAGACTGAGGCTCACAGAGGGGCGGAACTCGACTGCACACCAGTGAGTGAAGAAGAGTCATCACCGGAGCACAGCTCGGCTTCAAGGCTCTACTCTCCCCAGCCAGCCGCTCCTTCCACAGTTTCTAAGATCAAAGGGTTCAATGCAGTCAGCTCCCCCCACACACATACTTCTCTCATTGTTGCTGAAGGCCCCACGCAGAGAACCGCCCAGCCGCACTTCTCCATCCTGCAGGTCTTCCAGCATGAGGTCCTTCACGGGGATGGGCTGCCGGTACAGCTGGTAGCAGAGTTGCTCATTGTGAGTGATGGCGCGAGTGATCACAAGCACTTCTTGGAACAGGAAAACATGTAGTTTCTACAAGAAAAGAGCCCACAGGACTGTCCTAAGCAACAATGTAGCAAGCGGTCAATTTCTGGGTCTCTGCGGCGAGAGGTCTCTAGGAACTGAGTTCAGAGCAGATTATGAACCCACGCTCAAATCTGTTTCTAGGAAAATACAAGTGGACAGATAGGAGGCATTTCCAGATATATATATCCACGCCTTAATACAGGTTCCTCTTTTGGAACCCACTAGAGCAAGGCTTTCTACAGATAGCTCTAACCAGAACTCTACTTATATTACAATTCACAACCTCTCCATACACATTCAGTCTCCAGTTTGACTAAGAGAAAAATAAGGGAACAGAATGAACAGAACGGTGAGAAGGAATTAATGCTCTCCTGGCTTCAATACAATTCTAAGAGATCAAGTTAAATAATAGTCTACAAAGGATGAGACTATATCAAATCCTAATAACAACTCTGGCTTTCCCAAACCCATAAAAAACATGTTTCTTCAACCACTGGGCTCATTGTCAGCTTTAACCAGCAACTCTGGCTGGCACCCTGCTCATCAGAGAGGGACCTGGGCACACTCCTGGAGACAGAGAAAGGTGACCTGCGTGTCCTCAGTAAGTTCATCAGCTTACAGGGTGGAGGGCCGATGCGTGTGACGGGAAAAAAGAAAATCTCCAAAGATGAAGGCATGTCTCAAACCACACGGTGACAGCATGCTGCCTCTGTGGAGCTGAGGCAGAGCATCTTAGAAAATGAAGGCGTGCCTCAAATCACACAAGGAGAGTAGGCTTCCTGAGCGGGGCTGGCGCAGATCTGTGGCGTTTAAGCTCTGAGTACCAGATCCTTCTCTCAGTCTGCAAAAGGTTCAGGAGTGAAGGTGCAATGATACAGCTCTGATGCTAGGCTCTGGCTTTCTGGTGGAAACATGTGCGGATGCTAATCCAGGACCCTTTAAAAGGCCACCAGCAGGAGAGGGGCAGAGACTCAAGATTAGGATCTGGATTTGAGGAGGGAAGCACATTCTACATTACCAGTGATTTGCTATCCGAGAGAAAAGCAATCTGTAGGTCTCCTACCACACACATTCTACATACTGCAGAGGCGAAAAATTCTACCAGACTTAGGTGGTAGGGATGGATGCCTTAAAAGACTGGCTGGGAACACAGCTCTGTAGTCCTACCAGTTAGGAAGCAGAGGTAATATATTGCAAATTCAAGGTGAGCCTGGGCTATACGCTGAGTTTGAGTTTAACCTGGGCCACCTGGGGAAGACTCCATTTCAAAATAGACAAACAAAAATTTAAAAGAATGTTCAAAGATCATAAAACTCTAAGCACAAAATAAATAAGTTAAAAGCCCTCCTCTCCCCCACCCCCAGGGGCTTCCTCTCACAGAGGTAGTGGTTATAGATATGTGTTAATTTGTCTTTTTACGGGTAGGGGAGAGAGAGAGCGGTGGGCCATTGTATTAGGATTTTGTTTCTTTATCAATAGATCTTCTAGTTGAGGCAGGCAGTTTAAACTGGGATCGTTTGGGCAATGTTTTTAAAATATCTGTCATGCTGGCTCACACCTTTAATCCCAGCACCCTGGAGGCAGAGACAGGCGGGTCTCTGTGAGTTCGAGGCCAGCCTGGTCTACAGAGTGAGATCCAGGACAGCCAGGGGCTACACAGAGAAACCCTGTCTTGAAAGACCAAATAAAATAAGGTAAAATAAAAAAGTAAAATATCCACCATTTATGAGCCTTCACCGACAACCGGCTCCCTTTTGCTCCCATCCTGACACAGGACTTTGTTCATAATAATCATGTCCACACCCTCAGCTAGAGCCAAACCCAACAAACCTCCTGCCCGACTGCTGTCTCTATTCTCGGAGCTCCCCTGCCTGCAGAGCTCATCTTTCTGCCATAGATACATCCAGTCAGAGGGGCTGAAAGCCTCGACTGGTGTGTGACAACAGGACCGTCGGCTGGGGAGCAATGCTTCTTCCTGTTTCTCAAGACTTCCTAGAAAGAACTTTCAAGGGGCTGTGGACCCGTCGGTAGCTCTGTCTTATACGCACGGGGCCCACATGCCAGTCTCGGTGGAACCATTACGAATGGTTTGGCTGAATCCACAGGAGCCCCGGTAACACGCTATGCAATATACTCTAACAGCCAGGGGGCAATCCCAGACTCGGCCACAAATACTGAAGGGGTGTCTCTTAAATTATCACATTTAATCAATCTTCTCCTAAGCTAAATACCTTTTCTTTTGGAGAAGGTTTTTCACTATGTACCCCGGTTGACCTGGAACCCGTTATGAGGCTCAGGCTGGTCTCATACTCTCTCTCTGCAGCCCTGACGGACCCTGAACTTAAAAGCTTCCCCCGCTTCAGCTTCCCAGGTGGCTGGGATCATGGACCTGTGCCGTTAGGTCTGGCTCGCTACTTTCTGAAGTCAAAGTGGGACACATAGTGTATGCCTGTGATCCCAGCTGCTGGGGAGGCAGGAGTATGGCTTGACTCATCCTAGTGGGCAGCTTAACTGAGACTCTGTCTCACAGTCCCAAAAATGTGCAAAGAGAAGGTTAGGAATGCACTCAGTGGTAGGCTGCTTGCCTCGTGGCAGCAGCCAAGGTTAAATCCTTTACCACAAGAAAAAAAAATTAGAAAAGAAAAGCTGGGGCGGGGGCGGGGTTGGGGATGGGGGCGGGGTTGGGGTGGAGGCGGGGGCGGGGCGGGGGTGGAGGGGGTCTAGGGATAGGGGAAGCACCAGGATAGGGCCCCGAGGAGAGTAACTACTTACCACACCCCGGTTATTTTTCAGTTCGCCGTGACAACACAGGACCCTTGAGCTGTCAATCAGGGAATCTTTTTGGCCTTCTTCCAAGTAAAGAAGCCGCTCTTTGTAATAACGGCATTCCGACTCCCCAGTCTTGGTGTTGATTTCTGCCACAATGCCCTGAATGATGTTTATCTACGGAAACAAAGAATGGTAAAAATGGGGGGAAGTAAGCCAAGCACCCACAGCCACAGGCTTAGAGCCAGCCTCCAGGCTACCCAGACACTACTGCACCTAACGCTGAAAGTGAGACATGTGGTCACTGTGGGAAAAGGGGGCGATGGGGAAGTCCTTCTGTGTGTATGTTTGTCCTATTGGTTGATGAATAAAACACTGTTGGCCAATAGGGAAGAAAGATAGGTGGGACTAGGAGTAGAGGAGGATTCTGGGAAATATAGTCAAGGGTAGATGGTCACCATGTGATCCCGGGAAGAGAGGACGCACGAGGCTGGTGTCTTCGGTAAGATAAGACCTTATAGAAGTATGCATATTAGTAGTTATGGGTTAATTCTTAAGACAGAACTAGCCAATGAGAAGCCCTGGACACTGGCCAACAGCAATGTAACTAATAGAGTCTCTGTGTGTTATTTGGGGTTGACACAGCTCTGGGACCAGGTTGGCAGGAAGAATGCTTGTTACAGGGGGGTAAATAAAGATTTTTTTTAAAGGGGGAGGCAGATTCTCACACTAAATCTAAAAGTGATGGGTGATGTCATCTGAGTGGAAGAGGGTACAAAGTAGTCTTGGATGCTTAAGAATTTACTCACGCTGCATACCCACAATCCTAACGCTCAGGACCGAGGCAGGAGGGTGCTCGTGACCAGCCTGGGTTGCAAGGCAAGTTCCTAGGCCAGTCCATAATGAGACCCTGTTTCAAGAAACCAATACCTAGCAAACACTCCACACCAAATGCAAACCAAACCAAACCAAACCAAACCAAATGTAACAGAACTGAATGGATCCAAATCAAATGGGAGACACCCGAACAGCTGCTTAATGTTTTTTTTTTGTTTTTTTGGTTTTTACGAGACAGGGTTTCTCTGTATTGTTTTGGAGGCTATCAGTCCAGTCCAGCCCAGCCCGACCTCGAACTCACAGAGATCCGCCTGCCTCTGCCTCCCGAGTGCTGGGATTAAAGGCGTGCGCCACCACGGCCCGGCATGCTTAATGTTTTAACTCCTTAAGCTTTCTAAGTTGTCTGTAGGCAGTGGAATCCATACATCCCTTTGAAAAAGACCTCAGCAGTAATGGCTATGGCTTCTTACTGGTGAGCCATTTACTAATCGCTCTGGGACAGGGGAGCTAGCTAATCAACACTTGAGTCAATGTTTACAGTTTCCTGTAAGTGCCCAGGAAACCCAAAAGGATCCTCACCACAGATATAATGGGCTCACTTCCTAATTTAACTCAGGAACTGAACAGCCAGCCTGTCATGCGAGGAGTTACAAACTCAAATGCTACAGTGGTTCCTCGAGTAGCTCTGACTGCTTTCACACACAGCTGCCTTCTCGGGTATGTGAAAAAATGTTCACAGGCAAGACAGAGCAGACAGCCAGCAGCATCATTCACACCCGAGTCTGCTTTAGCCCCAACACAGGGCTTTGGATTTGTATCCACCCAGTACCCAGAGGCTCTGGCCTTTTTACACCGTGTCTTGATTTCCTGCATGATTTCTGAGAGTCCTAGTTACATAAAGTAGACTGCCAGTAACAGTCACAGCAGTTGTGTGTTTAAATTAAATGTGTTGCTGCATATCTTGCTAGAGTTCAAACTGAAGGCAAGAACTTTCTGGAAAAGGGAGACAATGAGAAATACAACTGGAAGGAGCCAACACAGTCTGGAATTCACCCTGCCCATCAGGTCATTCGTGTGGCAATGCCATCCGCCCATCAGCTCCTGACACGAACCAAGAACCGCAGTGCTCACTCACCGCAGATGTATCAAAAGCAAGGCTGTCTTATGGGGATGGCTGGCCAGATCATCCTCCGGCTGCCACAATCCCTAGAGTTTTCTTGCTTGTTTTTCTTTTTTCTGTTTGTTTTTTTGAGACAGGGTTTCTCTGTATTGTTTTGGAGGCTGCCCTGGAACTGGCTCTGTAGACCAGGCTAGCCTCAAACTCAGAAAGATCGGCCTGCCTCTGCCTCCCAAGTGCTGGGATTAAAGGCGTGTACTACCACTGCCAGGTACAATCTTTAGATTTTAAATCACTAAATATCTGGATAGTCAAAGTTCTGTTTTAAGAAATTCTTTTTGGTAGGCATATCTCTAATCTCTCCCAGTTGCTGGGCAGCAAAGGCATGAGGGACAGAATTCAAGGCCAGACCCTCTGCCACTTGTGTCTCAAGTAATCAATAAAATAAAAAACAGGAAGTTCCACTGCCTTCTCAAAACATCCTTAAGAAATCCTAGTAATGACAAAGTAGTTTATATTTACATTGAAAGCCAGCCTTATCTTTAAAAGTCTAGTCCGCAGGGGCAAACGGAATCAAGTCTCTTGGTGTAGAAGAGACTTAGTCTGGTTTTCTCTCTTCCAGGAATGTGTGGCTAAGCCAAGTGTGGCACTATGGATTTTTGTGTCTGTCAAACGCATCCACAACAGTACAGGGCTGAAGAAATTCCATCTGGGGTATGCTACATGGGTTGTGAAAAGGTGAGGGGAAAATACAAACTCAACTGTGTAAAGGGACATATAGAAGCTTTGGGGACATTTCCACACCCGGACCTGGCCAGATAATCAGGTGCAGGCTCAACTTTTGAAGGCTCTACACCTTATGCACAGGAAATGGGTAACTATCATACCCCCTCACTCTGCAGACAATCGTTCTTAGCTGTTTGTTTTTAAATTCAAACTAGCTCCCCTAAAAAAGAGGACAGTATGCTTTAAATGCTGTGTTTTAAAAAGAAGAAATCTACAGTAAAACTGAACGCACGTTCACAGGATTCACACAAGTAACTATTGAGCGTGGCTGGGGTTCCTGCTGTTTGTATTCCTGCAGACTACCCTCTCACAGGGATGAGATATGGAGAGGAGATCACGCTCTTCCCAGCAATAAAAACAGACATGACAAAGTGAGGGGGGCCTGTGATCCCTCTCTGTGCGGGGGACCGGGGCCTGGTCTCTGTGTGATGGGCCTGCCAGACACTGCTGCCACATGAATCAGGAGTCTGTCCTTTCTCACTCTTCCCAAACCCACGTGGAGGCTCCCGGGCCAGCTTTGTAACAGTGAGGTCTCACCACAAAGCTCGTCCGTAACAAGCCAGCTCTCTGCAGCTCCCATGCCACGAGGGGCTCAAAGACATGACTAGCTCTCCGCTTCACTGAACAGGACTGTAGAGCAGGATTCGGAGCTATCTCTCGGGTGTAATGAGTGTTGAAATGAGGTAAAACAGTCTGTAAGGCAACTGTATAAAGCTGAGTGCCTGACAAGCATCAGTGATTGCACTGTTGTTGTTACTACTAACAATTGAACTTTTCTCGGGGCTTATTCAGCAGGCTCAGGCTTCCGATTTCCAAATTACCGACGTAAATGTTGCTGTTACTGTGTCAGATCAGAAATGAGCCTTTTGAGTTGTTGAAATCTCATCATCCTACCGCCACCTTTTAACTTTTTTTTAAAAAGTGTGTGTGGTGTATGTATGTGTATGTGTGGTGTGTATGTATTTATATATGTGTGGTATGTATATATGGTGGTATGTATGTGCGTGTATTTATGTGTGTGTGTGTGTGTGTGGTGTATGTATGTGTATGTGTGGTGTGTATGTATGTATATATGTGTGGTATGTATATATGGTAGTTTGTATGTGTGTGTATTTATGTGTGTGTGTGTGTGTGTGGTGTGTCTGTGTGTGGGCACACCTGTGCCCTGGTATCCAAGTGGAGGTCAGATGACAACTTTCAGAACTTTCAGGAGCTGGGTCTCTTCTTCCAATCTTCTGCTCAGGAGATTGAATTCAGGTCACCAGGCTCACATAGCAATCTCCTTAGCCCTCTTTTTGATGTTGGGTTTCTTGTCTTTTTTTGTTTTTGTTTTGTTTTGTTTTGTTTTTGAGACAGGGTTCAAGTCTGCTTCAGACTGGGATCCACATCAACTCAAGAATTTTCCATGTCATGTAATTAACTAAAGTCTTCTAAATAGCAAGGATTCAGGGTTCAAACCCAGCTTTATCACTTATAAGCTATAACCCTGGCCACATTACTCTGCTGAACAGAAAGTCAAGATGATCCAGATGAAGGGGATGGGGGATCAGTGGGAAGGAAGTCCAGGTTCAAAGTTGTGGTAAACCAGATCAGGAAGGGGTGGTGGTAAACTTTACACAGTGATGCGTGCTCAATAAACATTTGCTGAGTGAGGGTGCAGTGCCGACTAGCAGGTTGGCCAGGCATTGCACGTGGGCACAGATGGGCGCTAGATCATTTTATTTTATTTTAGTTTTGGTTTTTCGAGACAGGGTTTCTCTGTGGCTTTGGAGCCTGTCCTGGAACTCGCTCTGTAGACCAGGCTGGCCTCGAACTCACAGAGATCTGCCTGCCTCTGCCTCCCGAGTGCTGGGATTAAAGGCATGTGCTACCAATGCCTGGCAAGTGCTAGATCTTAAACAAATGTCCCTTCACAAATGAGCTTTGGGCTAGCTAGATGCTAATTCCCATTTTCTTACTAAATAAAAGTTCTTCCATTTAAAATCTCCACAAAGATATTAGTTCTCTGAGTCTGCAATTCTAATATCAGATTGGAGTGGTATTGAAAACAACAACAACAGCAAAAAAAACAAAAAACAAAAAAAAATCAAGAACCTGTAAAACCTGAGCTGGGTGTGGTAGCACACACCTGTCTATAATCCTAGCATTTGGGGGGCTGAGCCTGGAGGATTGTGAGTGGCCACAAGTTTGAAGCCAGCCTGGCCTGTGTTAAGAAAAGACACATGTACCCATTCACACAACTGATAACAGAAGTATTAGAAGCAAATCGATCTTAAGCTACTTTACTTAAGCTACTGGAAACTGGCAAAAGAAAGAAACAAACAAATAAATAAATGAAGAAGTTGTTCTAGGCCTGGAACCCAAGATCGCTGGGCCCCACGCATTCAGTACCTACTGACCCGGCCCTAGCCATCAGGGAGAGCGACACAGAAAGAGAAAAAGAAGCAGGCAGACTCACAGCTTCCTCCAAGTGCTGTTGGTCTGGATTGTCATTCGGCGTGTGTCTCAGGATTTCTCGGAGGAGCAGAGGGTATTTCACCAGGCGGCTCCTGGGGATATCAAGGAAATTCCAGAGATCTAGTTTGCGGCTGAAGGGGGATTCTAAGCAGCGCTGGAGGAAATCCTGGACTCTGTGGTCTTGCTTCTTGTGGTCCAGGAGGGCTTTGGCGGCGACTTGATTGCTGCAGTAGCTGTCGTAGGAGCTGAGGCATGGCAGCTGAGAAGGAAACATAAAAGGAAGGCCGGGGGTCAGCGCGGGTGCCAGCGCCATTGCTGGCGTCACTTACGAACAAACACCAATGGGGTCTCCAGACCCAGCCAGCGTTCCTTCATCTGCGAGGGTGGGAGAAGCTAACTAACCAGTGCAATCTTCAAAATGACAAGACACAAAAATGCCATTTTCTCAGTTGTACTTTCTCCCTCTAAAGATCCCGATCAAAACTCCTTAGCTTTGTCCAGCAACTTAAGCTAGAAAAAAAAGAACCAGTTTTGCGGATACATATAGAACAGGGTTTTTTTTTTTTTTTTTTTTGGGCTTGGTTGTGGTGTGTGGTTTATGTGTGGTGTGTGTGTGTGTGTGGTGTGTGTGTATGTATGTGTGTGTGTTTGTGGTGTGTGTATGTAGTGTGTGTGTGTGTGTGTGTGTGGTTTGTGTATGTGTGGTGTGGTGTATGTGTGGTGTGTGTGTGTGTTAGTGCTTGGGACTGAACCCAAGGTCTCATGCATGCTTGATGTTCTACCACTGGGCTATACCCCAGTCTCAGAATTTCCCTAACCCTTCCCAAGCACTCGGCAAGGCGGAAGTTACCGATTTATTTCATTCTATGTGTATTTCTTGGTGTTTGCATGTGTTTGGAGGACAAGAGACAACCTCGGTTATCATTCCTCAGACGGCACGCACATTGTCTTTATGCAGACATGTCTCTCTGGGTAGATGGTGTGTGTGTGTGTGTGTGTGTGTGGGTTACATGTATGGCACAGGACACATGTGGAGACAGGGAACAGACCTAGGTTTGGTTCTCATCTTAGACAGGGTCTCTTTGTTGATTGCTGCTGTTCTGAAAGCTCCAGGCTTGCTGGTCTGTAAGCTTCTGGGGACAGAAGACACACGAGACTGTGCCTGGTTTTACACAGACTCTGGGAATTCAAACACAAGCCCTGTGCCTACTGAACCATCTCCTCAGAGCCTTTTTAATTTTTAAAACGACTTTAAGAATTTTTATTTTTGTGTATGTGTGCCCATTTGCTTGTTTCTACATGTATCGTATGTGTGTTGGTACCTGTGGAGGCCAGAAGAGGCCTCCCAGGAACTAGAGTTCCCCACGGGAGTTCGGGGACCTGAGCTGTGGTCCTCTGGAAGAGCAGGAAGCATGTCCAATCACTGAGCCACATCTCCGGCCTACCTCCTCTTGTTTTTCAAAGCAGGATTCATTCAGGATTTTTTTTTTTAAAGAGACTTATCTAGAAGACTTAGTGGCATACACAGAAAGCGAGGGTCGAACACACAGCCTAGGTTTTCCTGTTGCTCAGCACAAGCATTTCCACATTTGTTTATGATTACATGATTCTAAGGTGGCCCAAGAATTAGGGGCCTCAGGAATTTGAAGCAATAGTATGATTAAGAAAAAAATATAGTTGTAGGAATTATTTACTAAAATCTTCTAAATGGGGCTCTGGCAGGCCAGGACAGGTTTGTGACACTATCGTCCAGATCATATCACACTATCACGCAAGAATAGTTTCAGCCTAACGACTGGAGCGTGTTAACCACACTGCCTTCATTCCGGGGAAACGCCAATTTCCCTGACATGCCCATCAGTCACACTGTGCAAATACCACATCAGAGACTCAAGCAAAGGGCTGCTCATCCCCCTCTGCTACTCCTCCCTCGTGATAGCGTAATAGCGCCTTGGGCTGACTGACAGGCTAGCAAAGCTACCCCCAGCAGTAACATGCAGCCGGCGGCCCAGCTGCTTTGCCCCCTTCTGAAACCAATGAAGAGACTGCGTTCACCGAGACATCCCCTCCGTAGCATTCAAAGCCAGACAGTGACGGAGGCGTCTTTTGTTTCTGTATGCTCAGGATTTTGTGTCATACCCATTAAACAACAAAGTCTGTATTCCGGATGAACAAATAAATGAAAGGTTAATGGATTGTAAGACTAGAGGAGAATAGTTGAGGGTTTGGGAGCAATGCTCACAAGGAAACGGCAGAATCAAAAACAAACAAAAGCCCGAACCAAAAGAAAACTCTGGGCGTGGTGATTCGCACCTACGATCCTGGCGCCCAGGAGGCTGAGGCAGGAACTGATGAGCTTTCAAGAGCTGTCTGACTGAGTTCAAGACCAGCCTGGACTACACAGTGTGATCCTGTCTCAAAAGTCAAACCATGAAGTGTCCAGAAAAGGCAATTGCTGCTAAGCCTGAACTTGATCCCCAGGACCTATATGGTAAGCAGGAACCAATGCTCATGAATTAACCTCTGATTCCCACACACAAGAGAACAGGATCCTACGAGTTGTCCTCTGGGAACACACATTTTCACATATACACAACCATATAAATACATGTAAAAATAGCAACAAAAACCCAAAGGAACAAAAACATGAATGGTAGCATTTGAAGGTGGTTTTGTTGTTTTATTTCTTTTTAAACCATCCACATGTGTATCCTGTAATTGCATTTGAAGTTTTTAAATGTCCTACCACTACTTTTATGATTTTTATTGGAATTATTTCCTCATCATGGAGTAGAAAAAGTTGCCAGAGAAGTAGTATTTAAAAAGATTCATTATTGAGTTTAACGTTTCTTGGAAATGTTTTCCTTCCATGTGGACAAACAAACCACACACACACAAAACAACCTTTTGATTTGTGTTAAAAAAAAACAGCTGCAGAAATTCTCTGCTCAGCCATATATTTTGAAGTACTGATAATTGTTTTAACCGACCCTCCCCTCAAGATGGGATGCTTGCAACTTAGATTTTCAAAATGAATTCAGGCTCTCTTTAATTTCATTTCTACTTCCTCGCCTTTTTAAAGACCTGGAAATGGCCCAGGTTTGCATCAAGCAGATGCAAATCAGCAGTTACAATCAGATATGAACTACCAAGGAACTAGGGTCACACTGTCCAATGGGCCATTGCTTTCTCTGATCCCCGCCACCTGCTACCATGGCAACCAAATTCGGCTCTGCTCTTTCGTTCACACCTGACAGGGTGCTCATTTCCTGGGCATGACTCAAAATGCATACAATCTGATTTCCAAATATGTTTGCACGCCCTTCAAAAATGAGGTAACAGCTCAGTGGTGAAAAAAAAAAAGAAAGAAAAACATAACTCTGGAAATGCAGCATCCGATTAAAAAACAAACGTGGGCAGCAATTTGTAACTCTGTACACCTCAGTTTCTCCACTCACAAAATTTACATAATGCCCCCACCCGCTCCATGAGACGCACAGCACAGAGTTTACCCTGTTTAAGAAGTGGTAAGCACTAGCTATTATTACTATCTTTTTGGTTTTTCGAGACAGGGTTCCTCTGTGGCTTTGAAGGCTGTCCTGGAACTAGCTCTTGTAGACCAGGTTGGCTTCGAACTCACAGAGATCCGCCCGCCTCTGCCTCCCGAGTGCTGGGATTAAGGGTGTGTGCCACTATCTTATATGTTCTTGTTTTTTTGCTGTGTTACTACTGTTTAAGATACAGTCTCCCTCTGGAGCTCAGGCTGACCTGGAACTCAGAGTGAGCAGGTATGCCACAGTCAGAAGATGCCATTTAGTTGGTTATCTCCCCATCATCTGACACGTCCGTCCTTTCTTCTCCTTATATGGTGTTCCCCTAGCCTTGAGTGGACGAAACAGATTATACATGGGGTCTCTTGAAACAGAGTATCATGTAGCCTAGCCTGACCTTGAACTGACCATAAAAAAACAAAAACAAAACAAAACAAAAAAACAGATGACTTCAAAATCTTGATCACTTCTCAGGCTTCCCCTTATAAATTCCTTTTCAAAATATTTATTTTAGTTATGCATATGTGTGCGTGCGTGTGCCTGAGTGTGTGTGTGTGTGGGGGGCATGTGCATATCAGTGCTGGTGCCCCTAGAGGCCAGAACCAGCTCACCGGCTCCACCCCTCCTCCTAAATTCTTGAGAGTCTGTTTAAAGAGACACAGAGTCATCAAACACTTAGCAGAGGTGATGACCAGGACAGGTTTTAGGCTACGGCTAAGCCAAGTAGCTCACTGCAGCTGTGGTTGTCTGTACACGATCTGCATAAGACCGAGCCTGCCAACATTTCACCATGGTTGGGGGGAGGATCCATGAGGCTCTATACCCCTCCCTGAGGGCCTATCAGTGGTTAATGGTTGCTGGGGGAGGGGGTGTCACTTTCTTCAGCGATATAGCCATTGGTAAACTGCCCCGGTTCTTGAAAATAACTTCTCACCCACGCTTGTGCAAGCAGATATGATCGAATCCGATGCGTCACAGGAAGAGAAGACACGAAAGTGGGAGGGGACTTGCTGGGAAGTAGGAGGGTTTCAGCGGGAGAGGGGGATGGATAGGAATGGGGAACGTGGAGTAAAGACCACTGTTAAAAAACGGAAAAATTTAAAGCTCCACATGTATGTGTATATATATATGTGTGTATGTATATACATGTTTATATATGGAAAGCACTTTTTTCTTTTATTTAGTATTATTTTTAGAAGCTCTATTCCCCTAACATAAAAAATGTTAGAATAAATCTGGATTTTTTTTTACCCCCATGTACCCTTTCTCTCCCTTTGGGATTAAAAATTAACTAGGACCTAAATTAAACAGGAGCACTTTCTGCCATGGAGAGCTTATAAATTATTTTCTTACTCAGACAGTCACTTGGGCCATGGTTTCTTTGTGACAGGGAAGGCTTGCTCAAATAGGATGACCTGCTAGGAAAGGGCACCCACCCTCTGAAACCAGGGCAGCAGCAACCAGAGATGGCCTCTGTTTAAAGCCGTCCAAGTACAAGTCATGGATTCAGTCTAAGGTCAAAGGCCTGGCTGACGCTGTCTTAGGGGGGCAGCTCACTTGTTCAAAGGGTTTTTTTTCCCCCTCCTTTTCAGGAAAATAAATCAATTTTCCATGGGTTGAATGGGTTCTGACTTTTCTCATTCAGTGTCCAGTACGACATTTATTTCGCTCTGTTAAAAAGAGTAGGACTCAAACAGATTCACCCCTTGGTAGACCGCTCCCACTCAGACCAACACACCTGCAGTTAAAAGAGGGAAAACATACCAGCATTTTGGTTGCAACAACGGGCCACTTGTTTCCTTTCAGGCCAAGCTCTAAGTCCCCATTTGATGCCCGGAGGGTCCAGACAGCAACAGACTGGGGTGGCCATACTTCCTCTGGGTATGTACGGAACATGACTGCTAAAGCTTTCCCCAGACCCCAGCTCAAACTAACCTCATAACACAAGTGACAAAAGTGTATGGGGGGGGGGCAAATAAGGCAAAGTTCTTAAGTTTGAGTCTGGAACAATGCCATAATTTGCCCGCTTAAAGGAACAGTATCACCCTATTTTACCATGTCATAAAAAGTCGAGCAGGGACCCTGCTGACTCTGAAGTGCTCTGGCTCCCTGACTAGGGAGTCCACAGACTGCAGACGTTTAAAAACACTGATGTAGGCCTTCTCATTAAACCACCTCTGACTCAAGTGGACCTGCTCTTTCCATAGAAACATCTTCGTGGGTTGAAGGAGTTTAAAACAATACCACGACTTAGAATAAAAAGTCAAAAGTTTGAAAATGAAAGATCTCTCCTGAAATATTGAAGCACGTTATCTAAATTATTCAGCTTAGAACATTACTTGTCTCTCAGATGTTCCTGAGATAGTTCAGCCTTGGTACTAAAATTGACTTCTGAACTAGAGCCACGTCCTGAAACCCTCTCCAAAGTTTCCAGGTCATGGCAGTAACTCAGAGGCAACAGGCCAGACACCAACGTGAAGGGTTTTTTGCATGTGCATGTGACATCAGTGAGAACCTGAAGGTTAAAAACGTATTTACCTGGAAAGAGAACACTCATGGCAGTAGGACTTAAAGCTCTGCAATACTCAACCACGTTACACCCTGCCCGACACCCTCTACCACTGTTCTCCCTGCCCAACACCCTCACCACTGTACACCCTGCCCAACACCCTCACCACTGTACACCCTGCCCAACACCCTCTGCCACCATATTCCCTGCCTTTTTCCCTGGAATACTGGATGAATCAGATCGATCAAGAGATCTAATTTTGCCTGGATGAAGTCATTGAAGTTATCTGCTTTCACTACCTGCTTTATAACAAAAGCATCTAGAATTGGGATGGAGCCTTCATGCACTCACTGACGTACACAGACAGACAGACGGACAACTGGGAGTAGTTGGGGTGGTTGTAAAATAGCATATGCTTTGTCTAAGTGAATAACGCAAACAAACACTACACATTCAACTGAATAAAAATTCAGTATGCAGATAATACATTTATGAGCCCTAACCTAAAGTCCCATCTTTGTTCTTTAAGAAAGGGAATCAGTTAGGTTAGATGAAAGTCTGTTTACCCAGAAATTACTTAGGACCAGAAATATATGTTCTAAATATAAACAACATACACTCATTAACTTGTTAGTAAAACTACATTTAGATCAAAGGATCCCACTACCCCCCACTCAGTACTGGGCATCAAACCCAAGGCTTTGTGCGTTCTAAGCAAGAGCTATCCACTTTTGATGATGAACAAGAAGGTCAAGCCAGGGCCGGTGGCATAGGCCTATAAATCCCAGCTGCTTGGAAGGTTGAGGCAGGAGTATCCCAAATTCAAGGTCTGCCCCAGCTGCAAAGTGAGTCCAAGGACGGGTAAATTAGTGAGAACTTGCCTCAAAATAAGAGGAAAAAGAAGGCAGGATGAGGCATGGATATATATATATCTATCAGTGGTAAAGTTCTTGCATAACATGCACCGAAGAAAAAAAATGAGTATGTTAATTTTAAACTTAGAATAGAAATGGCAGTAACTTAATTGTCCTAGATCCAATATAATCTAGCATCATCCATTTTATTTCATGTGAAACTAATAGTAGTTTCATGTGTACTTTTAATTTACTTTATTGCAAAAATGCCATGTTGCCTTTAAATGCAATACATTTTTGATAAGAAAAAAGATTGTTTCCATGCTTTGAAGACATAAAGCTTCCATATAGTAAGAGTTTATCCTTCCATCTGATGTGATAGGCAGTATTTGTCAACAAGGAAAAAAAAGTGTGGGTAGGGGGGAGATCTATCTTCAAACAAGACCAGAGAACATTTCTTACCCAGCCCACGAGGATGGGACCGACGTGCTCAGTTGAACCATCAGGCTTCCGAACGTCTCGAAGCTGCCTAAGGAGATCTGGCAAGAAATAAATGGAACGTTTATTGTGTTAGGCATTCAGATATGAGCAGGGGTGGAAGACGGCTCTGGGCCACTCACATTATTACACAATCACAGATTTGTTATAAGACAACTCAACTAAGGCTGCAAGTCATGACTCATCTGGGACCAAACTGTACCTTCATGTAGAGGAATTAGAGAGTCCAGTGTTCCAAAAATTTGATTCAGTTCTTGTTCTGTCATTATTGAGAGTTTCAGCATGGGGTCATGATAGGCCTGTGAAAATGAGCAAGAGATGGACACAGATACTGAAACTCAGAGGAACTCGGCTGTTTGTGCAAATGATTCCTGAGAGGGGCTTTACAATAAATAGAAAGTGGCTTCCTACAATTTATCCCATAATGCAGTGGGAACAGCCAACAGGTGTGGCTGGGAGAGCAGAGGGTCTGTTTCTGCCTCAGCCTTTTGTGGCTTCTGATAAACTAAGGTAGAACTCTCCCCATCCCCCACAAGCTTTTCTACATCTAGATGTGTACCATACATCTAGGAAGAAGCAAAAATCCTACATGGATAGCAGTCTGGACTGATACAAGTTTCTAAAAGTCAACATGAGCCTACCCTTGGAAAAAACCCTCCCACTTTATTCAGATTTTTATTTTATTCAAAACAAGCAGGCTTCTTCAATGAGTACATATCTGAAAGGAAGGAAAACTGATTGGACCCTTCATTATTGCATTAAGTACAGACAGAAAAACATTTGCTGATCTTAGTTCAGATCTCCAGAATGAACATAAAAGTTGGGTGGGTACAGTGGTCCACCTACAGTCCCAGCACTGGGAGAATGAAGAGGCAGGAAGGGTCCTAGAGCAAGCTGGCTAGCCAGACTAGTTATACTGATGAGCTTTGGTTCAGTTGAGAGAACCTGCCTCAGTAAACATGGTGATGATCCAATGAAGAAGACTCATGCTACCCTCTGGCATTCACAGGCACAGATGTGACCACACACATATACACACATACATGTATACTACACATAAACATATGCAAAATAAGACAGATGACAATTCTTGCCTTCAGAGCGTTGTATAAAAGCTAATTGAGATTTTTTTTTAAAAGATGCATGGAAACTTAAAACATATGTTAAAAAAAAACAGTTCAATGCTAATGGCAGAAGGAATGTCACAAAACAATAAAGGGCTCTAACGGGTCAGAAAATTAAAGGTAAAGAATCCAAGGAAGGTTCTGGAGATGAGTCATATGCACAGAAGAATGACCTAGATTTGAGCTGAAGCCTGTGACAGGGCTGAGGCGGATGATTGAAAGGAAAGGGGGCTTTGGGGTGGGGGACAGACCCCTGTGAGTCAGAGGGTGGCCAAGGAACATCTAAAGGTGTCTATGTTCGGGAAATCTTGACTCAGGAAGTAGAGTGGAGGCATGTGACCAGCCTATGGGCATAGGATGTGTTCCCAAACGTAAAGGCCTTGTTTCTGAGCTGCTCAGCCTGGAGTCCTGCCCACCAGCTTCTTGGCAGTGTCCATGCAAAGCCTAGATGGCCACCTCAGGAGTGTGGATGGTGGAACTTCCTACCAGCAGAGCGTTGCACTGAGGGTCCTAAGACAAGAAGTGCTCTTCCGACCTTATGATTCCCTCAAAAGGCCATGGACCAGGGAGGCCACTGCGTGGGAAGATTTGCCGTCAAGAATGTACATGACTTTAGGCAATCCCGTAGAATTCGGATTAACACATTTTCGTCTGGGGTCTAGCTCAGCAGTAGCTCATGTATGTGCACAGTGTGTTTAAGTCTGACCCTGATGCCCAGCATTCAGCAAAAAAAAAACCCAAAAAACAAAAACAAAACCCCAAAACTCTCATTCCATATGAAAGACCCTAATTTATTATACTATACAGACACTCACCTCACTCTGCCTACTTTCAAGAACTAATTGTCTTTATCCTAGCTTAGAGATCTGTATCTCTAAATGATGATGATGATGATTTCCCACATGGACCAAGAGGCATGACTCCTTTTTTGGTGTTTTAAGAGACCGGCTCTCAGTATGTGGCCCAGGCTGGTCCCATACTCTAGGCCCTCCCAACTCAGCCTCCTGAGTAGCTCAAGAAAGACTTCTAGGACAATGAAATACACATAAAACCAGGCCTCCACGAGCACTTTCAGATTTAAACAGATACATCCTTCGAGGCGCACTAGACACTCAGACCCTCAGAAGGCATCCGGCAGGTGCCAGGTGTTGAGAGCTAATTTGCCTTCTTGCTTTGAGCCATTTCCTTCACTGGCTGGTTTGCGGTCAAAGTTTCTTTTCTGTCTCTTGATGACTTGAGTTAGGCACAAGAAAGGCTGCTGAGAAGCATCATCTTGGGACTCTGAAATGACTCACGGGGCAGGAAAAAAACACGAAGTGACTCAAACAGCTACTGTACCTCAGCTTACCTTTTTTGCTAATTTCAAGTCCTCGATCAGGTCTTCTTCCCCTTGAGAAAGCTCAAAGATCGCCTGCAAAAATAAGATAAATGAACTTGCTCAGTTCTCTCATTCACGAGACCAAACTCAAACAGCACCAACACTCAAAAGTTCAAGATCTCCATAAGTTAAACGAGGCCTGGGGTAGAACCGGGGAAGTACACGCTGAGCGTGTGCAAGACCCCAAGTTTAATACCCTGCAGTAAAAAAAAAAAGTTAAATTACTCTGAAGGGAATGCATCTAGAAGCTGTCAAGAAAAGCCTTGCTTATGAGAGTTTTTGGCATGTACTTCCAACCTGCCAAGTCGCCCTTCACATCTTAGACCTCTGGTGAAGTCCAACAAGAGGGGCCCGTATCAAGTGACGGAATCGCTGTGCGTGTGCTGGGCTCTGTATCTTTGCTATGAGTGGCAATGGGAAGAGACAATCCGGAGCCTGTCCTCAGAGATGGATCTGGGAGTGTTGTGAACCATCACAGTCTGCTTTCTCTTTTCCCCAGAGAAGGTGAGCCTCCGCAGAAAGCTGCATCCCTATGTCTACTTAAGATGGGGGGTGTGCTGCAACCCTATTGTCTACGGGGTGTGTCTGGGGGGGGGGTTATAGGAAGGACCCAACATTCTACTGCTGTAGACAGAATCTGGTGGAGTCACTTCATTCTAAAGTCCCACCAGGCACAGCAAATAAGATTAGAGGAGCTGGTTATTTGTGAGAGGGTGCAAATGCACCGCTTCTAATTTGGCTCCATTAAGGCCACCGTGATTTAAAGAGCTATGCTGTGCAGAGCTCCCTCTCTCATCTGGGAATCTAAACACTGGGCAAACCTCACAGTATTCAAGGACTGCAAGTCTGTGATAATGGTCCAGGAGCAACTGCGCTGTTTCCAGCTGGAGAGACGTCAACAGCTTTCAGCATGGTCACTGCCCTGAGGGTTAGGGACTAGAGGGCAATGAGACAGGACCCTGGGCTGTGGTGACAACCCTCCCCCCTGGCCCAGCAAAGCCTCGCGTCATGGCTTACTGAAAGAATTACTCTTGCATGACAAGTTTCAAACATAGCACAGGAGTCTTGTGTACCTATCAGCTGTCTGTCTCTAACACCGGCATCGTAGACAGACTTGCCTGGATTTCCTTGGCCATCTGCTTTATGGAAGCTCATCAGCTATCATGACCAATTGCAACTCCCCCCGCCCCCCCCCCCGCCCCTCTTCCCGCAGGATTCCACAATGGAAAATACTTCGGCTTGGGAGTAAGAAGAATCAGGGTCAAATCATGCTGCAGCTCACCTCTGCCCACCCTGCCTCAATGCATTGCCCATCTGCCATCTATCTTTCCTTTCCTATGCTGTCAGGTTGCACAATATGTATATCACTAATGTTTAAAAATACAGGAACACATAAGGAAGGGAATTGTGAATCACCCACAATAGCATCTTGTTATCTCTGAGAGTACAGAAATAACAAACTCAGTTTTCCCTTCCTTCCCTCTCTCCATTTGTATTTTTTTCCCTCCTCTATTTTCATAACATAGCTCCCTTCTGACACCCAATATGGGGACTTCCCTCTGTCCTCCAAGCAATGAGCTCTGCCACAGATACCAGGTAGCTGTCTTCTAACTCAATCGTAATGCTACGCACCTGGAGACAGCATCAGGTCCCCCAAGTGAGGGCTCAGTCCCAAGACTCCTCACCCTTCTATGTGCAAATCAAGACCTCAAATAGTTTGACCTGTGACTCTCATCAACTGGTGAGAAGCCAGTGTACCCATGACCCCTCCTCAGGCTTGCTTAATCTGCCACAACTGTTCACAGAACTCAAGGCGACATTCATGTTTACTGGTTTCCAGGCTATTATATTATAAAGGCTATGCGCGTCAGCTGAGGACAGGGGCAAGCGAAGGTATGAGTACAGCCTACACCCTCTCCACAGCTACTACACCATCTTCCCAGAACTCATGTGTTTAGCTATTCAGCTCTTAAAACTTTGTCCTCTTGGTTTCTATGGAGACCCAGACAGCACGACAGATTAAATCACTGGCCATTGCTTATCGCCCGTAACCATCAGCCTCTCTCCCTTCTCCAGGGGTTAGCGAGTGGAGCCGTATCTTAGTTTGGTTTCTGTTGCTGGGATAAACAAAAGCAACTTGGGAGGGAAGGGTTGATTTCATCTGACAACTCTCAGGTCAGAGTCCAACACTGAGAAAACTCAGGGCCAGGCTCAAGGCAGGAGCCTAGAGGCAGGAACTAGAAGATAGGTCACAGAGCAGTGATTCTCAACCTGAGGGTTGCAGAGCAGATGTCCTGCATGTCAGATATCACATTACGATCCATAACAGCGGCAAAATTACAGTTATGAAGTAGCAATGAAATAATTTTATGGCGGGAGGCTCACCACAACGTGAGACACTGTATTAAAGGGTCCTAGCATTGGGAAAGTTGAGAACTACTGTCCCAGGGAGATGCTACTTATTGGCCTGCCAGCCTTACACTACACAGGACCACTGGCCCAAGGATGGCACCCACATCAATCATCAATCAAGACAACACCCCACAAACTTGCCTGTAGGCAGTCTGATGGAGGCAGTTTTTCAATCCAAGTTCCTCTTCCCAGATAAACTAGGGTGTCAAGTTGACAAAAAACCAAAACAAAACAAAAACTAGGACAGGCTGGTTTGTTACTGGATAGCACTTCTGTTATCCTGCCTGGGTCTTACTAGAGGCTACTACACAGCCAGAAGCTTTCTTTTTTTAAAATATAATTTTTTAATATAATGCACGTTTGTGTTTTACCTACGTGTATGTCTGTGTGAGGGTATCACATCCCTTGAAACTGCATGGTTGTGATCTGCCATGTGGGTGGTGGGAATTGAACCTGGGTCCTCCGGAAGATCAGCCAGTGCTCTTAACTGCTGAGGCCTCTCTCCGGCCCCAGCCAGAAACTTTCAATAGTGGACAGCCATCATTGACTCCATTACTGCCATCTGAGCATACAAAATCTGCGTGCCAGGTAGTCTAGATAAAGACCACACATCCACACCCTAAAATCACATATGACCTTGCTATAGCCCACACAGGACTTCTGAGGGCACACATTATTTTAAAGACCTTTTCAGAGTTTGGTAGCAATACATCTCCACGGTACCCAATACAGAGAGCGGGGAAGATCTCCGCTCCTTCTTTCATGGACTTCGGGAGGGGACTTTGTTGCCAATTCTTTAGGCATCCTTCCAGAAATACTTTTATGGCCTCACAAACAAGTTCATATATATATATATATATATATATATATATATATATACATACATACATACATATATATACACACATATATATATAAAATTTTATATACACCATAGCATTCCATTTGGTTCCCTGCTGTACCTACACACAGATAAACACACATTCCCTATTTCTACAACTGTATAGGTCTTTGAATGCTCCATCAGCTCCTGGTCATAGAGGTTCAGGCTCATCCTAAACTGGTAGCACTGTTACGGACATTGGCTCTCTGAGTAATTCTGCAAGCTTGCCTTTTGACCCGTGTGCAAGATCGGTTCCTAGGGAAGGATCGCTTAGTCATGGAGCCTCGAAATTTCAAGTACCCTTTCTCTGCAGGGTGTGTGTGTGGGGAGACAGAGAGTATGATGATTATGTATGATGTATGCATGGATGTAGGTATGTATGTATGTATGTATGTATGTATGTATGTATGTATGTATGTGTCTCTGAGTGTAAGAATCCTTACTGGACACTTGGATCCAACACTCACAATCGCTTTATTTTCACAGTGGGGCCGAACCCACGAAGCTGGACGCTGGCTTTTCAGTTTATCCCATCCTCTACGCTTCCACATGTGGTGATGCGCTCTGAGGGTGATTCACGGGCTCTCGCCTGCAGGGGACCTTCGTGGCAGACCAACAGGCAGCTCTCCTTGGGTCCCAAGCTTACCTCCTGCCGCTTGATCTCCTTGGCCGTAAGCACCTGACTGACACACACATCGAAGGTCTCGCTCCACAGTTTGCTGTCCCTCCGCTTTGTGCTTGAGGAGGTGGCATTTCTGGACCAGGCTCGGGGGGCGAGGATGTCGGGGCGGCTCTCACTGCGGAAGCTAATGGACCGCTACACAACGAGAAAAAGAAACCGTCATGGGGTGAGCAGCAGGACTGGGTGGATCCTTCTGGCGCAGCTTCCTGTCACCGACAGACACAAATCCTGTATCTGCAAGAAAGAAAGGCCTTTTCACACAACACGCTGGAGGCATGGTTCTGTGTGACCTGGACATCGAGTGAGCTACAGAGCGAGACCATGCAGGCCAGGCTCACATGCAAAAGGAAGCTCTCCAGCACACACCCAGTGCCCTGTTTCCAATGGACATCATTCTCCCCAGGCACAGGGGAAAACAGTGCTGGGTACCGTCCCCCAAAACCAAAAACAAAACCTCACCCTCTCCTACAGCAGGACTCCACTATCCCTGCCCCCCACGCCCACCTCCCCATACTGTTTGGGTAGGCTTATCCAGGTCTGAGCAACCAGACAGTACCACCATGCCGGTGCAGGGCTGGGCGGCATGGTTTATGAGAGAAAGGGGGAGCGTCAGTCCTCTGGTGCTGTGAGCAAATTCGCCCTGGTCACACAGAACAACCTGTTTACCACAGGAGAGAAGAAAGACGCACAGGACGAAGGCTGACAGAGGGGTGGGGGGTGAGGGGGGTAAACAGGCTTCACCAAACTGAACCAGCTGAGCTCCTGGATCGCACTGTACCCGAAGCCTGCCAGGCCCACCCTGCGTCATTTTAGCTACACGGGCTAATACAGTCCCCCTTCTGTCTCCAGCAGTTGGGACGCTACCAACTCAAAATGCTGCGGTGAGTGTGCATACCAAGTACCAGCCTGGCAGCGAGACGCCTACCCCTGACTTGTTTTGTTCTTTTGCAAAGAGGCCCCAGCTGTCTTTAGGGGTTCAGCCTTGCGACTGACATATGCTCCCATGGGGCTTTCTCACGACAAATGCAAAGCATTCAAAGGAAGGTAAATGTGTCATCGCTAGTCTTGAACCTGCAAGATTACAACCTGTTCTCTAGAAACGGAAAAGTAAAGACGTATTTCTACACTCAAACCCCCCCCTTTTTTCCTTTTTAAAAAAAGATAAGTTCTCATGAAGCTGGAGAGGTGACTGAATTGTTAGGAAGCCTGCAGCCTTTCCAGAAGAGCCAAGTTTGGAGTTCAGGGTCCACAGTCTTAGCTCTGTCTCCAGGGGATCTCATGTCTCCGGCCCCTGAGGGCACCTGCACTTACATGCACTTGTACATACATACATGCACACACACATGCATACATGTACACACACTTTAACATATTAAAATAAGCCAGGCAGTGGTGGCGCACGCCTTTAATCCCAGCACTCAGGAGGCAGAGGCAGGCGGATCTTTTAGACGAGCCTGGTTTACAGAGTGAGTTCCAAGACAGCTTCCAAAGCCACAGAGAAACCCTGTCTCAAAAAACCAAAAAAAAAAAAAAAAGGTTAAAATTAAAAATTTTTAAAGAATAGGATGACCTGGAACTCACTGTGTAGCCCAGACTGCCTTCAAATTCAGGATGGGTCCTCCTATCTCAGCCTCCCAAGAGTTGAGATTATTGTTGTATGCTACCGGCTACAAACTCCAACGCCCCCCAACACACACTTTAGCAAATGTCCCTGCGCTGCTGCTCCCTGGGCCCTTCCGTGTGAACTTCCACTCAGCCTGGCAAAGACTCTGACGGCAGGCGGTTGACATATTTAGGATTGTATCCTGCCACTCACCCATCACCCTGCCACTCTCTAACTTTTTGTTTGTTTGTTTGTTTTGCTATCCCTCAGTGCTTCCTCTGAGCAATCTTCTTTTTCTTAAGGGTGGTTCTCCCATTTCCCAACCAATCCTTGCCTGTCTTCAGAGCACAACCCAGATCCCTCTCTCTTAGGAAGGCTTCACCTATGCCCCACCCCACCCACGCCCTTCCTGTTCTGCCATTTGGATAAACCTCTGGCAGAACAGTGACCACATCTTGCTTTGTTTATTTAACTTGATTTTAGCTGGTTTTGCGTGTGAAGACACAAGAGCCTGCATCACTAAGACAGTGCTCTCAATTATTTGAGATCTAACTATGGAATATAACAATGAAAACTCACTAGAAAAGCTTTTGTTTTGCTTAACAATTGGAGCTGGGGTGAGGCTTTAGAGAGGGATCCAGTGTTAAGGTCACCGCTAAATAAGTTAGAATTGTGTGTTGACAGAATATCGACTAGCCTTTAAGCCAACTCTGAGATAATTTAACTGCTAAAAAAAAATCCCCTTTATACATATTTGACCAGCATTAAAAACTGTATATGATTACTTCAAAATTATGCAAATCCTATGTGAGCAGATATTTGTAAAATGCCATCAACTTTTCTTTTTTTTTCCACATGGATATTACAGGTGACTTCTAGCTTACTTTTTAATTACTTGGAACCTGAGAAAATGGGAAATATGATACAAGTTTCCAAAGGGGCTTCAGGACCTTTCCAGAGCTTCGGGGAAGGAGGTGCGGGCAAGTCCATGACCTTTCCAGAGCTTCAAGGTGGGGGGGGGGGGGAGGGCAAGTCCGTGTAGTCTTGCAAGCAGGCAAGCCCTGGGGCTAACAGGGACTAGTGTGAGCTCCTGACATCTGAACCAACTCCATGCAGGGACAAGGGCTTGCTTGCCCAGGTCGCCAGGGGTTTTGCACAAATCCTGGGATTGCTTGAACAAGCCCCCTTATAAACAGCAGCTATGTTAATGGACATAGCTTTGCCTGTCCTCAGATCAACCAGCCACAGTCCCGAAAGGTCAAAACAAGGCGGTGAGTCACCAGCCCACTCTGTCGGTGGCTCTGATGGGCAGGTGGGAGTTCCAGAGCAGAAAGGAGAAAACGCACAGAGAGGAAGAGTGCAGCGAGTTTCCACTCTCACTCCAAAGGCCCAGGTGCCCCATCTCAGCACACTTTCAATCTTACCCACACCGACTCCCCCAGAGGTGGAAAAGAATTCACACCAACCTGAAACTTTTATGTTTTGCTACGTTACATGGCTTTTTTTAAGTCAGCTTCTCTCCTTTCCCCCCAAAATCTACTTCCTAGCAATAACCATTGTTGTATTCTAGACCTTTCCAATTTTCTTCTAAGTGTTTGACAGGAAATGGAATGTTTTCCCTTCTCAGTCAACTATGCCTTTTTCATGTTAGCGCGTTAAAAAAACTCTTTCTTCAAAGGTGTAACCGAGGGGTTGGACAGACAGCTCGGTGGCTTAGCGGCACTTGCTGCTCTTGTAAAGGACCGGAATGTGTTTTCTAGTTTCCATATTGACAGCCACAACCATCTGTAGCTCTAGCTCCAAAGGATCCAACTCACTTTTCTGGCCTCTCCTGGCTTCTACATTCATGTGCATCTCCTTCCCCCACATACACAATTAAGACTAAAATAACATAACTTAGAGCAACAACAGTACAACTGAGGTGACTAACAGAAAACAAAACATATGGTATGGTGTAATATATATATGTATGTATGTATGTATGAATGAAAGAATATAGATGAAAATGCTACTAGGAAAGTCATTATTTTGTTTGCTAACATAAAAAGTTAATTAAAAAGAGAGCAAATTCCTTTCAAGTAAAAACACTAAGGTAAAGTTCAGATAACATAATATTAAACATCTTTGAAGTGAACAGAGTAGTGATGTCATAAGACTATTTCCTAATCCCAAACACTTTCTTCATCTCCAAAATGACTCCCTGGCAATGGCTACTGTGGGACTCTGAGGTCTAGGTACGTATTCAGTGGCCACCTGATGAACAGCGGAATCATTGCTGGCAGCTGGTTATTACAAGAAGTGCCCGAGGGAACACCTTTTGTGTGTTTGCGTAAATATTATAAATATTTATGGAGGCAGATTCCTTCAGTCTGAAAACTATATAAAGTTTTATTCATTTTTATTGCATCTCATTTGGGCTCCAGGGGTTTCTAAGATGTCTTCTATGCTCAAGCAAGCACTCCAATAGTGACACTCGATGCTAAAATGTGTTACCAAATTTACCTTCAAACAGGCTGTTCAGCAGTACTGCTCCCAGATAGGAACAGGCTAGCACATGCCTGCACTCTCATCCAGGAAGTTTTATTCATCTCGGAGGCAAAAATCCCTGTACCTGAATTCTAGTATCATGTTTTGAATATAAGAAATAGTGGACCTATTTTTTCCTCAATATATGTTTTTATTTAAATTGGAAACATGAATGCTTCACATGTCAATCCCAGCTCCCTCTCCCACCCCTCCTCCCTTGTCCCTCCACCAGCCCCCCAGCCCCCCACCCAATCCCCACATCATTCCCCAGGGAGGGTGAGGCCCTCCTTGGGGGGGTCTGTAAAGTCTGTCATTTCATCCAGGGAAGAACCTAGGCCCTTCCCCATGTGTCCAGGCTGAGAGAGCATCCCTCTATTTGGAATGGGCTCCCAAAGTTCATTTGTACACCATGGTAAACACTGATCTACTACCCAAGGTCCCAGTGATTTCTGAGGCCTGATATATTCTTATGAATTTATTAAGATATTCTCAGTCAGTTGGAGATTTTCTTCATTGCCACACGGGGAAAACAAGAGTGAACTACCCTAAAGGCACTTTCCCTTCTGAGTTTTTTGTAGTGACTGCCAGTCTTGGGGTACAATGAGAATTAATTACCTCAAGGATCCTTCATACATCTATCCTCAGCCCTTAGGATGTAATCTTTCCAATTCTCACATCACCCACATAAAGTGGACTCTGTTTTCATTTTGCCAATGTGGGAACTGAGGGGTGTGTGTGTGTGTGTGTGTGTGTGTGTGTACGAGCACACGCACTAAGGCACTTGCCCAGACAGGATCCAAAATATGCATTTTGTTTCAAAAGTCTGGCCTCTTTTTATGCTGCTAGTTCGAGGAAATCATAGGCTGTTTGGAGGTTTCAGTGAGAAAAGGTCCATTTCCTACCTTCTAGGAAATAAATTTGGCTTAAGGTGATGGGGGAAGTCCTGTGTATATGTCAATAAAGCACTGTTGGACAATAGGGAAGCAAGATAGGTAGGACTAGGAGTCGAGGAGGACTCTGGGTAGGAGAAACACAGGGAGTCACAATGTAGCCCGCCAGAGAAATAAGATGTGCGGAACTTTGCTCCGGTAAAGAAATACTTAGATTAACAATTATGGGATAAATACTTAAGTCAGAGCTAGCCAGTAAGAAACAAGCAAGGCCAACAGCTTCATAATTAATATAGCCTTAAGGAAAGAGAATGCGCTGGGCTCAGTTGTAGGCAAACTGACTGATTTTTGACCAACCACACTCCAGATTTACACCCCCTGGGCTGCATCAAACCAAACACTTGGCTTTTTTGTTACTTTCCTCAGCGAAGCTGGGAGAATGTTGGAAACTGCCAGAGAAGACACAATGAAACCGGGGTCAGGTGTGTGGTCAGCAGCTGCTGGGGTCCGGGAAGGAGTGGCTGCTGGTTCTGAGTCTGCTCCTCAGACATGGGCAGGCGCTCACCACAGCACCGGCCGCATGCCAGGGACCACACCTGGACCGGCTAGCAATGCAAATGGGCGTGGCGATGGGAGAGGACTGAGCTGGGGGAGGAACCTGTGACTCCGGCTAGCAGAATCCCAAGGGATGAACGCAAGGCTTCCAGAGTCCCCGACAGTGCCCTCCAGGCTCTGATTGCTCTGTACTTGAGGGGTGTGCCTTCGCGACCTCACACAAGTCTCGTTTCTGACCTATGCTTCCTTACGGCAGAAGACAAACGCAATGCTTTTCTCACCGCTGCGGCCAAGCACCCGACAGGAAGCAACGTGAGGGGGGGAGGGCTGTCTTTCGGCTCACAGTTTTAGAGGGTATTGTCCGCCCGTGGCAGCAGGAACGTGAAGCAGCTGGTCACATGGTGTCCACAGTGACGGAGCGGAGGTATAGACAGAAAGAGTGGGGACAAGCTATAAAACCTCAAGACACGCCCCCCGGGGCCACCTCCTCCAGCAAGGTGCCACCTCCTAAACTTACAGCCTTCCAAAACAATATCAGCCGGGTGGGGACCAAGTACTTGAAACCGAGTGACATTTCATATTGAAACCACAAAGATCAGCACCTCCGAGGCAGGGTTGTCTATCTGCTTCATTCACTGGGGGATCTGTCAGCATTTCACACATGGGACGGCTTTATAACCTTACAGTCCCATGTTCTGTGCCCGAGCTGAAGCTTTAGAATTCTCTTAAACCTGAGGAGGATTCTTGCTCCCATTTTACAGATAGGAAACTGGAGGCTCACAGAAGGTGAAATTTTGTTGAAGGCCACGCATCTAGTAATAGTTAGATTTTTAACTGGTGGGGCAGGGCGGGCGACATTCAGAATGATAATCCAGGTCAGGTCTGCCCTAGTGTAGATGAGTTTAGATGAGTGTAGATGAGTTTCATCCAACTTCTCAGTCTGTGACGGTTTCTCAATTTTGTGGGCACTCAATTCTGAACCAGACAAGTCTTTATTGTGCAAAGTTGTCCTGTGAATTGTAGGATGATGCTTAGCAACATCACTGGTCTCTAACCATAACAAACCAGTAACATCCCCAACTCAGCTGTGCCGGCCACAACATCTTGAGACATTGCCTATGTCCCCTGAGGTGAGAAACACTGGCCCATTTCAAAGTGATGGTCTCAGCCTTCGGAGGGACCACATAACCACAGACACAGATTCATAGATGTGCCGAGGTGGGGAGGATTCTGGGATAGCAGTGAAAAAGTTCCAGAAAAAAGTTTCCGTGAGGAAACCCAGCCTGGCAAATAAGTAGAAACCCAAAGCCCGTAACGTTTGACAGCGAAAATAACAACAGCCATAAAGAGAGACAGACAAACGCAGATTTTGGAAATGGGTGCTCACGTTTATACCCAAGTTGGGACTGTAGGAAAGATGCTTCAGGTAGGAAACCAGCCCATTTACGTATGTCAGAGGAAACGAAAATACTGTGGCACAGGTTTGGTTTGTTAATGCTTCCTGCTCCTCGGGGTGCTTGCTCTGTCCTTTTGCAAAAACAGAAGGTCTCCACAGCCAAAGATAACACGCTCCAGTAAAGAGCTCGGGTCAGGCACACTCTCTCCGCCATCCCGACTACACAGCTATTTGGCAGGACATGGCTCAGTAGTAAACGGGTTGGAGGCTGGGCTGGAACTGTAGGAGGGAACATGTTCCAGGGTGGTTGCTGCAGTGGATTCAACCAGAAAGTTCCACCATGCGGTCACAAAAGGCTCCTGCACAGTATCCCAGAGAGGTCTCCTGCAAGGCTTCCTTGGAACAGCTTGCTCAAAGCGAGAAACAGCACTTTCCCTCCGATTGGCTGCATAGCATTTGACCTCTGTGCTGACCTTCTGAAGGGAAGGGGCAGGAGAGAGTCAGGTACCAGAGGACTGAGGGACTGGCAGAAGGTCAGGGTAGGGACAGGGACTGTGTACATCCGATCCGCTCCAAAGCCACAGACTTGAGCCGAAAACAAAGGTTTTACTCCTACAGCAGATGAGGCTTTAAGTCAACTCACATGGCTGACGGGCACGGGAAGAGCAAACTCCCTTCTCTGGCTCTCAGTATTCTCACCTACTCACCTATTGAGGCAGCCTGATAATTAGAACCCCACAAAGCTGAAGTGAGGGTTGGCCAAGCAGAGGTAGGTCAACCGTTTGGCCAGATGCCCACTGCACAGTCAGCAGGGGATGGGTGGTACCTGTGCTGGCTAATTTCCATGTCAACTTGATGTAAACCAGAGTCATCGGAAGAGGAAACGCCTCCGCTACATCAGCCTGTGGGCAAGCAAGTCTGTGGGGTCATTTCACGGTTTAATGGCTATATGGGAGGGTTCTGCCTGCTGTGGGCATTGTTAGCCCTGGACAGGCGGTCCTGGGTTATGTAAGACAGCATACAAAGCAACCTGAGAATTGAGCCAATAAGCGGTGCTCCTCTGGAGTCTCTGCTTCAGTTCTTGCTGCCAGGCCGCCCTGCCTTAATTCCCTGTGTTGGCTTCCCGTGATGATGCACTGTAGCCCACGAGGCAGAGGAGCCCATCCCTCCCCATGTTGCTTTCGGTTATGGTGTTTTATCACAGCAGTAGAAACCTCTCACTGTTAGACCATCAACTATGCTGCTACCATTAGTGCTTGTCTATACCCATCAGTCCCCTCTGATCCGTGGAAATAGTTCCAGGAGCCCCTGGTGGATGTGTAAAACCATAGTACCGATCCTAATAAAAACCATGCTATGTCTAGACCAGTGGTTCTCAATCTTCCTAATACTATGACCCTTTAATACAGTTCCTTATGTTGTGGTGACCCCGCCCCCAACCATAAAGTTACTTTTGTAGTCATCTCATAACGTAAATTTTGCTGCTGTTATGAATCATAATGTAAATATCTGATATGCAGGATATCTGATATCTGACCCCCATGAAAGAGTCATTCAATCCCCAAAGGGGTCGCAACACTCAGGCTGAGAATCACTGGTGTATACATATCTATGACAAAGCTTAATTCTTACATTAGGCGTATTAAGAGATTAACAATAATTAATAAAAGAATTATAACAATACACTATAAATATGAAGGCTAATTCTCTCCCTCTCCCTCCCTCCCTCTCCCTCTCTCTTTCCCTTTCTAATGAAACTTCTCACTTAAGCTCTGTCTGCCTGGCGTGTTTGTTGTCCCTCCGCCTCGGTCACCCTGGCCTGCCATGGAATCCGCCAAGGTTCCTCATGCTCTATCATAACAACCATGATATCCTGTTCAAATGCATGGGTCATGCATGACCCAGAATACCTCATTCCTCCCCGGTGTTGTTTCTCTCGGGTATTTGGTCACAGCTACATAAAACTAATTCACACAATAGTCAAAGTTATTTTTAGCGTATAAGTTGTTCATTCTTGGCAATTTTTCATTTAGATATTTTTTACCATAGTCGATTGTGGGTAACCCTAACTGGGTAAGATGAAATCACAGGTAAGGGGGAAAGCTTTGGAGGCTTTTATCCACAGCAAACAACAAGAAACATCTCCGAGTTAAGAGCAAATAGCTTCTTGGAGGAACTTCACTAGAATAACCTCCAGGAGACCCAGCAGCGTAACTTAAGTGCTACTTATAAAAACAAAAGATCTGGAAACAGCCAGCTGAGCATGTAGCTGGCAGCAGAGAGTTTGCCTAGCATGTGCCAGACTTTAGGTTTTGGATCCCCAGATCCACAACAGGCAAATCTGGAAATGGCTAAACAGTGCTCAAGAAAAGGAATTAAAATGCAGCCATAAAATAAAAAAACAGCATAAGATTAAAGACAAGAATTAAAAAAGAAACACTCTTTTTGGGGAAAGATAGGGATATGGAGAGAACTTTACATGCAGAGTTGTGTAAAGAGAACACACAAAAATGATAATGGGGTTCTGCCCTTGGGTGGTGGGGTTTTATTGTCAACTTCATGATTCTCTACATTTATCTTCCACATTCTGTATAATGAAGAGATAACTAAGAAAACCCAAGTTGATTGGCAAACAGGCATGACCAGGAACACAGAGTTAGGAAGGACGTGGCACTAACAGACTCGGTTCATGGAACGGCACTGAAAACACAGAGGAAGGGCACCCAAGCAACTCAGAATCAATGCATGCCGAACACCCACGACCCCAGACAAGGAGAAGCTCTCCCGAAGCTCACGCAGATTCTTAGTAAAATGAAGGAAAAGCTGGAGACTGTATTTGGTACCGGTGAGGAGAAAGCGCTATTGATTTGCTCAACACCAGCCAAAAATCAGGGGCTTAGGGCAACCAGCCAAGCATCCTAACCCATGAATGGCTCTTAAATGATGACGCTCATGACCAATATTCCACCAGCAGGAGATAATGCCTCTCTCCACCGCGGTGACAACATAAGCCAGCTGAAAGCAGGATGCTTCACATACAGCGTCTGGTGGCTATTTTTAGATCTTGGCACTGGTTTTGGTGTGACCAATTTTTGACCTTTTTTTTGTTGTTGTTAAGAAACCTAACCACAAGAGTGGTACACAGAATGGCCTGCAGGTCTCCTTGTAGCCCTTGCATGACCCTGGGCACAGGGTTTAAAATGGCACCACGATCACCTTGTAGAGTTCTGGGGGAGGTGATGTGAGACCATGAACATCAGTCACTTTGAACAGGAGTTGGATCACAGTGGAATCTAAGGAGTTGCTATTTCTAACTGAAGAAGACAAAGCTTGATATTACATGTTGATCATTTAGGCTACCTATAACTCTAGGGGGAAAAAAAAGGCAGCCAAAAAGCAGGAGTCCCTCTTACTACACAGCATCTGTCACTTCTCAGCTGTCCCAGTACCTTCTAGACAGCAACACAGTCTCACACACTCACACACACACACACACCATTAAGCTCATCTTCATATATGAAAAGTACCTAGGGACCCAAAACTTCTGCCACTTACAGGAAATTTAGGCAAAGAAAATCATGGTTGTCAGACACGGTTACTTCAGTCCATACACCTGTGTGATCTTATTTATGTCTCACGTGTAGATGGTACCAGACTTTTCATTCCTTTCTCCAACCTGGAATGTCCTCTCTCCCCTTCATCTCTAGGCTATCCCAGATCCAACCTGTACCCTTGATACACTAACTCTCAGGTGGTTACTAAGATATCTAATCTGTGTTCTTATCACAATAATGCTATATATAGTGTACATTCTCCAATGAGATTTTTGAATATTATTTATCTCTATCTGGTTGCAGAGGCAATATATGGCTATTTTTTAAAATTCGGGGATAACAGAACTATGTGGTGGGAAAGAAGTATTCGCAGTGTCCATTCTCTACCCACCTATAGATGACAAATGTAAGAATTATGTCTGCTATGTAATGATTGTAATTTTTATGTGGTAATGAAAAAGACAATGTAAAATAGAAAATAAAAGGACAGCAAATATCTTATAATTATGCTCTCAAGAATAACTACTTTTAGTAATTTTTCTCTCCTTTTCCCATCATTAGGCTAACACGTATGTTGTGACTGAGATACAGTGACTTTAAACTCTTTTATTTTCCTAATATCTTACAAAATTATTACCAACCAGATTTTATTGTTTTCTATAACACACGTGTCTCCTTTTTCATACCAATCACTTCTCCATCATCAAGTGCAGGAAAGAATGGTTAACATTGTAGACAGAAAGGATATTCATGAAGTTCACTGGCTTATCATGTATTTATACTGCACTTGGCTCACAAAACGGATAGCTTCTAGATCTAAAGACCAAGGAACAGAGCACTGAGGGTTGTGATTACTACATCATTCTTTAGCCAAACAAGTCTCCATGGAGCCTGTTCTCTGTGCCAGTTTGAGAAGGAGGGCAGATCCTGTCACCAGGCAGGTACCCACAGACAGGGAACAAAGCACGTTCTCTGTGCCAGTTTGAGAAGGAGGGCAGATCCCGTCACCAGGCAGGTACCCACAGACAGTGCCTGGAGAGAGCCTAGGAGCAGCAGCGGCTACCTTTTCCGTTTACTTCACAATAATAGTATCTACCAAGTTCTGCACATGTTCTAAATACAAGTCTGATGTATAGTATTACGCTTTTCAAAAATATACATGAAAATTCCTAAAAGTATTCATAGCCCAAGTATCCATGACCTCACACCCACTATGTGAAATAAATCATATCAACGCATTAGAATAAAACATAGTTCATAAAGAGTATACTTTCCAAAAATAAGTGGCATATAATGCTTCCTTTCGATCCTACACAAAAGCTCCTCACCCAGATAAATGACAAAGGAAGGTTGCAGGTAGAAAACAGAGACGGGACAAAACCCACTGAGTCATTTGCTCGGTTGGTAAAGCACTTGCCTAGCATACCCAAGGCTCCAGGTTTGATTCTCAGGGCTGCGTTAACTAGGTGCAGTTGTACATGGCCGTAATCTTAGCATTGAGGAAGTAGACCAAGGTCTTCCTCAGATACATAGTAAGTTCAAAACCAGCCTGAGCTACATGAGGCTTTGTTTCAAAACAACAAAATGGAGGGGGGGTAGGGGTGGGAGGCCTAAAACTATTGGGGGGAAATAAACAGAGATCTAACTTTAATAGAAGTTGGCATGCCCCCAGTGTCAAGAGACACTGACCACACACTTGCACCCCAACCTGGGCAGCTCACACAGGAGAGGCTGGGTAGACTAGGTAACCTTGAGCTAGGCTCAGGGTATATAAAGTGTGCACTGATACTCAAAGTCATTCTGAAAAGAAATGCCACACTGTTAAAAGGGTTGTTTAGGAATAGACAGCTTACACACATTCTGTTGCTCTCTTCCTGTATTTCCCCATAAGGAACACACACACTCTTTGTAACAGAAGAGAAAGATGTTCTTGTCCAAAGAGAAGAAAGGGCAACATCACGGCCATGAGTTCTGTCCTTGCTGGACTGGACTCAAACGTGTTAAGCCGTCACGCACAGTTGTGCATGGAGAGGCGGAGCTCAGCGAGCTGCTGGCCCATGGGAGCTGGCATTCCCTGGTCCACATGAGAGGTGCTCACTCCGGCCCCTTTCAGAGCTGGGCCAGGTTTCCCTCTCAGGCATGCTACAGAGGCGATTTATGGGCTTTATTCACCCGCAGCCCTGTGCTAACTGTTTCTGGTCAGGAACTGACAGGGCACCACACAGTCGGAATCACAAACGCTGCCTTTGTGCCGGGAGGCCCAACTCCCCAGTCCGTCAGCGCCAGGAGGCAAGCGAAAACAAGCCGGGTAGTGTGCTGCCTCCCAGGCCACTCATTTCTGTCGATGGGCTTTCAATCTTCCTGGAAGAGGATGCCAGCTTGGGTGCCCGTCCTGCTTCACTAACTGTAGCCTCACAAGGGAGAGAACCGCTAAGAGTCAATGGAAGCAGGGTGTCGGGTCTAAGGCACCTATAATTAGAGGAACTCAACCTGAGAGCTAAAACTGGACACCCAGTTGCAGGGCAACAGAAAACCAAGCCGCGAGCTGGGTCTGGTGGCACGGGTGTGGTACCCCAGCCACTCATGAGGCTGATGCAAGGGAATCAAAAACTTAAGGACTGCCTGGGCTACAGACGGAGTTCAAGGCCCACCTAGGCAACTTAGTGAGACCCTGGTCCTAAACAAAAAATATAAAAAGGGGCCGGGTACAGCGGCACGTGCCTTTAATGCCACATTTGGGGAGGCAGGGGCAGGAGGATGAGCTATCTACATGGACAGACTTAGGCTAACCTGGGCCACATAATGAGGCCCTGTTTCGATAACGACAAAAAAAGGGGGGTAGGGTGGACGCACACAGAGGGGATGAATCAGGAGCTAAAGGCTCTCGCCGCCAAGCCTGATGGCCCGAGTTCACTCATCTGGACCCACATGGCAGAATGAGAGAGCCAGCTTGCATAACCCCCACCCTACCCTCACCCTACCCCCCTCCCCCCGCAAATAAAAATGCAATAAAAATTTACCAAACGAAAAGTTTGGTAGGGAAACCCTTGCCTTGTACATGCAAGATCCTGGGTTTAATCTCCATTAGTAAAACTAAAAATAAAGGAAACACGGAAAGAAAGAGAAGTAAATAAGGGAACTGGCCCCGTGCTCACGATTTCTGAAACAGAAAATAATGCACAGAGGTGCGTAAGGTGCGTAAGGTATGACCGCTAAGTGCCAAGAAGTTTGCACACGCCATATTCCCTGGTCTCGTTTCTCCACTAGTGGAAATGACATGGATATCTAAACAAACGAGAATGCTAGTTTGGTAAACAATGATAAGAAGCTTAACCCTGCGTGTCCCAAGGTGACTTACAGGGGCCCCCTGGGAGCACTCACCATCTCACAGATCATCCCATGAACATGATGTGCAAAAAACACAAGCTTGGAGGTGTATTTCTACTCACAAGCCTCTTCCTCCAAGTAACGCAGTGCCCAAGTTCTCTCATTCCAAGTGCATAACCATTATTAATAACTTTTCTATTTCTGTCCCATACATACATCCTAGGGTGAGCTATTTATCATGACAGTTGAAACAGCTCAGCAGAAAACTTATGTTGTAAAAGAAAAATATCTCTGAAGATTTAGAAGACAATTTTCTTTTTCTTTCTTTTCTTTTTTTTTTTCAAGACAGGGTTTCTCTATGTATCTTTGGAGTCCATCCTGGAACTGGCTTTGTAGACCAGGCTGGCTTAGAACTCATAGAGATCATCCCGCCTCTGCCTTCTGAGTGCCGGAATTAAAGGTGTGCACCACTACCGCCTGCTAGAAGGCAATTTTCACATGGCAGACTCTCCCTTGGGTCTGACTTTCTAGTCCTTGCTTGGCCTCAGTCTGTTAGTTTTCAGAAATTAATTAATTTCTTTCTTTCCTAGTTTTCTGGGTCAATGTAAATTTTTAAGACAATCAACTGTTTTCTGTGCAGGACCCATAGGAACCAGAAAACAAACAAATAAAACAAAAGATTGTCTAAAGAAAAATGGCGAAGGTATGTAATCAGGATAGGTTACAGGGAAGAAGACAGTGTTCTTGGAAACACAAACTCAAAGCTGAAGCCAGGCAATGTTAGCAAGTAAAGGGACCAACAGCTCCAAGGACAACTGTAGAGTGAGGGTCTGCCCGGCACTGAGTGGATCATCCCGGGAGAAACAGTAGGAAGAGAGGCCATCAGTGTAAGGTCCCTTCATCAAGGGATGAAATAGCACACAGAGACCTTGAACAGAGACTACTAGACCGGAGAGGAAAGGGTCAAACACAGTTGACAGTCTGAAGACTTTTCAAAAAGCAGAACTCAGCAAAAGACCAGATGTGCAGGTGATAATGAATCTTCCAGGAAAAGCCTGCAGTGAAGTTGTCCAGAGGGCTCAGACAATGGCCACACGGGACAGTGGGCAAACACATCCTCCTCTGATCACTCTGCAGGCTGACTCCCCCCCACAAAATGTTATTTTCTTCCTCTGCTCTTCCCACCAAGAGACCAGAGGATAACCAGGAGTTCACCGTCCCAGGCACTGCGACAAGACGGAGCCAGACCCAGAGCTAACTGGGTGGTAAGGCTATCCACTCAAGGTTAACAGCAGAGTTAAACAGGGAGGTGGGTGTATGAGAGGGGGCAAGGGGTGGGCAGGGACGGCATCACAGGGCTGTGGGCATCCATCCTGCAGTGAGGAAGCATCCATCCCACAGTGAGGAAGCATCCATCCCACAGTGAGTGAGCAGGGGTGCAGAGGGCTGCAGGGGAACCTTATAGCATTCTCAAGTGATGACTGTTAGCACGAGGCATGCCTCTAGGTCAATCACTCCAACCTCTCCCGTGTGAACGCTTTGCTATATAGACTTCAACTTAAACTCCGTGCTTACTAAATTCTTTCCTTAGGGAAGGTAAGAACCAAGGAGACACCTTCACCCGGAAGCGCGTCTCTGGGCTCAGGTTTTCTTAAATGTTCAAGGCCAAGATAAAAACATTGCTGTGCCCAACTACTCAAGACAGATGAGAAAGGACAGACTCAAGACTCACTCAGCTGTGCTGGGTGAGACCTCATGGGCTGACTTCTGTGGGATTCGGTGTAGAAGGGTTTTTTCATGGTTACAAATGGGTCCCAAGGCTGCGGCTAGATCTCAATCTTCACTTTGAAAGGCAAGCTGCAGTAAGAGGTTAAGAACAGCCCTGCTGAAATGGTTCAGGGGGTAAAGGCACTCGCTGCCAAGCCTGGTGGCCTGGTTCAATCCCTAGGGTCTGCATGGTAGGAGAAAACTGACTCCTTTGCAAGTTGTCCTCTGACCTCTACATAAGCATCATGGCACATACATGCCTACACACACACACACACACACACACACACACACACACACACACACACACACACACACACACACACACCTGCATACCCACACATACAAAATAAAAATATAATAAAGTTTTAAAACAACTATACATACTTGTTAGCTAAAAATTACTACTGTAGACAGTATTCACTACATAGCTAGCAATAACTAAAAGGCTCTTGAATTTATTATGTCACAAATCTTTACAATCATTCTACAAAGGCACTATGGCCCCTTGTAAGCCACAATGGTGACTCTATGTTAAATTTACCGTCAAGGAATAAAGGCCACGTTTAGAAATGTTAACTTGGAAATGTTAAGTTCTGTGCCCAGGATTGGCAGTCTTCAACCAGAGAACTAAAGGCAGAGCCAGGGTACGTCATGGCTTTTGTTCTAACCCGGAGGTCGGCAAACCTTTTCTGTAAACAGACAGGTAAGCTTGGTGGCCAAACCAAGCTCCTTATGGACAGTAAAATTAGAATTTCACATGGTTTCAACATATAAGAAATACCATTCTCTTCATCCCCCCTCCCCAAACACTTAAAAAAGTAGAAACCATGGTGAGTTCACGAGCCATGAACAAAGAGGTGACAGGCTGGTCTCCCCTTCTCCCAGACCTTGCTGACCCTGCTTGAAACCACCAGGCCGCACTACCGTCCAGCTCATATCACACACGGATATCCCGGAGTCAGAGATAATTGCTAGGCAAAACCAGTAAGCGCATGCTCCGGATGCGACCCACGAAACCTCACGCTTTTCTTCCTGGCACACCCCTCACCTGCACCCCTCTGCAGCAGCAGGTGCTGATTCGGGCCGACCTGAAACCACGCAGGAATTTTGTACACGAGCACAGCATAGCTTTCTGCAACCCAAGCCCACGATATCCCTTACCTGCAAGGTTTGGCTGAAGCGCTTTAACGGCGTGGTCTTCACGGGTGGGATGAGGTTTGCTAGCGACGTGACTCTCGAAAGGGGTTTGACCCTTTTGTTACTAGGTTCCTGTAGAGTTAGAAGAAAAAGAAAATAAGAGGCCAAAGCCAAAGCCCATCTTGAAGATACCTGCCACGTCACAACCAGCCTACAGGCTCCGTGAGTTGCAGGTGGCAGGGTGATCTGCGGGACGTGAGCCGTGCCCTGGACTCTGTGCAGATGATCTGGAGCCGGGAAAGAGAAACGACGGGGCAGGTAGACAGAGGTGGTGAGGAAGTAGAATTAGGGCTCCACCCCACTCCTCCACTCCCCCACCCCTCACCCCCCCTCCCCCCATCAGCCATCCCTTCACGCAAAGCTTCTATCAGTGGAATCCATCCCCCCATCGCTGTGGAGAGAGGCGGGCTCTGGTTTCCCAGCCGATGACCTTGCCATGCCAGTGGCAATGTCTTTTGTTGCCTCTGGTTTCATGTTTTAAAATTCCTTCCCATCGCCTTGCTAGGGCCATTTTTCTGAATGTTTTTATCCATTCAGTTTCCTAAAGTACAAAGATTGCTTTCAATTCATCAAATTAAAAGTCTATTTTTTAAACATTTATTTCTGTGGGTTTTTTTTTTGGGGGGGGAGTGGTCAGAGGACAATTGCCTGGAGTTGGTTCTCTTCTTCCACCACGTGGATCCCAGGGAACAAACTCAGTCATCAGTCTGAATGGCAAACACATTAACTCACTGGGGCATCTGACCAGCTCCAAATTTTTTTTTAAAAAATAAGTTTTATTTCTAGGATCGTAAGAAAGCACCTTTGTAGCTATAATAACGGAGAAGCACATACTAAAATTTATAGAATACCCGATGGCAAACGGAAATGTTCAGGGAGAAATTCGTATCATGGGTGTTGGTTTCCACGCTATTTATAGCCTCATATTTTCAAAGTTACCTTCACAGAAAACATCACCTACAAATCTGTAAGTTACTCCAGAGCTGGCTGGCTGGCTGGGTAGAGGGTGACTCCCTTTCCAATGAATGCTAACAAGAAATGACACAAATGAAAAACAGGCTGTGGGAAGAGAGAGAGAAAGGACAACGCTTTATAAGACAAAAAGGACTGTTACCCTCGTTTTCCTAAGCTCCATCTGACCCTGGTAGACGCTGGACAGCACATGAAGACACCAAGCTGTGATGTGAAAAGCCAAGCCCTCCCGCTGCAGGGGACTCCCACCAGTCAATCCCCAAGGGAGCCTCCACTCCCTCCTCCCCAGGTGTCCACCTTTCCTTTTCAGCCATTGTTCTCAAAGTTTGGAGGGTTGAAAGGGATTCCTGCAGGACATACAGATTCCTGTAACATAGCAGATGCTCGAAGAAATCCTTCGTGAATCTGGAACCCGGCTGGGAGGTTCTCATGTCATCTGATGCCCTTGCCAGCCTCAGAAACCAGAAGCCTCTTAAGACTACCAACTTTGCTGACATTTTAAGTAGAAGAAAAAAAGATTAAACCGAAAGGCGTTCGAAACAATTCCATGGTGCCAAAGAGTGAACCGTGAGCTCACGAAGCAGTCGAGTTGTCTTTCTAAGACAGAAGGGACCCCGCTGCCAGGACCCCCTGGCGTGCTAAGCTGAGTTGACAGCAGACAATCCTGGGAACATTAGGAAGGCTAAGCTTTAAAATGCAGCAGACAATCTCCTAACACGAGAGACCGCACTACAGATGCTGGAAGTGCTAACGAGAAAGTCCAAATGCCGCCTACTTCCAGGTGACGATGTCCTCCAGGATGCTCCGTGCCCAGTTCCTGGTCATCTGCGCCCAGAGGATGACTTTTAAATTTCCCCCTTTTTACATCACATTTGCACACTCTACAGCATCGGAGTCCACGTACCCTCTTAAGCACTCTCTGAATCTCTCCAAATGGCTCCTGTTTTAATCTAGAAATACCAGGGTTGCGGTCTCACTCTCTTTAGTGGCACTGCAGCGTGAGATGAAGTCCCAGGGGAAAAGGACTTGGTCTGGGATAATCCCGCCTGCCCGCACGTACCTTGGAGCCCAGAGAGTCGGTGGCGTCTCATTTCCACAGCTAAAGCTGTATCAGAATGGGGAGGCCGAAGGGTCAAAGCAGCCTTGCTTTAAGGCAGGGCAGGGACGCACCTGGCAGGCTGCAGGACAGCCCGGCTCTGCTCGGCCTTCAGTGTCATCTGTTCTAAGGTTTGTCTGACCTCACTGCCCAGTTTAAACGGCCCACTCAGCTGTGACATTACCTATACATGTCCAAGGCAACACTGGCCAGGCACAATGCTGCTAATGAAATCGCAGTCAGAACTGTTTCCCGGCCCCACGCACGGCACCCAAGGGAGTCAACATCGGGCTGCTCTTTGGTGATCAATGTTCCCAAGCAAAGAGGAAAGAACCAGAAGCCGCTCTGCCTGCTGTGATTCCGTGCTGTGACCCGGCAAGGCAGGCAGATGAAAGTCCAGAACTTGAATACCTAGACGTTATAGGATCTACGTGGGGGGGGAGCGGAGTTTTATGTCTGACCCACATGAGTGAAATATAAATTATGGTGCTATCCTTGAGGGCTGTTGTGAGGTAAGAGATTAAAGACAATTCTTGGCCTAATCTGATTTTTCTTTTCCATTTACTCGGTCTGTCTCCAGCTACATCTCACTGCTGTCTAAAGAGGTCTCTGAGAACATACTTCCAGATTCTAAGTAAATAGCATTACTGAGAACTAACAAATGCAATACCAAGGATGTTTTTTAGGGTTTGCAGGAAGATGACGGAGCATAACCTGCAGAGAGCCTGCCTGGTCCAGCAAAGCACACTGCCAGACCAGGCCGGGCAAGGCCAACACTACACCCGGGCACAAAATGTACTGTTTGCGCTGCACACACCACAGGATCCGAAGGGCAGGCAGGAAGGCTCACCACTAAAGAATGCTTAAATGGTGGGGGGAGTCAGTTTGAGTAACAGCAGTTCTGTTAAATGTTTCCTAGGCTTTACCGTTTTGTCTTACCAATTAGGACTGGTGTTTACCACAAGATATTGGGTATGCTAGTCTCAATGATGATTCTAAAGCGATTTTGTTGTTGTTGTTATGAATATTGTGTGATATAAGGTTTTGTATATTCCACACTGGCCTAGAACTATGTAGTGGAGGCTGATCTTGAATTCCTTGTCCACTTGCTGTTAGTTCCCAAGTGGTGGGATCTCAAGACTGTGTCATCATGCTCAACTCTCAAAGGGTTTAAAAATGAAATAAAGATTTTAAAGAAATATCTGTCTATGCAAAAAAAAACCCTTCTTATATGTATGAATATTTGCCTGCATATACATATATGTATCATGTGTGTGCCTGGTGCCCTTGGGGGCCAGAAGATGGGGTCAGATCCCTCGGAACTGGAGCTATAGATGTCTATGAGTACCCATGTGGATCCTGGGGACCATACTTAGGTCTCTGCAAGAGTAGCAAGCGCTCTTAACCGCTGAGCCGGGCCTCCAGCTCCCCTACCTGCCAAGGTGGCTATTTTTTTGGGGGGGGGGTTTCGAGACAGGGTTTCTCTGTATTGTTTTGGAGGCTGTCCTGGAACTTGATTTGTAGACTAGGCTGGCCTCGAACTCACAGAGATCTGCCTGCCTCTGTCTCCCGAGTGCTGGGATTAAAGGCGTGTGCCACCAACGCCCGGCCAAGGTGGCTATTTTTAAACGTCCATTTTGTATTTACTGTACTTGATGAGAGCATGAAAGAGAGACCCTTTATCAGGTAGGGAAAGTTCTCTTGCTATCAAGTTTGCTATGGATTTCTATCAGGAACTAGCATTGACTTTTATGCAAAGTCTTTCCTACTCAGAGGCAAGGGAAGGGGTAAAAAAGGGAGCTGTAAAAAAGAGGGGAGGTGTGGGTGGGGGGGAGAGTGAAGATGGTCGCAGAGGTCAGACTTTTCCATGAGGGGTTTCTTCCGCAGTTTAGCGCATCTCACGAGCCAACCGCAAACAGAAGGGAGTACAACACTCCGTGCGACTGTATTTTTATCACAGTCGCTCTTCTTAATGTCTCTTTATGTTCTTTTTCTAGGGAGGCAAAGTGATCTTTCAGACTCCTCAGTCTTCCTCCCGAGAGGCAAAAAAAAAAAAAAGCAAAGCAGATGGTACCGCGTAAGAAACTGCCTGCTGCATCATCAAACAGAACGCAGCACCGTTTCTCATTTCTGCCTTCAAAACAGTTCCGTGTCTGCAGCTGGCCCGAGATCCCACCTTTACCGAGCCTCTGCTGCAATTCCCCTGGGAAGGGCTGGAATTGCAGCCATTAATTAGCGCAGGCACTTAGACCGTACAGCCACAGGGCAAGGTAATGGCCCTGCCTCTGGTCAGGAGTCAGGCAGAGGTGAGAAGAGCTCTCTGTGTCTGCAGATGCCTTTGCCCATGAGCTTACAGGGTCACAGGGGCAAACAAAGAAACCAACAACCACTTTCAAACACTTGGGCGCCATCTGTGGCTGCTAACGTCACCTCTAGTCTACCCTCTGCCTTTCCAAGGGGGCTTTCACCACCCTCGTGTTAAATGCCAAGTTATACCCTCACGGTGACTGACTTGCAATACATAAATGATAACATACTAATACTGGTTACGGAGTCTCATTATGTAGCTTTGGCTGACCCGGAACTCACTATGTAGATCAGGCTGGCCTCGAACTCACACAGATCTACCAACATCTGCCTCCCAAGTACTGGGATTGAAGGCTTTTTTTTTTTTTTTTTTTTTTTTTTTTTAGCTATAGGCTCTTATCTCAGAGATCAACACATAAAATTTAATAGTTTGCTTATCTCAACATGCCCATTTGGAAGATGAAGAAACTGAGGTCTCAAGTGATTGACTTGCTTAAAAATCATTCAGTTGCATTAAAAAATGGAAGGGGTACCATAATTTGAGGCAGGCTGACCTTAGAGTCATGGTTAGCTGCCTGGGGCTGGATAACTTTTTCTGTAGAAGAGCAGAAAGTGAGAAGTTTAGACTCTGTGGAATACCCACTCTTTGTTTTAAACGTTTATCTCTCCTGTCAGACATAAACAATAAATAGATTAACCAGTATGGGTGTGGACCATTAAACTTTTCATTGGTGAACACAAAAATGCAAATGTCATGTAATTTTCATGACAAAAATGTTTTTCAGCTACTGGAAACACGCATTATTTTTAACTGGGGCCTCACAGGAAGTGTGCCAGATCTGGCTGTTGCTTGCTGACTAGACTCACTGCCACTCAGTGGTCCTCCGCCTCGGCTCAGCCTCAGAATGTGACAAACTTCAGGATGACACCCTCAGGCACTGTATTTCCCCACAGGACAAACTTGACTTGCATTTCCTCCCCGGAGCTGGCTGGGCATGGTGGGTCCTCCCCTGATGAGCAGGGGCAAGACTGACTTCATTTCTGCATGAGTGAACCCTATTACACTACATTTTACTTTCCAAATAAATCAGTGTTGCGAAACATTCCTTTACTCTGTGTGATTGGTTTGATAAAAAAGCTAAGTGGCCAATAACCAGGCAGGATTTTCGGGGCAGAGAGAACGGAGGCCGGGAAGGAGGAGGAAGGCAGAGTCTCGAGGAGATGCCAGGACTCAGAGGAAGCAACGTGGGAATCACAGAGTAAAGGTGATAAAGCCATGAGGCAGAAAGTAAGTTAACAGAAATGTGTTCATTCAAGTTATAAGAGCTAGTTAGAAACAAGCCTAAGCTATTGGCCAAGCTTTTATAATTAATAGTAAGTCTCTGTATCATTACTGGGGAGCCGGTGGCCCTGATGGGGGAAAAAAAGGCCTACAAATCAGTCTAAACACTGTCAACTTCCTCTGATGTAGGAATAAAGGCCATTTTAAATGACACAATTCCTGGGATCCACTCCACAATAAAATGAGGTGGGGGTGATTTTCGAAGAAGGAAACAGGATGCATACTGGTTGACAGCCATCAAAAGAACACGCTCAGCTGCAGTCTTGCCTGGGGCGCAAAAAAAAAAAACAACTATCCTTTTTAAAAAAGTATTTTTATAATGGACAGAAAATTGTTCGGAAAGGTGTATCATCAAATGCAAAGGAGGAAAGACGAGTCCCTGAGCTCATCAGCAGAGCCCTGCGAGGCGGTGACACGAAGTAGCCATCATCAGAACAGAAGAAACCCCACCAGCGAGCATCAGTAACTCAATGAAGACATGGACTGGTGGGAAAATGAAAGCTGGGAGAGCTTGGTGGTGACACTGAAGTCAAGGTCAGGGAGGCACCGTGCGGTCCAGCTCTGTGCTCCCTGAGCCCTTTTATATCACTGGTTTTTTGGTTTCATTTTGTTGTTGCTTCGGTTTCTGTTAATGCATTCTCACACACAGGGCCCCCTGATCACTAAGCTTCATAAAATGACCTGGTGGTGGCCAACTGACTTACTCTGGAAGCACACAATAGAAAGAGTCCCTTCAGGATCAGAGCGTCCTCAGACAGGCGTCTGCTGACCCTGCTGGATTTGTTTCCATCTGAGAGATGCTCGGCTTTCCCCATGGCTCCCTCCCAACTCGGGCTTCTCTTTCCATGTCCACTCTTCTGTGAAGGGGGAAGACAAGGCCCCCAGCTCCCGGCTCTTCACTGCCCACCAAAGCCCTGTAAAGCTCATTACTCCGCCACTGCCTTGACTCCACCACCCTCTGCTTAGCGCCCCAAACTGTTCACACCGATTTAGTTTACGCTCACGACTCCCAGGTCACCCCTGCACTCTTGCCAAGGCCTTTCCCTGCCTGCCAGCAGCTCTCACTCACCGCTAGCCAACACCGTATTGCCTCTGCCTCCTGCCAAGCCATAAGCTTTCCTTCAAACAGCCCCGTATTTTCCCTTAGCGGACAGTGACAACCCGCCTTCATAGCTTGCCTTCCAAGGGTTGCTAACTGTCTCCTCTCTGTGTCAATGCTTTTTAGACAAAGTGGTTGTGAATGAGATGTATTTTGTAGCTTAGTCAATTGGTCATCTATCTTAGCCTGGCTCTCATACTTCCTGTGTGATATAATGCATCTCATTCATAGTTTCTCCAAGGCGGAAATAGCGGAGTAACCACACAACGGCTTATGGAGAACTCTGGGAAACAGCCGTTTTTTACTGGGGCCCTGTAATCCGGGGCAGGCACTGGACTTAGAGCTTTGCATGATATGCTCATGCCATCTTCAGGACACATGTCATCACAGACGATGACACACACGTCATGGACTTTGTGACTCTTGAGAAACTGGTATGTCTTTTAATTACCCCTCTCTACCTCTGTCATCACGCCACGCATGCATATTCTTTTTCAAAAAAATTGACTTTTTGATGGAATTTTACAGTCACAGACGGAGTTGCCAAAACAGTAGTACAGCATGTCTCCTCTACCTTTTACTGAGCTTCCTAATGTTCACGTCGCACACAACCGGAGTACATTTATCAAAGCGAAGACATCGGCATTGGTACAACGCCACGAACTAAACGTTAGGGGAGTCACTGGGATTTTACTCCCTTTCCCACTAGCGTCCCTTTTCTCCTCGAGGACCCCATTTGAAATCCCACATTATATTCCATTGCCTTATTCTTCCCAGTCTCCTCCAATCAGTGACAGCTCCCCCCACACAGTGCTCTTGTTACGTCAAAACACTGTAGCTGTCCAGCAGATGCTTTGCAGGGGCACTGCTCAGCTGCTTTACAGAATGCCGCTCTGTGTGGACAGATGTGATGATGCTTCCCCCGGATGATTTGGAAACTTTGCCACACATAGTCTGGTGAGAGCCCATCAAAGGGCGTACCTTCTTCTCGCATTGTATCAAAGAGGAAGTGGCGTCTTGAGGTCTGGTGACATCAAACTGGGCATGTGGTTACGGTACTGCTATAGGTGAGCGAACCCTCCACAAAAGTGCACAGGCGCGTTTTAAATCCAGGTAGCTATGGGAATGTACACACAAGCTCTAAAACCCAGTGTCTGCGAATGTAACCTTATTGGGGACTAGGCTCTTCGTAAATCAGTCAAGTTCAGACGCAGTCACAGGTGTCCTTCTATGCAGGAAAGGTTTAGACAGAGGCATGGACACAGAATGACAGAGAGGTGTTCGCACAAGCCAGAGAACACCAGGGGTGACCAGCAAACCCCAGGAAGCAGAAGGAGCAAGGAAGCCGTCCTGGGCAGGCTCAGAGGACGCCTTGCTATCAGCCATGCTGTCTCCGGAATGGAGACACAATACATGGACGCTTAAGCCACTTGCCTCATGGGCCTTGGTCACAGGAGCTAGGAAACTAACATGAGTGGTGTCCGTGGATTTCCCAACTGTGAAAGCGCCACTGTCGTTTTCATACTTAACACATTTGCTGGAGAGAGAGAGTTTGTTCACCTTGAATGCGCAAAGTGAGCTTCACGGAAATAATGCAGATGTCACTTTTCAGGGAGCCTCTCCTGGATGCAAAAGGAAAGCCAAAGGTGGACCCTGATAGAGTCCCAAGAGCCAGTGTCAGCTGTGGTGGGAAGGTGGGGGGGCAGGAGCAGGGGTCCGGCATGGGCAGGACACACAGGTGACAAAAAGAAACCTTCTTGGGATGGTTTAAGCAACAGAGGGCAAGAAAGGAAGGCCGCATGCGCTGGCTGCTGAGCCCATCTGACTTTGATGCAAGCAGAAAGACAATAATGAAATGATTGTTCCTAATTCCAAAATTTCCACTATTATCCTTTTTTCTGCTCTCTTTCCCTTGGCACAAAGTTAATTAGGCTAGTGTCATCTGCTACCAGAAGATGAAAGGCAAATAGCGAAGCCAAATTCCTGCGGAAACCTGGCTTCATTGATTAAGCAAGCGACGCTGGCTTCAGAAGGATCGGTCTTGAGCCCACAGGATGAGCAAGTGGTCTTCAAGCTGAGCTCAGAGCCCCAGCCTTTCCCTTAGAGATGTTGACCCATGACTTCAATGGCGATTCTGGGCTTTGTCAAGCAACAGAACAGAACCAGGAAGGATCCCTTAGAGCTTTGGACTAGCTGCTCTCCACACAGAGGAGACCACGCCCTTGTTTGTTTTTGCCAGCTGAGAGTCTGGCTGGCTGCCTGCCCTGCACTGGGCACACAGAGAGGCTGCGCCTCCCACTTAAGAAGCGGCTCAATTCTTTCTTTCGTGTGTCGGGCGCTTGGAGAAAACACCCCGATTTCCTTCTGACAAAGAACAAAACAAAAAAGAAAAGAAAAGCTAGGATGTGTTTGTTTTTATTTTGCTAATGGGGGAACAAGGAGAGCCAGGAGAAATAACACATCCAGGGAACGCACCGTATCAGCTCAGCCTCATGCCCACACTGAGTCAGGCCGCCACACAGCTAAGGTGCCTAAGACTATTGTCACCTTGGTTCATGGAAACATTCAAGGGTAGATGACAGGCCAGGTGAGGTGACCCACACCTTTACTCCCAGCACTCAGGAGGCAGAGGCAGGCAGAGTGAGTTCCAGAACAGCCAGGGCTATACAGAGGGAATTCCTGGACATCCAGGGCTATACAGAGAAACCCTGTCTCAAAACAAAACAAAATAAGAGTAGATGACAAGAGAAGTCATAGTTGAACCAATGACTCAGGGCCACAAAAGTGAATATATCAGGGCTTGAGGCATATCTCAGTGGTAGAGCATGCCTTCAACATGCATGAATTCCTGTATTCAATATCCATCACACACACAAAAACCCCACAAAAGCTAAAAAACAAACAACAACAAAACTCACTAAAACATAGCACCTCCCCCACCCCCCACCTTGAGCACGCTAAGGTTGAAGAAAGGACATTCATTCTCCTACAGGAGAGTCCCCCCAAAACCCATCAGCAGCTATGGCTAGCGTTGGTCTGAGAGGCAGCTGCTTTTAGGAGAGCCCGGTTAAAGAGGAGACATCAAGACAACTTGACTGAACTTAGACAATCGTGGCCAGAGTCGCAGTCCGAAACAGCTTCCCATATAGTGCAAGAGACCAAACAAAAACAATCAGGACAGAGAAGAACTCATTTGTTATGACAACTCCTGTAGTCTTTGGCTTCCTTCAAGTCCAAACAACACAAAGTATCACAGCCCTCGTGTCTGAGTAAAGGGAAAGAGGTAGCTGGAGAAAGTGAGGATTCATCCTCATTCAGTCTGCCCTGGAGAAGCGATTCATTTCCTAACACACACAAGGGGGGCACTGTCTAGGGCGTGAGGTTTTGTTTCTGAAGGAAGAGTGTCAACAAACTACTAAGGTTACTATTATCTTGATGAAGGGTTTCACTATGCAGCCCAGTCTGTCCTCAAACAAGGGTCCTCCTCGCTCAGCATCTACACCACGCTACACTACACGGGTCCCTACGCCCACCTTAACCTAGTGCCTTCATTCTCATTTTCGCAGAAGTCCGGGCCCCTTTTCAGAAACGTGCAATGTCTTACTTGCCTGCCGTAAGGACATTCATTTTTGCTGAATGAAGGTTTATGGGCTTGGGGATGGGGGTGGGGTTAAAAAAAAAAGAACTCTGGAAAATAACCCAGTAAAATGGGGGCCTCTCAGAGGGCTGGAGCAGGAGGCAGCCCAGGTTACGCACACACAATCTCAGGAGTGCCAGTAAAATAAAACAGAACCACTCTTTCAGACCGGAGCTCCTGAATTACTTTCAGAGTTATTCATTTTAGTCAACACAAGAAGGGTAAGTCAACATTTGTCCTGGCAGCAAGCCCACATTTGTTATTTTATTAGTCTGCTACTGGCTAAATTGGCCCGAGATTAAACACATCTAATAAATAGCCCTAAAATATTGGAGTTTAGCAGAAAACCACATTCGAGTTCTCTTACACAGGATGTTACTATTACTTAACCCTAGGCAGAAGGAGAAACACACACCCACACCCTGTAAGTTCCTTTTAGTCAGCGCCAGCCCCTATAGCCTGAAGCTCATCTTGGTCATGCCCAGACACGGTTCTACAGGCCTTCGGAGAAAGAGGAAGCCAAACATTTAGGTCTTTCTGAGGTCCCTGGCTACACACCTGCCCTCCCAACTCCGAGCAGCGCTTTTTACTCTGCCAAGGCAGGCGGCCAGAACCTCAGGGCTGGGTTACTTCAAGCCTTCTGACAGAATAGGAGGCCTGCCCAACAGGCCTGTGTCCCTGCGTTGTGAATCACAGGAAGCTCAACCTGGCATACAAAGACTAAGTGCGGCTCGGACGTGAACGCTGCTGCGTAAGTGATGCGTCCAGCATGCTGCTCCCGTTCCCGGGTCTGGGAAATGCGGCACAGTCCTGGCTGGACGAAACCAACGGGTCACTAAGAGATGGCAAGGGTAGCCCGGTCACTGCCACTGACCCCTAAAGAAGGCATCTGTGACTTTGGAGTTCCTCGGCGGCTTACTTCCTACTGACTTCTTGGAACTTGTGGGTGGGATTAAGTTCTGCCCTTGTTTTTCTCTGTTAAGAGGATATCCTGACTCCCATCCCCACGCCCCCTCTGGGCTGGATAGGAGAAAGGCTGCCTTGAAGCATCCATCCCTACTTGAGATGAGGAAGCTGTTGTGTACAAAACTCAAGGCGACTTTGAAGACGTTTTTTTATGAGCTCCCTTGGAGTTTAGGATGGACTCAAAAGCCTCTGAAGAACGTAACAAAGTTCCTATTGCTTTGGTCAAAGAATCTACCAATTCTTTACAAAGTATCCATGGATAAATATGAGTGGCTCTTTTCTGACATTTTATAGCCTTGAACCAATCCTGTAACCTCCTCTGGTTTGGTTTGCTAGCTGTGAAGGTCAATGGCCCTCTTAGAGCTAGTTGTCTGGGGGAGCCTGTGAGACTTTGTGGAATGTGTGTGTCACAGGCCCACTTCAGTGGGAGCCCCCAGATAAGACCAGAGCATTAGCCTATTCCAAAGTCCAAGAAGCAGCCTGCTCTCTCCTCCAGCCCGCTCTCCTCCAGCCTGCTCTCCTCCAGCCCGCTCTCTCCTCCTCCAGCCTGCTCTCCTCCAGCCCGCTCTCTCCTCCAGCCTGCTCTCCTCCAGCCTGTTCTCCTCTAGCCCGCTCTCTCCTCCTCCAGCCCACTCTCTCCTCCAGCCCGCTCTCTCCTCCAGCCCGCTCTCTCCTCCAGCCCGCTCTCCTCCAGCCTGTTCTCCTCCTCCAGCCCGCTCTCCTCCTCCAGCCTGCTCTCCTCCTCCAGCCTGCTCTCCTCCTCCAGCCCGCTCTCCTCCAGCCCGCTCTCCTCCAGCCCGCTCTCCTCCAGCCTGCTCTCCTCCAGCCTGCTCTCCTCCAGCCTGCTCTCCTCCAGCCTGCTCTCCTCCAGCCTGCTCTCCTCCAGCCCGCTCTCCCCTCCAGCCTGCTCTCTTCTCCAGCCTGCTCTCCCCTCCAGCCTGCTCTCCCCTCCAGCCTGCTCTCCTCCAGCCTGCTCTCCTCCTCCAGCCCGCTCTCCTCTAGCCCGCTCTCTCCTCCTCCAGCCCGCTCTCTCCTCCAGCCCGCTCTCTCCTCCAGCCTGCTCTCCTCCAGCCCGCTCTCTCCTCCAGCCCGCTCTCTCCTCCTCCAGCCTGCTCTCCCCTCCAGCCTGCTCTCCCCTCCAGCCTGCTCTCCTCCAGCCTGCTCTCCTCCAGCCTGCTCTCCTCCTCCAGCCCGCTCTCCCCTCCAGCCCGCTCTCCTCCAGCCCGCTCTCCTCCAGCCTGCTCTCCTCCTCCAGCCTGCTCTCCTCCTCCAGCCTGCTCTCTCCTCCAGCCCGCTCTCTCCTCCAGCCCGCTCTCTCCTCCAGCCTGCTCTCTCCTCCTCCAGCCTGCTCTCTCCTCCAGCCTGCTCTCCTCCTCCAGCCTGCTCTCCCCTCCAGCCTGCTCTCCTCCTCCAGCCTGCTCTCCTCCTCCAGCCCGCTCTCTCCTCCAGCCCGCTCTCTCTCGCTCACTGCCCTTGCCCACAGCTTTCCACTCACTCTCCACTGTCACACCACTGACATGTTCTGGCCACATATTTTTCATCCCACACTCCTGCCTCTCCTTCCTGTGGCTTTGTCATCTGTTTAGTAAAACTCTGGCTGGACAGAGGGAAACTGGGAGTGGCTTGGCAGGATTCAAGGCTATGCTGGAGGACACGAAAGCAGTAGTGAGATTCCCAAGATATCAACCTGAGAAGGGGGAAGGGACCAGGACCTGGGTCTTGAGGTCTGCACAGGGCAGGCTCCACCAACACCGTGCTGAATTGTGTGCTCCAGGAGGTGGTGTGCAGTCTTGTCAGACCCGGGTACCGTCTGGGTTTAGGCAACCATAGGTACTCTGGGCATTTAATCCAGCAGATATGCAAAGCAGAGCTTTTCTCATGTAACACGGTGCCTCTACCTTCAAGGAAAGGACCGCACGGCCTCACGTGTTTCCTCTCTCTATCCACTTGTCACCTTCTGGAACTCCACCGCCATTATCTTAGCTTCCCATGAAAAATGAAATGAAGAGATGGAAAGAGGTGCACACATCTCCATCTCAATGTCCTAAAGGAAAGGACAGATTGTGCTAGCTGAATCTGGGATGATGACGTACATCTCAGGCGAGCCGAGCTGACTGTCAGGTCTGCTGTCTGATTGGAGATAAGGCAGGGACCACGTTTGCCGGCTGGGCGAAACCTGCACGGTCATGTGCTCCAGAGTTCCAGGGCTGCGGGGAGAACAGATAACACTTCTCTGCCGTCCAGACGCTTCTTAGCTTTGACAGAGAACTGGTTTTTTGAGCAAGGAAGCCTTTCAGGGATGTAACTTCCAGGAAGAAACACAAACCACTTGTGATGCTTCCTGGCACGCGCCAGCTGTCCCCAGAGCCACTTCATCCCTTCAGATGCCTGGCCCATGTGTGTCCTCGGCAGCACCTTCCCACACGCACAGCCAACAGCTATAGAACAGTTTAGAACATTCGGCTCCCAAGAGAGAACAGAATAAACCCAAGTCTGATTATTCTAAACTGAGAAAGCCACCAGACAACTACATAAGTGAATTGGGAATAATTTTTTTTTAATTTAAACTTTCACATTTGGGGTGACACCCTGCCACACACTGAGCAATGGTATGTGAAAGAAAAAAAAACCAGGTAGAGAGTATGCTGTTCAGGAAAGTGCGAGGGTGGTGATCTACAATAGAGCTCTATGGTCCTCCCACACACCCCTCAAGAAAGTATATAAATAGTTTCAACGTGTTATTCCTTAGGATGGGGGCACGCTCACACAAACTGTTTGCTTGGCCACTTTTCATTCTGTAGCATATTTTTTAATGACAAGGTTTTGTTTCTATTTTTTTAATGCTCACTGACAATGGATTGTACCCAAAGGCTCACTGCACTGTCAATTCTACATTTGCAACCTTGGAACACAATGATTATGTGCTATTTCTACCCCCCCCCATTTAAGACTGCATCATTATCTAAAGCCTATTGAAATTCATATGTGTCTGAATATGAAAAAGAAGGTATCGTGTGACAAAGAAGGCCTTGGAGGACAGGCTCCCCCTACATCAAATTCAGCTCATTTCAATTACAAAAAATAATCAGGAAAAGGAAGGGTAATGGCAGGTGACATAAATACAGAAGCAAAGTCACAGATCATTTGATGAAACAAAATGTTGGCTTAGCCTTGGAGTCAGACGTAGTGGGTGCCAGTAAGTTTCCAGGAGACACAAATGCGGTTTTGCGGCATATGGTATGTATTTCTGGGGAAAAGGGCCCCTGGAGCAGAGGGGGAAGGCTCTTAGGTTCTCAGGCACCCCCAAGTAGCAGAAGATGTTTAGATGGAGTGAAGACTCACTCTGGACCAGGTCCTTCTTCCTTTGGCCTCAGTAGTTAGGTAGCTGATCCTGCAAAGCCTCAGTGAATTGCTGCAATGGTGTCTCTCTGTCTGAAGCTAGCACACACTCTCATCTATCTCATGGCCAGGACCCTGTTTTACAGAAGAGGAAGCATGTGTCCAGAGAAGCTTTACTCAGCAATTAATTGGCAGAGCTGAAATTAGAATTCAAGTCTACCTGGCTTGAAAGCCTTTTTTGCCAACCCCACACTGACTTCCCCAGGATACACAATTTCCTCGTTGAACAACATCATGGCATGGACAGGGCAATAATCCTGTGAGTCTGTCTCGAGGTCCTTTCCGTCCACGATGCCTTGAGTCAATGCTAATCATTCTCCCACTTCACAGAGCAAGCAAATAAGACTTAAAAGGGTTTAGAATTTTCCAGGGTCGCCCAGCCAGTAGAGTGCCTAAGGCTGCTCACCTATCTACAAGGTCTGGTTTCTGCTAACTTTCTGAGCTAGGAGGAACCCGGATGGGAAACTGACTTCCTAGTCAGGAGAGAGGTGGAATCTGAGACAGGGAGCAGGAAGAGGAGAAACCCAGCTTGCTCTGGTCTAGCCCTGTCACTCCGGGACCAGCACAAGAGACAGGTGTGAGGTGCTCTGCCCACGCCCCTCCAGCAGACATGACCCTCGACGTGTCCACCTGGAATAACTGGATCAGTGGCCTCATTCTACCACTTCCCAATACACGGCGGTCACAGGCTTCCAAATCCTCTCCGAGAGCCCCCTATGGCAGATTGGTGGTCATCATCTGGATATTAGTTTCAGTAATGATTTGGCCAAACTCAAGCAGAAGTCCGTTGAGGACAGAAAGCATGGCTTTCGTTTTCTAAACACGGCGAGGGGTGTGGCGGGGACACACACACACAATATACACAGTCAGGTCTCAGTACTTGCTCACTGACAACTAAACAACACTAGAGGTCATATTTTAGTTATTAAATTCTTTATCAATGTAGTCATGACACTATGGAGTTTCCCCTACACTTCTGACAAAGAACCTATTTATAAATTAAAAGTACCCTGCTGGAATAAGGCATGAAGAATTTAAAGCAATCAAGCTCACCCTCATCTGGCTTCCTTTGTCCGTGGTCAGTGTTGGCTGAGTGTTTCAGATGATGCATGGCCAGTGGGGGGTGGGGGGAGAGCTATCTCAATGGCCAGGGTGCCTCTCAGACTCACACACCAGCTTCTGTTTAAGTCATCCCAGGAACTATAAAACACCACCAGATTTCTTTTCTTCTCTCTCCTTTTTCTTTTTCTTTTCTTTCTTTCCTCCTTCCTCTCTTCTTCCTTCCTTGTCTTTCTTTTTTGTTTTTTTTGTTTTTTTGAGACAGGGTTTCTCGGTGTAACTCTGGCTATCCTAGAACTCACTCTGTAGACCAGGCTAGCCTCGAACTCACAGAGATCCACCTGCCTCTGCCTCCTGAATGCTGGGATTGGAGATATGTACCACTACACTTGGCTCACATCAGATATTTTTATCCTACCTTTAAGGAAGCTTGCCAGTGTGTCTGGGACATTTTTATTTAAAAAAAAAAACAAAAACAAAAAACAAAAAACAAAATAATAATGTCATTTGGATTCCTTGGAAACCAACTTGGTATTGCCTACAAAGGAAAGAGTAACTTTGTTTCATAGACTGACTACCCCAGCTTCTACAGGTAGACCTACATTCAAAACAGAAGGCGTTGTGGCTACTAACGATCTGGCATCTGTGGATGACACTTTGTATTTCCTTTGGAAATCCTACTTTACAGGTGAGGAAAGCAAGATTTAAGAGGACGAGTCCAGTCTCTTCAACTCACAAGGGGACCAGAGTTGGGATTAAAAACTCAGGTCAGAACAGGGTGGTGGCGGCACATGCCTTAATCCCAGCACTTGGGAGGCAGGCAGATCTCCGTGAGTTCAAGGCTATCCTGGTCTACAGAGTTCCAGGTCAGCCAGAGCTACATAAAGAAACCCTATCTCGAAAATAAACAAAATTGTGTAAGACCTGAGTTCAGGTTTCCAGCATCCATGTAAAAAGTTATTTGTGGCAGCAAGTGCCTGTAACCCCAGCACTGGGGGAGGTGGAGACAGACAATGAAGGTGTGTGTGTGTGTGTGTGTGTGTGTGTGTGTGTATGTGTGTGTGTGTGCTCGTGCATGGTCTCCAGAGGTGGACTTTAAGTGTTTTCTTCTATTGTATGTATACACACACACCCCTCTCTGTTAGGCTCTCGTTAAATACTTGCCCCCTGCCTGAAGCTCCCAAGGCTGATGCTTATACTTTACTAATAGGGGAGATTAATAGAGGCATCAAAGACACGCTGGGTCCAAACCAGAACCTTGGGGAGAGAACTGGAAATGAAGAGTAACCTAGATAACTTTGGATCTTATTCCCATATCATTTGAGCTGTCACAAGCGGCATGAAACTAACCTTTTGGGAAATAGTGATTGAATCCAGTCCTTCCTTTCTAGAAGCAAAGACTCAGAGGTTCTGAGTGGTCAAGTCTACCTGGGCCCTATTGTCTCAGGGCTTCTGTTGCTGTGAAGAGACATGATCACGGCCACTCTTTAAAGAAAACATTTAAAACTGAGGTGGCAGGTTAGTTCAGAGGGCCAGTCCGTTATCATCGTGGCGGGGAGCATGGTGGCACACAGGCAGACATGCTGCTGGCAACATCTTGGTTCAGACGGTAACAGGAAATGGACTGTGACACGGAGCAACGCTTAAGCATAGGAAACCTCAAGGCCCACCCACCCCCCACAGAGACACACTTCCTCCAACAAGGCCACATGTCCCAAAAGTGCCTCTCCCTATGAGCTGATGGGGGCAACCACATTCTGCCGCACCTGTCTTATAGGGGGGGCAAGCTCTCATTAGAACCAACTTGGAAACAAACGCTGCATTTAGGAGTTACGAAGCCAGGCTTCCACTTACTATTGTGCATATCAGACTGAAGCTCACCGTGGCAGGCCCCTCGAGCCTTGGCTAGAGGCAAGGATAGACTCAAGAGAAAAAGCACAGCGCCCTTGCCAAACCACGGGGCAGGGGAGGGTGGAGATGACACTTCACTCTGCCGCTCACACTTTAGCTGCCATGTTTTTTTTCTCTTCTAAGAGTTTACTTCCTGTTTCACAGTGGTTTCCAAGCCCTTTTTCAAGATCACAACTAGAAGCCTCACCGAACACACCCCACCCCACCCCACCCCTCCACCCTGGCAACACACACACACACCTCACCAAACAGCAACTAGGAGGGCAGACGGGGCCTATGACAATGAACTAAGGCCACAGGCTACTGGTGACCCACCAACACCCATTCCCAAGTTGTGTGAAATCTAACATTAAGAATTCAGTGGGGGGAGGGGTCACAGCTCAGCAAGAGAGCAAGTGCTTAGCCCAGGGAGGTCCTGGGTCCAGTCCTCAGCACTGCAGGGTGAGAAAGACATCTCCTCCAGTCACCAGTTATCTGTCCTCTGTTTACCTGGGGTTGTTATAACCTTTGAGAAGGGAGCTTGCACTGGCCATGAGTTCAGGCCAGAAACTGCTAGAAGGAAGCCTTAGCCCTTCTGGACATCGGGCTCAGCTTTATCTGTTTCCATTACTTGATTTATTCTCCTGTTTGGGGCTTCTTCCTCCAGAATTACTTCAATTTTCTAGATTGGGCAACTGGTGGGCAATTGCTATTTACATATATATATATATATATATATATATGTTTGACATGGCTTCTCGGTTCTGTTTAACTCAATTGGGCTGCCGACTTCTAGTACTATCTGCAAAAGAGTACCTTTGGGAAATGTATTTCTCCTCGCTATATGTCATGTCTCCTGCAGAACTTGGAAAGCATCATGTCAACACACATCACCTACATGTGCAGGAGGTCATGCTCGTCCGTTTCTTACGGGCTCGTTTTTCATTCTAACAGCGATCTCCTACCAAATACAAAGTAAGGCCTTGTTTGCAGTGGGGGCCAGAGCAAAGGCCACCAACTCACTGACCCAAACACGAAGTCACTTAGTGCGTGCAGAGTTCTAGGCTCATTTGTAGGACTTCCCAAACAGCTCTGCTTGCAATCAACCCCACTAAGTAGCACGGCTAGAAGCTTCAGTCCTCACGCTGGCACATCAAGTGATGAAGACTAGGTAAAAGAGGGAGCCATCATTTTGCTTCCTTGGTTGATAAAGTCAGTGGTCCTTGCTACAGTCTGAACATGACACGTCTCTCCGGCGCGTTTTGGGGCTTGTTTCCTAGCTGCAAGCACTATTTTGAGAAGTACTAAAAGAACTTCAGGGAGTGAGGGGGCCAGGCAGAAGTGGGTCCGTGGGTGCGTGCCTTTGAAGGTTACACCTGGTCCTTAGCCCCTTTGCTTCCCACCACGCCATGTGACCCTGCAGCCACAGAGTTCCGCCTCCCACCACAGGCCCACAGACAGCGGAGCCCACCATAACGGACTGGAGTCTCTGGCACTGTACGCTGGCACTGGGCACCGCCACCTCTCGTGGTCTTTATCTGCTTTGTCACGGCGCTGGAAGGCTGACATGCGCGCTCATCTTTCTCAGCGGGGTCTAAGGAGACGGCGCGTGTGAGATCCGAGCATAGGATAACAGTATCGTGAGTCTATGGAGCGAAGCGGAAGGGCGCGCGCGTCTTGACGGCAACACCCCTTGCCCCACACTGCTCCACGTCCGTCAGTAAACTACACCGGCTTAAATCAGATTCCGCTGTACACAGATTACGCCCAACATTTTCCCTCTTGACTTTTTTTCCAGGGACGCTAAGGTATATTTATTTCCGTTCTAGGTGGCGATGGCCACAGATGAAGTCGCTGATCCAAGGGACATGGGGGTCATCTCGGTTCTGCTGTCTGCTGTAAGCAGATATGAAGGGACGCTTAGACCGGGATCTGACAACTGACTTCCATTTCTGACTGTGCCATCTCCATCTGTATGATCCTGGGGAAATCGCTAATGGTCACTTCCCTTTTAAAACGTAATTATACTCAGTTTAGCCAAAGGATATGAAAGTGTTCTAAAATGTATAAAATGCACACACAGGAAGAATGGGTATCATTGCAAGTGTCATTCTGAACAACCTCAGACACATATTTCCCCCTTGGAGCTAGAACACTAAGTCCAAAGATTAGAATCAAACCTCTTTCATCTTCCACTATGGGTGCATGGGTGTCTGGGTGTGTTCACGGGTACTTGTGTTCCTGTATGTGTGGAGACAAGAGAACCACCCTGGGTTTCATTCTTCAGACACCATCTAGACAAGGTTGCTCAGTGGTTAGAGCTCACCAAGTGGGCTAGGTTGGGGGGCCATGGAGCCCAGGGACTGGCCTGCTTCTGCCTCTCTAGCGCTGAGATTATAAGTGCAAAATACAAGCCTTTGTCTTTCCGTTGGCACAAAAGTAGTGCATTGTTAGACAATATCCATACCACTGCATCTTGTGTCTATGAAATACCTGTAATATTATCTGGGTATGACTTAGCCATTTTCATTTTTGTCATTTCTGTTAAGGTGATCATTTAAAATAATCTTAGCCCACAGTTCTTTGCATGTGAGCTGTCTATCCCATTCTTTTGCCTTCTTGTCAATAGACAGCTTTATATCTGTATAGATTGTTAAGTGATAGAGATACTAATCTTTGCCCTGTCATTTTTATTTCTAAGATATTTCCAAGGCATTATTCTACTTTTCCTTTCTAAGGAAGCATCTTATATATAAAAAAGAAACTTTTGTTGACTTAGCATCATAATATAGCACAGTTACAGTTATTTCTATGTTGATTAATACTCATGATTTTGGGACATAATGAGGATGTCCAGATGAATAAGCGAAAACAAGGAGAAAGGATGGATACCACTGACGGACACCACTGACGGACACACTGACAGACACCACTGACGGACACCATTTGACGGACACCACTGACGGACACACTGACGGACACCACTGACGGACACACTGACGGACACACTGACGGACACACTGACGGACACCACTGACGGACACACTGACGGACACACTGACGGAACACTGGCGGACACCACTGACGGACACACTGACGGACACACTGACGGACACACTGGCGGACACCACTGACGGACACACTGATGGACACACTGACGGACACACTGACAGACACCAGTGTGTGAATCATGAGCAAGGATGTGAAGTGGGAGCCGTAGGGAGAGGGACAGGAATGCTGAACTATTTACGGCACACGAGAAAGTACAGCATAGAACACCAGCTCTGGAAAGCAGTGCTACAATCAGGAATGTGTTTTCAGGGCTGGAGAGATGGCTCAGGGGTTAAGAGCACTGGCTGCTCTTCCAGAGATCCCGGGGTTCAATGCCTAGTACCCACATGGCTGCTCACAAGTGTCTGTAACTCCAGTTCCAAGGGATCACACACACACACACACACACACACACACACACACACACACACACAGGCGAAACACCAGGGCACATGTAATAGAAAAGTTTCTTTTTTTTAAGGGATTTTTCTCATGAGTCATACTGAACAAAGACAGAAGATGGCCTTCACACACTCAGAGTTCTCTGTCACTGAAAGTGCTAAGCAGAGATGGAATGCATCCGGCAGCTGGATGTGAACTGGGCGCCTGTTCCCAACAGACCAGGGTACTCCTTCCTCCCTCCCGGGGTACTCTGGTGCAGCGACCCGGGCCATTTCCTTAGCTGGTTCTATTTGTTTCTTAAATCCCTGGAAGCAAAGCCTGTTTTGCCTTTCCTCCTCAATGTAAGAACCAGGAAAGAAAAAAAAAGTCCAGTGAATTTACCGTTAAACTTTCTGGTTCAGCTCCAATTAATTGAAGTTTACCAATAACCAAGGCTGCCTTTTGAAAAAAGGGACACAATGGCCCATGCTAAGAACCATGTCCAAGTGTTTCTTAAAGGGGACCACTTTTCCTAGTCAGTTGAGGGGTCACAAGCCGATCCTAATTGACTTCTGACAGCTGCTCCTAAACCAATAATCCCTGTCTACTAAAACTCAATAATGGAAAACAAAACAGAGAAAAAGGAGCCCATTAGGAACCTCCGGCCTCTGCTGCCAACAGCGCACCAGCTAACGCCAGAATAAATGGCAATGCAGCCACCGCCAGTACTTCATGTGACAAATTACACAAGGCAACTAAACACATACATCACCACTGAAGGCATCCATGGACACACACACATACACACACCGGACACACACCATTAATAACAATTAAATTTACAGAAGGCGTTGTAAACTTAGGATGTGACCAGTAATTTATTTTATTTTCATCCATCAGTTATAAAAACAGTGGCACTGGTCCACAATAGTAGGGTATCTTTAAAAGAGGGGGAGAGACACATTTAAAAAAACAGATGGTAGTTGGGCCCTCATTATTGGTTTATGGGGCAGGCTGGTGGCTCATGGAGATAAGCAAAATGACTAACAGGAGAGCTGACAGTGTCATCCCCACACCTGTGAACATGTAGGATTTTGGCAAAGACCTGCCTCGTGGTCTTAGGGCACATACAGATGAAACTTCCAAAACCCTCCCAGGGCAGGACTTGTTATTCTATGGAGTGGGCTGCCAGAGGTACTGACTAGGGGTTGGGCTGGTTGCTCATTACAGAAACAATGAGCCTTGGATTGTGAGGCAATTTCTGGGGCAGGCAGGATCGTCCTTCGTGTGCTGTGTGGTAAAGAGGCCGGTGATTTAGTCATTTTGTGGCAATGCAGTGCGGTTGAGAAAGTACAGACTTCACAGTCAGACTAAGTTGTGAGTCTTGGATCCTTTGCCACATTGCTCACTCATCCTGGAGAGCCATGACACTTGCTTAGAGTCTTTCCTTCTACAAAAGAGGATGGCTGAACAGTTTTTTTGTCAATTAGATACAAGCTAAAGTCACTGAGAGGAGGGAAACTCAATTAAGAAAATGCTTCTATAATATCAGCCTGTAGGCAAGCCTGCAGGGCATCCTTCCCTTTCCTTCCCTTCCCCTCCCCTTCTTTCTTCCTCTTCCTCTTCCTCCTCCTCCTCTTCTTCTGAGATCAGGGTTTTTCTGTGTAGCCCTAGCCATCCTGAAATTCGCTCTGCAGACCAGGTTGGCCTTGAACTCAGAGATCTGTCTGCCTTCACCCCCCCCCCAGTGCTGGGATTAAAGGCGTGTGCCAACCACCACCTGGCTGTGTGCCCCCACTGCCAGGCTGGCATTTTAATTAGTGATTATTGGGGAAAGCCAGCCCTCTGTGGGTGGGGCCATCCCCCGGTTGGTGGTGTGTGTTCTATAAGAAAGCGGGCTGGGAAAGCCGGGGGGGGTAGTCAGTGAGCAGTTCCCCTCCATGGCCTCTGCATCAGCTCCCGCCTCCGAGTTCCTGCCCTGACTTTGATGATGAACTGTGGTACGGAGCAAACCCTTTCCCCTCAGCTGGGTTATGGTCATGGTGTTTCGTCACAGCAACCATAACCCTAACGAAGACAAGAGGCTAACACCAACCTCAGATGATTATTGTGACCTTGATCAAAGTGAAGGACATACAAAGGAAGCCCTTCATGCATGGCTATGTATAAAGCAGCATGCAGTAAATTAGACTGAGGCGCAAGGCCTTGATTTTCAGACACAAGGCCTCGTAGTCCAGGCTTGCCCTGAACTCATGAATCCTCCCACTCCCACCCTCTGAGCGCTAAGATTGCAGGTGTGGCTCACTGCACCTGGCTTGATAATACTCACTGAGATTACTGTGTGCGCGAATTATCTCACGTGGTTCTAGCAGGCAGCTTTACCATCTTCTCTGTTTTACCACAGAGAAAACTGAGGCACAGAGAGGCAAAGTGGTTTGCCCAAGGCCACCCCGCTACCAGGTGGTGGGGAAGATGAGGGGACCCGGATGGTCTCATTCCAGAGTCAACGTCTTGAACAACCTTAAAGCCAGCATGTACAGAGTTAACCTTCTGCCCTCTAACATATCTTATCCAGCATACGCTGATCTTGAAGAACCACATCTCAAGGATGTCCTTACAGCTAAACAAGCCTCCGGAGCGATGGCCTAGTGACCACAATCAGACATTACCAGTGAGTAATGACCTTTCTCTGGCTAACTATGGGGCTTTTCATCTAGTAAAATCTGAGGCCAACTAAGTCATCTAAAGAAACTTTAGGGTCCGTTTTCAATAGTTGTTTCCATGCAGTTGGTCATGTACACTGACAGTTCAATATGCTATGATGCAGATTCCAAGAAAAGCTAAGCACAGGAAACCGTGACCACTCTGCGCTCAGGGAGTGCAGAGCCAGGTGGATAAATACAGTTGTTGCTGGGGAGGCATAAATCACAGCAGAACACGGGGTCCGCCTAGCACTGCAGCAAAAGCTTCAGAGGCACCGTCTCAGTTACAAGGCTAAGGCAGCATATTTAAATAAAATGTTTATCCAGAGCATTTTTATGGCTGTTTTGCATTTCCCTCCATTTTGGTTTGTTTATTTTTCCATTAGATGCTTTAAGTACTGAATACTGGAATCCACCAGGAAATCTAGTATTGGATCTCAGATCAGGCTGGATTTTCTTTGTACATTTCTGCAAGTCACCTCCCTTTGGTGTCCTTATTCAAAGGTGGAATGACAATACTTGTTTGTGATGAACTACAACATGACAGGAGTTTTAAGAGAGACCTAACATGATAGAATTAGAAAGAGGGCAGAATGCTATAATTTTATATCCAATGTAGGCCATTATTCATAGGACTATGCAAGGCTCCTGATTGGGTAAAAACTAGAACCTATACTTTTGGAAGCCCAGGGTGATACTCAACTACTCATGATCTATACCTATTATCCATGTGCTGAAATGTTTATAAGCACCAAGAGATAAACACAATGGCCAGAAATACCACCAACCAAATGAGGCCTGATGCCAAGAAACATCTACACCCAAAGTGAGCAGCAGACTAGGATGCCAGGTCAAACACAAAGAAATGTCTGTTTGGATTTCTGTTAAAAATGACACCGAGGGCCAAGGAGATGGCTCAGCGGGAAAAATACTCGATGTGCAAACCCGATGACTGGAGTCCAGTCAGGTTGTGCTTTGGGAGGACAGGAGTAGAAGCTGTCTTCTAACCTCCACATGCCTGAACTTACACACACACACTCACACACACTCTCACACACACTCACATATGCACACGCACACACTCACACACATACAACACTCACACACCCACACATACATACTCACACACTCACATACACACACGCACACACACTCACAGTCACACACACTCACATACATACACTCACACACACTCTCACACACTCACACACACACTCACACAGTAAAACTTAAAGCTGACCCACAACTCTTAAAAGCCTGTCCTCACTCTGACTTTCTTAATCATACTTGGCTACTGAACCTTCTGGCTATTTAAAAACAAACCCCACCATGGGGAAACAGACTTTTAACTGGAAATCAGTCTGGTTCAATAGCAATATCAGCTTCCCTCTTAGCAGTTGGGTGTTTATTACTCAGGTATCATATTTAGATATTCATAGCACCTCCGCAGTCCTAAAGTGAGCACTCCCTCCCAACAGGAGTCGACCAGACTTCTCACGAACATGAAAATGGAGCTAAACTGAGCTGTGTCAACGATCAGAAGAAATAAACTGCTCCTGTCATATGTCATTTTTCTGTGAAAATCCAGAGCTGTGGACCAAGCTCCTCACATTTCACAGTTATGATTAGAGCTGAACAATCATAGTCATAAAAATTAAACATTTGTGCTGGGTGGTGGTGGCGGCTCTAGGCCAGCCTGGTTTACAGAGCAAGGTCCAGGACAGCCAAGACTACACAAAGAAACCCTGTCTTGAAAAACAACAACAACAACAACAAAAAGAAGCAGCATTTTATACAAAAAAAATCAGATATGCACTATCATAACCTATATGTGTGTGTGTATATTAAAGTTTAAAATAGACCTTTTAAAGAAAAAAACTTAAATGTGTATAATTTTTACTGGAAGCTGCCACTGAAATAAAAAAGCATTTAAGTTACATCCTAAAGAGAAGCTTTATTATTTTCTTTTAAAAGAAGCCTCTGCATCGTTTTACGCAGGTACACAGCATCTGGTGAGCATCAAAGCCTGCCCCTCCCCCCTCTCTGTTAAGTGGCCATCACCTTCACCTTGCTGGTGACTGCGCCCTAACAGGAACTGGCTGGTGCCATGCTGCACACATGGTCCTCCCTGGAGGGTGCTCGAGAGAAACTACCATCACACAACTGTACCAGGCAGGCATAGGTGCTCTGCTAAGCACCACTGAAGGTCAAGGAGTCCTTATCAACACAAGAAAGCCTTCAGATAGACCGGCTTCCTTTTATTATTGTTCCTTTTACAAAAATAAAACCATCTCTTAAAAAAAGAAACTTCCACAGGACCTAACAATCAATATCTACTTTCTTTAGAAACAGTTATATAATCACTTTTTTTTTTAAGGCAGTGAATTTTTTAAAGACATTTCCAAATACCGGCGACACCTACCGGCAGAAAATATATTTCAGCCCGCAGCTTGCAAAAAGTCTGGTCTACAGAGGTTGCCTTTTGTGCTGACAGAAAAGAAAACTTCCCCCCAAACCCAGTTAGGTTTCTGTTTACTAACTATGCCTAGCTCCACTATTAGGAAGTGATTTATACCTGACCAAGGAAGTTGGAGGCACACATCTCTACCTCAAGTTGTGTAAAGTGTACTTTTATTATGGCAAAAATAGTGATGATAAGAAGACTCTATGGCGATACCTGAAAAATATTTACAACTGTTCCCCAAAAGCATTCACCTCCCATCCTTGTTTTCACACAAGCACATCCTCACAAAGGGAAAAGAAAGCACATTTTATTTGTGGATGCAACTAGTAATGAAGAAAATTAGCATAATAGTTCATGAATCTTTTAGAGCATAGTCTACATTCTATGACTAACAAGCAATGAATAAGCAGGCAGGTTTACTTAAGCCGTTACCAAAGAACCCCAAAAAACAGAACAAAGAGATAGAAAAAAACTGGTCAGAATTCACAGCTATTTTAACTATTGTTTTCTTTGGCCTACTTTAATTTATTAACCAAATTGGATTTTGCTTTTTCTATTCCTGGGAGTTTGAGGAGTCACTAGCCCCACTGTTACTGAAAACTCATATCCATCCCTGAACTACCTGCACTCCCCGAAGGTGCCATCCCGCCCAAACCAATGAGAACCCACCACACTCCCACAGCTGCTGAGACTAAAAACTCTAAAAATATTCAGCTGAGCTAGGGAGAGGAGAGAGGCTTAGTCTGTACTCCGCATACAAAAGCGGGGCCATAACCAGAGCCTACTGGAGTCCTGGTGGCGTGGGGGTGGGAGCGATCTTGTTGTAGGAGGAAGGGAATCTCTGAAACTACGCCCCCTCCCCACCTGTACATAATTCGGTGAGTCAAGCGCACTCGTTGAGTAGACCTGTGTATGGTGTGTAGGTGGGACTCAGGCAAGACACCTGCCTCCAGCTCAGCACAGACAGACAGACAGACTGACTGACACACACACACACACACACACACACACACACACACACACACACACACACACACACACACACACACACCCCACGATGAGCCGGTCCCATGGACTCCACCATAGCACAGCTGGGGTCTGATAAGGGAGCTGCCTTCTCCAAACCTCAGAAAGATCAGGATCTCCCTCTCCTCCCGCTGAACCTAAGCGACTTCAAAGGGCAGTCAGCGGTTTGCCAGAGACAGGACACACGGTGGGAAAGGCCCGGCCAACTGAGAGGACTCCCTCAGCTCCCCACAGCCTGACGAAGTTCCCGGGAAGGGAACCGCTTCCCATCCACCGAGCTGTAATTCACTTCAGCAGTCACGAAGGAAGGATAGCCTCAACGACTCATGGAGCTCAGACCCCCAAACCAACGACTGCCTCCCCCAGCCTCCTTTACTGGTTACGCGCGCGCCAAGCACAAGTGCCCTGTCCAGCCCTTGCTCTCAAACAGCTGCAAAAGCAAGGGTGTCTTGTCTGGTTGGGCCGTCTGAACCGGGTCCCCGGGAACTCAAGGCTCTCTCTCAACCCTGGCCGGGGAGGGGGAGACGCGGCTTTCCCGGCCGCCTCTTTGCTGACACCTAGGCCTTCCTGGAAGGTCAGGCAGGGGTAGGTGTCTGCCGGCTCTGGACAGAGACGCTCGCACACTCGCTCGCTCGCACGCTCGGGCAGGAGAGAGGCAGCGGCGAGGAGCTGCAGCTCCCGGGCGCAGGGAGAGGGGCAGGGAGAGGAGGGGACCCCGAGAGAAGACCCGAGAGGGAAGTGGCGATCGGGAGGAAAGCAGCGCGCAGGGGAGATGGAGAGAGAGCCAGCGGTACCCGGGGCGAGGCGGCGGCGGAGCCGGGAGGTGCAGGTGGCGAAGGGCGCGTCCTACCTCGTCCTTGGCCGCCCCGCTGCCCAGGGGTGCCTCCAAGCTGCAGTTGGCCCTCTTGACACTGAGGTAGAAGGGGTAATCTTTGGCCACCATGGCGGCTGCCGGGCCTGCCCTTTGGGATGTCACAGCTGGCGCCAGGCGACAACAAAAATCCCGGGTGAAAGAGGGCCCGAGCTCCACGGTGCGGGCGGCGGCGGCGACGCGGACGCCCTGAGCGGCTTCTAGCCGGGTGGACCCGAAGCTAGGGCTCCCGCGGGAGGGGAGGGGAGGGGCGGGGCCGCTTCGGGGCACGCCCACGGAGGGCGGGCGGGTGGGCGGGGCTATAGAGGCCCACCCGGTCCTCCTGGGAGCGCCAGGTGTGAACTTGCAGACGCCTCTGGTGGCTGCGGCGGTTTTGCCATCTTTGGCGACCTCGGGGAATCGCGCGCGGAGCCGCCAGACCGGAGACCGCTCCACTCGTACAACAGTCGGTTGCCAGAAGGCCGGGACCAGGGCAAACGCCGATAGAGCAAAGGGCCTGTAGAGGGGTAAAGTCCCAAGCCAGACAGCGCATTTTTCTTTTTCTTTCTTTCTTTCTTTCTTTCTTTCTTTCTTTCTTTCTTTCTTTCTTTCTTTCTTTCTTTCTTTCTTTCTTTCTTTCTTTCTTTCTTTTTCTTTCTTTCTTTCTTTTCTTTCTCTATCTCACTCTCTCTCTTCCTTCCTTCCTTTTTTTTTCTTCGAGACAGGGTTTCTCTGTATTGCTTTGGAGGCTGTCCCGGAACTCTCTCTGTAGACTAGGCTGGCCTCGAACTCACAAAGATCCGCCTGCCTCTGCCTCCCGAATGCTGGGATCAAAGGCGGGTGCCACTATCACCCCGCTCTTTTTTTTAAGGGGGGAGCAGGGTCTCCCTTGGCTGTCCTCGATACTTTTTTTTTAAGAACATTATTGGAAAAAAAAAAAAGAACATTATTGGGATAAAAGCAGCCCAAACAGTAAAATGCACCCATTTTAAGTGGGCAGTTCACTGAGTTCTGAATAAAAGCACCGTGTAACCAGCCTTCACAGCCGAGAGACAAATCCTTTCCACCACCCTTTCCACCACGCATGGAGTCCCCTCCAGGCGTTCACCAGTACACTCCAGGCGTTCACCAGTACACCCACGCTGACTGATTCGTCTGTTTCCAGTCTACAGCGAAGACCACGCCTTTGGGGATCTTTTCTAGGGAAGCGTAGACGTTGTAAAAGCCCTAGAAGCAATTACAAAGTCGTTGCTGCAGCCCGGCCCACGCCAGTAAAAAACAAACAAAACTAGAAACAATGGTAACATTCTCAATGAGAGCGCTTAAGTAAACTTTCCTCACTCTAGAATACTACCCCATAGCGATCAGAAAGGAGATGGGTCTATGGGTGTGGAACTGAAAGGCCTCCTTTATTCTGCTTGGAGAATAATTACAAAGGGCTGGAAGTGCAGTAGTCAGCAAGTAGTCAGACTACTCCCAGCATCTGAAATAATAACAAAGGGTAACAAAACACTACAATACCACTTGTGTTCAAAGCATCTACTAAAAGAGTACCCCCCCCTGTATTTTCTACAAAGACATACTTGGAGGTCAACAACATTGAATGTCTGAAAGAATCTGCAGGAGGCTTACGTTGTCCCTGATGGCAGAGGAGAAACATCTGGGACTAGGAAGGGTTAGAATTAGTGGGTAAAGGGACTTTAAAGTTACAGCTAATGTTTTTCAATTTCTTACAAAAGTAACATATTCACCTGTCACTCAGAAAAGGGGAAATTAATTTTCTTCAAGTTATAATTTCCTCAAAGCACAAATTACATTTGTTGTAAACTTCACTATGGTGCCTTTCTGTACTCATGAAAAAAGGCACGGATACATCAGGTGTTGGTACAGGGGGTTACTGACGCTTCCTTTTGCTTGTTGGATGAGAGGGAGACTGTGTGATGGAGAGATTTAGACCCCATAGCAGTATTCTGTTTCCAGATGAGGTCAGAACCCACCAGTTCCTACTATCCCTGGCAGGAAACTGCTTAACATGGTACCGTGCCAGGTACCAAATCCACATCCTGGCAACAAACCCGCCTGGCTAGGGCAGAGAGACCGACTGCCTTTGGGTGCAGGAAGAATTGTATGTGTAAACAGGGCTCCTAAATGAATGGGTTGCGATTGAGACTGGACTTTCTTCCCAAGTAGAAAACCTGAAGCAAAAGGGAGAAAGCAGCAGCGAGAGAGGCAGGGACGGGGGAGGAGCAGGTTAGACTTGCTGGGTTTCCCTGCTGGTGTTTCTGCTTTTCAGCCTGAGCTGCACTGAAGGTGAGCCCTCACCGACACATTCATGCTCCCTGCAAGATTGGCCAAGTGCAGTGGAGGCCTGAAGGGAGCCCCATCTCCAAGGACAGCCAACCAAACCAGGCCTACAGGCAGTGACATGCCCCAGGGCCAAAGCACCCTGGGCCTCTTCCTTTCCTTTCAATGCTCTTCCGGGGCTCACTGACAATCTCAACACAAGACCTCGGGTACCAACAGCTCATCTGAGAATGAGCTTCGATCCCTAGTGAGGTTTTCTGGGCTTTCTTCTCCAGTTGGAAAACATACTTACAGCACTTGATGGGGACTTACCCCAACAAACTACCCCAGCCCTGGTATTGGGGTGCTTTTTTTTGTTTGTTTGTCTGTTTTTTTTTTTTTTTTTTTGAGACAGGGTTTCTCTGTATAACAGCCCTGACTCTCCTGGAACTCACTTTGTAGACCAGGCTGGCCTCAAACTCACAGGGATCCACCTGCCTCTGCCTCTTGAGTGCCGGGATTAAAGGTGTGGTCGCTACAGCCTGGCAGGGGTGCTTTCTTCAAGGTTCTTAGGATGACCAGGCAGCGCGACGCCAAAAACACAGGGTGATAATAAATAAACCCTTAAAAATGGGGGGGGGGGGGGGGAGACTGCAGAGATGGCTCAGCAGTTAAAAGCATCTGCTTCTCTTTAGGAGGATCCAAGTTCAATTCCCAGCACCCACATCAGGTAGTTCACAACCACCTATAACCCCAGAGGATCTGACTTCTGGCCTCCAATGGTACCCATACACATGAGAACACACACACACACACACACACACACACACACAATGGGGGAGAGAAACGGAGCCCCAAGTTTAATTATTGTACAGCAAATAACAATCATATTATATAAAAAGAAGCCTACCATGTACATTTCATTTTCTCTTACGATTTTGGTTTTTACCTTTCTTAAAAAATACTACGAACCATAAAATCAGTGAATAACATACATGCAGCAAATGTTTTTTTGTTCTGGTTTCTGTTTTTTTACTATTCCTCTAGGGATGGAAAGAAGGATGGAGGGAGAAAGAGAGAATTGCTAATAGCCTGTAACTAATAACTACTGCAAAATGGGCTAAGCTCCAAAATGAGTGTGAAAGCAATGATGGAAATCTCCAGGGTCCTTGGGTTCTGATGCTTCCAGGCTCTCACAGACTGAATGTTTTACCACCAAATAGGATCCTTATCTTTAAATTCTTAAAGATACATACATAATACATACATACATACAGGCATTAAAGATACATATGTACACACACACACACACACACACACACACACACGCTACAATAAAGTCCACACTCCAGGCTAGCAATCTGGGTTGTGACATACAAGCTGTGTGTGTGATACACAGGACAAGCAATTTTTAAGAGTGTTTTTCCTCCCTGTGCAGTTTCTGCCTTGTTTCCAGGTTTCAGGCCTCTCCCTCCGCTCCATTATTTGCTGACTAGGGATTGGGCAAACTGGCTGGGATTCTGAGTAGGGGTGTGAGTGAACAAAGACTGTTAGCCAGCAGGCTGCCCTATGAGCAGGATCCCAAGCGCAGATCCAGCCTAGAGTCTGATCTTGTGGGAGGCTAGACCAGGCCAGCAAGGTCTCCCAGCTGAGCAGCTGCAGTGTTCCACCGTGTGTGTGTGTGTGTGTGTGTGTGTGTGTGTGTGTGTGTGTTTGTGTGTGTGTTTACAGTTTAGGAACAATACTGCCTAACAGCAGCTTTCCTAAAAGCAACAGCACAAAACACCTTTCAGAGCTCTCCTTCAGCACAACCAGTTATAATCTTATAAACTGCTTCACAGCCAGGCAGTGTGCTTCTGGAGCCAGGAGCCTGGAGCCTGGAATCAAGAAGCCTGTTCTGCATTTCCAGGAACAGTGCCAAGGGCAAGGCTGTGGTCTTGTTTGTGCCGTGCAGGTCATTTGTGCTGCTGAGGGGTTGGGACCCTGCAGCCATGCACGCTACTGGTGATTAGCCCCTTTTAACCGAGCAGATGATCAGGTGCCGTTAGGAGCCCATCCGCCCACTACTCAGAACAGACCCATCGCGGGGCTAAAAACCTCAGAGGCTAAGGGGCTGTGAGCATCTCTGCCAGCAGCTCCATGCTCTATCCTGTCAGCACTGACCCTGGATACCAGGGTTAGGTTTCCTTTTTCTTAAAGGTTCACACACAGGTAAGAGTTGACTCATTCATTCATCAAATATGCATTGAATGTTTCCTTGATTAGCTACTTCTCTGGTTTTCTTCCCATTCTTGAGCTTTCCTGCTGGGCAGGTATTTACTCAATAAATATGGTCCAATTTCAGACATGGCCTTTCAGATGAAAGCTCGGTGGCAAGTTATGCCAAGGCTCAGCCTCCCACCATGCAAACCTCTGCGGCTTCCCTGGCACCTGTAGCCGTGTCTTCTACTGGCTAACCAGACAGGGTCATGCAAGTGCATGTTTGGCACTCACATGTTCCAACATCTCTCCCCTCCCCTTTCTTTTGGGGGATGGCACCAGTTAATGATTATTGCTCCCTATCCTTTCTTCAACCTCAGCCTTGGTGGGAGGAAGGAGGAGGAGAACTCTGAGGAATCAGGGCTGTGATATACTGTCACACAAACAGCACTGGCGCATGCAGATGTCACATGTAGGAGTGAACCCCACAGTCGCACACATTGGTACTTCCTCCTGACCGGGGATAAGCCTGCTGACTCCAAGACAGATTGGTAAAAACCCCAACTCTGGGTATTCTACAGCTGGAAGACTTAATTCTTGTATTGTCTAAAATGTTTTGTTTTCAGAAACAAGTCTTTTAAAAAAAAGTCAATTAATTTAAAACAACAGTAACCAACCAACAAAACCCCAAAACCTGTTAGTTTTATTTCACTCTTTGGCTCTTCCAGAGGCCTGCCACCCAGCTCCCAAATAAATACACACAGAGACTTTTTCTTACTTATGAATGTCCAGCCTTAGTTAGGCTTGTTTCTTACCAGCTTTTCTTAAATTATCCCATCTACCTTTTGCCTCTGGGCTTTGACCTTTCTCTATTTTTGCCTGTCTTTCTTTACTTTTTACTACCTGGCTGGCTGTGTGGCTGTGTTTCCTTTTCCTTTTCTCTCTCCTTGATACTCTTTCCAGATTTCTCCTCCTATTTAGTTTGTCTGGCAACCCTGCCTATCCCTCTTCTGCCTAGCTATTGGCCGTTCAGCTGTTTATTAAGTCAATCAGGTGTTTTAGGCAGGCAAAGTAACACAGCTTCACAGAGTTAAAAAAAAACAACATAAAAGAATGCAGCAATCTTTGCATTATTAAAACAAATGTTCCACAGCATAAACAAAAGTAACACATCTTAATATTCCACAACAAAAACTTTTCCCTTGATTGAACTAATTTTGTTAGTTATAAGCCATCATGTCAAAATTTAAAAAAAGAGTTATATTAAAGTCTTATAAAATTTGACTTTGTCGATATGCCATGACATGACATCTGCACTTCTTGTCCTCTGGTTTATCAGAGCAACGGTTTACAGTTAGAGGTGATGCTGTCTCTTGGCAACCTTTGGCAATGTCTACCTGCTTTCTGTTTTGTTTTGATAGAGTCTTATTTAGAAGAGCCCAGGCTGGCCTGGAGCTCACCCTGGAGTCCAGGCTGACTTCAACTCACAGCAATCCTCCTGCCTTAGTCTCCAAAGTGCTGGCATTACAATCATGTACCACCATGCCCAGATAAATGCACTTTAAAAGTTTCTCTGGATCATCTAGTGGTAGAGACTGGGATGTTGGTAATGATAATGCATGTGCAGCCTCCCAGCAAAGAATGGGTGCATCCAAAGTGCCAGCAGCACCACTGCCAAACACATTGCAAAGAGAGTAGAGTGAGCCAGGTGTGGCGCACACCTTTAGTCCCAGCACTGGGGAGGCAGAGGCAGGCGGGTCTCTGTGAGTTCGAGGCCAGCCTGGTCTACAGCCTGAGTTCCAGTATAACCAGTGTTGTCCCCACACAGAAGTGAAACCCTGACACACACACACAAAAACAAATAAATAGAAAAAGAATTTACTGAAGTGTGCAATGTGATCCCTTGTAAGACACACCAGAGAAGCCTGAGGGCAGGGACTGGGAAGGTGGCTGAGTAATTACGGCGCCTGCCACACAAGCACAGGACTGGAGTTCAGATCCTTAGCGCCCACATAGAAGCCTGGGCGACCGTGGCGGCCACCTGTGCCGTCAGTGCCTAGATGGAGACAGTGGACCCCAGGACAAGCTAGGGAACTCTTGGTTTATTGCTTCCAAAAATAAAGTCAAGAGTGATCCAGGTAGACACCTGACACCAACCTCTGGCCTTTACAAGCACATACATGTGCACACACACCAGACACACAGACACACACAGAAAAGACGGTGTGAATGATGACACACGACAGTGCTCGTGCCATTGGGCCTGCACTGGGCATTTGACATCTGAGCACTCGGGAGCAATATTTCCTTACTTTGCTTGAAGTGGAACTGAACGAAAAGCTTACTACACCCATAGCCTGGGTTCCACGCTGAACTGGCATCTTGGGCAGGGAAGCTAGACACTTGTGTTTTTGATCAACACTGTCAAAGAGCGTGTTCAGGACCGTGAACTGGCTCCCCAGTGCTCCCCCCTCCCTTGCCATCAGCAGGGCTCTAACCTCAGATCTCTCATCTAGGGATGCTTTGCCCAATGTTAACTAGCATCCAGAATGGGCAAAGAAAATGATCTACTGTCCATGCAAATTACCATGTGCTGGGGATCTAGAGAGTCCCAGGCAACATGCCATCTACATACGGGTGAATAAGGGATACAATGAAAAAGAAAATGTGCAAGTCCACACTTCAACTCAGCTCCCAGCAAAGCCACCCACCAGGAGGCATGTCCTGACACTTGGGATTGGATTTGCAATCTGGTATCCAGGGCTCCAAATAAAACACACTTATCTTCATGGCCAAGAGGCACGACTGCATTTAGGTTTTTAAAAAATTAGCTGTAAAGAATGAAAGGCAGGCTGTTGGCTTGAGATGTTTACCTGCAAAAAGACCTGGGGCTGGGGTGTATGTGTATATGTTTGTGTGTGCAGGGGGGGGGAGTGTTCTGTAGAAGACCTTAATTATAGAACTAGTCCAACCAGAAAGAACAGGTTCAGGGACTCTTGGCAAGTGTGTGTCTCATCTGGTGGGAACAGAAGTCGCCTGGTGTGCTGCGGAGCTGCCGCAGGCCCAGAAGCTGAGATGTCCCGGGTGCTTTGGGCATGGTGAGAGTTTTGTAGGGGCCTGGAGGGGGTGGGTCAACTGAGCACGTTAGCCAAGTAGGAACTGAGTGAAGAGAGCTTCTGGTTGCTACGGTTTTATCGTATTTTTGTAGCAGACATCCCCGTAAAGCCAGGCTGCTTTAAGACTCATTAGGCAGTTGAAGATGACCTTGAACTTTGTCCCTCCCACCTCTGCCTCCCACAAGCCTGCGCCACCACATTGCGCTTATGCGGCGCTGGGGAACGAACCAAGGGCTTCCGGCATGGTAGGCAAGCCCTCTGACAGCTGAGCCACCTCCCTCCTGGTTGATTTGACATCTCCCCAGTGGACATGCAAGCCCGAGCTCACAAACACAGTTCCCGAGTGTCCACGGTCTTAATCAAACTGGAGGCTTTGACGACGAAAGGATGAGGAGAAAAGCGCCGGCCATGACATAGTTCTCGTTGGCGGCATTATTGTGGTCTGCTTTTCCACACTGGCATCATCAGCACAAACACTCGATGGTCTTGCCTGGTTAACTCAGCCAAGGCTATCTGTGACCCCCACAGGCCAGGGTAACCTTCACTTTGCCTCCTCAAAGCACCGAGTACCTCTCTCTCTCACCCAAATATTCCTCTACCAATAGATCTCTTATCTCCACTGTTTTACCACAGTCTGGTCTAAGAGTGGGGTGGGGGGAGGGCGATCATAGACTTTACCTATATTGCAAGTCAGATCAGTCCTGGTTCTTCCGACCACACCGGCACATATCAAACAATGAAATGAAAAGTAAATTGAAAGAGGACTGGCCAGAGATGTCATCGAAGAGGTAAATCTGGAGGGCCCCCGTCCCCCCAAAGTAACAGAATGCAGTTTCTTTTAACAATGGCTGTTCTTGATTATGTGTATGTATGCGTATCTGTGTGTTGCGGGTATGTACACAGAGTGTGAGTGAATGAGGAGGCCAGGGGTATTGTGAGCCTCATGAAGTGGGTTCTAGAAACGCAGTCCAAGTTCTTAACTGCTGAGCCGTCTCTCCAGCCTCTTGGTTTTTTTTTTTTTAATAATATTTTTATGGCCAGGCATGGTGGCACGGGCTTTTAATACCAGCACTCAGGAGTCAGGGGTTGGCAGAACTCAGTGAGTTTGAGGTTAGCCTGGGTCTACACAGTAACTTCTAGGCCAGCCAGAGGTATGCAGTAAGATGCTCTTACACTTTAAAAGCATATTCTTTGAGAATTTCCTATGTGCATGTAACATATTTTGGTCATAATCACCTTTCCCAAACTCCTCCTGGATTTCTCCTATCCTCATGCTCCCTTCATGACTTTTTAATTAGTGTTTTTATTTATTTATTGAGAATGTTAATACATGCAAATAATAATTTTGACCATATCCCCTCTCTGACTCCTTCTAGATCCAGCTTCATGCTATTCTTTTTCAAATAACCCAGAGTCCAATTTGTACGGCCCGTACACACATGGGTGGGGGAGCATCCGCCCAAGCTTAGTCGAACTACCGGGGGCCACACCCTAAAGTGAGTCGAACTACCGGGGGCCACACCCCTAAAGTGAACTGACTCTCTCCTGGCGGCCATCAATTGTCAATGTCTCCTCAGATCGGCGCTCATGTGCCCTTCCCCATGTGCCTTAGCATAGCGTTCGAGACCGGACTGGAAAGTCATATGCAGATAGGCTTCCAGAGATCTTCAAAAGTAGACATGGGTCCTTCCTTAACTTAGCTTTCTGATGGCCCAAAATTCATGGAAACAACTTTGAAACTTGGGGCTCTTGGCTCTCTCGCAGTAGGGCCCTGGAAGGCTGACTTTGGTGAGGGGAGGAGGAGGATTTTATTTGGTGTTGAAGATACCACACAGTTCCAGTCTGGTTTCCAGGAAGACATGAATGTGCGAACTCAACGACATTGTCTCGTTTATGCTGCCAAGGCCGCTCTTGAGTTTCTAAGTTCAAATGATCCTCCTGCCTCAGCCTTCTGAGTATCTGAGACTATAGATTCATCACTGTACCTATCCCTGGTCTCAACTTTTTTATCCCAGGAAGCCAAAGGGAGGGGATGAACACTAGCCACTTGGGATGCTGAATCTTCACTGCCAACTAGAATTAAGGTCATCTGCAAGACTGGTAGGCGAGACCTTCGGATGTGTCTGTGACCACATTTCCAAAGAAACCCGCTCTAGAATGTGCCATCTCATGCCAGCCTCCCCCTTTCTCTGCTTCCCAGACGGCCATGGTGCAAGCCAGGCTGTTCCCCTATGCCTTCCCAACTGGGAAGGACAGAACCCCTTTCCTCTCCTCAAGCTGTCCCGTCACAGCCGCACAAAACCAGTGAGCATGCTGTTCCACCCAAGGAGGGTCACGGTTTCCCTCCTAGATTCTCACAAGAGGTGCCTGAGAGCTTCTGGTGCAGAGACAACCACACTCATCAGTGAGTGGGAGGAAGGGAGAGGTAAGAGAATTGAAATTGTAGAGCCAACTTTATGTGACTTCTTTTTTTTGAACTTTAATAACCCCGGGCTGCCTGCGGGCTCAGAAAAGCCAAGTGCAATAGTAGGTACAGGGATTTCTCTGGTGCCAGGAAAATGCAGCAAGACACAACTTTTACAAGGTAGGCAATGAATTAATGCCCTGCGGCAACCAAACAGGATTTAACATCTCTAGAGTTGGCAGAAGGATGTCCAAGCACTGGTTTAGTGCCTTGCAGTGCACAGTAGATAGGACCAGGTACTTGAGAATGCAATCATCTTCCAGGAGCAAGAAGCGCAGAGGAGGCTGGAGGAGTTTTATGGCTCAGGGGAGGGGAGCAACCCGATCCCTATTTTCATTGCCAAGACAGGCCCCATTTTAATGGATGCTAGAGGTTTTCCACATGTTAGGCACAGTTTCTAGAATGTTTTAAAAGGGATCGCATTTGTTAGACCACCTCAGTTACTGAAAGAACTAGCCTCCCTTCACTGGCGAGGGGTTTGTCCTATGGGGTTATCGTAAAGATCAGAAACTAGAGCTTCTCATCTGGATTCTGCTGTTTGGAAGCAATCTGGGGTGTCTCGTTACACTTTGCCCCCAGAAGGAAATGCCTGTCATCAAAGTTCAAAAATAAATACAGAAATTATGCTGGCAGAGAAAAAAAAAACCAAAGGGATCAGCATTCTACATCAGTTTCCTGATCATAAAACTTTATATATATAAAAACACAACCCACCCATTAGAAAAAAAATGTACAACAATAGCTCATATTCTTTCCTAAACGCTTGCCTCACGCCACGCCAAAAGGAGGTGCCATCACGTTTCCTGAGTCATGAGTTCCAAACACCACATCCCTTTCCTCCCTCTGTCATCCCCACCCGTTTGGAGTCTTCCCTAAACTTAGCTTCATCTCCAGTGGGGAGCTCAGTGGAGAGGAGCCCGCTTTCCCCTTCTACCTGGCTGGTGGAGGCCAGACACCCTTACCATCTGGAAGCGGAGACGCCTGAGGCTTCTTTCCCTGGCTCCATTCCCACACCCTAGAGGGACTTTTTCACTGGCAAGGCTGAATGACAAAGTCACAAAGCCAGAACCTGCAGTCCACTCCAGAACCTAAAGAACAATGGTCAATATGTCGGCTTGACGACGGTACCATTGTGAAGACTCAAGTGATTCCCTTCTACCTTGGCTCTATAGCAACATCTGTCTCCACCCCATGCCCACCCCCTCTGGCTGTGCTGAGGAAAAAGCCCAGAAGCAGGCAAGCACTCCAACAATGAGATATTTGCCAAGCCCTTTATCGAAACTTCCTTTGCAGAGTTTTCAACACATTTCCCTTCAGTTCCTGGTACAACAGAAGAAATATACAAGCCCACAGATGAGAAGCCTGGACTCAAATACTGAGTTTCCATTTGACAGCTATATGGCTTTGGGCAATTTAATCCATAAATGGCAAACCTTAGTCTAATAATCTATAAAACTGTGATGTTCTATTTTATTGTGTGTGTGTGTGTGTGTCTGTGTCTGTGTCTATGTGGGTACACATATACCATAAGTCCTTGTAGAGGTCAAAGGACAACTAACGTAGTTCTCTCTTTCCAGCATGTGGGTCCTGTGGATGAAATCACATCATTAGGCCTGATGGCAGGTGCCTTTACCCACTGAGCCATTTTGCCGGGCCCAGTTTCAAGGTTTTAGTAAGATAAAAACCCATGAGTGATTTAATGAGAAGGAACACATATATATCCATATTCTAGACATACAGTAATGATAAACCATTCACCCCACTCCCCCTTTATGGGTGAATTAGAGGGGGAGTGACAGATGTAGGCATTTGCCCACTCCTCTTCCTTTTGAAGGGATCAATTCTTTTAACTCTGTGATGTCAAATACTGGCTTGCACGTTGGATGCACGAAAGAAGTAGCCTAGGAAGCAGGGGGCTGACGGGAACTGGGAGACAAACAGGCTGTGGCAATCAAAGGCCATCGTTAACCTGACCAGATTAAGAAGAAGTACCTAAGTGATGGATGAAGGTGTTTCCAGGGAGGATTAGCTGAGGGGAGACAGCCTATGAAGAACGTGGTAGTGCCATCTGATGGTCTAGGGACCCCGGACAAAACATAACGAGAGGAGAAAGCTACAGAGGTGTGGGGACTCCCCAGTTCCTTTGCTCCCAGCACAGTGCGAGCCTCTCCGCACCACCTCACCCTGCCCACCACAATCGACTGACTGAGTCCCCCGAAACCGTGAACTGAAACAAGGCCTCCCTGCCTGTCGCTCAATCTGGCTCGACACCTGGGAAGTCACATGACCCCAAGGTATAGCTTCTTGAATGTTACGATAAAGAGATCTAGAGAGAAATGCTTACCAACTGTGTGATTCTGTGAAACAACCCAGAGGAGAGTACGTGTGGGGAATTGTCTTTATTCCATTTTTTTTTTTAACGCCAGAAAATCTTCGGCTAACGACGCCATTGCCCGCTGCTGATGGGAGCACCGTTGCCTAGAAGCAGCACACGTTTGGCACGGGCAAGTCCGTCATTCAGGTTAGTTCAGTGCAGCAAGAGAGTTCATCAGGGTTCACCAGAAAACGGGGCGCTTCACCCTCATAGTCAGGAATTGCACGTGAAGCAGTTCTGGAGGGAAAAGGGTTTACTTCACGCTCCTTACGTCCCATCTCGAGGAGAAGTCGGGGCAGGAAGCCAGAGGCAGAGACAGAAGCAGAGGCCATGGGAGAACGCTGTCTGTTGGCTTGCTCCCTGCAGCCTGCTCAGTCTGCTTTCCTCTACCATCCCGGACCGTCTACCTGGGGAAGGCACCGCCCACGGTGGGCTGCGATCTCCTACACCAATCATTAGCCAAGAAAGCTTGCCTACAGGCCAGTCTGGTGGGAGGAGGCATTTTCTCAACTGGGGCTCACTCTTCCCAGATGACTCTAGCTTGTATAAGCTGACAAATTACAAGCCAGCACACAGAGGCGTATCATATCAATAGCAACATAAACAAGAGGTCTAAACAGAGGGGAAAAATCCATTAAGAGAAAAAAAAAAAACCTTGAAAACACTGTTGAAAAATGGAGACAGACACTACGAGTAGGATAAAGCTGGCCTAAAATATACCACTGCCACTTAAAAATAAGTACTTGGCTGCACAGTGTCGGTGTTATCTGTGCAACAGCATTGACTCCTTCCCTGTCTTCTTCCTACAGGCCTGCTTCAGCGGTGACAGCTCCCTGTTCCTCCAGCAGACCTACTGCCTCACAAATTCTCCAGTCACAACTACCTTTTGGCTTGGAGGACCCTGGCTAGTTCTGCTCTGCAGAGAACACAGACTGCCCTGGCTATGAGGCCGGGGACCACAGGCAACCCAGAGCTGTACTTCTGGCACAAAATACTGACACTGATGTTATATGCTTACATTTATGTGTGTGCTTATGTGTATACACATGCATTCATGAACATGTGGAGGCCAGGGGACAACCTTGGGTGTCATTCCCCCTCAGGCACCTTGTTTTTTGAGACAGGGTCTCTACTGGCTTGGAGGCTGCCTGGCCTGGGGATGCTCCTGTCTCTCTGCCTCTCATAACCCTTGAATTAGAGGAGCACACTACCATACCCAGCTTTTTCATTTTCTTTCTTTCCTTTTTTTTCTTTTTTGAAACAGGATTTCTCTGTGTAGCCCTGAACTAGAACTCGCTCTGTAGACCAGGATGGCCTCAAACTCACAGAGATCCTTCTGCCTCTGCTTCCTGAGTACTGAGATTAAAGACATGAGTCAGTCTCTCTCTCTCTCTCTCTCTCTCTCTCTCTCTCTCTCTCTCTCTCTCTCTCTCTCTCTCTCTCTCTCACACACACACACACACACACACACACAGCTCACACACCATCCCCTGGCAATACCCAGCTTTTTAACATGGATTCTTGTAACTGAATTCAAAACATCATGCTTGTGAAGCTAACAAACAGAGCTATCTTCCGGTCACATTGGAACAATTTCTAAATAGTCTCTATAAATAACAAATGAAACTAGAATTTCTCAATAAATCCTAAAGTTCATTATCTTTAACATTTCCCCCCAGTAGACTGCAGTTACCCAGGGGTAAGCATCACGGCTCTCTTGCTCAAGGCAGGCAAGGTGACAAGAGCACAATGCTGGGGCTGGGGAGGGGTCGGAGCCGGGTGCTGCTGGTCTTTGATTTTGCACTCGGTCTTTCACGCGACTCTCACAGCACTTGCAGGAGTGTTCAGCATGAGAAGCCAAGGCACAGAAAATTCTAGCAAATTGCCCAAAGTCACACAGTGGCAGAGCTAGGGTTCAGATTCAAGTGCTTTACTCCCCAGAGCCGGAAGTTCCCAACCATGAAGCAGAACGCCAGTAGTTTGCAGGGCAACTTGATGCCACAGCTAGTGATGCCAAGGTCAAAGACCCAAACCTGTGCAAAATGATTGAAAGAACGGGCAAGAGCCAAGAGCCCAAGGCTCAAATACTGGTTCTGCGTTTCCATGCTGACTTCAGCTGATCCTGGTTCTCCGTTCACCAGTTTCCCCGGCTGGGCAGTCTCAGGACGAGACGGACATTCAAGTCCCCGTCAGTTGTTTACACAGAGGCTAGGGTCACCGAGTCTCCTACCGAGGACACAAGCGCCTTCTGTAACCCATCACCAGAATGTCTCCTCCGTCCACCAAGCTTGTTACTCAGTCTACTCGAGCCTCAGTTTCCCCAACTGCAACTACAGTATGACTGCCCTGACTTCAGAGAGTGGAGGTGAAGGTCAGAGAGGGACAGGGTTGAGGGGCTGACACACAGTGCCAACTCCATGACCAGCAGTGAGCTTTTCTGGAGAAGCACAGAGCAGAAAGGGAACCACAGCAGAGGAGAGGACAGTCCCTGAGACAGAACCCAAACCAGTCAGACACCGAAACCCTGACACTCAAAGACTGCTAAGAGCATGTCCGCCACAAGTCCCACTCCACAATTTCATACTGAATTCTTGTCCATTAGATGGAGGGATGCAACAGGTTTGAGTTTCCTGTGTATGGAAGAGAGGTCACCATTGTGATTCACGGAGTTCACGTCTTACAGGTGGTAATGGGAGGTGCTCCATGCCAGAACTAGGATGAGCAAAACCTGTTGAAGAGGACTCTGCCCTGCTCATTGCGTACCTCAAACTTGTACTCTTCCTGCCTGGGATTAGAGGCATGCATAGCACACCTAGTACTAGCCCTATTTTATAGACAAGAGTACAGATTTTGGAGAAGTTTAAGTAACTCACTCAAAGTCACAAAGTTCTGAGTAGCCATATCAGAACTCTGTCTTCAATGGCCTTAGCCATGCAGCCAGAAGGCAGGTGTGCCTACCACACAAGCAGGTAGCTTTATAGTAAGGGCCACAAAGTCCCCATTTACCTCCCCCCCCCAGACTCTGGCAGCTATGGACAAATCATTTTAATTTCCTGGGCCCTGCTGTGGTCAAACAGAATGTACTGGATTAGAGCTTTTCAATCCAAGTCTTGTGGACCATTAATCACACTTTATATCCAGGAGTTAAGAACAAAAGGGGAGTGAGGGTCACGAGGAAGGGGGAGAGTTGAATGCATTCATTAGCAAGCAGAACCAGGGGGATCTCAGCTCATTCCATTGAAAATTCTGTTGGATTTTATATAACAGGGAGAGAATTGAGAGCAAGAGAGCTAGTTAGGGGAGACATGGAGGACTTGTTTAGAAGCTGTTTGCAAAGCAGCCACGATGGACGCACTTATCTTGGAACTTATTTGGGATGCTCTGGGGTAGGGGAGTAGGAGGAGATATTGGGGAAGGAAGCAAACTCCTTCCCCTGGGAATGATTGGCATTACATACAACAAGCACTCAATAATTGCTGTGAGAAACCAATTCAAAGGAAACACAGACCTGAATCAAATTGACCGCCTCGGGGCTGCTGTAGAAGCTGTGTGATGAATGTGTCAAGAATGCTAGCGATTTCTTTTGTATGCAGCCATCTACTCTGCCGTAAGCCATTTTCTGCCTCAAGACCCATTCTCTGTTTATGAACAACACCCCTCTTCCAGCGGGATGGCCACCGGTAAAGCTCACCCTCCACTGTGTCCCACAAGCTTGGCTTCTGAACAAAGGTGAGCCGTCTGAAAGCTAAAGAATTCTTGCTTTCGTCAGTGTCTTTGCCTGGGGTCATGGCAAATATTGTTTCATGAGTTTCCAGCTTAGTCCTTAGAGCTCAAAGGATAAAGTGTTTCCACAAGATAGAAAACAGAGAGAAGAGACAAACACACAAAACACACACACACACACACACATGCTTCTGTATGTTGTGTATCTTGGACTCTGCTGTAAGTATTGCATACAGAGATTACTCAATACATACTGAAAATTTAAAGGAAAACATGGCGAGGGTGGGGGGGATGACAGAAACCCCTCCCCCATTTAAATAGAGAAGTCTTTTCTTCCTAGGGAAAGCGACATCCTCAGACTTGCCAGTGTCTCTATCTGGAAACACAGATGATAAGAACCATGAGCAACTCTTTCCAAACTTCCACTTTGAGAGCAGGGTCTAAGACTAATCCATGACTTCCAACCCTCCAGCTGATAATTGCCATGAAACTGGGCTGCTGAATGAGCCACACACCCCAGGCCACAAAATAACCCCCAAAGAAGAGATGCTCAGTAACTATTTATTGAATGAAAGAACACCAGAAGGAGATCTTGAAGACATGTCCAAGGGGATGTCAACATAACTGGACTTTCTGGCTGACTTTTAAGTAGTAGAGCCTACGTTTAGCATATGTGAAGCTATTGGGGACAACATGTACCTTTGAACTCAGAGCTAGAACAGCCCATCCCGCAGGCTTCTCTGTGTTTTAAAAAGAACATCCACTATTCAAATCACAGGCTACGTTTTCCTTCTAAGACGTTTTTCCAGATCACCTGAGCCCAAGGATGTGGCTTCCTTGAGTCCTGACAAAGCTGACCGCTACCCTTACTAATCACTTTCCACCAAGGGGCATTTCTCAAAGTCATTTGTCATCCTTGTTCTGTAGAGGTCAGGGAGTCATCCATGACAGCGATGCTTTCAGTTTTGAATGACTAGCTTACCGAGTATACGGCGAGCAAAAGTAAAAGGAGAAAGGGTCAGTGTAAGGCAGAGAGAGGCAGCAGATAGAAGACACAGTGCTCAAAGTATCCAGCTCTAACAAGGGACTGGGGAAGCCCCACTGGGCCAGCCAGCTAGAGTTTCTAGCTCAAAGTCCCAGGTAGAGGGCCTCTCCCTGGGTGAGTTCCCAGCTTCTCTTCCCACTGCTGGGGGAAGAGAAACAATAGCAACCTCCATTGCAAGTGGCCTGCCTTCTAGTTGTTCTCAAGGGCACTGTTTTAATACTGGTTTTTGTTGTTGCTTTGTTTTGTTTTTGCTCATGGGGTGGAGGACTTGCTCCAAAGTTCACTTCCAACAAGCTTAAACAACACTTGGGGATTTATCAGCATAAGGAGCATTCCAATTCTGCAGCCTTTCAGGTCATCTCTCCACTTGAATCCCTAGAAGGCATCCTCAGGGAACTAGCCCACGAAAGGGACTTCTGCAGCAGGGGCTGACTATAGATGGACTGCTCGTAGAAGAATGTCATTCCTTAACCTTGCACTTAACCTGTGACCGTTTAACAGACTCCAGTCTTCATCCCATTCTCCCACTGCCTGGGGACAATGGCCACACTGGAATCCAAGATTCCTTGAGGGCCCATGAGGAGGAAACGCCGGCCCTCCAAACAGCTCATGCCACAATCCAGAGATATGCTCGCCGTGCTGAAGAAAACAGGGCTTGGGGGAAGATGTTAAATCTGACTGTGAGGAAGCCCTGACCCCATGGCAGGACCATTCTATAAGGCAAAGACCCAGCTTTCCCAGCAAACCGTGGTGAGAGGGAAAGGAAGTGAATGGAGAAGACCTTCAGCAACGTGAGAAACGGCCGGGCCATGGTGGGACCCAACCCCTTGGATTCCTTCCTTCACGCCGCCTGATGTGAGGTCCCAAGTCATGTGTGGGAACAGTGCGTTAGGTCACCGGAAGGAAGGCGCCCCCCTCAGTCCGTGTGTGAAAATACAAAGGTCCTCATGAGGTTGAGGTATACACCACTGGGCCAACGAAGGAAGTGGCATGCCACAGGGGTTTACTCTGAAATTCCTCAAAGCAGAGTCTGGGTAGAGGCCAGTGATGACACCCGATGGACGGTGGATGAGTGGGCTGTTAGTCACATTATTCTCAGGTTACAAGGCTCAAGTTTAATGTACTAAAGTACCCTACACAGAAAAATGATAACTTCTGGGCAGTCCTGGTGAGGGTACCATGAAGACGGTACATTTACACTTGTCAAGAACAGACAGTAGAAACTACCATCAACATACACCACCGTAAGTGCACAGGTATCTTGGCCAATATTTACAGTTGTAAATTTACCACGAAAAGTAGCCCAAAGGATGGAAAGATTATCAGCACACTGTGATCTTAAAATAGTGATAAATTCAAAATAACAGACTGGCTGTAAGCACTTCAAGCACTGTATTAAATGCTCCTATCCATTATTCTCCTCTAAATAACACTCTGAGGAGTATGGTTGTTCCCACGGCAGGAGGAAGAAATTCCAAGGTTGCTAGGGTGAGACAGAGCAGGAAAACCCAAATTGGGGCGGCTTCAGAGTCCGCGACAGCGGCCCTGAAATCCCAGTGGCGGGTGACAGGCGGCATTTACCTAAATGACAGGACATCCACTGGGTGAACACCGTGCAAACCTTAACAGGCGCACATATGAAGCCAAGCAATATGGGGAAAAGCGGAGTTTTAGCATAAACCCAAAAGGAGGAGGAGACACATGAATACACATGAGGAGACTTGGCGGGGAGAGACAGAGCGCTCATGGTTACGTGAGAAGAAATGTCTCCCAGTTACAGCGTGGGGTCTGTCGTCTTATAGTTAGAAGTGTAAAGGGAGCTAGGTGATTGGAAGGCTCAGTTCAAGGCCAGACTGGACTACACAGGGAGACCCCCATCTAAAAAAACCTCAAAGAACCACAACAAACACATTTAAAAAAAATAGGAAGTTTGGAAACTGAAGTGTAAGCAATTAGGGGAAGCCAGGCATTTTGGTAGTGGTGTCTTCATGAATGCTGTAGACCATTCCCTTTCCTCCCCCAGGCCGCCTCCTCCTCCTCCTTCCCCTCCTCCCCCTCCTCCTCCCCCCTCCTCCTCCCCCTCCCCCTCCCTCTCCTCCTCCTCCTCCCCCTCCTCCTCCTTGCGCTCCTTGTCTTTGGAATCTGCTAAAACCAAACGAAGAAATGTTGCTCATCTCTTCCTTCAAATATCTTTTCCATGGCCCGTGTTAGGAAACGACCTGCTTTGGTCAGGGACTCGGCATTACCCCACCTTGTAACGTTACCGTGTGTGATGGCGTCTCTTTCCACAAGAGGGGGGAAAAGGACAGGAGCTTCAGAAATCTACACTGGCTGGTTGGTGACGGACTCAGTACTATAACGCTTCCTCGTGGGTCAATTGCGGCTGGCACAGCTGGGGTCCAGCCTATCCCACCCTGTCTACATCCCAGGTACTGCTCACCCCACACCCCACTCCTCCGCTCCCCTTCCCACACCCTGGGGCCTCCACCTCCCTGCAGTGTCCCTAGGGAGGCACACCTGAGCAATCTGTGAAATTCTCTGCAGATGGGAGGTGATCCTGATTGAAAAGCTGATACAAGCTCTGGGCTTTCTTCTTGCCATGAATGAATTCCAGAGATGTCTCTTGGGAAAGGAGAAGAGAAAGGGAAGAGGAAGAAGAAGAGGAGGAGGAGGAGGAGGAGGAGGAAGACTAATTAGATCTCAGGACACTAAACTACCAGAACCAAAGCTAAAATAATCAGTTTTTTTTTTTCTCTTTCTTCCTTTCCTTCTTTTTTGTTTTGAGCCTGAGTCTTTCTATGGAGCGTCGACTGGCCTGGAACTTGAACGGCCCCTGCGTCTGCCTCCCAACTACTGGGATTAAAAGCATGTGCCACCACCCTAAGCTAATAATCCACTTTTTGTGACAGTTTTGACAGTTGCCCTTTGGGTCATCTTCACCTGTAGAAGACACTTCTCATCTAAACCATGTGACCACTGTGATTCGTTTTTAAAGACGGGGTCTCAGACTGTACGAAGAAGAGGGTGTGTTGCCCGAGTAACACAGAATGGAGGACTGAACCCATTGTTTTCTATAGGCTAGGCTAGCACCAACGGAGCCATCTATGATTCTGTGGGGAGTTTGCCATGGCCTGCCACGAATACGTCATCTGAACCTTAAGGAGAAGTAGGGAGAATGTTTGAGAGGAAGTCCTTTAGACTCCCCCTTTAATGACTAAACAGAACAAAGATTGTGGAGAGAAGATGAAAATGAAAATGGAAGGACCTCCTCCCAAAAAATATAAAAACTGGCTGGAAGATAAGCAAGTGAGTGCTGCCGCCTAACCCTTAGACTCCTCAGGGCCCGTGGGGCTCCTGTCAGAGAGCCCGGCAAAGAGGTACTGGCTTTAACAGCTTAAGGACATCAAAGGGAAAAAATAACACAACGGTGTGCTGAGCAGAGAGCTTTAAACGATTCAAGTTAAAGCAAACAGAATTTCAGGCATTGGGAGGAAAGGAAACTACAAGATGCCCGGGAGAGGCTGCAGAGAAAGAACGCTTAACTATTAAACGCCAGCGACAAAGATGAAGACAGAAAGTGGGGCGTGGGAGAGAAGGCTCAGTGGTTAGGGCATTTGCTGCTCTAGCTGGGGACCCAGGTTCAATTCCCAGCCCTCACATGGTCGCTTACAACTATTTCTAACTCCAGCTCCAGGGGATCTGATGCCTTCTTCTGACCTTCACAGATATCAGGGGCTTGTGTGGTGGATAGACATACATGTGGTAAGAACTCTCATACTCATAAAATTAAAAAATATATATAAAACTAAAGAAGTGGAGGTGACATTGCTGTTATTGTTATTGTAAAGGCGGAAAGGGCATTGCTATTTCTGTAGGAAACAACAGGACTAGCAAGAGAGGACAGCATTGATCTGAGAACTTAGTTTCTCTCATTCTTATTTTCATATTCTTCCTTCCCTTTTTTTGTATTTACTTGGGGAGGGTGTGCGTAAGCGTGCACATATGCGTGTGTGTGTGTGTGTGTGTGTGTGTGTGTGTGTGTTGACATGTGTCAGGACAACCTGTGTGAGTGGGTTTTGTTTTCTACCACAAGGGTTCCAGGGACTGAACATGGGCCCTCAGGGCTGAGGGAAACACCTCTAGTCTATAGACCATCTCTCTAGCCAAGCTGAGCACTTGGCAAACACGGTTTCCTTCAACCCCCTTGATGACCACGTTCCTGCCAATGGACCCCTTTACAGCACACTCCATAACTGCTGTGAAACCAAGAGACTTGCTTAACAGCTGGCCTTCGAACGAACGAGACACAGGCCTGCGACACCCGGTCTCACACTGATTCTGTCTTTGAAGACTGTTGACAAGGATCGGGTTCAGATCGGATGGCCCGTGTGGATAGTATCTCACCTTCTTGGCTTTTTGCCTAGAGAGGTGGTCAAATGAAAGTCCATGTGGTCCCTTGGAGGGAGGAAAGAACCAGAAAATCCCAGGAGCTTTCTTTCTTCCTTTCTTTTCTTTTCATCCTTAGGAGTTAATATACATGATGATTTTCCGAGGAAGGGCAGTATCATTATTTGCAGATACTTGTGTGGTTGCACGCGTGTTTGAATGCAGGGAGCATGGGTGCCAGAAAGCACAGGTAGAGGTCAGAAGACGATCTCAGGCATTGGTCCCCCTCTTCCACCTTTTTGCGAGACGAGGTAAGGCTTCCGGGTCCTCTGATCATTGTGTGCTGGGGTCACAGGGGCTCTGGGGATTTGAACTTGGTGACCCTTACACTTTCACAGCAAGTTATTCCCTATCAACTCAAATGTTCACCTGTCGGGGCAAGGGGGGGTTGGCGGCGCGGGGGGGGGGGGGGGGGAGGAGACAAGGAACATGGCCAAGGTTGCCTCTTCGTATGGCTCCCATGAAAACTGCAGGCGATGAGGTGCACACGGAAGACACAAACACGCCTCGCACACGTAGATATTTCCATCTACTCCCAGCACAGCTAAGGGGAGCAGCCCGGCTCTTCATTCACCAGGACCTCCGTACTGCACGCTGCGTTACTACGGAAAAGTCATTCGTGTAAAGGGGCGGGCATAGCATGCCGCGTACAAAGGCCCTGCTTCAGATCGGCACCTTCCCTGAGACCTTGTTCTTTTCCCAACCTGCGGGTGGGGGTCAGGAAGAAAGGAGCATGCCTCTTTAGATCTCTCCCTGCCTGAACCATGGCATCCGGTTCCGATTTCAGGACAGGACAGGACCTTTTCTGACGAATTCCATGAGAATCTCTGAAACCCATCGCCAGAAACCGGCGGAAACACTGTGTGGCTGGTTGGTCCTGCTTTCGTAATCCTGGCGGAGGGGCTGACAGAAGGCCTAGGTGAGCACAGGAAGGCCTTGCCTCTGTGAGCTTTGTCTTTGACAGGCTTAACAGCATCCGGAGACTCTGTTCTCCACTTTCCTCCTTGAGCAGCTGGGGCAAGTCAGAAATGGTCATTGAAGATTGCTGAACAACTCACGCTGCAGTGCATTCTGGGACCTTGGCTCCTCCTTAGGGGAGCTCTATAGTTTCCTTTTGGAAAACTCCTACACTCTCAGAGGCTATGGTTTCCGTGAGACCAAGGCCACACTGCATCCCCTTGGAAGGTACTTGTATTCCAGACCTTTGCAATTCAGCAGCCACACCCTTCTGGTCATAGTGAGTAATTCTGGAAGAGTCATCGAAACTAGGCTTGGGATTTATTATTAGGGAGAACTAGGTAAGAAAGTCCTTCAAAATTAGGAAGCCACCCTGTAGGTGACCATCTTTCTAACCAGGATGAAGGAGATATATATGAGAACAGAAGTAACAAAGAAAATAAATGCTGAACGGTAAACAGAGAGAGAGGGATTCTTTGGGAAAATGAGCACCTGGATCCAGCCCTCCCTGCGGCTGACACCTCACATACTTCTCTATTACATAAGCATAAACTGCATTTTCTGTTTCAAGGAATTAGAGGGGTGTTTCTGCCACTTGCAACTGGAAGTTTTTGGTTCAAAAACATTTTAAAAAAAGAGCCACTGCTATACAAGTCCTTTCTAACTCTTATCATTTAGGACTCATATTAGATGTCCACATCTTGCTTTCCTTTACAAAGTTATTAGCAATTCAATGTGGTTAGACAGGCAAATAATTTATTGATAAAGTTATACTTTTTTTGCTCAAATTAAACCGGGGATGGCAAGGAATCCTTTCCTCCCGGTGCCGAGGAGAAGCAAACTGGGGAGCGCTAAGTCTGCTTTGGAGGCTTTTGGATACTGAGACCACAGACAGCTCAAGACTTCCTCTTTGCTCTGCCAGTTCTTTGGGCAGAGCAGCCGCTGTCAACGCCTCAGGCTAAAAGTCTTCTCATAGCATTCTAAGAAGTTCCCAATTTACTTATTTCCTTAAATGAAGATTCTTATCCCAAATATTCTTCATACATCCTGCCACACACGCATAGGATAATTTATTTTTTGAAGTATTTTTTTAAAGGTAAATGGAGGAGGGGAGGGTAGTAGTGTACTTGGGATCAAATCAAGGGCCTCATACATGCTAAATAAGTAAGCACTCTGTCACTGAGCCTCCATCATATCTCAGACTCTGGAAATATTTAAACACACACACACACACATACACACACACACACACACACACATACAGAGAGAGGGGGGAGTTCTATATTTTATACATACAGAGTTCTTTATTTTATATCTTATACAAATCATTAAGTGAATCAGAGATCTAAATGTAAAAACAAAACCACAAATGTCCTAGAAGACTAAAAAAATTCCCCTGTATAGCGGATGCTTGTAACTATAGCTCAAAGTCTGAAACAAACAAAAACACTTTTTTCCTAACAGAAAAGGTTGAATGATGAAATCAATTTTGAAAAAAAGCAAGCAAACAAACAACTTCTACATGTCAAACGCAACAGCAACAGAATCCCAGGGCCAGGGCTCCAGCACAGTCGGCAAGCATATAACCCTGGAATCCACCCCCAGCTCCGTGCGTGTTCATGGCGGTAACCCTGTGACAGGGAGGCAGGAGGCTCCGAACTTCAAGGTCGTTCTTGACTAGACAGTGAGTTTGAGGGCAACTTCAGTGACATAAAACATGTCTTAAAAGACAAACAGCAAACAAACAAAACAGCAAACCGCAACTCTTCCATACAAAAAGCCTTTATGGCAACAGCCAGGCAAGGAGCCCTCCCCCCCAACCATGTCCCTGTGACTGAGTGGGTGCTGCCCCATCCGGACTCAAACATTCACAAGGACAAAGCCAGTTCTGCGTGGCCATTTCAAAGGACAACAGATTTACGTGTGAGTTAAGGATACAGACAGGAGGGTCCAGATTTAAGACCCAGCTTAAGACGGCTTGTAACCGTCCTCTGTTTTCTGTACATGGAGGGTCCAGCAGTGCCCCCCCCCCCATGCAGGGCTACGGTGAGTTATCAGGCATGGAGAAATCCTTGCTGATGGCATTCAGGTAGAGAGTCAAAGATTAACAACACAACCAGATTTTCAGACCTTGCAGACACTCGGCAGACAGAGTTCATGCTGAGTGTGACAACCAGCAGAGAAATAATGTCCCTTTTCAATCTCCACTCATGGTCACACTGGCAACCACCATGAACAGGGCCATCCCACTCTATAGAAGAGGAGCCTAAGGCTTGGAGGGCCAAGTGGCTTGCTTATGGTGACAACACTAAGACTCTATTCCGGCCGTGACTGGCTCCCAGTGGCCAGACATTCAGTATCCTATCATTTGTACTAGCTCGCTCTGAGTTAACAACAAAGAAGCGATAAAACAACACCAAAGGATGCCCAGAGCGAGTAGTGATATCCTAAAAGCCCCAGCATCCTGACGTGTCAGAACTGGTTCAGGTCCAGAAGAGGTGTGCTGATCTGCGGTGGCTTGTCCGGAGCGAGAGGGAGAAAGTCCATGTGGGGTCTGAGCCTTGAAAAACAGAAGTGTGCGTGTGAGCCCAGTGTTGAACTCAACCCTGCACACGCTTGTAGAAGCCAGGGGTCCACACTCTTCCTTCTGCTCACCTCCACTTTATTCTTTGAGACAGAGCTTCTCCAGTGAATCCTGACCCCGAGCACACACTACACTGCGGTTAGAGCTGCAGGCGGCCAGACTCCACCTTTACCAGGATGCTAGGGGTCCACACCCAGGCCTCATGCTTACACAGCAAACACCTGACCCGCTGAGCCACCTTCCAGGCCCCATGTCTTACATATTTACTTTTACCATTCAAAGAGGCAGGGCGAAGAGGTCCCTGTGCGTGACTTCAATGTGGTACAGCGGCTACCTGCTTGGGACCTGGGGTCACAGCTGCAGCAGTGTGTGTGACGTCTTTGGGAAGAACGGTCTGGGCTCTAGGTGAGCACATCTAGTGGGCTTTGTGGGCCTTTCCCACCTAAGTTGGTTCCCTGGTACCCCAATTCTCGCCTGTCCGGTGCGCAATAGACACTCAGCATTTGTCTTTCTGAGTCTGGGTTATCTCATTTACTATAATAATTTCCAGTTCTACCCACTTCCCTGAACTTTTTATTTTTCTTTTCAAACGGACAAAATCCCATTTTGTAGACCCATCAAATTTTCACACCAAGGCGTTTTCCATTTCCTCACCACTGAATAGTCAGCAAAAACCACAGATGTGTGAGTATCTCTGTACTAGGACACAGAGTCCTTTGGAGATGTACACATTAGTGGTCTAGCCGGGTCAAATGGTCATTCTATTATAACTCCCACCCTTGCTGGAATCCTTGCCAGCTTCCAATGTGCAGATCTCATTCCTTGCCATAAGGGACGAGTCCCCGCGGGACCTGGCCTCCTGTACCTCTCCTATCACATTGGGCTTCCCTCCTTCTTGCCTTCTCTTCCAGCCCTTCCTCCTTTCTCTTTCTGATGCAGACAGGACAGGGGGCTTCTATGATATTTGCAGAGCCCCCTCAGTCTCTGTAGGACTGGTTCTTTTTTCCCTGAAGGCACAGGCTCAGGTCCCTACTCACAGTTCTGGTAGATCCTTAAGTCATGTCTCCTGCCCAGTGTCTCAGCTCCCCCTACGCCATCACCTCGAGCCCGGAATGCATCCAATGACTCCAAAGCCTTGCATAGAACAGCACCAAGCTTGTCCCTTGTGTTTATTGTATTACCAAGCTGCCCCTCAAGGAATAGAGCTCAATGCGTATTTACTGATGAAGTGGTTATCTCGTGTATTCTCTCAAGAGCACAGGGTTAAAAGTGAGGTAACAGCCCATAGCTCCTGTAACATATCCAAGGATGTCAGGCTGTAATCTAGACCCCCATTCTTAGTCCCCATGTGATCATGTCTGTGAACCAGACTTGCCACCCCTTTCTCTGCATTTCAGTGTTATCTTTACCTAAAACAAGTTAGGAGGGACTTCCATGACTCTTAAAGTTCTTCAAGGACATCTGGAGTAAAAAGTCACAGACTAGTGCTGACAAATTTCTCCTATCAATGTCAAATAATCAACATTTTGGACTTATAGACTGTGCAGTTACTTGTTATAATTATTCAACTGTATCCACACATTGTAAAAGCATCCACAGGCATTATGTTAACAATAGAACGTAGTGTGTTCCAATAAAACTTTATTCACAAACACGGACAGTGTGTCAGACTTGACTAACTTGCAGGCCCTTGCACCAACGGGATGAAGAGGATAGTTTCTGTGTGCGCTCGCTCTCAATTCCTGCTCATTAGAGGTGATGCTCTCTTCTTTCCCAACAGAAACAACTAGGAATAATCAGCATTTTTTAAAAGGCCAAGGTCTGCTCTCCACTGCCATGGTAAACAGTCACTGTATTCTCAGAAAAACGAATGACTCATTTCTGGGTTTTTGTTTTTTCCAGGACATAAGCTCCCGCAGTCTTTGGATGAATATGGCAGTCGGGGGATCTCCAGCATCAGGCAAGAAGTCTGAATCCAGGCTCAGATCCGGGGCGAGTCACTGAGAAAAGGAGAACCCTGGCATTTGAACTGACCAGTGGTATAATGACAGCACCGATCAGGGTACCATATGGGGAGACTGTACAGATTCAAGTCTAGCAGGTTCTGAGAAAGCAGGATGGACTCTGAACTGAGTGAGAACTCATTCTCAAAATCCCCAATCCAACACCACGGGTCCTGAAGACGAAAACCAGGGAGTGCTGCTCGCTAGCCACTGAGAGACAGGATCAGGGCACCTGCTATGAAACAGTGCCTTATCATGTGACAGGATGCTGTGCTCATGAACCCAACTATGGTCACCCAAACAAGACCAGCATGGTTGACATGGCAATGCCCTACCCCTACATGAGGGGCTACATAGGCGATCACTTTTTAGAGAGAGGGAAAGTAAGTCTTCTCCAAGCATGGGAGCCCCCGATAGTTTATCCAATCCTAAAGCGTCAGCCCTAAACACGTACACATGAGGAACACTGAATGAACTCAGCAGGTAGTAGTTACACACGCTACTATTACGTATATGTGTTTATACACACACACACCTATCCCAAAAAGTAATCAAAGAAGAGATCGTGAATCCGGGAGGAAGTGGGGGACATGGGGGAGTAGGAGGCGGAGCAGGAGGAGTGGGAATACTGCAAATACAAGATCATGCTACGGAATTTTCAAAATACATATTTTTACATTAGAATCTCAAAAACCCAAAAGGAGTTTCATTCTGCTGTTTGATCATGCTGCGCTTTGCTATTCATTTGTTAGCTGACGGGAGTTTAGCTGCTTTTCTGTGACTGTTACAGACGGCACTGCTCTAAGTGAGTATGATTACCTCAACTGGAAATACGCCGAGGAGTAAGGTCGGTGGATCTGTTTATTTATGGATATTTACATTTCATAGTTATTTATTTATTTATTATCTTGTTGTTGTTGTTGTTGTTGTTGTTGTTACAAAATGCACAACACATCCCTGCCTTCTGCATGCCCCAGACCGGTTTTCTGAGGTTCGTCCCTGTAAGGCTGTCTCTTGGGTCTGAGGTTCGGCTCTGTAAGGCTGTCTCTCGGGTCTGAGGTTCGGCTCTGTAAGGCTGTCTCTCGGGTCTGAGGTTCGTCCCTGTAAGGCTGTCTCTCGGGTCTGAGGTTCGGCTCTGTAAGGCTGTCTCTTGGAGATGCACACTGTCTTGCCAGACATGCATCTTCCTTTTTCTCGGTGTTCAGAAACCAAATGAAGTTTGGAATACACTTCGGGGGAGCCTCAGTCCCGAGGGTAGTTCACTCGCACGTTCTATAGGCTGGATTAACTGTTCAGGCTCTCTGACTGTTTGGTTTCCCCCCCTCTTAGTACTGGGAACTAAAGCCAGGGCCTTGGCATACTGGGCAAACGCTCCAGCACTCAACTGTAGCCCGAGCCTTCAGGGTTTTTAAACGCCACCACAGCCTTCGGCCCCTACGAGGAGCAACAACAAGGCTGAGACACACGTGAGGACGGGACGGGTGGACTACGGTCATCAGTGAGGCGAGCAAAGTCCAAAGCCACTCTGTTTGGGCTCACGTGACACACTCAAAAAGGACGGTCCTCCAAAACACAGGGAGTCATTCTCTGCCATACAGCAATGCTTTCAGGACCGGAGGGATGCTCAGTGGTTAAGAGCACTGGCTGCTCTTCCGGAGGACCTGGGTTCGAGTCCCACATGGCAGCTCTCAGCCGTCTAGGGTTCTTGTTACAGGGCTTTTGATACCCTCTTCTGGCCGCCAAAGGTACCAGGCATATATGTAAAATACCAATACACATAACAAAGTAAAAACAACTTGATCTTTAAACTGGAGCTTTCAGGAGCTGGAGAGAAGGCTCAGTAATTAAGAGTGACTGCTGTTCTTGCAGAGGGCCCCAAGATTATTTCCAGCACCCACACGGGGTGACTCATAACCACCAGTAATTCCATCACCAGGGGCGCCCAACACCCCCGGCCTTTGGTACCACTACACAGACATATGCACAACTAAAAGTGGGGGGGATTAGTTTTTAAGATGATGGCTTAATAATCTTTCTTTACACTCTTTATAGTTTTCTGCAACATCTATATAATGCTAATATGATTAAGAATTTGAATGTGTTTTATGCAAAGACAAACTGGTTATATACAGAGATTCTGGATTCTCTTTCTGTGTGTTCATAATTACATCACTGTTTTTTGTTTGTGAGTTATGATCTTCCCGCCTTAGCCTCCCGAGTGCTGGTTGTACAGGTTCACACCACCGAGCCTGGCTTAATTCTGTTACCCTAAGTAAAGCTGCCTAAACTTTCTCCATGCCTGACCCCCTTTTTATCTGAGTGTGTGTGTGTGTGTGTGTGTGATATGCGTTATGTTCAAAACTGTGCTTTAAAAACAAGTGTACCCCTATATTAAAACGAAACTCATTTAAGGAGATATGAAGGCTCAATGTTAGGCAAACTCATTTTGTTTCAAAGTCATTCATTATGTAGTAGCTGCTTTTATTTCTGAAGGTCTAGGCCACCTAGCAGGACCACTTGTTCCCTTGAAAGAACTCAGGAGCCCCAGGGCCCTTTCTCCCTCGACGCAGGAAAGACCCACCGTGAGGTGTAGCAAGCTGGAGGGCTGAATCACCCATGGCTCACCTCAACCTCTGGAAACAGAGAACAGAGACGTGCGACCACCCACCTGCACACCGGCTCCCTGTTGGGGGGCAGGGGAAAGACTTCTCATAGATTAAACATAAAAACATGACTTAAGTTTTTGTTTCCTCAGTTTCCTCTGTGGCATTCAAAGGGAGGGGAAAAATTACCTGAGCTTATTTCCTCAAATTTCTATAAGGGAGAGAAAAAAATATCTTAAATCCACTCCCAATCTATTTCCTCAAGGGGAGGAAACTCGTGTCATTCAGGAAGTCGGTGTTTGGTGTTGGCAGCATTACTGTAGAGAAATGCCCTTCCTCACACAGCTCCACGGGCAGAGGCGCCCACCCACGGCAGGACACAGACCATCTCACTGACCTCTCTTTCCTCCCGAGGTTGCATGACCAGGCTGTGAGTTAGGCTGAAGAGCGTGCTCTCCACCAATGAAAGTCCTCTCCCTGTGAGCACTCTAAGGATTCCTCCCTGCTTGCTTTGCACACAGGGACTCCCTATTAACTTCAATTTATTACAGTTCTGAAGGAAATGGGGGAATAATAGCAAGCCATTTTCAATTAGAAGTTACTTTCTAAACATAAGTCGCAGCATGGGAATGTTTTAATTAGCAGCCTCGAGTACTCGTTCATTCAGACAGCAATGCACTTAAGTGATTCATTCGCTCACCCGCAGAGTCCTCACGGAGATCAGACACAACCCTGTGTTTTGGGGGGTGCCAGTGCGGCTTTGGCACAAGCCACTTCCAAAGAGCCTTGGAAGACAACCAGGCATAGACAAGACCCCAGGGAAGGATCATTGGTGATGTCAGAGGATCGATTTGCTACAGTCCTCACTCTCTCCCATCCTCCATGCATCCATCCCGAACCCACCCCTTCAAAACACAGACTCTTCAGAGCATGCGCTCTACGTGGCAAACCAAAGCTTCCCCAAGGAAAGTGAGCAGCTGGGGTGCGACGCCCGGATTTGGAAAGACTGATGGCGCACACCTATGTTCCAGAGAAGAACTGAGGTAATAAAGACGTTTTTGTAGGCGCTGGTGATCAAACTTGGAGTTCCTAGTATGCTAGCATGTATTCCACCACTGAGCAGCATGCCCAGTCCCTCAAGTAGACTTTATTTAAAAGGAAAAAGGAGCCTGGTGGTGGCGACCCGCGCCTTTAATCCCAGCACACGGGAGGCAGACGCAGGCGGATCTCTGTGAGTTGGAGGCCAGCCTGGTCTACAGGGGGGAGTTGCAGAACAGCCAGGATAGAGAAACCCTGTCTCAAACAGAAAGGAAAAGAAAAAGGAACGAGTTCCCCTCTCTGCTACCTTCACTACATAGGGAACAGCCAACTGCGTTTGTGCCCTGTGCTACAATCTGGCTACCCAATGGAGTCAGCCTTCTGTTTTTAATTGACTGGAAAACCTGCCGGAAAGTTTGACTTGACAGTCCATTAGGCAGAAAACACAATGAAAAAAGATGGTCCAATAATTACCAGTGGGAATCGAAGAAGGTAACTGCTCATGAAATAAGTTATTTTGTGAAGCTACTTGAAGCTGGAGGCCAAAGGAATGCTGTGTGGGGCAGAGCTTGTGGAAGCCTGCCCCCTTGTAAACCCTCAGCTCCACGGCGGTCACCCTCAGTAGATGAGGACACAACAAACTGTAACAGGTCCTGACAAATCATTCCCTGCTAGGAGATGGTTAAGTCACCTGACAAGGCTTAGCTCCTGCATCTAAAGCCACCCAGCATGATACCATGTGCACAGAACCATGTTAGCAACAGGACCTCTACCTCGGAACTCCAAGCTTCCTCTGGCAGAGAGCAGAGCCTACATCTCAAAGAATACGGGCAACTGTTGAGACGGCAACTAAGCACAATCCAGTGTGGGCTCAATCACTCCACTCTCTGGAAAAGAACTTCTTGGTTGTATGCAAAAGTGCATCTGTGAAATTGATCATCCCAGGACAATTTTATTTAAAAAACAGAAATTAGTTATGTGTTATGAGCTAAAGTAGCTATGAATTATAATGTCAGGTAGCCCTTACAAGTAACAACAAAGGAAAAAAATTACATTTCCTGGATTTTTCTATAGTAAAGCAACATATTTGTAAGGCTGGAAAACTACTGTGAGGTCAAGTAATAGTGCACAAATGTACAGCAAATAACAAGTTTTGCACTGGAGAGATGTCTTAGTGGTTAAGAGCATTGACTGCTCTTCCAGAGGACCAGGGTTCAATTCCCAGCACCCACATGGCAGGTCACAACTTTCTGTAATTCCAAGATCTGACACCCTCACACAGATATACATGTAGGCAAAATACCTAAAATAAAAATAAATAAATAATTTTTAAAAACAATTTGTACTCGAAAATATAACACTAGGGTAGGGCTTATCAGTACAAATCTTTTTTTAAAAAAATACTTTTTAACTTTTTATTTTATGTGCATTGGTGTAAGGGTGCCCGATCTTCTGGAACTGGAGCTATAGATAGTTGTGAGCTGCCATGTGGGTGCTGGGAACAGAACCCAGGTCCTCTGGAAGAGCAGTCAGGGCTCTCAACCACTGAGCCATCTCTCCAGCCCCCTTTCAGTACAAAACTTACATAAGACAGATATTCACTTCCATATTTTTAGCTATTAAAATCTAGATTCTTCTGTCTGCATTATCATTGAATTTTTCACTGTTGTTTCTTTTTATTTTAAAAGGCAAAAAGTAGTCAAAATCTTGGAAATAAGGTATTGAAAGGCTTTACAGGGAAATGTCATAAAAGCCAAGGAGTAATGTAAAACCAGGGACCTTATCAAGAGGCACCTCCTTTCCTCTCCCAACTCCAAAGAGCCCTGGGGCGTGTTATAGCACCTGCCTGGGCAGGGGTGTGTGTGTGTGTGGCATAGGTTAAGGGTTCTGCTGTATAACAAGAGCTGGCATTAGCCACGAGAGAGAAGCTAAAAACTACAATGGGCCGCCCAAGCATTTAAATCATTTAAGTTCCTGGGTTTTGTTTTTTGTTTTATAATCAGTCTAAAACACCAACAGACCAACACAACACTGACAACCCCAGTGAGTCCAAAGACAAATGACCATTTGCATAACCTGCTTCAAAAGGCAGATTAGAGTATCTGTTTATGTAACTACGTAAGCCTGCACCCTCGCGAAGACAAAATTTAAAAGTGCGACTTTGTATAGGTTTGTGTATTAGAGTAGTGTGTGTGTAGCTGTTTTAAAATTAGTTAGTTTGAGGCAGGGCCTCGCTCTATAGCTCAAGTGGGCCTCAAACTTTAATTGCTCTTGCCTTGGCCTCCAAAACTGCTGAGATTCCAGGTGTCCCAGTTCAAAAAGAATGCCGAGTTATGAGTTTGAAGCCAGGCCAGACTACGTAGTGAGTCCCTGTGGCTCTCAGGGAATGGAATGATTAAATGAGATGGATGTCTGGTAATGTCTCAACAGTTTGTGGTCCCAACAGTGAAATACCAACACCCTCTCTTGACGAGAGATATGTGGGGAGCTGGACAAAGGTGATCAGGGATTCTCTCTCACTTTGGCTGCAGCTTTTCTGCGTCTCTGAAATGTCCCAAGATGAGAGTTTACTAAATATATAAAGATAACAAAACAATGACGGATAAAGTCCTGGCTGTCTAATTCTGAGTGTCTGCATCCCGTACCCAAACCCTGAGCGGCCAGGAAGATGACATTCACAGAGTAGGCTTACTTGTGGACCTCCCTCCCCAGATCCCCGCTGCACAGATCCCTTGGCAGGAGACCTTCGGAGCCTGAGCTCACAGCAAAGGATCATGGATGGCCCCGCCACTGCGCTTCTCCTCATTTGGAGCAAGAAGAAAGTGGCCCTGGTTGCTGGGCTCTCAAAATCTGGGGATGAGAACGGTGTGGTCCCTCATCCCTCAGGATCCCAGCATCCTCAGGCCCGGAAACTCCCATTCTCACAGGAAGCCTTTCTGGGATGACTTCAACCACCAGATCCCAGGCATTACCTCATCCTGGTGTGTCATCCTCTGCGTTTCCCTTCAAGTAGCAAAGAGGAAATGAGAGAAGAGGAGCTGCTCCGTTCCTGCAGCCTACCTTGTCCTGAGGTGGAGACGTCTAGCACTTTAAGTCATTGCTTTTCCCTCTCCCCTTCCTTCCAGACTGTCATTCTTCCCTTCCCTCTTCCTTTCCCCTTCTCCTATTATTTCTTTTTTCTTTTCTCTACCACTAAATCGCACTCACAGCCCCTCTTTGCTTATTTGCTTCTGTCCCCAAACAAAGTGACACTACGTAGCCTAGCGAGGACCTGAGCTCCCGGGCTCAACTAATCCTCCATCTTCAGTCTCCAGCGTAGCTGGGATTACAGGTGCACACCGTCGCATCCAGCAAAGAGCACACCTTTTAAGACCACTCTGGACTTTTGCTGTTATACTCAATGAAAATAAAACAAAACAAAACAAAAAACCCACCCGTGCAATATCTAGGGAAGCCAGACGACCATTGTCAACAACACAGGGTGGGGGACAATTCAGGAGGCTGCAAATATTTACTATATGCCCCATGGTGTATTTATCTTTCAATGCTGGAGCAAAACAAATATTTGTCTCTACAGGCTCCCCCAGTGGCGGAGCCGGTAAGGAGAAAGGTTGCTACAGCCGTTCCCACACTGTATAGATAAGAAGGTTGTGTCTCCAAATGTGCTTGCACTGACATCTGCGTTTAAAAATACCTTAATTACAACACGCATTCCGGAGCACCAGGCACTGTCCATCCATCTTGTCCCTCACATGGGGTTAGTGGTGTGAGCTTCAGCACAGCACTGTGGGGGGGGGGCATCTTAAGCAGTTGGTAAAAGTCCATTTGAGATATCAGGGTGTAAGCTCTGCACTGACTCTGTGTTTCTGGGGGAGTATATCACAGCGTCTCATTTTAAAGTTGGGAACACTAACACTATCCCAGAATGGTTGAAACAGAATCCAGGGGTAGATTTGTAAATTCACCTAAAGACATTTAAAAAATTAATACTGATTATTTGCAGTTGGGCCTGGAAGCACACATTTGTAATCCTAGCATCTCAGGAGGCTGAGGTAGAGAATTACAGCTTTAAGCCTTGTCTAAGCTATGGAACAAGTTCAAGGTTAGCCTGGGCAACTTAGTAAAACTCTGTCTGAAATATTTAAGAGGTTAAATGTTTAACAGCTCAGTGGCAGTATGCTTGCCTGATGTGTGAGAGCCTGGGTTCAACCCCTAGCACTGCCATTATTTAAAATTTAAAAATTATTTTTCCTTCTGGGCGTTGGTGGCGCACACCTTTAGTCCCAGCACTCAGGAGGCAGAGGCAGGCAGATCACTGTGAGTTAGAGACCAGCCAGGTCTACAAGAGCTAGTTCCAGGACAGCCTCCAAAGCCACAGAGAAACCTTGTTTCAAAAAACAAAAACAAACAAATAAACAAAAAGATTAAAATTAGATAATTCACATTATATATAACACAAGGCCAAAGAAAGCCTGTAGCCCTAGAATGTATCTACCTCACCTTAGGACACTTATATCACCTCTCTAGGGAATAAAGATGGTGAAAACCCCTTCTCTCTTTACCCATATACACAAGTACCACCAGCTCCGAAACTGTTCTGTTCAACTTCAGGGTAAAACAGAAGAGCTAGCAACCACGATCTCTTGGCATGCCTGATGAGTGTTTTCTCAATGGGAGAATGGGAGGGAGGAGCCACCCGTGGCTTGCCCTAAAGTAGTCATGGCAGAAGAAAGCAGGGCCAGTTGCTCAAGGAGTGGCTGGAACCTGCTGGCTCGCTCCTCCCACATGCTCTGAGAGACACGACTTACCCAGTTCACTGCCATCAAACTGGCTTCCTGCTTCCGCTTTTCCCATCGAGGCCGTCACTTATGGGTGAGCGGCTGGACGGACTCCACCTTCCTATACTGTGCTAGCATACGGGCACCGCAAGCGCCGCACAGCACGCATTTCATACCGAAACCTAAGCACAAGCATACACAACCTGATGAGATGTTTCCAAGGCTTTTGTTACATAGTTTCATACTCAGGGATCTCACCCCTGCAAAGAGCACTTAATTGCAAACATTCTTGGGTGTAATTCTGTACATTTCAGAGTAGCTATGTCACCACTCTGATTCCATGCTTTCTGGTCTCAGCCATTCCTGCTTCCATAACTTTCAGCCAAGTTTTCATTTCAAAACAGGCCAAGCAAAACATATATATGCATGTATATATACAAACACAAAATAAAATGGATAAAACTACACTCACACGCACTGACACACACAGACACACATTTCTAAATGAACCAGACCCACCAGTTAATGGTAGTATCTTTTTTTGCAGGTCATACAGGGGCAGCATTTTGCCATTTCTTTTATTATTTGCAAAAGAACCTTTCCTTTTGCCAACATTTTGTAAGCAGCACATGCCCGTTTTATATTCATGAGGTAATTTTCACAAAGTCTAAGAGATAAGGACTTCCAGAAACTGATTTTGACTGGGAAAATGCCAAAAAGGTTTGGTCTCCACGTCCTTGAGTTAGCTGTAGAAGCTAGATTCAAACTCAGTTCACCTGTGATCGTGAGTCCCTAAGAACATTCCAGGCCCAGTTAGCCACATGTGAGATAAGTTTATATTTATATTCCCATGAATATATGTGTGCATGTGTTCATTTTAGTGTGGTTTAAAACAGAGTATGCAACTAGCATGCTAATTTGGATCTTATGTAGAACCTATTTGATTTTGCATTTATTAGACACTTTTAAAGGGCTAGGGGAAGAAATGGTGGAGTTCTAAGGTTTAAGTAGTCTGGCTTGTGAGGGATGGAAGACAAGCAATTTTTTTTATTATTTTATTTATTTGTGTTTGTTTTTTTGAGACAGAGTTTCTCTGCACAGCCCTGGCTGCCCTGGAACTCACTTTGTAGACCAGGCTGGCCTTGAACTCAGAACTCACAGCTGTTTGCCCCTGCCTCCCGAGTGCTGAGATTAAAGGTGTGCACCACCATGCCAGGCTTGCCTTGCGGTTCCTTTACACTGTTCTCCACTGAGTGAGTGAGGCAGCCTGTTGGCTAAGGGAGCCCTAGTGGATGTCTGGAATTCAGCACTTTATACCTCTAAAGAGGCACAGATCGACTTTCCCTTTGCCTTTTCCCCTTCCTACAACACATATACACCAAAACACACGTGCACACACCAACACACTATCACACACCCACCAACACACATGCACACACGCACATGCGCGCACACACACACACGCACACACACTCACGTGCGCACGCATGCACGCGCACACACGCACACAATCCTGGAAGATTACCTAACATAAGGTGAAACAGGGGGTGGCCAGTTGTCTGGAAGCAAGACTGGCCTGCACATTCACACTCTCCTTCCTCCCCCCCGAATGGGGACATTCTTCAGGGGAGTTCTCCCTAGGGTGGCCACAGCATACCCCTGGCAAAGGCCGTCTACACAATGGCCAGACATCAAAGTCCTGCTGATTTAGAAGTCTCAGGGGGGAAAAGTCCTTTTGTTGACATGGTATTTTTAGTGCATCCTTTTCCTCATGTTGAGTCGACTTATAAATAACGACAGCTTCTGGCTACGGCTGGACACTAGGTGGCTCAGGTTGCTGTTCCACATTTTACAAAGCAACAATATTGACAAGTTTCTAATGGCACAGGTAGTACGTAAATACTTCCTCTCAGCAAAAACTCCAACCTTAAAGAATGACACCCTTGCCGGGTTTTGGTGGCGCACGCCTTTAATCCCAGCACTCGGGAGGCAGAGGCAGGCTGATCTCTGTGAGTTCGAGGCCAGCCTGGTCTACTGAGCGAGTTCCAGGACAGGCTCCGAAACAATACAGAGAAACCCCGTCCCGAAAAACAAAAACAAAACAAAACAAAACAAAACAAAACAAAAAAAACAAAAGAATGACACCCTTACCAGGCCGCCACTAGGCCAGTGTCCCAACCTGGAGGGCACTGTTTATAATGAACCGGGGTGCTCCCCTCGCATGCATTTATGTGACCCTGGAAACAGAGATATCTTATAGCTGCTTAGCTTGACAGGCCAATGGCATCACACTCAAATTTCTGTGACTTTACAGTGTGTCCATGCATCTTAGCAATTACTTTTCCCCCACTGCTGGTGAAAGCCTTGTTTGTGTGTTGTTTGTTTTTATTTCACGATGCAACCCAGCCGGCCTTCACCCTCCATCCTCCCGTCTCGGTCTCTTGAGTGTTGCAGCTGTAGACATGCGCCACGATACCTGGTTCAGTCACCTTCTAGGGTTATGTCTGCCTCCTCCTCCCTCTCTCCTTCCCTTCTCCCCTTCCCCCGCCCCAACCATCTCAGTCTGTCTCATTGCTATATTGCATTATACAGTGTGGATATGTATTTCATTTTTAACACATACATAACAGCGTGGACATGTATTTTACATCTCACAGTATGGATGTACATGTCGTGTTTTATAGTGTGGATGTGTATTTTATACCTAACAGCATGGACATGTATTTTACATCTCACAGTATGGATGTACATGTCGTGTTTTATAGTGTGGATGTGTATTTTATACCTAACAGCATGGACATGTATTTTACATCTCACAGTATGGATGTACATGTCGTGTTTTATAGTGTGGATGTGTATTTTATACCTAACAGCATGGACATGTATTTTACATCTCACAGTATGGATGTACATGTCGTGTTTTATAGTGTGGATGTGTATTTTATACCTAACAGCATGGACATGTATTTTACATCTCACAGTATGGATGTACATGTCGTGTTTTATAGTGTGGATGTGTATTTTATACTTAACACTGTGGGTATGGACTTCTGTACTTTAGTGTGGAAACGCATTTTACGTTACACCGTGTGGATACATGTTTACATTTCACAAGGCGAAATTCCGTGTCACTCGCCTTTGCATTTTCTACACTTTTCTTAGACAGCCAAGGTACAGAGGAATAAGCCTTTGTTTTTATTTTATTGTTGTTGTTGGTTGAGACAGGGTTTCTCTGTAGCTTGGAGCCTGTCCAGGAATTCGCTCAGTAGACAGGCTAGCCTCGAACTCACAGAGATCTTTCTGTCTCTGCCCCCCAAGTGTTGGGATTAAAGGTGTGGATCATCACCGTCCTGCTGAATAAGCCTTTCCTTAAGCACTGTCCTTCTCAGTCTCTACAAAACGGCCACTGGTTTCAGCAAAATAATACATGTAACGTCAAGGAGGGATTAGCTTCAGTTCCGTGACTTCTGGGACAATGTCTAGTTAATAGCACACAGAGTCCACAGAATCCTGGTTCAGCTATGCGGCCTTTGGACTTGTTAAACACCTCTGAATCCCAGCCTCACGCTGGCAAACTGAATAGTCCCATGTGCCTTTCCAGGTCACTGTAGAGACCTGTCATCAGGACACTGTCATGAGCACCTGACAGTGACTTACCGCTTCTGGTAAGGTCTGCTCAAAATCAAAATACCACTTTCTGCTGCGTAAATCTCCAGTTCTTGTTCACAGCTGATCTGCTCCCTTTGCAATATCTGGTCAGCACTGGCTTGGCACTCTGGAGTGGCAGGCGGGGCACAGAGACACAGAGCTGCTCCGCATCTTGCAGGGTCAGCTTTCCCAAGCGCTGCCAAGCTCCGGTTCATATGGCTAATCATTAAGTGGACCCACCGAACGCCTGACACTGGTGCAGGAAGTCCGCTAAGTCTGCTAGCGGGAGCTTGCCTGTCTCTTGATTTTCTATACACGACTACTGAAGAATAAATAAAAGGAACAAAATCTTCTAGGCAAAGAAAACAAAAAAGGGGGGGGGGAGGGAACATGAAGGCAACACCAACCGCTGACACCAGCAGATTCCAGCCAGCTTTTAGAATGCAAAGGCTGCTCTCTTGGCCTTGGTGTCAGAGAAGACCTAAAAACAATGGGCCTGCAGGCTGAGGGTTGGCTGGGGGTGTCCGCATCAATTTCTCAGGATTTCATGGTATAAGAGGAAAACAGAGGGTGGGGTTGTGGCAAGAGCAGTAACTTTGGGGTCCTACAGGTCATGTTCCCCCTTATCTTTCCATCTGTTCTATTTCCCTAGCATACCATGACATCCCAGGTGGTGGTCACCTTCTGCAGGGGTCCCTGTCCTTGAGTGAGCCCCTCTTTGAATATAAGCCCTATGTGCTCTGCTTCTAGCCACAGAGGCTACAGGCAGGTGACAGGATGTGTAAGGTGGGGTGTATTTCATTAGGTCAGACCAGAAGAGTTATGCATATACCCAGATAGTTTTCTCCTTCATTTGCATTAAAAGTACAAGAGGTCTTATGAAGAAGTCCCCAAGGCAAGGAGCTGAAGGCAGTCTCCAGATGACAGCCAACAAGAAGCCAGCACCATCCGTCTTACAGGCACAAGGGACTGAACACGGCCAGAGTCTGGAAACAGCCTGCCTTCTGTCCAGCCTCGGATGAGATCACAGTCCTAGGCAGCATCTTCAGTTCAGCTCTGTGACACCCTGACATGAAGGCTAGTCAAGCCACGCCAGGCCCTCGTCGATTGAAACCGCACAAGTGTGAGATGTTGAAACTGTAAGCTTGTAGTTAGAGTGTTAGAGATAACAAGTGGGTCACACTGGGCCTCTGCGTCTCCAGCTGGATCTAGAGCGAAAAACACACGCTTGGATTCCCCAGCAATGGAAAAGGCAGAGCTCCCATCACACCAGAGCTGCACCAACGGGGTGATGTCTGAGTTCAAACAAGCCCTATAACAAACATCACCACAAAAAAAAAGGGCTGCATTTTGAGTTTGTTTTCCTCTCCCTTTTAGCTCACTATGGGAAAGAACATACATTTTCATATGAAACGGGACTTCATGGCCAGATGAACCTCTGGGAGCTCCTCCTGACTTCCTAATTGGTTTACAAGCCACCAGGCCCCGAGTGCGCCAAGTCCTGCCTCCAGGGTTAACCTTCTTGAACAGGCAGCGCAGTCAGACACCCCTCTTCCATAGCCTTCAAGGCCAGGAGAACCAAAGTGCAGCTTCCTGTAAGAATCCCAACAGGCTGTTGGATGACACGTTGGTAGCAGTATAGACAGCAAGAGGAACCACACTGCACTGGAGTTGGCTCACGAGGCAAAAACTGTGGCTCCACCGTGCCCACCCCCCCCACACCTGGCACCGTGCTTGTCACGTGGCTGCTGCCCCTAGATGCTCCACTATGATGCTGAATAAAAACACAGCACTGCTCTCTCTGCACGGCCCTGAGGTTCTCTGTCACCCCAGTGGCCCCAGGTCTAACAGGTGCACTGCTGAAGAAAGAGCCCAGCCTTTCCTGGAACTAAAATCCATCCAGCACACAATCATTATTTAACAGCTGTCACAGGACAACGCGCAGTCTAGCCAACAACTCTGAGCCCCATTTGGGTCCCTAACAATTCCTTTTTGGTTATGAGCCCGGGAGCTTTATTCGTGCTTGCCATTTAAGTTTCTTAAACCCTACTTCATATCTCAGAAGGAGCAACGTGACGCAAACACAACATTGAAGGAAGTTAACACAACAGGGGTGAAGAAAATGTATGAAAACACCAGATGCTGCTCTGTGCGTAGATGCTGGAAGTGGGCAGAGAGAGGGTTAATGATTAGCGCGGATCACAAAGACAGGAGAAGCTGCCCTGTTTATTCAGATGGTGACTGACGGGTGGGTGGCCATGGGCTCAGAGCATGGGCATGGATGCGTAGCCACTGCCGCCGCCACCACCACCTCCGCCGCCGCCACCACACCCGCCGCTGCAACCCTTTGAGTGGACTCCTACAGCAGAACTGCAGGAGGCTTGCAGTAAGGCTTGCTCCTACACAAATGTCAGTCTTTCCCCCATGCAACCCCCAGCTCAGACCCAGCCCTGAGTCAAATCGTCTCAGTGCCCCTGCCTTGAGTCCTGTCCCTTCTCTTCCTGAGGCAAAGCTCTAAAAGTCAAGGATGGCTCCCAGTGGCAGGTTCCTCCTCCAGCTGTCTTCCTCCAAGGACTTCACTTTAACAAGGAAAGCACTCTTTAAGTTGATTCCCAAATTACTTGCGTGGAGACCACCTACTTCACTTAACACCTAACACCCAGGATGTAAAAGGCACTCATTTACTTTAAATAAAGTAAGGAACCAGCTGCTCAGATCCGCTAAAGCTCACACAATAAACCAAAGCGGAGCAACCGGTGGTGAGGAGCTGGTTGAATCCTGGTTTTCTGAAGGCACACCCAAGTCTCCCGTACTCTGACCAAGTCTCTTTCCCCAGGGCTAAGGACCGGACTCAGGGCCGTGCTAGTTAGGTGTACTCTACCTGAGAGCTAATTGCCCCCCAAAGTTCAAAGCCACATGCAGAAAATCCACCTGTGGAGGTCAGAGGACAAATTGTGGGCTTCAGTTTCTCCTTCCGCCATGTTGGTTGGTTCTGGGATTGAACTCAGGTCAACCTAGGCTTGGGGGGCACACTCTCTTACCTAAAAGCGTGCTGCTGGCCTGCGTCAGGAGGACATGAATTTGGGGGGGGGAAGGAACCTCCAAGCTTCCCAGAATTCATCCCATGAAGAGAGTTTGCCCTGCCTGGGAGGCAGTCAGATCCTACCTGAAAACTGGGCCTGATTCTGACTCTCAAATGTGCACACTACTGCCTAGATCCGGCCTCACCTCACTCCCTGGGCACACAGTGCCCTCCTGGGCGGTCCAGGAAGAAGGCTTGCGTCCTGAGGGCGGGAACAAGCCTTTCTTTCCTCACCTGGTCCCTCAGAGAGTCACTTGTCTTCAGAGGAAAGCAATAAGCTTTCCGGTTTTCAAGAGTTGTGAGGTCCCTGGGACCGTTTTGTCCTTGAGTTGTAAATGCGGGGCTGTGTACTGGGGGTGAGGGGTGGCACAGTGCCTGCCTTGGAGGACCTGGAGAGGCACCAGCGAGTCTCTCACAGCAACAGGCACCACCATGGGAGCCATGGGCACCTGCAAGGCGCTCTCCGGGGCAAACAGACTCCTGCTAGTGGTAGTGTTCTGGTAAAACAAACAAACAAACAAACAAAAAAAAAAACAAACCTGGAAGTGATGGCCTCCCTCAGAAGATGCTCCAAAGGAAATCGTGTTAATATCACATTTGAAGTACCTGTGGGTTTATTTACGGATGACAGGCCATCTAGGATTTCCTTTAAGACAATGAAAACAAGCAAGCACGTGGCTACGGAAATAAGTGAAGGGAAAAAAAATGCAAAGTTTGATACTGCTCTTCAGGGCGGCGGCCAGCACGTGACTCTCAGTTCTACTCTTACATTCTGTGTGGGCCCAGAATCCCTGCCTACAATAAGCGAAAGAAAAATGTGTGTGTGGCAGGGGCGTCGTGCTACAATGCAAGCTCTGGTCTTGAGCAATTCATCTTATCCCTTGGGGCCTCAGTCTCCCCAGCTGTATAGTAGCTCTAACACCTTCTGGAGATGCCCTTTAAAGATCAAATGGTAAGATCAAATATATGCAAAGGGCCTGGAACTGTGCTAGCTGCGAAACACTCTCTCTGCCGCCACAGAAACACACACGCACACACACACACACACACACACACACACACAACCACGGCAGAACCCGGCAATGGGTGTTATTAATGCTCCTGTGAGGCCACCCGATCCAGGCAGCGGCGGACCAGGCCCTCCTGGGTGTGAGTGCACAACCACTGAGCCCTCCCAGGAAGACATCTCAGTACGCTTGAGGTACCGGTGGCTTTTTCTGAAGGCTGAACTCAATACTAATTATTCTCAGCAGGTATCCAGTTCTTTCTTTAGTAAATCCACTCGGAGGGTTTTATTTTTATCTTAATCACAGTGAATCAAGCGTCCTTTGCCTCCTGCTGGTATAAAAGGCAGCCTTTTATGAAGTTACTTTATTCTTCATGTTCCTGGGGATGACAAAAATAACATCTCAGTGTCCTGTACCTGCAGAATCCAGGAAGTCTCTTTTGGTGGGGAGGGGAGGTGGGAACTTATATAATTCTTCAAGAGCCTACACCAGCAGCTTACAGCAGTAACTTTAAGATATATATATATGAAATACAATAACACTTCATGTTCTATGAAGTTTTCTCCAGCAAATTTGCATGTAATCTGACTCAATGATCATCTCTGCACTCAGCCATGCAGAGGCAACACCTCCATCAACTGTCTTCACTTTCGCTGGCCTTGTTCTTTTCATATGTAAAATGGGGACAGTGACAGTGTCCACACAGTAAAGGCTCGGCATAGGTATCAGAGAAATGGCCCAGTCAGTAAAGCACTTGCTAAGAAGGGTTACTCCAGGAGGACCTGCGTTCAGATTCCCCTCACCCATGTAAAGCCTAGATACGGCAGGGGGCTCCTGTAATGCTAGCCACCTTGGGGATGGGGTAGGAACAGGCACAGGAGCATCCTTGGAGTGTGGTGGCTGGCAGTCCAGCCAATCGGTGACCTCCAGGTTTAATGAAAAGACCCTGTCTCAAAACATTAGGCTGAAGAGAGCAATTGAGGAAAACACTCAGTACCCATCTCTGGCCTCGGTGTGCGGACACACGTGCAAAACTGAACCCATTCATGCAGCACACACGCGTGAGGGCGGGGTTAATGAGCACCAGTTGCTTTGTAATTTTTGTGACCTGCTCCCAGCTCTTACTCTAGACTCACACAAGCCTCCCACAATGCTCTTGCCTGGCTGCCTTAGAGATGACGCCAGGCCAACTCTAGTAGCCCAAAATAGATAGTCCTTCTTTACCTCTGGATGAAACAACAAGAAATCTAGATTATCAGACAAAGAAAACACACTTTCTATTTTTAGATACAAACCCCAAAGCAGCACAAAGCTGGAAGAATGTCTCTGAAAACATTTTTTATCTAGGCTGACTGTTTCCAGAATTTGGGAAACAATGTATTCTAAAAATACTACCTTTGCATTCATCTTCCTTGACACCCCCTGGAAAGTGGCCTTTCACCTTGGCTGGGTCAGGGAAGGCCTTTTGGTAAGCCTGTCTTACAGACTGTATTGTCTGAGTTATGGATCCTACACACTCTGGTTCAATATCCAAAGTGAAGATGCCTTATACATTTTCTGGGTTTTACTCCATCTCCCTTCCCCAGCCCTAATGAATTGCCACAGAGTCAGCAACGTTTCTAACCCTTATCTGTTTCTTTGTTTTGCTTTGTGGACACAGTATCTCACTATGTAGCCCAGGGTGCCCTCAAACTTCCAACCCCCTCCCCAGCCTCCAGAGCGTTAGATGACAGACATGTGCCACCATGCCTGACCCCTATCTGTTTTTTCAATTGATGCTTTCCCATGTCATCAACCACCGCACACAGATAAAAGGAACTGCACCACCTGGAATTTAAAACAATATGGGTAATCCTTATTTAATGAAAGGGTTACACCAATTTAAAAAATAGAGTTCTTTATTTAGAACTTAAGGCAAATCTCTCTCCTCTCTCCTCCTCTCTCTCTCTCTCTCTCTCTCTCTCTCTCTCTCTCACACACACACACACACACACACACACACACACACACCATAGCCATTTGAGGTCTAGTTAATAACAGCTATAAGCATAGACCTGTGCTATACCTGCCTGATATTCTGAGGAGCACTCGGGGAGAGAATAATTAAACACATTCCAGGTCCTCCAGGGCTCAAATCCTAGATTCGAGTCATTCACCAATTATCACACCGCTGTGCCACACACACCAGATACCATGGCAGGCATTTCTCACACACTAACTAACTCATCCAGTCCCACTCCTACAACAACCCAGTGAGACAGGTACCCTTACCATCCTCAGCACACAGAAAGGGAAACTGAGGCACAAAAAGAGGCTGGGGAGCTTGCTCAAGATCATGCAGCTCTTGAGGAGCGAAACTCATTTTTGTATCCTCTGCTGCACCAGGGCCTTCTGGTGGGGCCATTCCCTGGGACTCCACCCGAGGACCACAGCCGCGGGTAGTCACCCCCAGGCCCCCACTTCCTCTACGCCTGCGGCTGCCTCATCTCCTTCCCCCCTTCCCTTTCTCCTCCATCCTCTCAGCTCCAGATAAGAACAAGAGCTGAGAGCTCTCATCACGGCCCTACCCCAGGAGCGCAAAGTCTGCCCTGACAGTCACTCTGCTCCGGCTCTCTGCCCTCACCTGGGAAGGCTCTAGCCCCGACGGCCAGGGTTCCCCTGCTCTAGCCTCTCTTTCCATGCTCTTTTTTCCTTAAAACAACAACAACAATAATATAATCTTGGCAGAAAAACCAGGAGTTAACGGAGAAGGAAAAGGAAGAAAACTGAATTAGCCAAAGCCTGTCCCCAGAGATGAGGCCATCACCAAGTCACGGCAGATTGTCTCCCTTTACATAACGACATTGGTGTGACCACTACTTATTTATGAAGTTCTTTTGTTTTTAAGAATTGTTTTTTTTTTTACTTTATGTGCATGAGTGTTTTGTCCCCATGCATACATGTACACCGTGTGCGTGCCCTGTATCTAGAAGAGCGTGCCAGCGGGATCCCCTGAAGCTGGAGTCACAGAAGGCGGTGAGCTGCCACACGGCTCTGAAGAGCAGCGAGTGTCTCCGCTGCTGAGCCATCTCTCTGGCCCCTGAAGTTTTGCCTTGTTTTGTTGCTTAAGCAAAGATCTGAGGTTAATGTGAGGCAAATCAGGTCACATTTCTCCTGGCCAGAAGAAACCTTCAGTATTGCCAGGAGCACCCAGCCTTTCCAATTTGGTACCCGGACTCTGCCACCTGGCCTCCCTTTGAGGAGCAGTCAGGGCAGAAGGCCTGAACCTCCTGTACATGACTCATGTTTCACCGCAAAATATCCCAGCCCCAGCCCCCAGCAGGGAAGTCCTACCCTGTGAGGGCAGAGACTGGGGGCACAGGTTTCTTCTGTAGAAACAAGGGATTTCCTCTGTGTTGAGGGTCGCAAGATCCTGGGGCTACCTAAGTACTCCAGTCCTGCAACTTTGTTCTCTTGGGTAGTTTACCTCCAGGGGGCAGACTTTGAGTACATGCTTCCCCTGATTCTTCCCAGGAAGCTTCTTGGGGTTGGAAAAGATTCTAATATAAGGGAACCTTAAACTCACCACACTGACCGCCAGTGGTCCCGTCCCACAGAAACAGTCCCCAGGAGGCATCACCAGTAAGCCCCTTCCCAGGGTTCCTTGTCTTTGCTTCTGTGGATCAAAAATCACGGACCCTTGTTGCTTTTTCCTTTCATGAGATAAAGGTTAAATATATAATTGTCCTGAATATAATTGTCCCGAGTTGTTTCATGTGCTTTAAAGTTCTTTAGTAAAGTATGCTATTCTTTTTTCTTTCTTTCCTTTTTTTTCTTTCTTTCTTCTTTCCAAGATAGGGTTTCTCTGTGTATCTTTGGAGCCTGTCCTGGAGCTGACCCTGTAGACTATGCTGGCCTCGAACTCAGAGATCCACCTTCCTCTGCCTCCCGAGTGCTGGGATTAAAGGTGTGCGCCGCCACTGCCGGCTAGGGCACCATTCTTCATGGCCAGCTTGGGGAAGAAAATGTGAAGTATGCAGCTGATAGCCCTCCCAGCTACGGCTGAGCCGCCCGCCTCATGAAACCCTCCTCTGTCGCATGCTCTTTACCGTTCAGCCTTTCCCCTGACCGTCTGAGTGACCAGGCATCGCAGCCAGGGAAAAGCAGCAGCCAGGACTAAGAACAGCCAGGAGTGCCTGAGTCCAGATCCACACTGCCCAGGCCCAGGTGGCTGTGTTTAAGAAAACGAGACCTCCCAGAAGGGCAGGTTATCAAGTGCTGGGCTTTATCCAGAGATGGAAGCATGTACACATAATTAGACACATGTCTTCCATTCAGCACTATCCACCAGTGTCTAGCCTGGGATGTCAGGGAAGAAACATGATGTTGTCAAAGGAAAATTTAATTGCGTGTAGCAGATCAAAAGGTCACAGGCAAATAAGTTGGGTAAGGAATTTTTTCATGTTTCAGCCTCAAAAACAGAACCAAGTTATCCAAATCTTAGTTTTCCCCCTCCCTTTTATTAGCTATTTGGGAAGTGCACACATACTGTGGGTGGGACACGGCGCCGAGGCATCACCTTCCCAAGGGAGCCTCTGGAAGGTGCCTTCCCCAAGTCAAAGAAGGCTCTCAGTGGAAGTCAATTATAGACCTAGGGGGTACCGAGTTGGCGCATCATACCACAGCACTCCCAGATCTGTGGCATGCACGGTACAGATGATGGCCAGATTACCCTCGGAAAAAGTGTCAGCCCAGGTACAGTGGTGCTGTCCGGGCATCGCAGCACTCAGCGGCTGAGGTCAGAGGGTCACAAGTTTGAGACCAGCTTGGGCTACACAACAAGATCTTATTTCAGAGAGGCGGCAGGGTGGAGGTGTGGTGGTGTGGTGTGTGGGCGTGTGGGTGTATGTTCTCTTGACTTTAAAATAAAAGGAAATTCAACTGCTAAAACTGCACACACCTCAAAAGATAACTGTCCCTGTTCAGTTCTACAGCTCGGCTTCCGAAGAGCTTCTGCTCCTGCCTGGGTTATAGATTGTTCACTCAGCTTTGTTGTATGTTGTCGTACATGGTTTACTCCATGGCACAGATGGGCTGCCATGCACTGACAGGGATGACAAGGGACAGGGGCCTGACCCACTGTCTCTGTGATGTCCAGCGAAGAGCTGGATCCTTCAAGTCCATCAGCTGCTAGTTCAGGGGGTGACAGCGTTGGAAAACATCAAGTCACATAGAACACACAAGATTCGGAGGATGGCGAGAAAGAAAGCTTCCTATGTCAAATGTCCGCCTGTGAGAATCACCATGATTTTTTAATTGTTTTTGTTTTTTAATAATTCTTTTTTAGAGAATAACCATAATTTTTAGAGATCCCAGCGGCTCCAACGGCTAACATGGAGCCAAAAGACTCTTGAGGAACATTCTGCCTCTTTACTGCTATATATATATTTGTTTGTTTTGTTTTGTTTTCTGAGACAGGGTTTTTCTGTAGCTTTGGACGCTGTCCTGGAACCCACTCTGTAGACCAGGCTGGCCTTGAACTCACAGGGATCCTCCGCCTCTGCCTCCCGAGTGCTGGGATTAAAGGTGTGCGCCACCACCACCTGGTGTGTGTGTGCATGTACACACGAGTGCGTGTATGTGTGTGGTGTGAGTGTGTGTGTGTGTGTGTGTGTGTGTGTGTGTGTGTGTGTGTGTGTAAGCAGGCATGTGCCACAGAGCATTCTGCTTGGACATCAGCAGACAATTGTCACCTTGTGGGATGTGAGGATGAAGCTATGTCACCTGCCCGTGGATAAGTCCCTCTACCCACTGAACTAACTCAATCCTGTCTTCATAAATGTTGACTACATCAGTAATTCACGAACATCTCTTCTTTACAGTCACGGCTCAAGTGCTCCCCGCTCCCCGACTGTCTCATTCCACCGTGTCCCAATCCCAACCTAGAGATCCTCTGCTGATTCTACCAAAAAAAAAAAACCAATAGCTTTCTCCCAGACATCTCTATGGCCCCTTTATTTATTTCTATCCTTTGTCTTACATTTTCCCAATATGCATCAAATTCTACTCCATCTTGACAGGTTTTGTTTTGTAACATCTGATCAAGATAGCAATAACATTTTGCTGTAATAAAATTGAAACCTAAAAATAAATCTACATAACTTCCCAGAGCTCAGTTAAGACTCTGCTCTGTTTCCCAAGAGAGTTCAGTGTGCTCTTCATGGTGTAAGGTTGTCTGAGAAATGCTATTCCCTTGAAATTGTATGTCAGTGCTCTTCCAAAGTCCTAGCGCTGGTAATCACAGAGTTTGGACGGAAGAGGCAGGAGGATCCCCACAAGTTTGAGGCCAGCCAGGTGTGCAGAAAGGAATTTCAGGCCAGTCAGGGCCAGACACTAAGATCTTGTCTCAAAATCAGCAACAACAAAAGGGAAGGGTTACGAGAGATCAAGGATGGAATGTGGGCCTATGACGGTAGGGAAGGCTGTCTTCTAAAAGCAGTGCCAGCCTCCAGGGATTATCGAAAGCAAACAGACATTTCACTGAGTCCATCGTTCTCTGGCTCTTCAGCCCACCCACCCATTGTCTTCCTGCATGAGCCGGGGGTGGCCTCTCTCACCCCCCCATCCTGCCTGCACGCACTACTATATAGGAAAACCTATTATTCTGAAAGATAGTTATCGACATATTAAAAAACTAATTTGCCACATGGGCTTCTCTGAACAGATGTGGCGGTGGGTCTAATGGCTACTGTCATTCTGAATAATTGCTGGCAAATGTGATATTTTGAGACACAGGCAATCGGTATGATGGGAACAGACAATTATCAGAGAGCATTCCTTTGGTAACAGAGTCACAGGTAACTGCGGTTTATTCTTGTCCACAGAACAGATATGTACATTTTGGTTGGAAGTTAGTAAAAATAAAAACAAAGATTTCTTTTCTTTTCTTTTGGCCAGTTTATGTTTGTAGATCCCGTGTGCGTGTGTGTGTGTGTGTGTGTGTGTGTGTGTGTGTCTGTGTCTGTGTCTCTGTGTGTGTGTGTCTGTGTCTATGTCTGTGTGTCTGTGTCTAAGACAAGGCTAAGTGGTGTGGTGGCAGGGTGAGAGATTAGCAATAGTAACACTGCAGCGTCATTTCCAGGGCAGAAGCTGGTGAAGGTCTTCTGGAAGGAAGGAGACTGCATGGCTCTCACACTGCAGCTGGAATGAAGCAGAGCTGGGATGCCGCAAGGAGAGACACGCTACTCGGGGAGGGGAGCATGTGCTCGCTTAGCGTGTGCTCGCTCGGCCTAGCTTTCCCGTGGAGTGCAGGGAGAGTTCCTCTGTGGGCAGAGCTCCCTCCCAAATGACTCTCAGGCAGATGAAGCAGTTGCTGAGCCAAGCACTCGGGTCCAGTGAGGCCTCAGGAAATGTGGGTCGCATCTGGTTCCTTCCCCGCTCTGGTACCTTCTGCCTGGCATCTTGGCATCAACATCAGAGCCAGTGGGACCCAAGGGGTCTCAGGGGTCTCAGGGGTCACTCTTCCCTGCAGAAACCAAGGGGTTGGCTCTACATCACCTAGACAGCTTGGGCTGGAAGGGACCTGACTCAATTCTGTCATTTAGGTCTAGGGAAAGAAAAACAGCATGATTCTTCAAACATTCAAAATGTAGAAACCTCGTCTGCCTATGTGAAAATGTGTGTCCTAGCAGGGCAGTTGAGTTGTCCTGTTGTTAGGATGATTTATCTGGATATTTCTGATGTACAGCCCGTTTGGGGTAGGGAAGTCAACGGTGGAGGCAGTGGGTCACACTGAATGCAACTAACGCAATCTAGACAACCCCTCATAGGCAGGCCCAGAGGCTGCTCTCCTGGGATCTCAGGTCCTATTCCTGTCAAGTTGACAAAGCACATTAGCTGACACACAGAGGTGACTATAGGCAACGGAGCAAGGGCTTTGGACAGACCCTTACCGGAGGTGTCCTCAGGAACTATGGATTACCTATTGTTGAAAGGGAGCCTGGGTTTTCAATGGTCAAGGGCTTGGGACCAGCTTGGAAAGTCTACACCTGCCTGGACCTTCTAGAGGAACATGAACCCCTGTTGCCTGCAGCAAGCAAGGAGTAAAGTCCCATTACCAGTCTGAAACTCCCCATTAGAAGCATGGCCACTACCCCCACCCTGGAGTCGGTGCTTTGTGCTTCTAAAACATACTGGAAACTTCTAGCCTGTCTTGGTGGTTGTTTTGGTTTTGAGACAGAATCTTACTAGGTTGTAGGGGAGATCTCATGTACCTGCAGCACTGGCCAGGCCCATTTGGGCGTGGTCACAGGTAAGTGGGAGACACCAGGGATAAAGGGAAGGAAGACAGGGGAGCTCCCTCTCTTGGATTCTGGTCGAGCGCAGTTCTCGGCTTCTCGTGTAAGTGACCCCTCTCTCTAATAAAGTGTCTCTGACCCCACTTTCTCGGTATCCTCGGTACGACCCCTTTACCGGCTACACTAGGTAGTCCATGCAGTGTTCAGAGCTTGTGATCAACCTGCCCTTGCCACCAGAGTGCTGGGATTACAGAAATGTCCTAGCATACCTAGCTTTACAAGAAATAAATTTTTTAAAAAATTAAGCCTATGGGCTAGGGAGATAAATCAGTTAGTAAAGCACTTGTATTGCAAGCCTGAGAACCAGAACTCAATGCCCAGAATCCCCTGCGGGGGAGAAAAGTACGGTGGTGTGTGTAAGCCCGGTGCTAGGGAAGTGGGGGCAAGGGAGACCCCAGGGCTCACTGGCCGGCCAGCCCAGCCCACTGGTAAGTTCCAGACCAGTGACAGATTCTGAGTCAAAAAAAAAAACAAGGCAGACAGCCCCTGATGAACGATACCATTTGGCCTCCACACACATCTGAACACATGCATGTACATGAACATACATGTAAACACAGACATAAACACTCTCCGCCCCTCCCACTAATGCCTCTATAATAACTACCAACTGAACAAAGCCCACACCCAGCAACAAAGTGGGCTTTCCTACGGCCGATATAAAACACAGATAAACCCGCGGGTTCTCACCCACAGCTTGAAATCAAGCAAGAGCAGACCTCAGACCTCCTCACCCTCCCGCCTGCGGTGTGGGAATTTAAAAGGAATCACACAGAAGCCATGGGTGTGTGTGTGCGGGACAGGCAGGGCAGGTTGTCCTGCAATCGAGCAAATGAGAGAAACAGTGGCGATGGTAAAAATGTCCTGTCCCCGAGAGCTTTCCACCAATCCAGCTGGTTCCTTCTGTGCTCCCCGGTCTTCAAGACGAGCTCCTGTCTGCTGCCCAGCCCTTGAGAAGGACAGGGAAGCACTTTACTCTGCCCTCTTGGTCTGACTGAACTAAAGGGTGCATCAGCTTTATCTTGCTGGGTGACTGTGCAGAGACAGCGGTCCACTTGTGCCCACAGGATACAGGGGCAACCTGTTCATGCCTACTATTTCCAAGAGGCCACGGCTGACCCAGGTCACCCTCCCCACCCCCGGGAAACCTTTGGTGGGACCAGGTGGCTTAGAACAGCTGACCAAAGCTTCTTGCCTTTCATTTGGCCTGATGTTAGATTTTTTTAAAGGGCAATGGAATAGTTATTAACACTCCTCCACTGGAAAATGTTTGTGGTCACAGCTGAGCGTGCCTGTAACAGCTGCTGACAAAGAACTCCCGCATCAGAGAATCGGGAGAAACCTCAGAGTCAGACCTCCCCTAGTCCTCCCCGCCCCTGCATCAAGACCGGCCTCCTCCACTCCTACTTATCTGTGGGGCTTGATTTGCTTTTCCTGACACATCACGTTGGATGAGCTTCGAAAGGCAGCCCACTCAAAACACAGTCTAGTGTTTGCCACCATACAAAAGCCAAAGCAGACGGTGGGACCCTTCTCACTGCCTACGTCTTCTTCCACCACGCCAGGAGGCAGAGAGAATGACCTGGAGCAAGTTTCCACTCAGCAGCTACAGGGTCCTCCCAAACGCAGACCACACATACCCTCGCTTAGCGTAGACTCCCCACAGCTCAGTCTTAGGTGTGGCCTTGATGGTTCCTGCCCATCACCTACCAGCGCCGTCTGTGTCAAGGAGCACAGTACCCCCTACCACAAAGCCTTCCCACCTGCTGGTCCCCCAAAGGCCCAGTTACTTCCTTTTCTTCTCTCAGCTTCCATTTCCCCAAGGGAGACGCCCTTGCTCTCCCATGACTAGGCCAAGGTCCTTGGTTAAATACCCGAACAGCAGTATGTTTCTTTCACGTCTGAAGCGTGCCCCTGCTGTCCTGACCCCTGAAACTCTCTCCAGCACTGGATTGGTATGGTCTGAATAAAGACCATGTGCTAAGAACATGGCTGCCCGCTTCTGGGATCTGGGGAAACAGCCAGGCTCGGAGCACTTGAACCTCATTTGCAATGGTGGCTCCGTGGTTTGATGAGCTTTGGAGTGGTGACAGAAACTCGGGAGGGAGGACCTAGTTAAAGGGAGTCTGTCCCCGTCTCCCACTTCCTGCTGACCATGAGGTGGGCAACGATTTCCATTATAGGCTTCTTGCCATGACACTCTGCTTGCCCAGGTTGAAAGACGTGGAGCTGATCGCCTTGACTAAAGCCATGTGTGAAAATAAACAAGCGCTCCCTTAAGTTGATTTTCTTGGGCACTTGGTCTGCAAAGGATAGCTCACCCCAAACCTTGACTGGTTTGCTCACCCTGAGTGCAGAGAAGACACAGGAGATGATGCCCAACCAGTAAGGATATGAGCGGACAAGAAACAGAACCAAATGATCCTGACATAGCCCTTGGGGACTTTATTCTAGAAATGTTTTCCAGGCAACAGAAAGACATTCCTAAAGGAAAAGGTCTCAGTAGCCCCTTCACACAGAAGATCTGAAGTCTGACTGGAAACCTTCCTTCCCACAGAGGCACATGTACCCCTTTGACACCACATCACATGGACTGTAACGTCATGTCAACGTCTACTCAGATAAACATCACTCTTTTTTTCCCCCCTTTGGTTTTTCGAGACAAGGTTTCTCTGTATTGTTTTGGAGGCTGTCCTGGAACTCGCTCTGTAGACCAGGCTGGCCTCGAACTCAGAGAGATCCACCTGCCTCTGCCTCCAGAGTGAGTGCTGGGATTAAAGGCGTGCGCCACCAACGCCTGGCTGTTAAACATCACTCTTGATTCAAACGCAAGCCCCCCAAATCAAACAAACCCCCCAGGTCTCTGAGGCAATTTTGTCCCTGACTCTGGTTTCCCAGGAGCCCATCCATCATGTGTTCTAACACACAGAGACACCCCCCACAAAACACTGTTGTTTCCAGGTCTCCTCACTGGGTCCCAGAAGATGCCCCTTTCTCTACCTGGCCCCGGGGATGACCAGCACAACGACCAGCACCAGGCTGGCAGTCATTTCAAGTTCAGCCGTCCGGGCTTCTGGTTCCGTCACCACAGACGGAATTTTCAGGTAGACCCAGGAAGCCAGAGAGGGAACATTAAACGTAAACAGTTTAAGGGTTTCAGAAACAGGCCTTCTAATAAACATTTATGGACTTATTGCTATGTGCACGTGCGTTTTGTCTGTGTGTGAGCCTGTGTGTATCTCGTGCGCAGAGCCCAGAAGACGGTGTTGGGTCCCCTGGGGCTGGAGTTACCCAGGCCCTCTTCGAGAGCAGCAGGAGCACTGACCCACTGAGCCTGCAGACACACACGGAGCTTCAAACGAGGCAAAACCACGTTCCTTTCACCACTAATGGCCACAGTCTGTTGAGACCCACCTTTGGAAACAGCTTCGTTTTAACTTGCTTGTTTCTCTTTGATGTCCGCACTGTAGAACAGAGTGAAGCAGCAGGAGAAGGAAAACTAGATTCCTAGTCTTTATTTTCACTTTTCCCTTCGTTACGGCTAGCACTAGAGAGTACGAGGGCGGCCACTGTTTAGATGTGGGATACGTTAAACGCGAAGGTATGAAAGACAGAGGAAACTGATGTATGTCACTCAGGGAAAGAAACAAGGCCACACGCTCTGACTTTCCACCCTTGTTGACAAAGACAAATCTGGAAGCAGCAGGCGGCAGCTGTCCCCAGGGGAGAGCAGCCAGCAAGGAGGGCTTTTTGCAGTGAACGCAGCCAGCAGGAAGCTGAAGCAGGAAGGCCACTTGGGTTGCAGAAGCTCAAAGTCAGCATGGGAAAAAGCAAGACTGCCCCCCCCATCTCAAAATGAACAGGCAAATAGGGTCTGTGAGAAAGGGTAGGGGCCACGGCAAAACACAGACCTTAAAGGTGTCCTCTGAATGCCGCTACATCTGCCAGGCAGTGGTGGCGCATGCCTTTAATCCCAGCACCAGGGAGGCAGAGGCAGGCGGATCTCCGTGAGTTCGAGGCCAGCCTGGTCTACAGAGTGAGTTCCAAGACAGCCAGGGCTACACACCTACCTCAAAAAAAAAAAAAAAAAAAAGAGAGAGAGAGAGAGAGAGAGACAAAAAACATAACAAACGAAAGGCCCTCACACCCTAACCCTGTCTCTGCATCCGCTATGTGTCTAAATGTCTTTCAAAGAGTTTCCACTTCCCTGGTAACTACACATTCAGATAGAAGAGTCTATGAGGGCTTTCCTTTTTGTTTTTTTGGGTTTTTTGTTTGTTTGTTTGTTTGTTTTGAGACAGACAGGGTTTCTCTGTGTAGCCCTGGCTGGTCTGGAAGATCTGGAGACCCGCCTCCCAAGAGCTGGGCTTATGCTGTGCTGGCACCGCTGCCTGACATGGTGGGGGAGGAGTATTCTTACCCAAACCACTGCACTGCACGGGTGTTTCCTGTGCTTCCTACAAGCAAGGGGCTAAGCTCTTCAGTAAACCAACTCATTCCCACCCTCACAGCTCTAAGGAAGGGTGCTGTTATGATCTCAGTTTTAAGGGAGAAAACTGAAGCACCGAGGCAGGTTCTGGCCCCAAGCCTCCAAAGATTGTAACTCTGATCGTAAACCAAAACGGACATTTCAGAGTGGGAGAACCCTCATTTAACCTGAGCCCCACTGATGTCAGCTCACCAGGAGCCCAAAAAGACAGCTATGCTGACCTGCACATGCTGAAGCTATGAGCATCTGAGAGGCTCTTGAAAGTCCTTGTTTGGCCCTTGATCTAATAATTCTAATAACTGGCCAGGCCAAAAGTAAGACACAATGTGCTTATGTGAACACTGGTCAAACCTGACATCAGACTGCAGACTCCGCCCGATGAACCTTCCAAAAGTGGGGTTCCTGCTACCTTATGCCCAAGAATTCTACAGTCACCACGAACAACAGAGCATCCCAAATGAGAATGTCCACAGATTACAGATGAGCGAGTGCTAAACGCTGATCTCCTCAGTCTGCCTGGTCCCCAGGGCAATAAGAGCTTTATTAAAACCAGCCACATAATTCATCAAGGCCTCCTGCTGACTAGGGGAAGGTTAATCTCCCTAGGTAGCAGGTTCCAGAATGGCCAACAAGAAACAAACCTGCAGAAATGATATCTTTTTTAATTATCTGGACGCTGTGAGGAGAGACAAAATAATCTTTCTGTTGCTCCGTGTCTGGCTGAACATACTCTAACAGCGAACGTGGCTTTGCTCCATGGAGACAGGGGAGCGTCCTCCCCCTCTATACCGGTACACAGGCAGAGTGTCCCTGCAGCACCGCAAGTCACTGGATCGAACAGGGAATGAAAACGTGGGTGTGCCTGCCACCTACTTCACAGGGTGCTGATGCGACCCACGAAATGGCCTGTCAATCATCCAGCACTGAAGCTGGGGAGTCAGAGGCATTTCCTCCCTGTCTTACCCTGAGCGACATGGGGAAGTCCTGCCATGCAGTCTCTTGGGTTCGAATCTACAGGCATTGCCTCTGAGGCCGCAGCTCATGTATGCATCCAATCCCCAACCTTCAGAAAGGGTCAGGGGACTGCTGCGAGAATTAAGCGAGGTGTCTGGAAAGCACAGAACATACGTGCGTACCCCAGACAAGGGGGTAGCGTGTGCAGAGGCCCAGGGACAAGATGAAGCCTCACAATTTTGAGAAACTGAAAGAGAACCAGCACGGAAAGCCTGTAAACGGAACAGGAGAAAGGCTGTGGTTCAGGTTCAAGCAGGGCAGGACCACAGGGCTCAGATGGTGCCTGGCGGGACCTGAAGGCACGGAGGCCAGGATGAGGTCAAATATATATGTATATATGTATATATGTATATATGTATATATGTATATATGTATATATGTATATATGTATATATGTATATATGTATGTATTATACACATTATGGATTGTGGTCTCCATGATGGAGGGAGTCCTGAGGTCGCTCCCCCCCCCCACCTGCACAAAGGCTGCAGCTGACCTGTTTCCCACCTCTCGTGAGGAGAGCGAAAGAACGGGATCTGAGTATGCCTCACATGCCCTACAGGGGGACAGAAGAGATATACTGTCACAACTGAAGGGACTCAGACGCATGAGGTGTGGCACACATTCCCCAAGTGTTCCTGGCAGGAGCTTCGGTATGGTTTATCTTGGTCCCTGTAAACTGGCAAAGAAAACAGAAGAAGGATGTGGAACTCCAATCCCCGCCCCTCCCCTAGGGCTAGATCTCAGGTCCACACATAGCCTTCTGCACAGAAGCCTCGCTAGTATGGGAAGGAAGTGTCACGGCTCATTGCCCCCAGTCTCTGGAGAGGGACAGAGGTCCACGAGCACCTCCTAGACTCAGCAAGGGAGTGGTGATGCTTCATGAAGGAGGATGGGCCAGTCAAACGCTGAATGAGTCCTGCCAGGTTCCGTAGAAAACACTCAGCATCCCCAAGCTTCCCTTCCGCCTCCCACTGACAGAAGGGACCTAAGGCTGCTCAGGGGCTACAGCCAGTGAGAGCCAGGAGCTTCAGATCTTGGACTTGATCCTGCTGAGTAAAGGGATTACGCCAGCCTGTCCTTGGATGCCCATCGGTGTTGTTTATAACAGAGAAAAGTCTATGCTTACTTAAATTATCCCAAGAAAGGATGGGCTGGACGAATTTGGCGCCTTCGTCGGACAATGCAGTTGTTCAAAATAATGCTTTTTAAAGAATATTGTGGGGTGCAGTGATGTACTTACTCTCGCACAGTAAGTGAAAAGACCCAAACAAACTAACAAGTACCACGATCCCAACTTTTAAAATTGTGTGTGCTTGTGGGGCTTGCAAGATGGCGTGTGCTGTCCAACCTGACGGCCTGAGTCCATTCCTCAGGACTCATCGGGCGGGCAGAAGGAGAGAATCAACTCCTGTAAGTTGCCCTCTGACCTCCACACGTGCACATGTGTGTGTGTGCTCATACACATGAATAAGCAGAAGTATAAAAAAATCACATGTGCTTACAGAAACTTAAAAGACTGGCTTATAATACATGCAGCTTTTAGGAACACGTGACACAGTAAGTTTGTGGACCCAGAAGACAGCAGCAAGCATCAAACCTGATGATGCACCAGGCTTGCAAAGGCTCCACAACCAAGGAAATGTTTCCTCAGCGGCACCATTGCCATCCAACGTGTCTGAGGGAGTGACACTGAGCTCTACTCTGTACGTCTGAGGAAATACCTCGCAAAATGCAAACATCATAAAACGCCATGTACAATGACAGCTACTGCTTTGGGGTACATTTGTTAAGTGTTTGGCTCTTCACGTTTCCCTGCGTTTCCACAGTGAGGCCCCTTTGTTCCAGCACGTTATCACTGGGTTCTGCTTTTATGTCCAGCCCAGGGCTCGTTTGTTTCGGGCACAGCTGAGTTTTTGTGTGGGGGGCACAGCTGGCTCTCCTGCCAGCGTCTTCACAAGACATCAAGAACCCGGTTAGCTCCCCACTCAGGCATCTCTCACCCATTAGATTTAAAGCAGCAAATTGCAGTGGGAGATGCAATCTTCCCACAGGCGGCCCACTCATATCCTCTGACGTGAGAAGAGATTCGGAGGCGGCTGCCAGAAGCCTTTTCCACTCCGCAAATTGCTCTCAAAAAAATACATGCTGCCTTATTTTCATTTCTGAAATAGTTTGTGTTCTGTTCTCTCCGGAAGCTGGGGGATCAGGCAACGGATCAGTTCAAGTGCTGGAGGAAAATAAGACCTCAATTATTTTGCCAACTGCAGAGACATCCCAGTCCCGACTGAAGAACAATACTCTGGAGGCAAGTCACCCCCCACCCTGCACTTGGGGGCCCTCTAGAGCCCCCTGTAAAAGGAGTGGTCAACATGAGGGCTTGGCCAGGGTCCACAAATGCCTGGGAACCACGCGTGATCCGCGAGGTTGTTTTCTGGTTCGGGTTAGCCCACACTCACAGTTCTCTTGCCTCTGTCTCCTAAGTGCTGGGATTGCCTGCCTACGTGTGCCGTCACAGTCTGCTTGACAGATACTTTTTAATCAGCAGATGAATGCACCCGTGCACACGACTCCTAGTCTTTACATCACAAATATGTTTCTTGCAGATGAATGCACCCGTGCGAACGAGTCCTAGTCTTTACATCACAAATGCGTTTCTTTAAAGGGGGTTACTCCTTAGGAATCTCTCCACCTTCCCCCAACCCCCGTGTGTGTGTGTGTGTGTGTGTGTGTGTGTGTGTGTGTGTGTGTGTGTGTGTCCATGCCTCTAATTCTAGAGCAAGTATTTACTAAAAGCCCACTGTGTTCTCAGCGTTGGGCTAAGACCGAACAGGAACCTAACTACTGACCCTTGACGATGCCTGGCGGCTTCTTGTTCAAAGCACACACTCTGTGGCTGTGTCACCACTTAGGGAGTGGAACCAAAACTGAGAAGCACCCATCTCACTTTCCTAAAGCCTCACATCCTCCACCAGGGGCCACTAACTGAAACCTACCCCTCTCCCCCGACACTTTCCACTAACACACGGCAACAGGGTCAAAACAACTCTTTTTTTTTTTTTTTTTTTTTTGCTTTTATGAGACAGGGTTTCTCTGTATTGTTTTGGAGGCTGTCGGTCCAGCCCGGCCTCGAACTCACAGAGATCCGCATGTCTCTGCATCCCGAGTGCTGGGATTAAAGGTGTGTGCCACCACCGCCCAGCCAAAACAACTCGTTATCTGGCTGTGACACTGCCTTCGTTCCCTGATGCACGGAGGCAGGAGGACTGCCTGAGTCTTTGGGCTAATGGTCATTTTGGGGCAGAATTATGAAATAGCAGCAATAGAAACACTGTTGCTACGAGGACTCTCCTGGACATCACCCCTCAAGGGCACAGAGACGAAGTCCTTTGATAAAGGCCACTTCCTCACCAGAATAATTAATTCGCTGGGCTCAGAGCTTTAGATTTCACTGTGTTTATGGTGAGACATCTTCTCATGGGGGGGGGGCTCCACCCACCACTTAATTCAGCTTAGCCCATCTCCTCTGAGTACACACAGGGTGCCATGTTTGAAGTAAGAAACTCCTTCCGGGCCATGCTTGGTTCTGCCACACTTCCTGTTACGTCTGCATGACTCTAAGGGTCAGTGGAACTTGCAACACAGCAGTCTCATGCCCAGGAATAGCTTCCGGTCTCTAAGGTGAGCAATTATTGTATGTGGCAACCAATGGAGGAACTCCAGCCTAGGTTCTGGAGATTTCGCTTGCCAAGACTCAGACAAAGAGCCAGGTAAATCAGAAATAAGCCTGGCCATGGCTGAATCCCTAAGATGGCCCTATTAGTGAAATGGGGTAGATTTTTCTTCTATAAAAATCTCATTACTATGACAAAGCATGATATATGAGTTGGTCAAGATAAGAGGAAACATCTGAAACTGCACAGGGGGAAAAATCATTACCTAGAAATTATTCATTATCTGAAACGTAGGTGACCTGAATAAGAAGGCAAGTCAAAACCAAATCAAACTTAAAATTGCCAGTAATCCTTTCGGATCAGGGGTCAGCAGTTCTCTGATTTAAAAAAAAAGCATTTAGAGACATGCATTCCTGAAAAATAAAGACCAGCTTGCAGCTGAGAAAACTGTGTACGGATGCAGAATCTTAGAAATGCCTGAACAAAAGTCTAGCCCACCACCCCCCGGTGGTTAGAGCTTCATCTGCAGGCCAAGGACGTTGAAATGCATGATGACTAAGACTCTAGATCCTAAAAGTCTTGGGATTCTAAAAGTAAAGTTCGGCAAAATTAAAAATACCCAAATACACAAAATATCTTAATGCTGATGAGAGACGTTCCGTAGCTTCACCTGTCAGGAAGACAATATCCAATGAATAACAAAAGCCCCAGAACATCATTCTGTCTTGTCACCATGGAAACCTGGTAAACTAGCCCATCTCCATCAGTCTGAGGGTGTAAAAGACTAGGATAGCTAAACACCACATGGTGAAATAAAGGCACATCATTAGCAGTCAGCTCAAGATCATCCCACCAACGCTGCTACATCAGGAAATTTGGCAATAATTAAAAATAGCTAAAAGAGCATTGTTCACATTGGCAAGGAAGTGGCATTAGGTGGGAATCTAATAATTTATATCCAAAGAGTGTCCCATTTCACCATGGTTTTAGAAGACCCATCATCCAACCAACTGGAGAAGCTGGGACAAGGATAGTGGGAGTGGCTTGTCCAAGGTCCCACTGCTCAGTGTCGGAGCCTTCTTACGTCATAGAATGCTTTCCTGCACTCTGTGGGAAACACCGCGATGTTAGGTCTACACTGTACGAAGAGTAGACCCCAAAGGGTGTCTAAGATGAATAGATATGAGGAGGAACCCGGGAGGTCTTCCCACTCTAGCCCCCAGCCTGGATAATGAATGCTACACACACTCAATTGCATCAGTCACAGGACCAGGAAGTCACCAAATGAAATGCCTAGGAAATCCAAATGAGGCTTCTGACCTCCGCCATCACAAGCATTTGGCGACCACATCACTGAGCCTCTTTTTCGCGCTTGGGCTTTCGCAGGAAAACACAAAGCAGCTGATGTTTACTGAGCGCCTAGTAGGTACCGGGTGTTATGCTAGGCTTTCTCATTTTCATTGTTTTATTTGACTCACAAAGTCTTGTGGAGTCTTTTCAGCCTTATGTCCCGGATGAGGAATCACTCTGCATGAACGCTAAGCACAGAGTCTTGACTAAGATCTGTTGAACACAGCTCCACTCACTCTGCCATGCCAGAGTCTTTCCTAACCTTTGGGCCATCCTGCTGCTGGGATTTTACCCAAGCCACTGACTCCAACCACCTCCCAAAGGAAAAACATCCGCTATATCTTCTTGAACCAGCCTCTCAGACTGCACAGTGGAATTAATCTAGAGTCTACCCAGACACCTAAGTTTGGAATTCATTTTATGAGAAAAAAAATATGTGGGCAATAAATGGCTTGGGTATACAACTCTCTCCAGTAAAACAAAGAAGAGACATAAAAGGGAAAATCCTGTTGGTCACAACTCCAGAGTCGGATGATGGAAGCCCACCTTAAGTACACAGCCTGGCAACAACTAACATTCTTACTAAGAGTGATGCTTGTCACGGTGTGCAGGGATGGAATGGGAGGAAGCAAGGTCCGGACTTACACTTATGTCAAGACTGCACAGGCTGATGGCGTCTTCATCCTGGGTACTCTGCTTCCGTTTCCGCTGCAAGACAGATGGAAAAACAAAATTCAAATGTGAACAGGATTGTGGCTTTGATCAGGGAAGAAAACAGGCAATCAAATAACCCTGCAACTCTTCTCACTTCCAACGTGTCTCCCAAAAGTTCCGGCCAAGCTCGGAAGGTAGGAGATCAAAGAACCATGGGGAATTATTAAGCTCTGAGGTGAGGTAATTGGCTTGCATTCTTATCAGTCATGCCTCTCTCTCTCTCTCTCTCTCTCTCTCTCTCTCTCTCTCTCTCTCTCTCTCTCTCTCTCTCTCTCTCTCTCTCTCTCTCTCTCTCTCCCCCTCCACTCTGTGTGTGTGTGAGTTTTCCATAAATGTTTCTATTTAACCTTTAGAAACTTAGATACTAGGTCTAATTCTAACTGACTTGGAAGAACACATCAGAGTGGAAAGGAAATCTAATTTCCTTGGAATTATCTGTTCTAAACCTTGTACTGGGTCATGATGTAATCACAAGGCCACATTCCACATTCTGGAAATAAACATAAACATTGTCTCCAACCTTCCCACTGATAGGCATAAAAACTGAGGCTTAGGGATGGTGATAGGGGTAGCTGGGTAGCAGACACTTGCCTAGATCATAAAAGGCCCTGAATTCGATCCCCAGAAACACACACACACACACACACACACACTTACTTGCCTTTCTCTTTTATACTTCAGAATCAGAAAAGTCATTATTCTACTACAGGCATTTCAAATAAATTCATATAATTATGGTCACCACACTAAATTAAATGCAAAAATCTATTTTTCCCCTCTAGAAAGCCGACAAGACATTTATCTATAAACTACAAGGAAGCACATCCAAGATTTGTTCCGTTATCTTCTGCGTTCTCAGGTCTGCCTGGGCCAAGTATTTCCTGGGTCCTCAAATCCGTACCAAGGCTGCTTAGAGGGCAGCTACCAGAAGGCAGGAACTACCAGAGTGACATCACAGGACTGCCTGGAGATGTTTGGAGTCTGCAACACCAAAGAAGCCGCCTCCTCTTCTCATTCAGAACCTGAATCTGAGCAGAGGTAGGGATTGGACCATCATCTGAACAAAGGCTCGCTGAGCAGGTATCTACTAGGCTCTGCACTAGCTTCCGGAAAGGCACAGGTCGGCAAACTCCCACGGTTAAAGAATGCGCATTCATGTAAGAGAGACACGGCAAATGTGATCTGCGCACCCTAGATCCACACATCGGGAAAACCACTTCTGTGACTCACTCTTTCTCAGCTCCGGGGTTGGGATGGCAGGGTGGTGGTGACATCAGTCCCAAAGAAAGGGAAACAAATGTATCTTTGGTTTCCCAGGGCCTTAGGCATGCTAAGTGAGTGCTTTACTACGGAGCTGCACCCCAAGGCCCTACAACAACGCAGAGCAGAATATACCAGGTGCACACAGCTGGTGCTCTAAAGGCAGGATGCAACATTCTAGAAGTGCCAAGATGGAGGTCTTCTCACCGGAGGAGGCATTTTTATAATGGGACGAATAAAAGCATCAGATGAAGATGGGGAATGGGCTGGGGTTTCTTCTCACAAAGCCAGCTGCTTAGCTCTCCGCATCAGCATCTCTGATCACTTCTCAGGGATTCTGCAGCCGTCTGCATCCCTTCAGTGAGAACGCTTGGAGGCCCTACACCTCCACTAGTTTCGAGGCCCGACAAGCCTCCAGCTTCAGCCTCTCAACCAGCTAGGGCGACGGGCATGTGCCCCTGCGTCCAGTCAATATGATAACTTTTTTGAGACCGGTGCGGCAAGAAACCATTCCCATTTTACAGGTCAATGGACTGAGGCTGGCAGAGATTAGCAATTTGCCGGAAGTTCCACGCTATGCTATAATACTCGAAATTAAGGATTCTACTTCCAGAGGTAAAACCCTTCGCCACACTGCCTACATCTTACCCACCACCGGGAATGTCTGATGGAATCTTCTGTGTGGAACACTGTCCTAAAGACTGCACGGCGGGGCGAGCAGGCAGATGAGTATCCACCAGCCACACGAGGTAGGTGAGCAGTGAACAAGCACTGCAGGGAGGCCCTGCTGCTTAGGGGAACCCAGGCCCTCCCTGAGCTTAGCTTTCCCTGCCCTGTGATGCTGTGGTACTGCACCTGGGGTCGGGGTGGGGTCGGGGTGGGGCCTGGGTGGGCGGAAGGAAGCTCAAGTTCCTGACACTGTCTAGGAAGACAAAAACACCACTCACCAGGCCCGCCCACCGTGGGCACCACAGATGAGGGGTGTGGTGTCTGGAACAAGTGGCAGGCCCAGTGCGTGCCCAGGGTATAAGCGGCAGAGCTGTATGACATCACCTGGTATTGTCAGGTCACATATTCTGTGACGCTACAAATTGTATTCCTAGGGCTCAAGTATTTTGTCGAGCGGTACACAGTCCTCTCTAGAGGAGGACAGCAGATGAGAGCTCCTCTCCCCTCCATGAACCCTGGAACCCAGCCTCCAACCCTCAGCCACCAGCCCGGCTCTGACAGACATTTCCAAAGGCTTCAAGAGTCTAGTCTGACCCTCAGATGTCCTGCAAGTGGTCCTTTCCGTGATGCCGAAGTCAGTTACTTCAACTAAGGATGATCTTTTAAAAACCCACAGGGTGAGGCACTTGAGAGGCAGAGGCAGGTGGATCTCTATGAGTTCAAAGCCAGCCTGGTCTACAGAGTGGGTTCCAAGACAGCCAGAGCTACACAGTGGGACTCTGTCTCAAACATACAAATGAAAAGAAAGAAAGTGTGTGTGTGTGTGGGAGAGAGAGAGAGAGAGAGAGAGAGAGAGAGAGAGAGAGAGAGAGAGAGAGAGAGAGAGAAGAAAAGCAAGTCACGGGGCTGGGAGAGAAGTCTCGGCAGCTAAGAGCATTGGCTGGTTCAATTCCTAGCACCCACATGGCTTACAACAGTCCATAACTTCAGTCCCAGGGAATCCAATACCTCCGGCCTTGGCATGCACTAGGCACATGTGTGCCGTACAGACATACATGCAGGCAAAACATCTACACACATAAAATCATTTTTAGTTAAAAAAGGAACCCACACATATTACAAGATAAAAGCTGCATGGATTTTGAGATAAAGCTTTCTTGTCAGTTCTTATCACACAGGATGATGCCTAGCCGCTGCTGGCAACAAACAGGTCAGAAGGGTTTTTTTGTTTGTTTGTTTGTTTGTTTTAGATGTTTTTAAAGATAGGGTCTCACTATGTGACTCTGGCTGGCCAACGATTCACTACGTACACCAAGATATCTCTGGGCTCCCAAGTGTGGTGATTGCAAGCACCAGCACATCCAAGATGTCGGAAGCTTGAATTCTAAGTCAGAAGCAAAAGCTCCACAAAGCGTCATTTAGCCATCGCTCACCACTTCGTGGTCACTGAGCACATCTGTACCAACAGCTGCTCTGGGTGCTGGAAACCGGCATGGGCAAGGCATACCCCCGGACTACTCACTGGGAGTGAAAAGAGGGTAAGAGGATTTACTTCACACTGTGGTGGCCACTGTGATCTAGTAAGGCAGAGATCACATACTGGGTCATCTTCCTGATCTCCAGTGTCTGACTATGTGTGCATGCACCTATGTGCATGCACACGTGTGTGGAGGGCAGATGTTGGGTGTCTCCTTCAATCGTTTTCTTTTTTTCTTCTTATTCTTAAAGATGCATGTATTATGTATAGTGTCCCGTCTGCATGTATGCCTGCAGGCCAGAAGAGGGCACCAGATCTCACTACAGATGGTTGTGAGCCACCATGTGGGTGCTGGGAATTTAACTCAGGACCTCTGGAAGAGCAGCCAGTGCTCTTAACCTCTGAGCCATCCCTCCAGCCCTTCTTCAATCATCTTCAACCTTAAAAGTTTAATAGTTTTAATTATGGGATTATTTAAATATTTTAAAGATTTTATTTATTTATTATGAATACAACATCCTGCCTCTACATATGTCTGCACGCCAGGAGAGGGCTTCAGATCTCATTACGGATGGTTGTGAGCCACCATGTGGTTGCTGGGAATTGAACTCAGGACCTCTGGAAGAGCAGTCAGTGCTCTTAACCGCTGAGCCATCTCTCCAGCCCTATTTAAATATTTTAAATATGCTCGTGAGTGCAGGTACCACAGTGGCCAGAGTCACTGGGTCTCCCTGGAGCTGAGGTCCTAGGAGGATGTGGGGCACCTGGCGTGGGACCTGGGACTTGAACTTGGGGCCTCTGCAAGAGCAGTATATGATCATAACAACTGAACATCTCTGCAGACCTTTCGCTGTTTGTTTGTTGGTTGGTTGAGACAGATGCTCTCATGAACCTGGAACTTGCTGATTGGCTAGACTCACAAGCCAGCAAGCCCTAGGTAGGAACCCTTCTGTCTCCACAGCTCGGAGCTGGGTGCTAAGGATGGAACTCAGGTCCCACTGCTTACACAGAGCCTCGTAGGGTGCCGCTTGATTTCTGTAGCCTTGGGGCTTGTTCTCTTCACCAGCCTCCACCTCCAGAGAAGACCCAGGTGGAAGGAGAGGAAGGGCCACATGGGCAGCCGCTCTAGCTGGTCATGAAGGCGTGTCCTGGAGCGGCTGCACACATGCACCACAAACCCAACAGGCAACAGGAGTTTCTCGCGTACCAGGAAGCTGGGCTCATCGCGTTCATGCTCTACAGAACAATTCACGGAAGACATCACCAGCCAGAGCCAAGCCACGGAGCTACTGACAAGTAAGCTGAGAAACAGCTCCTGTAACCATCTAGTGAGACCTAGAACAAAGGTGACACTTCAGCCTGGCAAATATGTACTTCGTGCCTCTCAGACGGACTTATTTGTAGGATCTCATTTGAGCCTTCCAGCTACACTGTGAGGCGGGAGGGAACTAGGGAGCTCTCTATTCTGCAAGCTGGTGATAGGTGCTCAAGAGAGGCCACAGATCCAACCCAGGTCGTGCTAAGCAGTTCCCATCTCCCACGCCATCCCGCAACCAGGCCTGGGACGGCACATACGGCCTGCAGAGGAAGTACACAGTGTGCAGCAGGTGAGGACTGCAGAGACACCTTGGTGACTACTTGGTGTGGTGACATTCATGATTTAATAAAGCTTGCCTGAAGTGTCAGAATGCAAAGCCAGCCACACTGGTTAACTATAGAAGCTAGGCGGTGGTGGCACACACCTTTAATCCCAGGACTCAGGAGACAGAGGTAAGGTGGATCTCTGTGCGTTCCAGGCGACACTGACTACATGAAAGTGATCTAGGCTAAAAGAGAAACAGCTCACACAGAGGTCATCGCAGCACTTGGGACCTCGCGCCTTTAATCCCAGGATTTGAGAAGTATAAAAGGAAGAAACACGGGTTCTCGTGTGAGAACTAATCTCCAGCCATGTTGAGGAGAGCACAGCATTCTGGGGTTGCAGTCAGAGGCCTGGCAGAGAGCAGCAGTGCAGTCTGGAGGTGCAATCAGAGGACACAATTGCCCCTTCGGTCTGAGCCTTGGCAGAGGTGAGCCATCTCCAGGGCTTGGCTATTTTGCTTCTCTGATCTGTCTGTCTCTGGGTTTTTATTAATCGTGTTACAACTTGGGGAACCTGGGACGTTGTCCGTCCTAAGCTCTTTCTGTGGTCCTTTCGGGTTCCAGGCACTGTCACTGCTGTCACTGCCTGCTTTGGGGTCACAGACACTTTACTTGCGTAGGTCATGAGCCACAGACAAGCTAGGCAGGGGAGCGTCTGGGCAAGAAGGCTGTTGCGCGTTCCGTATGTCTACGCACTTGCTCGGGATGGATTTCCAGCCACTGTGAGGAACCAAGTTCCCACCCTGTTAACTTCTGTCAAGTACACTGAAGCGAAGGCACTACCCACTTCCCTTTCCACTATAAGAAAGCCGCTGGGGGAGGCCCAGTAACTGGGCATCTGCTTCCAAATCCAGCGCACAACTCTATGGGCTCCTCCCCAGCACCCTGGGCTGAGCAGATTGGCGAATAATTTCTGGATGGTGACTCAACGAACAAGACAAAAGGGATGGGTGAAGAAGACCTGTACTCTTGAGGTGACACCTCGCCCCTCCCGGTAACCACCCAGCCCAAACCAAATCAAAACCCCAACACCAAGGCCGCTGAAGGCTGGGGTCCTTCAACCTCAAGCTTCTTACTGTTCAGATAAAAAGGCAGCATTGTCCTTACCACAAGGGGCATAGCTTTCCCTTAAAATTTTCGAAGCACAGGAAGTGCAGACCTCGGTCCCAGTGGGACTTTGGTGAGCTCCGTGCCTCCTGCGGGAAGAAGGCTCTAAGGTGAGCTCAGCGAATGTCACAGCCAGCCGTGACAAGAGGAAGATGAGGTCCCTGTCCCTCCAAGAGGAAGATGAGGTCCCTGTCCCTCCAAGCCTTGCCAGTGGCTTCACGGGGACGGAAAACAGCGGATTGCAACCATACGTGGCCACGGAGGGCACACCAGTGTTCCCAACGGGGGTGTGAAAGTTAAAACAGTGACAGAAGAAGCCGCAGGGGCAATGACCCTGCGGAGTATCTCAGTGCTTGCAGCCCACAGGTGGTAGATAGGTTCTAGCTTTGGGTCCCGCCAAACCTTCTTCTTCAAACAGCAAAACACCATGAGGCCCCTGCCTGTGTGACACGCCACAGAGCAGGACCTTTGCACATTTAGCTGTAAGGTGTCACGGAGGGATGAGTAACCCTGGACAGGCCTGGCAGTCTATGCTGGGGACTCGCCCAGCCTCTGCCATCGTCCTTGCCCTTCCTCTCCTGGGCCTGTCTTATAATTGCTGTCCCTCGGGCTGCTGCAGGGACACCTCCTCTTAGGCTTGGCCACCTTCGGATAGCCCAAGGCAGACCCCTAAACTCCTTTGGCAAATGGTCCAAGGACAACCTGTTTTCCTGTTGTTCTGTGGAAGGCTGTTTATGAATAAGCACCGGTCCAACTGACTACTAGGGTATTCTCAGAGAGCCCATAGTGGTTCCAGGCCTGAATACATTAACCTCCCCTGTCCCAAATCTTGAACTGCTATGAGGGTGTGAGCCTTAACCGCCAAGGAGACTCACCAGGCATCTTCAAGCCAGAAGAGAAGGGAAACACTAGAGCCAGGCACCTACTAGGAGCCAGTGGCGTGTCCCCTACTTTATAAACACTGTGGTGTTCATTTCAAAGACTGGGGTGCTGGAAATTGCCGAAGTCAGGGCTTTACTGCGTGCAGAACAGGAAGTGGATTTTCCTTTGGACCAACCAGTTGTCTTCCTACCACATAGTGCTGATTCCTTCTCTTTGTCCTGTCTGCTAGGAAGTGTTTCCCTTTAGGTTACTATCTGAAAATGGCTTTAAAAATGTGTCTGCATACTTACTTAACACGAGCCACACATGGGTACCCATGCATGTAACCTTAGCAGTTAGGACGCAAAAGCAGGAGGAGGATAGAGCAAGTGCGGGGCCAAGCTGGTCTACACCGCATTCAGTAAGTTCAAGGGCAGCCTCATCTAAATAACGCACACCATGTTCAAGGCCAGCCTGGTCTACACAGCAAACAGCAAGTTCAAGGCCAGCTTGGTCTACACAGCAGCCAAGAGTAGAAAGTCTATCTCAAGTAAGTTTGTGTATGAATTGTATTTTGGGTGGGTAAAAGTGCTTATGGCCAACCCTCAAGACCTGAGTTCAATTTCTGGGACCCACATAGTGGAAGGAGTGATGTGACTCTGACAAGTTGTCCTCTGACCTCCAGAGGTGCACTGCGGCACATGCACACCCATCCACACACACACACACACACACACACACACACACACACACACCATAAATAAATGTAAATTTAAGAAGACTTAGTAAACAGTATTAACATGTCCACAGAAATTTATCTTGCATACCTCAAGGAAATTAAGAGAAGACATGCGACAAACTGGAGTATAAAAATCCTGCTCTGCCACTTGCTACTTGGTGCGACTCTGAACAACTTGTTTTATTTCTTCATTTACTCAACTAAAATTAATTGAGATGTACTACTTCGTCAGGAAGGTCCCAGGTATGCGGGATATACCAATGTCTATCAGCTTTAGTTTTCCCATCACAGGGATATCTTAAGAATTAATGGGTGGGCTTTAATCCCAGCACTTTGGAGGCAGAGGCAGGAGGAGGATCCCTGTGAGTTTGAGGCCAGCCTGGTCTACAGAGCGAGTTCCTAGATAGCCAGGGATGCTACACAGAGAAACCCTGTCTCAAAAACAAACAAAAAATCATCAAACCAAACCAAACAAAAAAGCATTAACGGGGCCGGGCGTTGGTGGCGCACGCCTTTAATCCCAGCACTCGGGAGGCAGAGGCAGGCGGATCTCTGTGAGTTCAAGGCCAGCCTGGTCTACAGAGTGAGTTCCAGGACAGCCTCCAAAGCCACAGAGAAACCCTGTCTCAAAAAACAACAACAAAAAAAGCATTAACGGTATAAAATATTAGGTGTATGGTAAGAGATCTAGAAAACAGTCATGAGGTCATTGCTGGGGTTTATCGTCCCTGTCTCGGCTGGGATCATTACTCTGTGGCCACTTGACTTTGGGAGGCACTCACGTGGGTGTGTCAGTGAGGAGGCCTTCGGCGTGATAGACACAGAGTCCCGGCCTGCCACCTAACTCTCCTAACTGCCCAGACTCCGTGGCGTTGATCACAAGGCCTCTTGGGCAGCTTTAGCTGTGTTGGCGCCTGGTCCTTTCCACTCCTTTCTCGGAGCAAATGGTGACTCTGACTTCACTTTAAATGGCTGGGGTTAAGTTCATTAGCATCAGAGCAGCCCTGTTATTTAATCACGGATTAAATTTAATTTCTATTAAATAAGATGGCCACACAGTAAAAGCCCACTGACTGACGGAGAGGACACAGCCCCTGACTTGACAGCAAACGGTGCCTGATTAGTCGTTCATAATTACTCAGTCTGAACCAGGGCTCCAGGCAGTTTTGTTGCTCTGTGTTCTCGATGGCAAACAGCTTTGGTGGTTAGGCAGGCTTTGATGCTGTCTCTCTCTCATCTGGGACTTCTTTCAGGAGAGATCAGCAAAAGCGTTCTGTGGGCTTGCCCTCAGCTGGAGCTTGACTTCACCAACTCGTGTTTGAGCATAAAAACACCCCTCATTGTGTGTTGACCCAGAGGTAAGAGGATCGAGGGAAGACCCTAACCCATTTAACATGGGACTATTTTTTCTTTCTTCCCGATTTTCAGACACCCTCCCTTTTCTGTCCTCCTAGAACTCAAGTCCCTCCCTGCCCAGACTCTTACCTGATGCTCACACGGTGCCCTCTGGGCTACTGGTCCATCCATACACCCTAACTCACTCGGTATGTGGCTGTGCCCAGACAGCACTGATGTCAGCGTAGAGGTGCCCGGCAGGCCATGCAGGCAGAAATGAGGCATTTGCTTCTTATTTCCCCACTTATCTGCCATGGAGCCTCGGGAAATCATTCGTGCCACCTGTCTATGCCTGCCTCTCGTCTGTAACCACAGCAAAGATTTTCTAGAACTGACAGATATTATCTACTATCAGCAGTTAAGACCACTGGCAGCAGTAATAGTATGTGAAGGCACCAGGCTAGAAATCAAGGAGAAAAATATCAAAAATGTTGAAAGCTCCAGAAAATATAGACACCATGTCCCAGATCTGTCCCTGTCCAGGTCCGGGTCTAAGGTAGGAGGAAGGGTTTGTATCCACCAAGATTTTCAACAATGAGCTGTGACAAGAAGCACAAAATTGAGTTTGCCAGGACTTCTTCCCAGACCTTCTAAATTATGCTGATTAGTTTGTTTCCACTGGCTCACAGGTGCCGGGGATTAGATTAGGTAACACTGTTACCACCGGCGCTCTCCAGACTGTTTATCTGTTTTTTTTTGCCTCAGCAATATGTAGCGGGCAAGCCCTCCATGCAAGACACTGCAGCCTCAACCTCTCTCCAGTCTCTTGGTTCTAAAACACGTTGTAAAACTCTTTTTTAAATTATTCACTAAAAAGCCAGGAAGATGGCTCCCTTTCCATAGAACCTAAGGACCTGACTTCCACCCCAGGGACCCACATAGTAGAAGGAGAGAACTCACTCTCACAAGTTGTCCTCTGATCTCCACACACGCCATGGTGCACACAGCGAGCCCACCCCATAAATAAAGAAGAGACAGAAACCTCTAATCCTCCACTGATAGAGTCATCTGAAATTGTATTAATAAACATTAATTCAGACAGACAGAGAGAGAGAGAGAGGAGTCTAGGAGATGTCTTAATTTCTAGAGAAGCACCTCCTATAGTCAATGGCAGACTATCCAACTCCATAACTCAGCCCCAGACATGATTATCCACAGTAGCCCGGGTCGCTGAGTGGACAATGAGAGTCCTTGGGTCTGTCCTGAGCTATTTAAAAATGCTGTGCCCCTCCGGGGCTGGTGACACTTTGCCCACCATGGTTGCCTGTTGATTGATGAATTGCCAACAGGCATGTCTTCAGCCCAGCCCCAGGGACACAGCTTCCGACCACCAATGGTGTCTGAAACCTGGATTCCTTGGGGCAACAGCCCCACAAAGCGGCGATGAGGAATGCCATGGGAATGGGCAGCGCTTTCTAAGCTGCCTCGGAGATGAGGACACAGATAGACAGAAAGTATGGGGCTGAGGTGTGGCTCACGACAGAGCGTGCCTGAGGCCCTGGTTTGATTCCTAACACTAATAAGCAAACAAGTATCCTTGCCGACACACTAGGCGCCATCAACCGTGCTGTAACTCCCAGCCTAAGAAGCTGGCGTTGGTTTCTTTACAGACCATTTGGCCTCCCGAATAACAGGATGTACTGGTGTGAACCATACGGCCACACTTGAGATTTCCATAGGTCAGAAAACAGCTGAGGATTACGGCCACTAGGCACGGCCTTTGCTCTGTGATGCACTGGAGCTAGCCGATGAAGGAGGGACAGACAAGTCTGAGAAAGGGTGCCAGCTGTGACATGCGCTGGAGTCCCCTGGTTACACATTCTTGCTGAAAGCACTTAACTGACGCCTTCACAGTGCTGTGCACACTGCCCAGCACACAGCACGTGCTCGATAAAGTATTTGTTAATGGGTGAATTATAATAGTGAAATCTGTTTTACTTGTGCCTCTTGTTTATCTTGAGTTTCCTTTTGTGAATTTTTTTTTACATTTTTTTTACTTCATTTTACATTCTAACCACGGTTCTTTTTCCCACCCTTCCTTCCACCCCACCCCCACCTTCTCCCCAGCCCACTCCCAGTCTGCTCCTCCTTACGGGTAAGGGCTCCCATGATGGAGTCAACCTAGTCTGGCTCATTCGGTTGGGACAGGGCCTGGCCCCTCTCCCATGCATTAAGACTGAGGATGGTATCCCACCATAGGGATGGGCTCCAACAAGCTGGCTCATGTACCAGGGTTCTATCGTGGTCCTACTGCCTCTGATCATGGCATCTCACTCTAAGGAATGGGCTCCAACAAGCTAGCTCATGTGTCAGGTTTGTATTGTGGTCCTACTGCCAGGGACCCCTCTGATAGTCTAAGCTGCACAACTGTCTGCCACATATGGAGGGCCTAGTTCGGTCTCCCGGATTCTCCACAGCTGTAGGTCTGAGTCCATGAGTTTCCACGAGCTTGGTTCAGCTGTCTCTGTAGACTTCTCCATCACGATCCTGACCTCCCTTGCTCATGTAACCTCTCCTCCCTCTCTTCACCTGGATTCCCGGAGCTCGGCCTGCTTCTTGGTTGTGGATCTCTGCTTCTGGTTCCATCAGTTACTGGATGAGGGCTCTACGATGCTAGTTGGGGTAGTGAGTTTGGTTTTTTATTTTATGTATGTGTATATGTATGGGAGTTCAAGTATGTACATGCCACGGGACACATGCAGAAGTCAGAGGACAACTTGGTTGGAGCTGGTCCTCTCCTCCTCCTTGTTTTTGAAGCAGTGTCTCTCTTGCTCTTTAAACACTGGGATGCACAGTCCAGGTTAGCTGTCCCAGGAGCTTCCAACAGATCCTTCTGCCTCTGCCTCGCATCTTCCCGCAGGGGAGCTGGAAATGCAGGTGTGCGCCACATCTGGCTTTTCGTGAGGGTCACTGGGCTTGTGTGGCAGGCACCCTTACCCACTGAGCCATCTCCCTGGCCCCTCATCTTGGGTTTCTGTTATCAAAATTCAGGAATATTATGGGCCCTGAAATTTTAAAACGGTACCTTGCCACCAGGATGCCTTGGCATTTAACCTCTTATAGCTTTGTGATTGGTACTTTGTGGGCATGTGGGTTCATCTTCCAGAGACTTCCCATGCAAAAAGGAATCCTAACCTTAGAAAAACATCGATTTCCTAGAGAATGGGTCAGGCAGTGAATAAGCATACTTTGGTTTTGCACACACTCTAGGCCTTGGGAGAAATGGACTGGGGAGGACTTCGGAGCAAAGCTCCAGGATTAGAAAGTGAGGCACGGAGTAACCCTCTTCTCTGAAGCCACAACTTTCGATTTTTATGAAGCCTTGCCAGGACATGACAGGGCCACTGAAGACAATGCCCTGAGTCGTTATATGACCCTTGTGTTTAGAGGCCCTTTTCCATCCTTCCTGGAGTTCATGGACATGGTAAGCCCTTCCTCCACCTACAGCCACAGGGACAAAAGGACAGTGGCCCGCATCACAGCTGACAGCCCTCCAGACATCGTGAGCGATAACTGGCTGCCACACTATTGCTCTCCCTGCTTCTCTGCAGACTGGCAAGCGGCACTCTCCGTGAGACACTGCCATGCTGTAGACTGCTGACCCTTGTGGAGCCAGCTCTGGCCAGGTTGGTGCACAGGGGCCCACGGTGGGGCCTCTGCCTCGGCACAGCCCGGGGCTGTTCCTGAAGCCCCAGCTGCCTCCAAGGATCTTGTGGGCGAGTAAGCTCTCTGCTCCCCTCCAGTCCCACACCCCTACTCACTTGCTGTGCAGAGTCCAGACTGGGATGGGGTTTACAAGTGAATCTGCGGGCTCAGTCTCTTGAGTGCTGGCATTACACGGGGGCAGCATCGCATCTGGGTGAACCCATTGTTCTGGGGAGAAGGGCACTGATTATCACAGTAACTTTCCTTACAGCTTTCTTCCATGCTGACTGAGAGGAAGACCTCAAAGGCAAACTGTCAGCCTTGTGTGAACTGCCCGGTCTTTGTTGTTTGCTCTGTCTTTGCTTGGTTTGTTTTGGAAGACACACACTTCTGATCAAACGATACCTGTCTCCGTCTCCGGTGTAAGGAATTATGGTCCTAAGACCCACTTCATGCTGTGAAGGTGTCTGGGATGACCCAGGCTTTAGAGGATCTCCAGGGGCTCTGAACCAGAGAAACTTAGAGGCAGGAAGGATTCATTGGGCTGACACTTCCAGGTCACAGTCCGTCATGGAGGGAAATCAGGGAAGGAATTCAAGGCAGAAACATGGTGACTGCAGTCGTGAAGGAAAGCTTCCTGTTGGCTCCCTCGCCGCTGATGCTTAGCTGGCTCTCCTACACAGATTAAGACCGCCTGCCTCAGGATGGCACTGCTACCGGGGCACTGGGCCCTCCTAATCAATGAAATAGTCAAGACAATCTCCCAGAGGCACGCTCCATGACTCCAGGCTGTGTTGAGCTAACAATTAAAGCTAATTAGGATGCCTGGTATCTTTATTTGGGACCCCTGTAACGCAAGCCCCGTGGTAAGACAGAGGACCAAGCTATCTGCCTAGAAGGGTCCCTTGGAAGAACCGGTGAGCGTGGAAGAAGTGAGGGCAGCAGGAAGTGAGGGCATCAGGAAGGAGAGAAAGCGAGTGTAGCCAGTAGGTGACAGCCATGCCTAGCCAGAGCCTCACTTGCCGGGGGACCGCCCGAGAGAGTTTGTAAAACAGGGTTCCTAAGTCTCCACAAGGAGTGACGAGGTGGGGTTGCCAGACACCATGCCTCCTTTGGCTGATGGGGAGCGTTCCTTGGGATGCCAGCCGCCTTGGACGGCAACTCCCTTAGGCCACGTGGTTGGTGCCTTGGGGGTAAGTTGTGTTCACTGTAAGCTCAGGGAGTTGGACCAGATGACCTCTGACTTCTCCGCGTGGCACCTCACGGTAACTCCGAACCTGCTATGCGCAGCAGCCCCTCACTCTCCATACAAAGTTACCGCGTCTTCAACGCATTGCCATCCTGAATCCTTCCAGGAGGCCAGCTCGCTTTGACATTTACCAGCTTGCCTCCCCTCTGGGCACAGAGAGTCTCAGGCCACAGCATCAAGCTAAAGTTTAATAGCACTGTTTCGGAATATTTATTTACCTTAATAGTTACATTCTATTTATGGCAAGCATATTGAACTTTTTGCTTATCTTAGTAATACGAGCTTTCAATCGGCAGCTACCAGGGGAGTCCCTGTTGTTGTTTTGTAGAAACATCTCAATGTTAAGGTGATTCGTGGCTCTAGCAACATTTTGTAAGCCATCAAAGTCACTGGTAAGTGTCCCATGCATTTTGCCACTCATGACAAGCACAGATGAGCGCCTCCCTCTGGCTTTCTCTCCTGGGATGGATGAACAGGGCCTCCTCTTTTTCCTTGTCTGCCCAGTCATGGATTAAAAATGAAATTCCTATCTAATAGGCCTAACTTTAGCCACAGGATATGGGAGTGCTCCGGAGACCAGAAGCACTAGCCATGCTTTGTTTGAGGACGGACACTTTATCTTCCGTAGGCCTTCTTCCTTCTCCCTGTGGAGGGGGCAGTGCTGCTCGCTCTGCTGAGCCAGTGGGGAGCCAGGGCCGAGGCTCTGCCTCCTGGCTGGATTCACAGGACACTCCTAACTGGCTTACAACATCATGTACTGTCAAAAGACGAAGCAATGCCCACGTTCTGATGTATTCTAACCGGTGCTGTGAGGATGAGGGGCGTCCAAATGAGACGTTTAAAGACCTTCTCTTCTGTGTTGTAATCATCTAGACACCCTGGCGACACATATGAGATGCTTTTTTCAGAGACAATTCAGCTTCCATCCAGATACTTTTCCAACTTTATTGTAACACAACTTCGAAGCCCGTGCTACCGATCGTTAGCAGACGTTTCCAAGTCATAATGACGTTATCTGTTTCTTGCCTGATGCATAAATTGTAAAATAAACCAATTTAACAAACAATTGTGATCTATTTTTAGGGCTGGCACCCTTAAAAAATGAAACATTAGCCAGTTTGCTTTCCCTCTGGATCAGTTTCTCCATCGATAAGTTCAGGGAGCTGAGCCAGATGACCTCCAGCATTTCTCTCTCATACGACAGCGTGTGGCCGAGGACACAGCTGGCTGGAGCAAGCAGGTGGCAATGAGAAAGACAGATTGGGACACGCTGAAGAGAAGTCCACTTGCCTCAGAATTGCAGGTTACAGCAGTAACCTTTCTACCAGCAGAGAGAGAGAATGTGTGTATGTGTGTGTGTGTGCGCGCGCGTGTGCTCGCCTGCACGTGCGCGCGCGTGTTCATGTTCACTGAACAGATCACAGAAAGGTGTATCTGTTTATCGTAGGTCTGGGAAAGAGGCTGTGCACCCCCTTGCAGCCGCACCCACAAGCGTTCATGTGGGGGTTGGAAACTTCCACTACCTGCCTGTGTCAGCAAAGACACAAAAAGCTGTTTCGGGCATGATAGACGCTGAACTTGCCAGGAGCAGAGCAGAGTGAAAGCAGGGAACCTTGGGCCCGAGAGCAATGGTGTTTCAGACAACTAAAGTAGAACAAACCCAGTGCGTGGCCTTTCTGGGAGGAGGACCCAGTGAGGTTACACTGGTTGGTGACGGTGACCCTGCCTTCAGACTCACGGAAACCTCAGGACCTCAGACTGGGCTCTTTCCCAAACCCCAGTCATGTGAGGCAATAGACACCTAAGACCAGCTCATGGGGGAAATGTCTATCCAAGGGAAATACTATCTTAACAATTTTTTATTCCTTCCTCATCCAGGGAACCAAAATAGAGAACCAATTTCTTTGTGTGTACACACCGACGGACACACACACGGACACGGACACATACCTTATGCTCCAAGGTAAGAAGAGAGATGAGGTGCTAGAGAGGAGGGGTTTAGACAGTAAGCCACTCATGCCTGCACATTGGCAAAAATTTGTCTGACTACACAGAGATGGAGAGGCGGGGTTTCCCATACAAAGGACCAGAGACTGCGTGGCCACCCTCAGCTCGCAGTCAAGCTGCGGATGTGTGGCCGGCCGCTCAGACCCTACCTTCAGAGACACACGCTACAGTTAGTCCTGCCTACAGTCACTCAGGGACCCACCCGCAATGCGTTTGAAAGACAAGACTAGAAAAGCGGAAATGTCCATCAGCGGGAAGCAGTGTGCAGGACAGTACTCGCATGCCTGTCAGTCAAAACGGTTCTACCTGCGGATCACCTTCCCACACACAACCACACCGAGTCACGTGACTACGCCTTGCCGTGTACACTACACATCACCTCCAGCACTGCTGGCTCATGTCACCTACCGGACTCATGAGGAAGGGTTGAGTCCACAGTGACCCAAACAGAAACACACACACTCACACGCACACACATACACACACACGCACACGGACACACACATATGTGCCCGCACACACACACACACACACACACACACACACACACACACACCTGCTTCTGGACCAGAGATCTTGATTTTTTTTTTGACTCGTGACCTCTTTATACTTTTAAAACTTACTGAGAGCCCCGGTGAACGTGTTTGTGTGGCTAACACCATCTATGGTCTTAGCATGGAAAAATAAACTCTCAGACTGGGGGTGTAGCTCAGGGATGGAACCCTTGGCTCACCTCCACGAAGCTCTAGGTTCCACCCAGCACCGAATGAAACTGGGCAGTGCTGCAATCCCGGTTCTTAGAAAATGAAGCAGAGGGACCAGACAGTCAAAGCCATCAGCAGTGACACTGGGGGCTTTGTCACTGGAAGTCAGCCAGAGACACCTGAGAGCCTGTCTCTATGAAAAAGAAAAACTTAGACACTCAAGAAGTATCCATTTGGCCAGGCATTGATGGTGCACGCCTTTAATCCCAGTACTCGGGAGGCAGAGGCAGGCGGATCTCTGTGAGTTCGAGGCCAATCTGGTCTGCAGAGTGGGTTCCAGGACAGCCTCCAAAACAGTACAGAGAAACACCAAAAAAAAAAAAAAAAAGAGAGAGAGAGAGAGAAAGAAAGAAAAAGAAGTATCCATTCTTCCAAAGAGTAGGGTGTTGGACCTGTTTATCTAACACACTTTTGAACAGAGTTTAACTGTATCTTCCTTGTTCTGTTTGACCAGTGCTCCTTTCTGCCCGGCTGGCCTGTCCGAAGGAGCTGCATTTGAAGACCTGCTCCTGGGTTCATCCGCTGGGGCATTCCATTCAGACCAGTGCACCGGAAGCCAGCTTTCTCGTCCACCCTGAGCTATCTCCCTCTACGGCTTGGCAGTCCCCCGGGGTCCCAAGACCAGAGTTTCTGACTTTGCTTCCCCCAACCTGCCAATCAGGTTTGTGTCTAAAATCTGTTGCTGTCCTGTTTTACATGCCGAGCCTTCTGTCACCGCTGGGTGCCTGCAGAACCGCCCACCACAAATCACCAACCCTACCATACACCCAGGCCCCTGCCAGGCCACCTGTGCACCCTTCATGACTCAGCCCGAGGGTCCTCATCTAGAAACTACCCCGATTCACCCTCGGTTTTCACTTTTTATTTTCATTTTTTTAGATACTTATTTTTAAGTAGGTAATACGGATGGCATGGCGGTATGGAGCATTTTTGTTAATCATTGAGGATTTCCCTCTGCCCCAGGGGAAAGGGTGGGTGGGACAGGGTTTCATGTGGCCCAGACCGGCCTTGAACTCCTGCTTGTCCTGCCTCTGCCTCTGGGAGTACACGTGTGAGCCGCTGTACTTGGCTAAACGGACAGGCTTAAGTTGTGAGAATGCAGAGCCTACAATGACAGACACACCTTTTCTCCCCTCCAGCCATCTCCTCCTCTCCTAGGAGACAACCTCTGCGCTGAGTTCCTTCCAAACTGATTCTTCCAGAGCCGTCTCAACATACAGAAGCAAGCATTTCACCCAAATGATGGCAACCCTTCCCCTGTATCTCGAAAGTCCCCCCACGCCACCAAACCATCAAGCCAACACGAACGGCTCCATCTCTTCAGTAGCTGCAAAGGTTTTCTCTCTTTTCTTGACTCTGGTTTTGGTTTTGGTTTCTCAAGACAGGGTTTCTCTGTGTACCCTTGGCTGCCCTGGAACTCGCTCTGTAGACCAGGCTGGCGCCAAACTCAGAGACCCACCTTCTCTGCCTCCAGAGTGCTGGGATTAAAGGCGTGCTCCACCACACCCTGCCCAGCAAGGCATATTTTTGATGCATTTACTTATCGAAGTCTGCATTGGCTGGCATATCTGTGGTACAGGAAATGTTCCGCACAAATCAGTCTATGTGCAGGAGAGAATGCAGGGGTAATAAACCCAGGAGTGTGAAGCTAAGTGATAATTCATGCTGTCAGGGTGTACTGAAGAGCCCACCGCAATTTATACTCCCACTGGCCAAGCGTGGACCAGCCTGCCACCCTTACCAACGGCGTCATCTATCTTTAAAAATCCCACCAAGGCTCAAAGTGAGAAATGATAGTTTGGCCAGGTTTAAGCCGACAGTTTTCTGAGATCAAACCTCTGGAATTGTGGTATATGATGCAGTAGTCAGGAAATACATGCATCTATTCAAATTTGCATTTTAATTCAGCAAAATGAAGAGGAAAAAAATTGAGGTCAGTGCCTTAGCTGCACTAGCCAGTTTCTAATAGTTAGTGCCACCTGTGGCCACTGCCCTCCATCTAAGACAGGGCAGGTTCTCCAAGTGGTACCACACTAGACCTGAATTGGCCACTGTGACCCATGTGCAGTGGCCAGACATTAAAATATGGCTGACCTCAGCTGACCTGTGTATTTGAATGTGTGTGTGCACGTGCAATTAAAATCAAATGCTACTAATTGGGCATTGAGCTAATATTATGAAAGTTAATTTCTGTTTTTACTTTGTTCTTAACCTGGCTACTAGAACATGTAGAATTGTACATGTCGTTGGTGCTGTTCCCACAGGGCAGTGCACAGCATACCCAGAGGCAGGTGCTCCAATGGCATGATTACTTTCTCATAGGAATAAGTGCGATCCATATAACTGTGAAGCGAAACAGAGCCTTTCCAATCCTCTTCTTCCATGCCCTCCCTTGTCCCACGCAGACAAGGCTGAGCAAGGAAAAAAGGGAGGGCCACGAGGAATCTGCTGGCCAGGAACCAGCCTGCGAGGAGCCAGCACACACCCCACCTGGGCGGCCACAGGCAGGAAGTGGTGGCATTGCTGACCCCCCCCCAGGAGGGGCTGATTTCCTGGTGGCAGTGGAAACAATCCTCCTGAAAACAAAGTGCCTTCAAAAAGAACACAAGGATGGCTCCAAATAAGATTTCCAGTGCTCTGTGGGCCCAGTTCCTCCCTTCCCCCCTCGCTTCAACACAGGTCCCCAACCCAGCAGGCTCTGTGAGCAGCTCTAGGTGAGGACAGGGGACATGTGACAGGGGAGACCAGAAAAAAAGGACACACGGCTCTACCTTAAGCATCTCACAACGTGATGGTTGTGCGGTTGGGAGATGTGACACATTTCAGTCATCTGTGTCTTGGACTTGGGAAATGAAGGGACAAGAATACTCAGTTTTAGCCTGGAGTTGGTGGTGTACACCTTTAATCCCAGCACTCAGGAGGCAGAGACCAGCCTGGTCTACAGAGCAATTTCCAGGACAGGCTCCAAAACAATACAGAGAAACCCTGTCTTGAAAAACAAAAACAAGAAAAGAAAACTCAGTTTTGCAGTATGGCCCATGAAGTTGACAGTACAGGACAGGCACTATATTCTAAAAAGTAAGGTCTAACATCATAGGCCAGCAAAATGACTCAGCAAGTTAATTCTTGCAGCCTTGGCAACCTGAATTCAAGCTCCAGAGCCCACATGGTGGAAGGCGAGAACAAATTCCCAAAAGCTGTCCTCTGATGTCTCTACATGTACATGTGCATACACACGCACACACATGCGCATGCACACTCACACACGCATGCACACGCACACTCACACACTCACACGCATGCACACACACGCATGCACACGCACACTCACACACATGCACACACACTCACACGCATGCACACGCACACTCACACACGCATGCACACTCACACACGCATGCACACGCACACACATGCACACACATGCACACGCACACTCACACACGCTTGCACACGTTCATAGAAAGGTTTTTTAATCTAATCTCATTTGAGCATAAATCACCTGATTGGGAAAAACATTAATAGTAATAATTATTATTATCATTATTGTATTTATTATTAAGTAACAGCAACTATTATCATTACCATCATCATTTGTATGCCTTTGGGCAAGGGAAGTGGCCTACCTGGGTCTCTGCTGTGTAATCAGTAAGGTTTGGTAGGATGAGTTTTCCCCTGCCTCTTTCAGTGGGTAGGGACCATAACCATAAAAAGGAAGTCTCATCAACCCTCTTCATCCTCATTGCCTGCCTTGTTTGGAAAACACGCCCTGGACAGTTAACCTAAGTTGAACTCTGACATCAGCACTGACTCATAGAATACTTCCTCTCCCACTGGACGGGTTTTCTCAGAGGCAGAAGGAAAGAGAGTGAGTGGATGGGCCATCACTGGAACAGAACTCTTCCCTGGGGGGGGGGACGCTCATAATTATATGCAATTTTCTGCGAAGAACACTCCTGGGGTGCATGAGGCCTCATGAGGACGGAGGGCCAGTGATTCAGAGAGACGGTGGCAGAGCCACGTACCATGTGGGGACTTGGAAGGTCAGCACCCAGAACAGCCTGGGAGCTCTGCACCTGGGTTGTCCAGGAGCAGAAGCCTTCGGTGAGACGCCCCCAACACCTGCATCATTTACTCTCATTGCACTGGTAAGCGAAGGCTCAACAGTGATACCTGTGACCCCGCAGCTTGGGCCTGTGACTTGCTCTGGCCAAGGGAGTGAGGACGGAGGGGACAATTCCAGGGTTACACATCGTGGTGGCCAGTTTTAACCCTTGACTTGCCACAATCCAGAGTAACCTGAGAAGGGAGTCTCAGTGAAGGACTGTCCAGATCTGGTTGACCTGCCGCATGTCTATGGAGACCGTCTGGATCACGCTTACAGGTGGGAAGACCCAGCCCACTGTGGGCGGCACTATCCTCTAGGCTTGGGTTCCAGGACTGGATTAAAAAGCAGGAAGTCAGGTGAATGCATGCACGTGGGCATTCTCTCTGTGTCTCTGACTGCGGATGTGACTAGTTGTTTCAAGTCCCTGCCGCCTTGATTTCCCTGCAGTGGTGGACCGTAGCCTGAATGACAAGCAAAAATGAACCCTCTCAGGGCTGGAGAGATGGCTCAGGGGTTAAGAGCACTGGCTGCTCTTCCAGAGGTCCTGAGTTCAATTCCCAGCAACCACATGGTGGCTCACAACCATCTGTAGTGAGATCTGGTGCCCTCTTCTGGCCTGCAGGCATACATGCAGGCAGAACACTGTATACAAAATAAATAAATTTTGTATTTGTTATACAAAATAAATAAATATATCTTTAAAAAAAATGAACCCTCTCTCCCCGTGTTGTTTTCATTGGGGTTATTTTGTCACAGAAACCGGAAAGGACACCAGGATATACCCTAGAAGACATGGTGCATCTCTGCTCGCTCCTCTGGACAAGAGAAGAAGCCACATATGAGCCCTCACGGAGCACACTCCTCCTCACGGAGCACACTCCTCCTCACGGAGCACACTCCTAGGCAACCTGCCTGTCAGGAGGAGAATGAAGTTTTGTGTGTCTGCCTCAGAGTTTGGGGATGGCTGTTGCTCAGCATAAACTGAGTGGGGCAGCCCCGTCACTCTGACAGTGGCCCTGACTCCTCCACGTCTCACAAAGGTTGGGATTCTAAACTGGGCCATGCTGTGGCTTCATTGTCACTTCCTCTTCGGGCTGGTAGCGGGTCATGCAAAGAAGACAGCAGGGGCCACAGAGAATCACATTTCATCTGAACGCCCGGTCAACTTACTTTTGTTGTTGTTGTTAAAGATTTATTTCTTATGTATGCATTGTTCTGTATGTTCTGCGTGTATCTCTGCAGGCCAGAAGAGGGCACCAGTTCTCATTATAGATGATTATAAGCCACCATGTGGTTGCTGGGAATTGAACTCAGGACCTCTGGAAGAGCAGCCAGTGCCCTTAACCTCTGAGCCATCTCTCCAGCCGCCCCCCCCTTATTAGTTCTTAAAAAATAATACAAAAAAATTATGTATACATGTGTGTTGCCTACTGTAGTGTCTGTGGAGCCTAGAAAAGTGTTGTTACAGATGGCTGTGAGCACCGTGTGGGTGTGTGACCGGGTCTTCTGGAAGAGCAGCCAGAACTATTAATGGTTGAGCCAACCCTGCAGCTCCCAGGGGCCGGATCCTTAAAAGCTGCGTTTCTACTGCCTTGAGCGGAGAGGTGGGAGCCAGGAAAGTCAGCAACACTCAGTGTTAACTGCAGAGCCTGAAACTTGATCACTCCCAAGCTCCTGACTCCCCACCTTGTGCTCTGCCCTGCTACCACAGAAGGAATGAGAGAAGGAACGAGACAGGTGGGGCCTGGGGGGGGAAAGGGGGCTGGGGTGAGCACCGACAAGATTGGCAGGAAAGAGATGGGAAAACGAGCTAGACAGCTTGCTGAGGCAGGCCCACTGGGGAGGCAGAGAAGCCAGAGCACGGACGGAGTCCTTTAGAAATCAGGATGGAAATCAGGATGGACAGAGTGAGGGACGGCAGCCAAAGCCTGCTTCCTGAGCAGAGCCGCCCACCCCGCCGGCACCGCAAACCTGTTTCCCTAAACGACATCCATACCATCTATATTTAGGTCCCAGAGCCACCCATTGTTTCTGTCCCAGGAGGCAGTGGCGGTCACCACCCTGACTTTGTCCCTTGTGAGTCACATGCTTGAGTGTTCCACGGGGAAGGCTCCCTCAGCGCTTCCCCTCCCGTGGCTCCAGCATCCAGTCCTGGGAGGGCTGGAAGAGGGGTTTTAAAAGAAGCCCTTGTGTGGAATACACTGCCTTGCTCCCTCCGCGACATCAAAAAGCCAAGATCACATTCACCTCAGGGCTTAGGGCCTCTAGAGCCCTGCTGCCGCCAAGTCCTTGACTACCAAGGCTTCCTTTCTCTGGCTCTATCGCTTCTCGGCCTTCAGCAAAGAGGAAACCACTTGCTTCTCTGGTAGCCACCACACACGCTCAAGTCAGGACAACACACGGGACCTGGTGACGGCTGTTGAGTGCTGGCCTCGCGTGGCACCACCATGAGCTACTTCGGTTGTTTCTCAGGACAGCCCAAGGAGCTGGGCAGTGCTGTTTCCCTTTCACAGCAGAGAACTTCTGGTCAGGTCAGGGAGGCATCATGGCACACCTTCGGCCGCGCATTAGCAAGGCAAAGCTGGGACTCCCGCCCGCACCTGTCAGACGGCTCCAGAGCCCCTGCCCCGAACCTTCCCACCCCACTGGCTCTCCGCGGACTCAGAACTGCCTTGACCAGGTCTAAGGCCAACTGGCGAGCTCTTGAAAGGGTCCGGGAAGCAGTGTCAAAGGGTTTTTCTCCCTCCCACAACTTCTCCACAGCCTTTTCAGGAGACTCTCGGAGATAAGAAATCAAGTGTTTCCAAGACCAGTCAGCTAGCCTATCACAATTCGATCACTTGTGAACTGAGACAGACATAAAAGCCAGTGTTTGCTTTGATGAGACACATCTGCGTGCCTCAGACTCATATCAGAGCTGGAGTGAGTTTGGAGACAATGGCATTTGAGAGGTAGGGAAACTAAGGACCAGAGAAAGCGACTTGTCATGAGCGTTCTTACTCATGTAACTGAGCCACAGCAAACCACCAAAATGAACAAGTTGACAAATCACTGGAGAGCCAGCCCTTCAGACACTATACATGGTAGGGGACCTGCACAGGGCCCCAGCTTTAAAGTCACCACATCCTGCCTAATGGCTAAGGATGTCATTTCTGCATCTGAAACCTGACCCACTCACCCACTAACAGACTTTGGAAAAATTAACTTCCCTAAACCTCAGTTTTCCCCATCTGGAAAATGGAAATGAAGGAGCCAATCCCTGTAGCACTATAGTAATATAATTGTTAATATTTATGTGAGATAATATTAAATGTCAATTTCCATGTCCCAAAGGCACAAAAATTGTTCTTTGGTAAGCAAACAAATAGCTGGGGGAAAGAGTGAAATTACTCAAATCACAGGACAGGATTAAAAAGAAGGTTTGCACAGAATCAGTAGAATTAAAAAAGAAACCATAAAATCGGAGAAAATATTAACATATCATATATATATACATACATGTAAATACGCACACACACGTATATATATCAAGGGATAAATATCCAGAATACAAGGAGAATCCATAAACTCATATATATCAAGGGATAAATATCCAGAATTCATAAACTCAGCAACAAAAATCAAACAACGTGATGAAAAAGTGGGCTCAGGGCTTGAGATGTCTCTCCACAAATGTACTGATGGCCAACAATCGAAATGAGGGCATCTGCACCACCAGGACTGGATAAACACAAAAAGAAACACATAGCATAAAAACAGAACATAGCAAGTGTTGATAAGGATGTAGAGAAACTGGGGTTGTCGTGTGAGTCGGGCAAGACGGAGAACAGCACAGACGCTGTGGAAACTGGACAGTGGCTCCTGGAACATCCATATGACCCGGCAATTCTACTTTGGGGTGTAGACCCCCAGAAAGCGAAAGTAGGGTTTCCAAGACATGTTTGTACGCCTCCGTTTGCAACAGCACTGTTCACAATGTTAAAACATGTAAGCAGCCCAGGGCCGGTGAGGCATGGATGGGTGAGAAAATGTGGCACATACAGAAGACAACGCTATTCAGCCTCAAGGGAGAAAATTCTGAAACACGTTACATCATGGGTGAGCCCCGACAACGACGGTATGTGAAACAATCCAGTTACAGAAAGACAAATCCTGTTTGACTCAACTCACAAATGTTTAGAGCAGTCAAAATCAGAGAGCGATGGCTCGGGAGATAAAGTGCATGCTGTTCAAGTATGTGGGTCTGAGTTTGCATCCCCGTCACCCCCATGATGCTGGGCATGGTGGTACCCAGGCCTGTAATCATCACAGAGCTGGAAAGCCTGGGCTGGAGGATCCCTGAAGGATCCAGGCCTGTAATCATCATCACAGAGCTGGGAAAGCATGGGCTGGAGAATCCCTGGAGTTTGCTGGCAGTCAGTCTGCTCAGATTGGCCAACTACAGCTCAGCAAGAGACCACGTCTCAAAAGAGATAGTAGAGGACCAGTGAGAGGGAGGACCAGCGAGAGGGAGGACCAGTGAGAGGGAGGATCAGTGAGAGGGAGGACCAGTGAGAGGGAGGACCAGCGAGAGGGAGGACCAGTGAGAGGGAGGATCAGTGAGATCGCTCAGGGCACAGGTGCTTCAGTACAAGCCTGAGGACCTGAGTGTGATCCCCTGAGTCCACAAGAAGGTAGGAGAGAACAAACTCCATAGAGTTGTCCTCCAACTTCCACATGTGAGCTATACACGTATGTCCACACGCACACACGCACACCATGCATACACACACAATAATAGTGAACACAAATTTAAAAATTAATAAGCTGGTAATTGAGGAGGACACCTAATGTTGACTTCTGGTCTACACACACTCATATACACACATACATACGCTCACACACACATACATATTCATATTCGCACACACACACTCATATACACACATACATACGCTCACACAATACATATTCATATTTGCACACACAGTCATGTAAACACATACATATGCACACACTCACACACATACATACTCATACACACATACACATCCACACACATATACACACATTCACACACACACACTCATACACACACATTCACACATACATTCGCACTCGTACACAAGCACACAGGAGAGACAGGAAGTAGGATGGCAGGTACCATCTACGGGGAGGGGAGGGGTGGCAGACAGGAGTACTGTTCATAGACTCAGTTCTCCCTTCACAGGATGAGAGATCTGGATACGGATGGTAGCAATAGGCACACAGCATTGTAAATGTATTAAATATCACCGAACTTTACATACTTAACATGTTTACAGTGGCAAATCAAATGTTGCATGAATTTTACCACAATAAAACAATAAAAAAACCATGTGCCTGTTATAGTCTTGTATAGGAATCAGAATTGGAACCAGGATTGCAATAATTAGTCGAGGGATGTAATTCTGATGAGAGTAGAACAATTGATGGGATTTTCCTTTAAAAGGTAGTTCTGGCTTCTCTAAAACATTAACACATACCCCCAAACAAATAAAGAGTCAGGAGAGTAAGCTTTGGGACTCTGGACTCAGAAACAAACTGGTTCATTCCCAAACAACCTACGCCAAGTTCCAGCACACAGAGGGAGAACCTGGAGTTTCCACTGGTACCAGTCTGGTCTCATCTGTCCAGTGACGAGCACCCTCTAAATATGACAGTCACCTTAGGGAAACTTACAGAAGACTGGTTCCGAATATAGCGAGCTTCCAAACTGAGTTCAGCCACTCTAAACCCAAGGAAGAAAATGTAAGCTTGGAAGTCCACCCTGGGATGCAAACATCAGAGGGGAAGGTAGGTCCGTCCTTTTCTCTACATCTTTTTCTTCTTCCCATTAACTGATGTGGGTCTCTTGTAAAGAGATCAGAAATGCTGGCACGGTAGAGCAGAGGGTGATCACCCCTCCGCTTGCTGTCCTCCAATCACAGCTGCTGAAGAGGGGGTGACAGTGATTCCCGCTCCCTGAGGCTCACCACACTGCAAACACAGGTGGCAACCGCTGTCCTAACCACCCCACACAACTTCTCCCTACCAAACCTCGAGGCCCAAGACCTCCATCGTCCGGGGTCTTTGTGTTCCTTTGTGGTTGCTTGGCTTTTTAATTGCAGCTCACTGCACAACTTGGATCGTGGAAAGACTACTGCACCCTCCCACACCTCAGCTTCTGGTACCCTGTGGAGGCATGGGTGAGAGCTGGAGAGCGCCCACCCCAGCTCGGGGACAGTGGGGACAACGGGGAGCTTACCTGTGCACGGAGAAAGAAGCAGCACCACACCATGGGGCGCTCCGACCTCATCCACCCTGTCGCCCCGGCTGCTAACTGCAGCTGAGCCCCGGTGGACAGGACTCTCTGAGCTCTGTGAGCATGGTTTCCCTGAGGGAACTCCTCCCCGCCACTCGAGTTGCATGACAGGAAGTGACAGGGGCCATCCGTTATGAGTGTCAGGAGTTGAGAGCACCAGCCTAGGGCTCCCCGCCTCTGGCCGGTTTCCTTGTCTTTGCTGCTACAGCTGCGCTCTCTCTCTCTCTCTCTCTCTCTCTCTCTCTCTCTCTCTCTCTCTCTCTCTCTCTCTCTCTCTCTCTCTCTCGCCATCTTAGCTTTGACATTCAAAAGGCGCACCTATCTCCAGGGTCTGTTAGAAGCAAGCGTGCGGGATGTCCCAGCAGCCCTTGGGATGCGCTGCCTGCCATGTGGAGCTCTCTATATATGCAAGCACTGGAGTGAAATAGAGAGACAAAGTGGGATCACTAGGAGGGTTACCAGAAGGCCAGCTTTGGGTACAGACGATCAATGGTCCCCTTGAACCTCACGCCCTGTCTGAGACACAGAGCCACGATTTAAAAGTTAACCACACACCCATCCGCTGCTTTCTTTTTACTTGGTCAAATCTGGCATCTTCCCTCGAGTGCCTTTTGAAAGGAGCTGCTTCTGGAGGCCCTCCTTTTGGTGTTCTGTCTGGGACCACAGGGGCTTCCCGCTCTTCTCATGGTTATTATGGAGTTAACTCGGGGGCTGGCATGTCTCAGTTTATAAGCCAAAGGTCTCATTGGGATGCACACCCATCCTCTGCCTCTTGCAAAATCTAGACTCCCTTAGGTAAAATAACAGTATGGCTACAACCTACACGGTCCGGGAAAGCACAGCATGCCCACTATGTACGGTATTGTAGGCCTCAAGTCCAGGGAGCCCTTGCTCCAGTAGAGCTCTCCGTTATTTTTTAAGATTCCCCAAGAAGGCAGAATTTATTTGTAAAAATCTTTTTAAATGCAATATTTAGTTACAAAGATGGTTCAGGTGACTAGCATAGAGAGCTAGTTTATTTGGACAAGACCCTGATCTACCAGAAGGAGACACAGTCCAAGGCTTAACTTCAGGGATTATGAAAAGGTTAACTTTCATGCTGCCAGGAAAACGCAAGCGCACATGTACACACACACACACACACACACACACACACACACACACACACAAGAGGGAGCTCAGAATAAACTAAGTCCAAAAAAAGGAATTTCAATGGGGACAAAATTTGAGAAGAACTCTCAGAGCAGGGGGCACAGGTATCTAGGAAGGGTACTGGACAAAAACCAGGCCTCACTAGGGAATTGTGGAACCCCAAGATGCTTGGAAAATGAAATGAGCAAACACTTGGGCATGCCCAGAGCTCGCTTGGACAGGCTCTCCTCACACTTCAGGGAGGATGAGCAGGTGCACTCGCTTGAAGAGAGAAGGAAGTGAAATCACTGTTCAAGCGTTCCTGCCTAAAAGACAAGCACGAGTCCCCTCGGGGATGGCCCCCAGGAAATGCTCAGTGTCCACCAAATGTGGGTGCCAGATGGTCCTTGGGATTCTCCTTTCCCAAGCCCAGCGCCTCACTGAGGAGGACTTTTGCTTCAGACCCAGCAGGAAGAACCCCACATTTGTCCCTCAACAACCTTCTCGGGTGGCAACCCAGCTAAAGAACTAAAGGTAATCCCCACCCCTGAGAATTCCTGGAACATTCTTTAAGTCCAGCCCCGCCTCTCTAGAAGAGCTGTGGGCAAGCAGCTAAGAACTGCAACCCCCAAAGCCAGCCTTACCCTGGTGAACACCCAAGGGAGGTGTGAGCTAACCAGAGCACACTCTGGTCTGGTTCATTTCAGTGCCGGGGTGGCCCACTCCCATCCACTAACCCTAGGCTGACTCAAACTTCCAGCTACTGACACAACGGGGAAGAGGACCAGAGGCAGTGGGCTACGGCCGTTCATGGTGAACCTGACTAAGCCGGAGGGCAGGCAGAGGTGGAGGAGGAAGGAAGGAGGGAGAGGAGGAAGTATACGGATGCCCTGGCAGGGGCTGCAGCCTCCGAAAGGAAGGAAAGGCCGGCGCACGGCCGTTTCCTCTGCAGCTGCTCCCACCCTGACGGGACTAAGAACTCCGGTAGCAAAATGGGTCTGTGAAGACAAGACGGCACCCCAAGAAAGCCGGCTAAGAAGCGCCTGACCTGCAGCATTTCGTTGTGGGCAGCAGCGTGTGTGTGCTCATGGAGGGACTGGAGTTTTCGCTATTGGACTCTTGAGAGGCCAACACAGGCTCAAATACGCTCCTCAAGTAATATGGTCAAGCCATACAGAATAAAGCAGAGAGGGAAATGCTCTCCTTTGCCAGAGGTAATCTGGCTAAAACCAGAGGGAGACTTGGAGTCATAAACACTAATGCCTTCAGGCTAGGGTAGAGATAAAGCACCTGAAGACAGAGGCCACTGGGCACCAGACCCCACTGGGGAAGTTTGCCTTTTATTCAGTTCCTGCTCTGGGAACTGCCAGCCCCCGGTGATCAGACATCCCTGCTTTCTTTTTAAACGCCCAAATTCCAGGGCTCTTGTTGAAAAGACAGACAGACAGACAGACACCTCTAGAGTTTTAAGTTCTTTTAAGTCTCCATCCTTGAACCCACATGACGACCAGGGGTCACACAACACAGTGCTGGCTGGGTCTGACCCAGGGGCCATCTATTTGGGACACATGGTGGCAATTCTGGCTTTTCCCCGGTACTGAGACACACCTGAGCTTCTGGGGGCAGCAAGGTCTTTTCTGCCACCCACGTCTTTTCTAAGAACAGGGCGACAACATTGTCGAACGGCACAGGCCTTTTATTTGACACCCAGGGTATCTTCCACATCATAATGCATTTTCAGCATCTCACCGGACTGCTGCCCAGCTCACCCAGCCCCCAGCAGGCTTGAAGTGTGACTTTACAGTTGTCCAGTCTCACGGTTGCCAATGCTGGGCACTTAGCTCATGATCCAGGGCATTGGTGGAAGATATGAACCATGACCATTGTGATGTTACACTGTGACGCCCAATTGTTGATTTTTTTGTTTTTTGTTTTGTTTTTGAGACAGGGTTTCTCTGTGTAGCTCTGTAGACCAGGTTGGCTTAGAACTCACAGAGATCTACCTGCTTCTGCCTCCCCAGTGCTGGGATCAAAGGCGTGTGCTACCACCGCCCGGCCCAATTGTTGGCTTTTTAACACCAACCCTTACTGTGTACTTTTTGTTTGTCTGATCCTCACAGCTCCGTTTAAGGAGGCCTTAATTTCATTATGATATTTTAGCTTGAAGTTACTGTTGTCGTTTAAGAAACAAAACACAAAATGCGGAGCTTCCCTCCAGCACAGGGCCTAGGTGGCAGAGATCAGCCATGGGAAGCCTTTAGAGCTCCTGCAGCATGCACACACACGTGCGCGCACACACACACACACACACACACACACACACACCTCCTGGAAAGAAAGTCCACCTTTAGAGATGCTCAAGGTAAATCTTACATAAATTAGAGAGAAATTTAAAACAAATAAATAAATAAAACCATCAAGTTGTGGAGGTACGCGTTCTCACGGTTTGGTGTGCTTTTTCACCTTGGGGTGCTGCTGAGTCATTCGTTTCCACGTGGGAAACCTACCACAAGGCACTTTCGGTAGACACCTGCGGCTGTTCCCACAGCTAGTGAAAAACCAGACTTCTGGCTGACACTGCCGCCACACCACCTCTTGGTGTCCTGGGAACCAGGGCTGCTCTCCTTGTGCTGCTGCTATTCCACGCAGCTGACAGCATCTCCCGGTGAGAAGTTCCGCGCAGTTTCCTCCACAGGTGCCATAACCATAAAATATTCCCTGGGGTTGTGAGAATTTCATTGGGTTTCAGCAAAATTCTCTTTACCAAACGTGAGCAAACGGACTGGCCAGGCGACTTATTGGCTAAGAAACACTTGCTGCCAAAGCCTGGTGACCCAAGTTTGGTACCCAGAATCTAAGTTTAAAACAGCCAGATGTGGCAACACACATCCGCAATCCTAGCACTCCCACTGAGAGACGGGACGTGGGGACAGGAGAACTGCCCAGAAACTTGGGGTCAAGCAGCCTGGAGTACGCAGTGCAGGAGAGACAGACATTGTGTGTGCACGCACACAGTGATAAGTAGTAAATAAACAACAACAAAAAAAGGTAAGCAAATAGTAGGTGTTGTGACATCTGCCTGCTAACCCAGAATCCTGGGGAGGAAGTAAGAGGATCTTGAGTTGAAGGACAAGCTGGTCTCCAGAACGAGACTGATGGAGAGGAAGAGCAGGAAGGGGGGAGGTGGGAGGGGTGATGGACAAGAGGGAGGGAGGTGACAAGAAAATTAGCCAATTATGGTGACTCTTCTTCCCATGTGAGATTCTGAAATCTCTCTTTTAATTGTGCGTGAAACACCGAACACACCATAAAAGCTGAAGCTTTAGAAGGGAGCCTTAAAACTGTGGCCATTATGTACGCCTGGCACCTGAAGTTATCATAACTCTGATTACTGAATCGTAAAGGGGGACGTAATCTCAGTAGAAATGGGATGCCAATGGTGACCAAAATTTAAAACCATTACCCATCAGTTTAACCAACAATCCAACACCAGAAAAGTATTGCACAGACCTTAGGTTTCTGAGATTGTTGTCAGTTTTTTTTTTTTTTCTGCTATGGTTAGAGGGAGGAACCGTAGGTCTCTGTGGTGATGTCATATTGGCAGAGAGTCATCACACACAGCGAATCGGTGAGGATGTCAAGCCTGGGTGCTTACTTGGGGTGAAATCCCCTCATTGGATGTCTGTTGCTACTCTTTACTGTTTCTACTCTTCACGGTTGTAAACAGAACCTGGACGGCTGCTCTGCCTGCTTTACTGCTGGTTCTGAGCGGGTGTGTGTGTGTGTGTGTGTGTGTGTGTGTGTGTGTGTGTGTGTGTGTGTGTGTGTAGGTCTCCAGATGCCACCACAAGTCAGGACCAACGGGACACAGCTGATTCAACTCAAGACATTCAGACCAAGCCCTGTTCAGTGCCCCAGCCCAACAAGATTACAAAAAGATGAAAAGAATTTGGGAAGAGACCTGGCTACCCAAGGTCAAGAACAATAACAACAACAAAAAGTCTTCGTCTATGATTTCAGCCCAAGAACTAAAAATAAATAGTGCTTTGGTGTGGAGTCCTTACAGATGCCAACCCATCTACTCTTCTGGGCTTATCTTGCCAGTTTTGCTGTGAGCAGTTATTTGTGTACAGTATTTTTTCTCTCTCTCTAAACAAATCGGAGCCTTTATAACCAAATTCCTCACATTATTTGGCAACCAGTACTGTTATGGCTTGAGTCTGAAATAGCCCCCAGAGGCTCTTGGTTTGAGCATCCATCCATTTTTGGGAAGTTGTAGAACCTAAACCAAGGAAACGGACCACTAGGGGCAGGGTGGGTCTTCGGCTATCTCAGCCAGTCCTCCCCTCCAAGCAGCCTCTAACATGTGTGCTCCCCCCCACCCCCCGGCCCCGCCATGGACTCAATGATTGTCCTGCACCTTCCTGGAACCCTCTGAAACAGTAAACCAAGACCTAAATCTTCCCTTCCTTAGGTTGTGTCTGTCCGACGTCATCCCAGCAACACAACACTAATACAGATGTAGAGCTAACCACTCCACCAAGTGAAGAAAGGAAGGCTGTCTTCCAGGGAGGGCCGAGTCACTGTCACACAGGCACTGGCAGGTGTGCAGTTCTTGCAAGCATGAGCAGCCTCAAGAATGGCCGTGGAGCACGTTGGAGCACCCGCTTCATGCAGCTCTTCCCAGGGACTGTCAAGTCCTCTTGGTTAGCCAGCCAGTCAAAAGCGGAAACCCTTGTGGGTTACAGACCTCTGCCCGGTTCTTTGGAAGAGACAAGGCTTTACACAAATGATGAGCTGATCGCTGTCAGCCAGGCAACTTCCTAACTTGGAAATGAGATTGGCTGTTTGTCGTTATCCTACCCAATGCAGTTACAGTAGAAAAGTCTGAATGTGTGTGGGGGGGAGCGGGATGGTGTCTTTGAAGTTTGCATTGAATAACCAGGAGGATTTCAAGAAGTGATTTGCTTATGGCAGAAAAACAACTCTACCCTTTAATTTTCTGGGTTAAGACAAGTAACGAAAGCAAAAATCATTTTTATTACAAAGTTTCCCCTCTGTTTTCTCAGTTCTATTTAAATGATTGACATTTCTCTGTATTTGTTTTGTGTGCCTTGGCCCACATAAGGCAGTCAGTCCTGTCCTTCCCCATGTGGGCTCTGGGTATGGAACCCCGGAAGTCAGGCGCCTTTACCTGCTAAGCCCTCTTCTCAGCCCTTCCCTCTGTATTGTAACTCTGACTGCAACTGCCTGGCAGGGCTAAGAGTACAACATGAAGATGAGTCTGGAGGCCATGCGATACTTGGGGGAGCTGGTGAGTCTGGAGGCCATGCGATACTTGGGGGAGCTGGTGAGTCTTTCCACTCCCTTCACCCTGAGTTTCCTCGTGTGCAAAGCACATACACCGATGCCGTCATTCCTCAACGACTTGTAGAAAGGGCCACGGGATACTAACTGACCTGTGTGCAGAGAAAGGCACGGCAAAAGCAGGGGCACCACAGGTCATCACACTCCAGTTTCGTATAGGTTGACGTTTTCCTGTTACATTTTTTAAAAGCAATTTCTTTTTTTGTTTCTTTTTTTTTTTTTTCAGAGACAGGATTTCTCTGTGTAGCAGCCCTGGTCATCCTGGAACTTACTGTGTAGACCAGGCTGGCCTCGAGCTCACTGAGATCCACTTGCCTCTGCCTCCTGAGAGCTGGGACTAAATGTGTGTGCCACCAAAGCTCAGCTAAAGAAATTTCTTTATTTATTTTCAAAGAGAAGAAATTTAGATTTTTTATCATTTATTTCTATTTGCTCTGAGTTTGTTTGTTTGTGATGGGGTCTAATAAGACAGCCCAGGATGGCTTTAGAACATGCAATCCTCCAGCCTCCTGAGTGCCTGTATTTATTTTTTAATGGTGTCTCTAACATTAATGTGTCCATCTGAAAAGTTCCACAAAAATGCCCTTAAGTAAATATCAAGATATTAAGAAGCACTCTGTCCCCAAGAATCAGAGCACTCGCTTGGCTGTACAACAGTAAAATACTTTTCTTCCCTTAAAAAAAGTTTTACTTTTTCACCCCCTTAAATCAAAATCATAAAGGAATCACCAAAACACTGGAAAACGGCAAACCAATGGGATGCTGGGGAAAGGCTCCGGCTCCTACCCAAGGGATAAGGAAGTTCTGACTGGCAGTGCCCTGCCTGCTCCCATCCAGGCCTCTCCCAGGACACTGTACCTTTAAGAGAGACTTCCTGGTGAGGCAGAGATTTCCGAATGCAGCTTCCTGGAGACCACATACATAAACACTAAACTCTGCCCAAGAACTGCAGAGAGACAATACAGCCCATGCGACTCTAACAAGAACCAATTATGAGGGCTGACAATAGCCAGGGCATTTCCAGCAGGAATGCAGATCTATGATAAACATAGGGGAAACGCGTTACCCCTACACCTGCACAAACACAGCTCCTGGCCTCTCATCATCCCAGAGAGACATAGTGGTCTCCAAATTCAGGCCTGTTTTTAAAATTACCATTGGTCAGGAAGAAAACAATCAAGAGACGTTATTCTCAGAGCACCGCCACCCACTCGGTGCACACGGAAGAGGCCACAGGCTGGACCCCCAAGGCCTGAGACATCTCTAACAACCCAGGGTGTGTGTGTGTGTGTGTGTGTGTGTGTGTGTGTGTGTGTGTGTGTGTGTGTGTGTGTGTGTGTGCCCTATAGCTGAACTCCCTGCCTGGGCCTGGGGAGTCCCGTGCTTAGAAACCAGAGTGCAAGAACAGCGCCCACTCACTTGCCAGCCTTCCTTGAAGCCAGAGTACCAGAGGGCTAGCCTAGGTCAGCTGGGGGCTGGGCAGCCAGGACCCCGCAGAACTGGCACTGTGTGGGGTAATGGGGACATCATGGGGGGGGCTGTGAGGGCAGATTGGCAGCCGTGTTCTATTGCCCGTGGCATAACAGTGGCATCTTCCCCACCCAGCAGCGACGGCAAAAGCGTCCTCGGGAGAACTGTTCGTGGTGTCCCTACGACAAGCGTGGAACCTTGGCGGATTCCATGGCAGGCCAGGGTGACCGAGGCGGAGGGACAAACACGCCAGGCAGACAGAGCTTAATCAGAAGTTTCATTAGAGGGGGGTGGGGGAAGAGTAAAGAGACAGAGAGGACAGAGGAGAAGATGGAGACAGGAAAGGTCCTGTCTGCCCCAGGGAAAAGGCAGGAGACAGAGCATGGGGGCGGGGGTCTGTCTTTTAAAGGGTCCTTTGCACCTGCGTGCAGACTAGACAGTCACGGAACCCTGGGCTGACCAGGGCACTGCCTGAGTGCGTTCTGCCAGGTGACAGGGGCAGGCCAGCATAATGCCTGAATCCTCGCAGGTGTTGTTTGGGACTGTTCCCTGATCCTCCAAGTCTCTCTGAGCTACCCTGGATTCGCTTTCTAAGCAGAACCACGTTTTGTTTTCTTGCTAAGGGGTTAATTCCTGAACACAGATCAGCAAGGCAGTCCAGAAATCAAGTGCGCAGAGTTACCCTGAGTTCCAGGACCAAGTGGGTTTCTGCTTACACTGCCTCTAGACCGTCAAGCCCTGCATCGGTTGGCTCTAATTCCCCTGGGATCTTATCTCCTCCCCCTCCCTCCCTCCTCCTCCTCCTCCTCCTCCTCCTCCTCCTCCTCCTCCTCCTCCTCCTCCTCCTCACAGCCTGAGGTCACGTGTTCTGCCCCTCAGCAGGCGCCTTCCTGTCACGAGTCCTCCCCCAGAAGGCTCACACAGTAGTCATGTCCCACTGTAACATCAGATCAGTTCGGGGGAGACCTTGCCTGACCAGACCGCCCAAAGGACTACCCTCCACACCCCAACTCTTATTCTCCGTCAAGATACCTGCTGACTTCCTGTGCAGCTCTCACCACACCCTGTGACTAATTCTTTTCAGATAACAACGGTGCACACCACTGCCAGAGGGCGGGCCAAGCTCCCTTAGCTGGGTGCGCTTTTAGATTCTCAGCCCACAGACACTCCTTTAGGCTCGGAAAGGTTGAGGGAAGTTGTCCCGTGAGCTGGGTTTGACAGAGACGAACAAGGGGCTTCTCACCACAGGACTCCCTCAGGCAGTGAGCACCCCCCCCCACCTCCAGTTACCGCTCAAGTGCTGGGACCTTGAACCTTATACTCCAGCCTACAGAAGCCAGGGACGATTTTCAGGCTCTCCCCACGGGAATGCCTTCAGTGGGTTGTCAGATATGTGTGAGCACTGCAAGGCAGAGGGTCAACACACAAGACAGAGCGAGGGACGGGGACAGTAGAGCTCATTGAGGGAGCCGGTTAGTCAAAGGGCCTGTATATGGGCTAGAGAATTAAGACTGTAGCTGACGGCACTGGGAAGCAAACCAGCACGCATGGCTCACAGATAGAAAAAGAAACTCATTCAGCCAAGGACAGCGGCGTGGATATATAATACTTAATACTGATCTAATACTGGTAGGGTTGGTAGTTACTTCCTCTACATTCAAAAATCCACAGACATAATCGCATTAGCTAAAAGCCAGAAACCATAATCACAATTAAAAAAAGAAAAGTCCCATTTCTATGTCTCCTGGCTCCCCTTTTCCCAAAGAAGAAGCCAGACAAGGTCACCCTTGCCACAGTACACCAATCCCTCTCATGACGTGAGGCTACACAGAGCTCTGAAATGGCTGGTTTATGGAGAAACCCAGGAGCCACCTGCTTTCTGATAATGACAGTGACAGTTATCCCTGTCAAGACTCCTTTACTAAGAAGACCCACTCACGTCATCATTAAAAGCAAAAGCTGCCTGCTGTTTTCCCAAGAGTGTGGTTGGGTCTCCTAGGTGGAATGGGCATCTGGGGACTGAGGGAAGAGACCCCACCATGACCCTCTCTGATGTTGTGTTTAGAGACCTTTCCCTGGGGACGTGTAATAATGTCTACTCCTCCTTACAAAGCCCCAGTGGCAAACCAAAGTAGGATTCTACCAGAGTTCACCTGGGGAGCCAAGTTCCCTATAATAGCATGGGTGACCTCAAACACACTTCCTCAGCATGGGTGATGGCTTCCTCATAGCCACAAAGATGCAGCCCCCTTCAACCAACCCTCCCCCCCATATGCCAGCACCCCACAGGACACCCAGCCCACCCACACTGAAGGCCACCTCCTGTCGGGGCAGAACTGCATACACATGGCTGGAAGGAGCAAACGGAATCTCAGGTGAGGGTGACCCTCCCTCCACCTTCTAAGAGGGAATCGCAGCAGTCAACAAGCCAAATGGCACAGCGTGTCTGGTGAACACAGGGCTGCTTTGCCATAATAAAGAGTCAGTCATTAGGAGGTGTGTTAGTGGTGAGAGGCGGATCTCTGTGAGTTTGAGGCCAGCCTAGTCTACAGAGCAAGATCCAGGACAGCCAGCGCTACACAGAGAAACCCTGTCTTGAAAACAAGGAAACAAACAAACACAACGCAATCATCGTGAGTGCTGACAATGGCTAGGCCCCTTCTGATAGGAATATAAAACTGTACAAACAGATGTCGCTGGTGTCAGTGTATGTGCGCGCGCGCGCACGCGCGCACACACACACACACACACACACACACACACACACATGATCATCCTATTTGACAAGACGTTTGTCCGCCAAACGTAACAGGTAGCATTCTATAATGCAGTAATCGCGGTTCTATCACCATCTGCCTTAACCTAATACAAGAATTTGTTTGGGCTGGGATCTGGTTCTCTGTGGTTGCCTAGCAGGCACTAGGCCGGAGGTTCAATCCTCAGTACCACATGAACTGGGTGTGATGGCACACGTCTGTAATTCTACCCCTCGGGAAGAAGAGGCAGGAGGGCCAGAAGCTGAAAGTGGACCTCTGCCACACAGTGAGTTTGAGGCGAGCTTGATACATGAGGCCCCCTCTCTCAAAAAGGGGGCGGGGACTGAGGAGGGGGTGGGGACTGAGGAGGGAATCCCAAGAACAGGCATCTGGGGAATGTTGGTACGGTTATTTCCTACTCTGGGTAGGTACAATGTTGGGGTTACATAACACAGACCCTAATATCTGGGCTGCCCCACATGACCACAGGCTTGGGAGAGCCACCTACTATGTAAGGCCTGGCTTCCCTGGTCTCCATAAAGGGGAGGTGCTAGCAACCTCTCACACTGTGACAAGCTCTGGTGCCGTCTTGTGTTTTCCGCAGAAGCCTTCTAAACAGCCCCTTGAATTGCATACAACTATGAGGCACATTTCACAGATGAGAAAATCCAAACCTCAGTGGTATTAAGGTCACCACCACAGAGCACTCAGCCAGTCCGACCTGCAGGGAACCTGACCTTGAGAGTGCAAGCCAAGCCACAGCTCTGTGAGGAGGACCTGCCACGCCTCTCTGCGGCAGCGGAGTCAGCCACTGGATGCCTAGGAATCGTTTCTCACCACAGACCCTTGATATGCTTCTGGCGCCTGGAAGCAATGAGCAGAGACGCCTCTTTGCTTGGAATGCCTTCTACACTATGTGGAATGCTCGGCTGCATCGTGGCTGCCGTCACCATGGCAACTTCTGAGGCAGTGGCTGGGGGACCCTGAGGTCCAGAGAGGCTGAGGCCCTGGGCCGTAGCCACAGAGCTCGTTAGTGGCAGCATCTGCACAGCTCCTGCTTCCACTCGGGACCTAAGGGCATGGTGCCTTCTCAAGTCTTTAGGCACCACAGCTCCCCCTCATCCCTTCCCACTTTGAAAGCCCAGAACGGCTGATTCTGTACCCGGATAGCGACTGGGGAAGAAGAGGGTGGGGAACAAAATGATGGCACGGAAATATAATCGCTACCGAGAGCCATTTCCGTCCTAAATCTACAATGCGTTCAAGGCTCCGAGCAAGCTCTGCTTACCTTCCGCCCAAGCCTCACATTATGTGGAGACACCACAGGATGAGGGACAGGAGTGAAAAGTAATTTTGTTTATTTTTTAAGCCAAAATGTGTCTGTTTGTTTTTTAAGCCAAGTGTAATGGTTAGTTTTCATTGTCAATTTGACGCAACTGTGAATCATCTTGGGGAAACTCACAATGAAGGGTTATCTAGATCAGGCTTGCCCACGGGCTTGTTTATCAGGTGGGGAACAACGGTCTTGTTTGCTTTCATTAAATTAGAAGCCCCACCCACTGTGGGCAGCACCATTCCCTGGGCTTGGGTCCTGAACCGTGGAAGTGAGCTGTGCAGTAGGTATGCCCGCATTCATTTCTCTCGGCTCTAGCTAGTGACTACGATTCAGTGACAAGCCGTTTCAGAAGTGCCCAGCCTTAGCGGACTATAACCTGGACCCGTGAACTGAAACAAACCCTCCCTTCCCGTGTTGCTTTCTGTCAGGCAGCTTTACCACGGCAACAGAAGTGAAGAAATGACACTAGAACCCTGACTTCTCTCTGTGACCCCCTGCTGCAGCTCTACTGAAATGGTCCCTAGAGGCTCTGTGCTGAAGGCTGGAGACACAAACGGGGGGGTACCGAGAGCTTTGAGAGGTGGAAGAATGTGCAGGAGTTGGTACTGGGGGGTGGGGGTGATTGTAATGCTGCCCCCTTCCTGTCTCCCTTTCCTTCCTGGTCACCACGAGGTGAAATGCATCCATGCATCCTCTGTAACGTGCCCCCGCCCTGATACCCGGTGCTGCTATGGGCCCCAGAACATCAGGACCGAGCAACCATGGCCAAACCTTCCATGAGAGGAAGCTACCACAATTCAAAAATTCCTAATACAAGTTTTCAATCTATAGTCCTCTACGTTTCAAGTGGTCGATTACGATACAGGTTGATTCTGTAGGTGAAGAAAAACGACTAAGATTTTTTTTTTAATCGTCGAGTATGTTGACCCGAGTTAGATGCCCAGCGCATAAACTTTAAAAAGGCAGGAGCGGTTGTCAGGATAAAGCTGGAGGGGACCCTGCCATGGGGGATCCCGTGGCCGATGGGGGTGACCGAGGCTGAGGACAAACACACCGGGCAGACAGAGCTTGAGTGAGACGTTTTATTAGAAAGGGGAGGGAGGGGGAAGGAAAGAGAAAAGAGGTGAAGAGACACAGAGACAGAGAGAGGACAGAGGAGAAGAGAAAAAGTCCTGCCTGCCCCAGGGGAACCGGGAAGAGAGCTGGAAAAGAGCAGAAAGGGAAGAGTTATGGAGAGAGGGAAGGGCCGGAAAGAGAGCATAAGTGGGCGGAGGGTCTTCCCTTTAAAGGGGTCCTTTGCACCTGGGCTGACCAGGGTGCTGCCTGAGTGCATTCTGCCAGGTGACAAGGGCAGGCCAGCACAATGCCTGAATCCTTACAATATTTCCACCTGTATCAGGTATGACATTTTCTTTTGTCTTAATGGTAGACCGCTCACAAAATCACCTGGACTCTTGTCTCCCATGATCCAGCCTCTGAATCTATCTCTTAAAAGTGGAAAAATACTGGGGGAAAGGGGGAAAGTATTCTACACCAGAAACCTAGGAACACTGTTAGGAGGTCTTTCCCATGTCCCCTTCCCAAGTAATTCAACCCCCAGCAGTGCTGTGAGATCCCAGGCTGGGCAGCCAGCCAAGAAAGGGTCTGTTTAATCACAGACCTCAGGCAAACTCACATAAATTATCTGATCTGATCCCCATAAGAAGCTGGTCCATTTCAGCTAGGGGCCACGGGGCTCAGAGAAGCTGATCACCTGCCCAGACTGGCAAACGGCAGATCCGCTTGGACTTGATCCTCTGCCTACAGATGAACAGGTCAGGAGAAGAGCCTCAGCGCTGACGAAGAGCCGGCTGGTGAGAGAGATGAGCCGACCAATCAGAACGTCCTTCGAGACTTTCAGATAGGACAACTGAGACAATTCTCTGAGCTATGGGCCAATCAAAGGCAGAAAGTACCCAGCGGAGCCACTCACTAGGACAAATACCCCAGGACAAGAGCCCAGGTCCCCGCAACTGAGTATTCTTTTTTTTTTTAAACTCATCTTTTTTTAAATTATTTATTACATATACACCAGATTGAATTGTAGATGGTTGTCAGCCACCATGTGGTTGCTGGGAACTGAACTCAAGACCTCTGGAAGAGCAGTCAGTGCTCTTAACCTCTGAGCCATCTCTCCAGCCCAAATATTCTTTTATTAAGTAAACCATGCTTTTCCTGGGGGCAGTAGAACACCTATTCTTTGCCCAGAGCTCCATCTAAAATGCCAGAAAGAAATCTGCAGTGCTAGCCACCCCCAGCAGAGCCTCGGTTGCTGGGAGCATCTGGTTGTACACAACAGCTTCAGATTAACAAGCAACCCAGCTGCGCCTGTGAATGGGCGACCAGCAGCAACCCCAGGGGGTCAGGCCTGAAGCAAACCCCATCCTAAACTGCCAGCTCTCAAGAAATATAGAGGACAGAAAAACAGGTTAAAGGACACCCTAGGGTAGATGCACACACACACACACACACACACACACACACACACACACACACACACGCACTGACACACATGATACTGAAGTATTTCCCAGTTGACTATGAGACACATCTGGAAGCAACTGGTCTGGTGTTTTCAAAACATTTTAAAAGATCATGAAAACGGTGGAGCAAAAGAACTATCTGAGAATAAAATATACTTAAGAAACCTCCTAACAAGATCTTAACCCTTGATGAGATAAAAACCTAGAAACAACAGCTCTAGTGGGGTGCCCTGGCCGATCCTGAGAGCAAGTGTGGTATCTGCATCTCCAGCTCAGCACCAGAGAAAGCTGCTGCTAGGCTCTAGGGTGCACACGCGCAGAGGCCCATGGCATGCTCTAGAATCCCCGAGAAGAATGCCAGCGGTAAGAGCAGCTACGCGTCACTGAACACCTGTACTGAGTTATATACTTTTCTCCCACACCCTCTTCAGTAAGGTTTAGGTGAACCTGCATGAATTAAAATGCACAGCTGATGCAACATGACACTTCTGTTAACTCAGAGCTACGCTTTTAAAACAAACCCTCCTCTGTCCATGAAAGAAGAAAAGCAACCCGCCTTGTTCCCCGTTTTGGTATTTTTTTTTCTAAATGGGATGTCAGATCCAATGGAGCGTGGAGACAGAGCACACTGCACGTTAGCAGTACTCTGACGCACGGGCTGTTCCTGCTACACTGAACGCGCGCGTGTTAGCCAAGCAGTCGGCGGCTGATGGTACATGTTGCTGCTCCAGTGTCAAAGCCAGCTGGTTCCACTACCAATGCCACCTGCAAGTGGGCAGGAACAAAAAAACGCACAAACATTGCTGGCCCAGGACTTGGAGATCTCCAGAGCTGGATGGCGAGAGAGCCTGGCTGGTGAATGACAATGAGCCCAAAACTCCAGCAAGAAAGGGATTTCATTCCCACATTAAAAATGACCCGTGGCCCACTACAGCAAGAGACCTGGCCCTTGCACTGGGGGAGAGGGCCCCCATGCTTACCACAGGTGAGGCTGAACCTACCCTGAGGGCATGGATATAGGGGAGCTGACTCCGCCCCCACACCCGGGGTGGGTGACTAGCTAACACTGGGCCTCAGGTTAACCCACCCTAGCATCTACCCCCTCTGGGTCCTGCTGGAGCTTGTGAAGGGACTGGTCCTGTGGAATGATAACCACAAGATCTCTAAGGCACAGGACACCCCAGAAGAGCTCCGGTGAAGATCCAGTGAGGATGGTGTACAAAACCCAGAGGCCTTGAACCAGACCAATGACTCACTGCAGCACAGTTGCCAGTCAAGCTGATGGCGAAGGGACCAGCCCCTGCTTTAGCAACCATGGCAGGCTGCAGAAAAGATGTGTAGGCCTCTGCAGCACATGTCTGATCTTGGTGGGCCTGCCCTGGCCACTAGGAGGTCAGACACCTCCTCGTGGCAAGGAGCCAATCAGAAGTTAGCTGGGCGTTGGTGGCGCATGCCTTTAATCCCAGCACTTGGGAGGCAGAGGCAGGTGGATCTCTGTGAGTTCGAGGCCAGCCTGGTCTACAAAGTGAGTTCCAGGACAGCCTCCAAAGCTACAGAGAAACCCTGTCTCGAAAAACCAAAAAAAAAAAAAAAAAAAAAAAAAGAAGAAGTTAGCTGGAGGGGCTGTGCTTTACGGCTCTGGGTGTGCTTTACGGACAAGTGCACACCAGTGATGTGCAGAGCATAGCAACAACCCTGGGAGGGACTATGGGCCATAACAACCAGTTGACCAATCAATGCAGGACTGGTCATCCAAGCCCGGAAGCGCACCACTCCCGAGACTGTTGCGTACTCCTAGACACTCCCCTTACGCTACCTGATATATTCCCCACCTCGTGATTTCTCTGGGTTCTCTTTTCTCCAGCCATCCCCCATGAATGGACGTAAGACCCACGCTAATGGGTTTAGCTCCTTAAACAACTACAATAGAAGACTCTTTGCCTTTGCATCAAAATGGGTCTCTTGGTGATTTGGGGGTTTCAGAAATTGGACACAGCATTTGGGGTCTCACCCGGGATCCCCAAAATCCACCCCCCCTTTTCATTGAGTCACGTGGCTCCACACAAGGTTACACTCTGTTTTGCCCAAGCAAGTTATGCTTTCTGTCTCTGGATGTTGAAGCTTTGGCCTTTGTTTCTGGTTGTTTGAGCTCTGGTTTCTGTGAAGCCTGCACTCTGCTTGCGGATCAGAGGACCCAATGGGGGAATTGGGTCCCCCAAGCTCCTGAGCTCCTCTGGAGAGGGTTAGCAGGCTACACATTTGTCTCAAGCCAGTTAGACAGCTGTATGTTATCTGATCAGTTGAGGCCCTCAGCCTGCTGGTTCTGTGTCATCTGTTGTGCTGGTTTGGTAGATCCTGAGTTTTGTGTTCTGTGTCAGGTTTTTTGTGATGTTGTTTCTGTAGGCAGACGTTCAGGTGGCAGCTGAACTGACTGTAGGTAGGGGACCCAGGGATCGGGTCACCCAATCCGTAGGAGGGGACTTGGTCCAGGACCAAGTTGCCCGCCCCATCTGAAGGTTCTTGCAAGACTCTGGGGATTCTGTAGGGCCCTAGTGTTGGTCTTTCGTTTAAGAACATATTAGATGGAACACAAACCATTGAGAGTACATTAACCATAGAGTTTATTAAAGGGGGGAGGGAAGGAGAGAGAAAGAGAGAGAGAAAGAGAGAGAGAGGCTAAGAGGGAAAGGAGAAGAAAGTGAAGGGTGATGGACTGAACACAGGGACGCGCTCACTTAAAAGGGGAAGCTTGCAAGTGCATACTGAGTCCTTATGCAGTCCCATAACGAGTGACATAGCGGTCATGGGGCCTTTAGTTTGACCCCTAGAACTCACGTTAAAAAAAAATGAGGCATGGTGGCACGTACTTGCAATCTCCCTTCTGGGGACAGTGAGACAGATGGGGCACAGGTTAGTCAGCCAGCCTGGGCAAATCTGCATGACTTGAGACAGAGCGAGACCCATAACAAAAACAAAGGCAGATGAGCCCCGGTGAGCCTGAGGGATGGCTGGCCCTGAGGTAGCATTTTGGTCTGCATACACACATAGACCGTTTGCTTAAATTTTTAAAATTTACTTGTAAGGTTTATTTTTTAATATTTGTTATGTATTATCATTTCGGGGGGAGTACATTAGCACACGTGAAGGTCAGAGGCAACTGTAAGACTGGTTCTCTTCTGCCTTTCCTCGGAGTCCAGGCATCAAACTCAAGTCATTAGGCTTTCACCAATTAAAATTAAAATTTCCCCAATTTAAATTTTGTCACTGTCATTACCGTTCCCCAATTAGCCCAAAGTTCAAGCATCCCTTATCAGGTAGAACTAGCAGAGATTAATTGAAGTGTTACCCACGTAAGACTAACAAAGGCAGCGTGTAGCTGTGATTCAGCCTCAATTGTGCATAATCTGTATTAAGTGACACCCAAATCCATTATAACCCACAGGCCAAAACAAACAAACAAACATAAAAAGGCTTGGATCTAAGGGTGAGCTGCAGGGTGCCTGCTGTAGTTTTGGTGTCAGCAAGCTAAGATGACAAGGGCTTACCTTCCCAGGCGGCAGCTCCCAGGGCAGCTACTCTGCTGCCTGAAGGAAATGAGAAAAGCGGGGTTCCAAGGAAACCAGGCACGGGCATGGGCAGTTTTCCCCCTTTAAAGGGCATCTCACATCAAAAAGACGCCTATTAAATACGTTAACTCCAGAAAGCGTTCATGTCAGGTATGAGGCCACCTTGGTAATAAAGAGCAGACATTTTCTGCTCACCTACCTCCATAGGAGGCATTACTCCGGACACTGTGCACACTGCTACTAAGCCTCAGGTTCCAAAGATAGCTTTATCATCTGTCCCGTAAGGACCTGATGCTGACATGTGTCCAGTCTGACGTCCTCAGTCTGGCACTCTGACTCCAAAGCCAAAGCACTTGGTCTCATCGCTTAAACCTCTGTTGTAACAGCAAGGATTGTATACAAAACTCAGAAACTGGACTGTCCAGAGTAAGTGTGCACTGTGGCCTCCCTAGGCTCTCAGGAGTGGGGGCAGGAAGCACATGTGGACACGTGTCTTTGGGCAGGGGACAAGCAGCCGCTCTCCGTGTATCCAGGTCTTACCAGTCCTCAAAGGCCTTGTATGACATCAGTTGACGTCCTTTGAGGCAGGGCCTTCTCGCCTCAAACTTGGTTAAATGCACCTCCTCTTGCTCATGGGCGATTCTGATTGTGGAAGGTTTTCTTTAATTATCAAGCTGGTTCATTTTGGTAGGTATGGATGCAATACACCTCCTCTCTAGGAAACTCAGACACGACAAAAAGCATGCGACCAACACAAGAGTCCCAGAAGCCCTCACCCATCTCAGACGGTCAACCAAGAGTGGCAGCGTCACAAACTTCTTCTACGTATTGATTCGTATGTCGTCTCCCTTCAATGAAAAAAACGGGTGGTTTCTGTTTGCTTTTCACGCACACTCACACTGTGCACTTCAGGTCACACGCACTTGTCACACCACCACACGGGCTCTGGAGCCAAGCTGACTTGCTTAAAGGCTGAACCCGGCGCCAGCAGGATGGCTCAGTGGGTAGAGACACTGCCCCCCCCCCCAAGCCGGGCGATGGTGCGAGGGAAGAACCAGGCCCCGCGACGTTGTTCTCTGACATCCACACTTGCTTTTTGGCATGCACGAGCCCCTCCTGTGCCATGCATACAATAAACAAACAAACAAACAAATAAATAAAATATAACGGAAGCAAACCAGGCCCTCTGTCCCATCGCCGTGGAACTCGGGCGATGGATCTAGTTTTATTCTCACCATCTGAACACTGGGGTGAGAACAGAGGTGACTGAACCGGTTGCTGGGGAGTTTGATGCTGTCTCACAGTGAGACTTCCATGGATGGGCTACATTAACATTGCTAATTTTTCTTTACTCCCTTTGTTATTTTAAAACATCAGTTCATAGCCGGGCGTTGGTGGCGCACGCCTTTAATCCCAGCACTCGGGAGGCAGAGGCAGGTGGATCTTTGTGAGTTCGAGACCAGCCTGGACTACCAAGCGAGTTCCAGGACAACCTCCAAAGCCACAGAGAAACCCTGTCTCGAAAAACCAAAAAAAAAAAAAACAAAAAAAAAAAAAAAACAAAAAAAACATCAGTTCATGAAATGGCTTGACTACTTTGTGTTTCCTCTTTGAGACTGCTTATTCCAACCCCTTCACAATCTTTTTCAACTGGGTTTTAAAACTCGCATTACACCTTTGCCAAAGTCCCTTGTGTATTTGGAAAGTTAGTATGAAACAAAGAGTACAGACATTTTCCCCCGCTCGCAAATAATTTTGTGCGGAAAAGATGTTCCTCGAAAGCGTCCCTGAAGATGGGCCGACACCACCGTGAAGGGAAGCTAGCGGAATCCAGGAGCTACCTTACAAAGGGTGGCCAGAGGCAAGTTACTTTCTTCCGTTAAATCTGTCCCGAGAACACCTGTCTTAGAGGCACAGGCCTCCTATGATCCCTCCCCAGCATGCAGGCAGGATGTCAACACAGGATATCAGCTCGGGAGCTGCTTACTGTGGGCTTTCAGGTCATTAAGAGGGCACTGTCGCCGGGCGTTGGTGGTGCATGCCTTTGACCCCAGCACTCGGGAGGCGGAGGCAGGCGGATCTCTGTGAGTTCGAGGCCAGCCTGGTCTACTGAGTGAGTTCCAGGACAGCCTCCAAAACAATACACAAAAACCCTGTCTCAAAAAACGAAAAAACAAGCAAACAACAACAACAAAAAAAAGAGGGCACTGTCTGGTGGCCTCATCTCAGCAGCCGCGCCCTCGAAAGGAATCTGGCCTTTCCCGCTCTCTGGGAGAGGCAAAGCATCCAAAGGTCTCATGGGGGGTAGGTGCTCCAGAGGCTTTGAAGGTGGGGGGCATAGGCTGTGAGGATTCAGGCATGTGCTGGCCTGCCCCCGTCACCTGGCAGAATGCACTCAGGCAGTGCCCTGGTCAGCCCAGGGTTCCGTGACTGTGCAGTCTGCGCGCAGGTGCAAAGGACCCTGTAAAGGACAGACCTGCTTAGGCTCTCTTTCCCGCTGTGGCCCTGGGGCAGACAGGACTTTTCCTGTCTCCATCTCCTCCTCTGTCCTCTCTGTCTCTGTGCCCCCCTCCCCTTTCTAATGAAACTTCTCACTTAAGCTCTGTCTGCCTGGCGTGTTTGTCCCTCCAGCAAGCCCCCCCCCCCAAACTTTATCCTAACAGTTTCGGTCCTGACTCTCAACTTGGAGTGACCCTTAGTGTGATCACAGCTATGTCCAGGAATTGCATTCTCTTTGGGAAACAGCATTAAACACTTCCTCTGAGCCACTGGCCCTGCCTCACCTCAAGTGACACAAAACTTGGCCAGAGGGAGGTGCCTTCCCCAAACCCTGTCCAATCAGAGCACACCATCCTCCTGGTCCCAGGAGTTAGGAGTTAGCCATCATACAGCACACGGATTAGGCTGAGGTGAACGGAGTTCATCTGTGGACCATGGAAACAAAAATCCGTTCCCTCTGTTCAGATCACCCTGTCCCCCTAAGAAAAGAAACAGTCCACAGACAGGAGGAGGAGGAGGAGGAGGCAGAGAACGACAGAGCTGACATAGCCACGCCTAAAGCCCATCCGCCTTGGTTTACCTCGGTCACATGGGCCATCAATTCCCTTTTCACTCCAGGTGGTTCACACCGAGATCATCACCTGTGGCCAGAGTCCTGACTGGGCCTTCCGCTAAGAGTGAGAAAGCAGAGGCTATACTGTATGTCCTTCTAAACCTGAGAGTCCCAAAATGTCTTCCAAAGTCTGGGGGGGGGGGGCAGAGAAGCCACCTAGAAGGCATCCGAATGTCCCCTGCGGTCTCCACCCTCCAGCTCTCCTCTGTGAAGCATTTCCTAGCTCATCTGCAAGCAGCCCAGAGGTTAGAGTGCCTGCTGAGCAACTAGAGCTTGGATCCTCAGAACCCACAGAAATGCCAGGTGGAGAGTGACAGCCTGCCTCTAATCCCAGCCTTTGAAGGCGGAGATGAGGAAAAAGAACATTGCAGCTCTACTGAACTCCCAGTCAGTGTGTGTGTGTGTGTGTGTGTGCGTGCATGCGTGCGTGCGTGCGTGCGTGCGTGCGTGTGTGTGTGTGTGTGAGTGTGTGCGTGTGCATGCGCGCGTGTGTGCAGCACCACGGATCAAGTCCTGCTGGGAATGAGATTGTTCCAGCTCTCTTGGGTCCCATATACCCACACGTCACTGAGGGTCCTCCTCCAGGGCAGAGAGAGATGAACCTGGTCACAGAGGACTATGGGATGGCAGGCCCAGTGCCTTTCCCTTTGATGTATCCTGATGCCAGTTTGTCTGACTTTCCCGTAAAACCCAGGGCCGGAAGTAAGATCAACACTGCTGCTAGTCCAGGCACCAATTGAAATTTAGTCATTCATGCCAGTTTCACAAGTTGAGATTTTGCTTCACTGATCTAGTGCCTTGGGGATCAGACCTGGGGCCTTGTGCATGATCTTTTGAGCCAGAGGCTTTCTGAAGCAGGGTCTCACTACTCGTTACCCCTGATCCTCTTGCCTCTGCAACTTATAGTTGTCTCTAGAAAAAAAAATCTTTCCAAGAGGGACCAGATAGAGACATCTCAAGATCATAGACAGGGTAATCAACCTAGGGGGCCTGGGGCGGAGGGTTCCCTGAAGTGTGGGACTTTGGGTACTAAAACCCTGGCAGTCCCTCAACAATCTGAGGTGACTTCCTGCCCTGTGCACCTGCCACTCTGGGCTAACGGCTGAAGAGCAGGACACAGAAGAGGGGATAGGTAAGAACCCTGAAAACATGGCCCTCCTAAAGACCGCATGGTTCACAACGGATCCAGCGTCCCCACAGTCCAAAGACAATAGAGTCGACTTCCAAAGAGTCTCTAGACGGTAGGTGCAACAGAGTTCCAGTCAATGACTCTGGGAAATACTGCAAACTCCATCAGCTCCCTTTATGGGTGCTCCAGACATCAACCCGCCAAGTCTCTGTCCTGCAGTGAGGAACACGTTTCATTACGTCCCAAGCTCATGGCACCCCACAGCGAGTCATCTCTTGACGGCCACGATCATTTACCGCGCACACTTTGGAAGTGGAGAGTTACCCATACATACATGAGCGGCCGCGCGTACAGGACCTACTTCAGTCAGCCACGCGCCTGCCTCGGAAGTCAGTACGGTTCTCCTTGAACTCAGTGAAAAGTGTCCTCTGTGCTCTAACCCAAGCGAAAGCAGTATCATGGACCATTGAGACGGCTCGCTGGGTAAAGGTGACTGTCGCCAAACTGGACGACCTGCGTTCAGCCCTAGGGCCTATATGGTGAGGGAGAGAACTGACTCCCACTCACAAGTTGTCCTCAGACTTCCACACATGCACCATGGCACATGCCACAGATAGGCACAGATAATAAACGTTTAAAATTAGTGTCGTGTACCACAGTCTTAATAGATGGCTGTGCTCCATCCACAGCTTCAAAGTGTGACTAGGACCAGCTGGGACGAAGCAGAACAGTCCCCACTGGAGACTCAAGACACAACCTAATGTCTGGGTTTTGTGCAGGGTAAACGCCATCCATTCCTTCAGCAAACCAAGCGTTACGCCAGGTCTAGAGATACACCGGTAAACAAAAATAGACAAGGTCTCTACGCACTTTCCACTTGGGGCTTCCAAGCTTCCAAGTTCCTTCAGCAAGTGCCTCACTGGACACAACGGTAAGACACGCAGGGGCGCCTAGGAGGGCTCCTAAGCCAACTTCGCACCAACTGTCCAGAGAGGGTTAGGTGCAGCATGCCTAGGAGAGCAGAGCTGGACAGAGGGACATGGCAGGCGATGGCCCGGGGGTGAAGCGTGCACAGCCGTCCTAAAGTCACCACTGCAGCCACGTGAGCGCCTTGGGTCCTTCACGTGCCGCGCAGTCACACACTCGCACCAAGGAAGACGGCGCCGAGAGGAAGAGCGGCTTGACCCAACAGGCCGGGAAGAGTCTGCTGTTTTGTCCCTGAGGAAATTCCATGTGTGCCTTAAACCCCTGGAAAGCAAGCCACCCTTGAAGGTCTAAGCCTGCTCATCACCAGACTGGCAGATGGCGTATTCCCTTTTCCTCCACTCCAAGGAGCATAGCGTGGTGCTCGCTTGATAGACCTTGGCATTTTCACCGGAGTCTCCTACAGCCACGTGCTCTGTGCCCAGGGCAGGGGATGCCAGCCATGCACGACACACAGGTGCTGTCTGTAGGCGAAGCTTGCTAGGAAAGCAAGGCGCGGTAATGTCCCCACCAAGCAGAGCTCTGTTCCCAACGGGACAGGGCCACCCAGGACAGACACTTACCCCTCTGAAATTCCAGGCTTTGGGAGAGGGAAACATTGAGAAGTTGTTCTGCCTCGGCCTCTTGGGTCTGGAAGAGAAAAGCCAAATGTTACTGTTCGGTGACTAGATGAACAGAGGAAGTTCTGTTTCATCAAGAGGAAAGACAGACGGCTCGGGGCATGAGGTAGAGGATTCTTCCAGAGGGGCCCACCAGCTACTTTCACCCCGAACCTCCGCTTGGTCCCCAAGAGAAAAGTCCCACACTCCCAGAAGAGTCAGCCTTCCACCTGTGAAAATCAAATCTACAGCAAAACCAGGATGCAGCCAAAAGTCGGACCGAATGCCCGGTATCTCTCTCTCTTTCTAACGTGCAAACAATTCCCAAATGGACACCATCGGATGACGTAATGTTCATGGTTTTGATTCAGACAGGAACTCTCCCTCGTTACAAACACACAGGCTGAGGAGCCCCGGTGTCTCCACGAAGACCACACAAACCCCTTTTAACTTCTCATTATATTTAGTTATCGCGTGTGGGGGGTGCGCCACGGCATGCAATCGGAGGTCAGAGGACACCTTGCAGGAATCAGCTCTCTCCCGCCAAGGGCCTGCACCTGCTAAGCCATCTTACCAGCCCTACCACACTTTTTTTTTTAAGTGAAGGTAAAATAGAAATGTTTTCAGGCAAAATAAAAGATGTGAATCCGATGGAAAACATCTCTGCATGATAATCAAGTAAGTAAGACATCATCAGCCAGGGCACAGGAGAGCATTCTGTCTGCAGCTAGAGCGAACAGGGCAAGCCTGAGTATGGATGAGGAGGGCTGTGCCGTGGAGTGTTATCGGCAAGAGGAGAATCAGCTGTGCAAGCCCCCATCCCACACCTGCTGGCCTCCTCCCCCTCCCCCCTCCTGGCTTGTCACCCCTGCTTTGGGATTCCCAGGAGCACCTGCACGACTTCTGCACTGGTTGGCTCTCTGGCCCCTTTTGCGTTCGCTTCCTGTCCCTCTTCAGAGCCACCTTCCCCAGCTGAGGAGACCCGCCCCACGGAGGCCTGTGCCTCCAGAGAGGAGTCATAAAAGGGCAGCTTTGGCCAGTGAGTGCAACGCAGACGACGCTGCGGCCAGCTCTGCTCTCCTGAGAGACTTGACACTGGATGGGTGACTTGTCATCTCTGCTCTCCAGCTCCTCCACGTAAAAAACGGAGAGAGCAGCAGCCCCCCTCAAAGGAGAGCGAGGGTAAGGGTTGGGTGAGCTGAAGTATCATGTCCCTGGGGCCCGACACATAGAAGATGCCTGTTAAAGGTGCCCCGACCAGGGCCAAGCCTGGGGATGCTGGGTCACAACTGAACCTCACACAAAGTAGTAGCTTAATGAACAATGTCTAGTGCTGGCCTCGGTAGACAAACCCGGTCTCAACATCCTCACAAGACACACACACAGCAGGCAACAGGAGAACAGCACACAGCAGGATGGTAGCACACAGTAGGGCAGCACACAGCAAGATGGTAGCACACAGTAGGGCAGCACACAGCAGGATGGTAGCACACAGTAGGGCAGCACACAGCAGGAGGGCAGTACACAGCAGGGGGCAGCACACAGTAGGATATCACACAGCAGGAGGGCAGCACACACCAGGGTAGCACACGGCAGGGGGGTGGGGGCACACAGTAGGGCAGCCCATGCACCTGGGGAGCAGGGAAGGCAGCTCCCACGGCTGAGCCATCAAGGTCTCTGGCCCCAGCCAGCCTGAGGACGCAGCCTCACTATGCTGCCTCAGTTCCCTGGGCCTTCCTTCCTCCAGCCTCGTGGGCCCTCAAGGACGCCCTGTGGACGCCCTGCCCTATGACACCCTGTGGACGCCCTGTGACTCCCTGTGGACGCCCTGTGACTCCCTGTGGACGCCCTGCCCTGTGACTCCCTGTGGACGCCCTGTGACTCCCTGTGGACGTCCTGCCTTGTGGACGCCCTGTGGCTACAGGGGGTCAAATGGCTGCCAGCTTCTCACACCGGAGCCGTCCACATGGGCAGCCCTGGAGGGAACGCTACCATGGCGGGCTGAGAAGAGATGATGGCCCAGGTCCCTCACGGCCCTTCCCGGAATCCTGGAGGGTGCTGGGTCCTGTAAGATTATCTTCTTCCCAGGGCCTGGCATAGTTCCTGCCCCAGCCACTGGGGGTGGGGAGGAAGAGCCTGTGATGAACCCAGGACTCTCCCAAGATATCGCCCGTCACGACAAGGGACAAGGCTCTTGCCCTTCTCCAAGTTCCAAGGATTAACCAGGGGGTGCCGCTGACATTTCCACAAGCTGGTCAGCCATGACAGACGTTTCTGGAAAGACAGGCCAGGGGCGGGAGAAACGGTGCTGCAGGATCCAAGGCCAGGGCCACAGCGACCTTGGGCGACTTCCCCGCCTGCTCCCAACCTTCAGTCTGACACGGAAAAGGGTAAGACTTCACCCTCACAGGGAGGCTCTGAGGAGCGGAGGAATAATCGTCATGGCGATTTATCATTATTATTATTATTATTATTATTATTATTATTATTATGGCTCCCACCAAAGACCTGCGCCGTCCGCGGCACGCCGGGCACTACGTTAGGGCTGGGGATATAACTGAGAGCAAATCGCGGTGCCCGCTCTCTTGGGAGCTCCTGCTGAGAACAGAGCAGGGCCCGGGGGTGGGGGAGGAGACACTAGCTACTATTTCCCGTGGACAGGGCAGGGCAGGCTTCTCTGAGAGGAGCGGTGACTTGCCACAGGCCTTGAAAGAACGGGGAGAAGTCTCCTGAGGCCTGAACATCCAAGGTCCTTGGGCGGTGGGGAAATGTTTGGCACAGCTAATGACATGGAACGGCGAATTGAGGCAGGGAGTGGCCAGAGAGTACGGAGTCACCGGAGCGAGAACCAGGGTCAGAGTTCTACAGGCAAGACCTTGAGATTTTAGCTCCGAGCAGAAGACAAACTGGTCTAAATCGTCAAAGGATGCGGCCCCCGTCCCCCTGTCCCCCCCGTCCCCCCGCCCCCCACGCGCGCAGCGTGAACAGAGCTCCAAGAAACAACGCTGGACAGGAGAAAGGTGGGACAGTCCTTCGATGGCCCCATGAGGAATGGCAGGGACTTGGACCAGTGGTGGCAGAAGGTATGTGTCGGGAGACTGGTGGAATAGAAGAATTAAGGATGTCCCCCGAGTTCTAGACCCAGCTGGGACAGAGGGAAGGCCTGTGGGGAGAATGGAGTTGGGACAGAACCCAAAAGCAGACACGCCACACTTGAACCGGCAGAGGCCTGGGGGGGGAGCTGAGGTTGCACGGGCGCGCACAAGCGGCAGAGAGTGCTCCAACAGTCTGCCTACAAGCACGCCAAGGCGCCTGCCAAGACAAGAAGGCACTCGAGGGAGGGGACACTGTGGGGGGCAAATGGCACATGTCCTTCAAGGAAGTCTGTGGACCACCAGGTGGGGGAACAGAGAGAGGTCCCCAGAGACTTTCCACGAGGATGTTAGTGGGGCTGAGGGCAAGAGCTCCGCCCAATGGGGGGGGCAGATGCGCTATTCGTACAGAGTGAGAGTTGACAGAGATCCCAACTACCTGCCAGTCCAGTGAAGTCTTGAAACCATGACCTCCCTGAAGCGGGCATATTGTCTGTCATTTTACAGTCCACTTGGAGAAGGCCACGGCAAATCAAGGACTTTCCTGAATGTTCCTGGACAGCCCAGGTTAACGGGGCCCCCACTCTGGGGAAGATGATGAGAAGCGGTGTAGCCGAAGTGCCCCGCCTCTCCTGTGACCACAGGGCACTTGCTCGGCACACACAATACACCAAGCAATAGGTGTTCTCACCCCTCTGACAGGGCGTGCCCAAACTCCAAACACGGATGCCAACTGTGAGCTGCTGGAATCCATAGAAACCATGGGATTTTTTTTGCTTGCTTGTTTGGTTTTTCGGGACAGGGTTTCTCTGTGGCTTTGGAGAGCTCTTGTAGACCAGGCTGGCCTCGAACTCACAGAGATCCACCTGCCTCTGTCTCCTGAGTGCTGGGATTAAAGGCGTGCACTACCACTGTGAGATATTTTAAGGGGTGTTTTGTAACACTGTTAGAGGTTCTTTGAAAATTTGGTGTTGGAAGCATTTTCTTTTTTATATCCAGAGGCTATGAATGGTGATTCTGAAGCACTGGAGGGCACTTTTAGAAGCCAAGGGAGGGATCTCCCTCCGTCACCCCAACTGTACCCTTCTGAAGGGCAGCACGCTTGCAGTGTGAAAGGTTTCCTTGTATCCTACGGAAATCCACATCCCGAGCGTGCAGGTCACAGCCCGGCAGATCAGCTTCACACCCCTCCCGAAGGAAGCATTAGTTTTCTACTCTATAAGCACAGGCTGTTATCTTTCTCCTTATTTCCTGGGTGTGTGTTTTCCTAACCATGCTCAGACTCTACCTTCCCATGAGCCCCCTAGAGTGCTGCCCCCACCCTGTGTGGAGTAAGACACCAGAGCACCCTGCTCCGGAGGAAAACCCTGGATGTGGTCACGGGCACCCCATCCTTGCCAGCACTGGCCTTCAGCGCGTACACACGGAACTCCTCAGTCGCTCTATTAGAGACCGTTGTTAAGGTCTCCTTTTAGCAAGCCAACATTCCTAGAGTACCCACTGTGTGCCAGGTACTGTCCTACCGGCCTATTAAACATTAACTCGTTCTGCTTTCCAAGCAATTTTATGAGTAGATGCTGTTGTTAACCCTACTTCACAAACGAAGAAACCAAGGCTTTAACAGGTTAAACGATTTGCCCCAAAGCACAAAGCTAATTTGATGGCAAAGCTGGGATTTGAACCTTAGCGGTTCTCGCTCCAAGGTGCACAGAAGAAACACACAATAAAACCACTGCGGAAAGAATAAATACTGTGAAAACATTACCAAAATCGATTCACAGATTGGCTGTGATCTCCACCCAAATCCCAATAGCGTTCCTTTATCAAACTAGAAAAACAAAAACAAAACCCCTAAAGTTCACACAGAAGCACAGAGACCCCCCCCAACTGGCCAATGCCAACCTTAGCAGACATAATGGCATTGGAAGTTTCACAGTGTCCAACCTCAAATTATACTATAGAGCCGTGGTGAGGAAAACAGCATGGTATCGTCACAAAATGGAACACAAGAGCCAGAGATGAACTCACACAGTTACCGAGGCATAATGTAAAATCATATAACATCTATTTATCTGGGAGCTGTGCCTGTGGAGTTGGCTCTCTCCTTCCTCTCTGTGGCTTCGAGCACTGAGCTAAGGCCCAGGCCTTCACAGAAAACCCCTTCACCTGCCGGCATCTTGCTGGCCCCAAGATGGCCTTCAAGATAGAAGCACAGGCCAGAACTTTCTGAAAGGGACTCTGGTAGCACAGGAAACAATCCCAAGAGCGGTTCAGTGCTGAAGAGCACTTGCTGCCCTGCAGACTCGATGGGTTTGGTTCCCAGTGCTCACAGGGTAACTCACAATTGCCTGTGTCTCCAGCTCCAGGGGATCCAAAGCCCTCTTCTGTGCCAGGCACACACACAGTACACATACACACATGCAAGCACTCAAACATGCATGTAAAGTAAAAGCATCTTTAAAACATTGAAAACGGGGACTACATAAAACATGAAAGATCAGCAAGGGACAATCTCTGAGAGAAGAGTCCATCTTCAGAGGGGGCACCGGCAAGTACCCACAGAAGTGCAACACCCAGGGCACACAGAACTGAAAATAAACACACACACACTCTCTCTCTCTCTCATCCAGTGAGGAAATGGCTGATTAAGTAAACCATCCTCAGAGAAATCAATTAAATCTGCCTTGAGATGTCATCTACCCTAGTCAGAATGGCTGTCATCCCAGGAAAACAATGGAGCCAGGTGTGGGGATACACAACTTTAATCCTAGGGCTTGGAAGGCAGAAGTCAGGAGATGTCTGAGTTCAAGGCCAGTCCAGTCGGTATAGAGAGCTTCAGGCTAGGCTGTGCTAAACAGTGAGACACTGTCTCAAAACACATACACACACACACACACACACACACACACACACACACTCTCTCTCTCTCTCTGTCTCTCTGTCTCTCTCTCTCTGTGTCTCTCTCTCTCTCTGTTTCTCTCTGTCTCTGTCTCTCTCTCGCACACCCACACACGCACTCACACGCGCACACAGAAAACAGAGGAGAGCTGGGGGACGGCCCAATCTGCAAAGTGCGTGCTGTGCCAGTGTGAGGACCTGAGCTCACAGCACCAGACCCATGCAAACAGCCAGACGTGGAGGTGCACTCCCGTAACCCCAGCACCAGGAAGGCAGAGAGGTGGGCGGACACGCAAAGGCACACACAGGGATCTCAGGTTAGCCTGAAATTGACGTACTCCTGCCTTAGCCAGGTCCCGAGTGCTGAGGACGTGTGCCACCAGGCCCAGCCATTCTTTCTCATCTACCAGGGCTGGGGACAAATTCCAGAGCCTCATGCATTCTAGGCAAGTGTCCACCACTGACCCACATTTCCAGTCCTTTAAAAACCTCCATGGCTGACTTTTCTGAATATTTTAAAGGAATTTAGAGCAAGTAATTCTTAAAAAGGTTTTTTTAATTACCATGAAGGGCTGAAGTGATGACTCAGCAGTTAAGAGCATTTAAGCACACATTTGTCAGATGGCTCATAACTGCCTGTAACTCCAGCTCCAGGGATCTGATGGCCTCATTTGACCTCCATGGGCAAGCAAGCATGTGTGCAGGCACACACACACACACACACACACACACACACACACACACACACACATACATACCTATAAATAAGAAAATAAATCTTACAAATCACTATGAATAAAAAACTATCTTTCTGATCTTTGTGCACAAATAATATAAGGGAAAAAGTAAACCTGTCAAACTGTATCTGAGTCATAAGCAAACAGAAAGGAGATCTGTTCAACAGTCTCTAGGACCCCAACCCTTTTCCAGTTCCTATGCACCACCTGTAAGGAGTCTTTGTTGTTATCTGAATTTCATCCGGGGAGGGAGGAGCAGAAGAAAGTCTTCATATCTTAATCAATCTGTGTTGACCTGCAGCTAATAAATCAGCAGGTAGGTGGCCCAGCATGTCTAAGACCAAAATCCTAAAACCCAGTCCATAGAATGGGCCTTCCTAATTAACACTCTCTTGCTCCGAGCAGCTAAGACACCACAAATTCTCAAATTAGCCAGCATCATGTGAAGTAGTTTATTGACTCTGACAGAGACCCACCACAGTCTCCAGGGTAATTAGAAGCTCCATAAAGGCTGTTCTTGGCAGTGGCTGGGGCCACACATAAAAACCTGTTTATTCCCAAACTGTCAGTTGAAATACAGTGGTGGAGCCTAGCCCGAGGGCAGGCTTGCCAGAGCACATGACCAGGAAAGGGAGGGCAATGCCAAGCTCACCAACAGTGGGGAGATCTAGGCACTGTGGCAAACAGCAGGTCATCCCCAAGGCCTGGTCAACCTCTCAGGCAGCCGGAAAGACGGAGCGGGTATGAAGGGGGAGGGGGTATGAGCTGGAGAGTAACAGCATTTTCATGGCATTAATACTGTTTGTGTGACGTGGCCAGAGGTTGACATCAGGACATCTTCCTTGATCACCCCAGGTTCCAGCACTAACCCTGGAACGCATCTTAGGCTAGGTGGCCAGTGAGGTCAAGGTAGGTGCCCATTGCTGCCCCTCCCTCTTACTGGGGCTACAGGCACACGCCACCCCACTGCCCCCGGTCGCTACATGGGTACCCACGCTTGCACAGCAAGCACTTTATCCACTGAGAGCCACCCACCGACCCAGCCCTGGTGGTGTTCTTTTTGTGCTAATCAACTCCCTAGATCTGCACAGGCTCCTCTAGTATAGGGTGATAACAGTGGGCAGGTAGGTAGGTACTGGGGTCAGACTTCGAAACACCCACAAGCAGGCAGCCCAACTTATGGGCATCTGAGCTTAACGAAGTTTCATAAGATTCCCCCCCCCCCCTGGACCCTTAATGTACCAGGTACACCAATCATGTGTCACTCACCAAACGTTTCCAGCAAGCACAGCCTGTCTGAATGCACAGGGCAACGCAAGGCCATTCTCCTGGGCATTTCACCACCTTCCAGCTGGGAGAGCAGAGCCAATGCTTGCATCCGTGTTACTATAGCTGCCACCATGGCAACCTCCCCTCCGTACCCAAGCAGATGCTCCTCTCAGGCCCTCTGGGGCACAGCTTGAGCCAGGGGCACAGCCAGCACTTACAAGTTCACCTCATCTTCACCTGGCCCCCAACTTGCTCACACTTTTATAAGACTGTCCCCTGGATGCATCTGGACCACAGAGAATAACGAGGTCTGCAGAGAAGGTAGCCGATGCCCTCTCCCACAGCCCAGCCTGACTGTGGCAAAGGACAAGGACCCTCTCAGGAGAGAGACAGAGCACAGATTTGCAAGAGGACAGCTGGGCACAGGGAGTTGTCAGTGTGGAACCCAAATCTTGTGGAGTTACATGGATATCTGAATAGATTTTTTTTTGAGATTGTCTGCCCTCAAATCCAGACAATCTTCAGGCCTCCACCTCTTAGGTAGCTGGGATTACAGGGACATCCCTAGCTCAGATAGCCATATCAAAATAAAACTGTTGCTTTTACCAGTCAAAAATACTCCTAAACAAAACACCTGTTAGGATACTAGCGGCATGAATGAGCTTCCAGAATTCCTTAAGGTTAAAGGAGAAACAATAAAATTGTTCTTAAAAAGCAGGGCATTGGTGGCACACGCCTTTAATCCCAGCACTCGGGAGGCAGAGGCAGGCAGAATCTCTGTGAGTTTGAGACCAGCCTGGTCTACACAGCGAGTTCCAGGATAGCCTCCAAAACAATACAGGGAAACTCTGTCTCAAAAAAAACCAAAACAACCCCCCCAAAAATTCTTAAAAAGCTAATTCCCCAGTGGTGACTTCCCAGAGTTAAGACTAACCCCACACTTACCATGCTACACAGTCCCTGAACCATACTCCCTGTTATAGATTCCCTGAATCTGAAACTTTAGACTCACATGATCACAGACATAAACAACTCAGGTGGCTCCTCCCATGTGACTCCACAGCATGGCTCTCAACCTGTGGGTCACGACCTCGTTGGGGTTGCCTAGGCTATTGGAAAACATAGATATTTACTTTACGCTCCCTAACAGTAGCAAAACCACAGTTGTGAACTAGCAATGAAAATAATCTTATGGTTGGGGTCACCACAACATGAGAACAACATTGAAGAATTGCAGGGTAAGGAAGGCTGAGGCCCAGCGTCCTGACAGATCACACAACCCTGCCAGGCTCCTCGTCCAATCAGCCACCCTGAGAACTCCTGCCCTCTGCAGTCTGACCCTGGAAAGCTAACCCAACCTGTGGCTGACTGCCTGTAGCTGCCACTTCTTCCTGTAGTGGGGGGCTGGTGTGGTTTTCCTAGCTCTGGTATTACTCACTCACTCCCTGGTCTTCCACCAGACAGGTAGATATTTGTCCCTCAAGGCTCTGACAAACAGAAAGAACCAGTAAATCCCACCATCCCTCCCCGTTTACCAGGAGATACAAGGGCATGGGTCTGTTGAGACAGAACCACGAAACAGAAACCTCTGGGTCACGTCCAGCATCTTGCAAACGTGCTAGCATCCACACGCTGTTTCTCTGCACAGTTGTTGACAACCCCTTGATGTCTCAATGATGGCACACTTACGAGTACCTTGAGAGGTGAGCCAAGGCAAGTCTTCCTCAACAAGTCACCTTGGTCTTTGGGGTGTTCCAGTCCCATCACCAGACAGTAACGTTAACGCAGCCCCACAGCCCAACCATACAGGCGTGTGTACCCAAGGGCCACAGCCTTGTAGATGCAGCAAAGCCACCCCTACTCCCCAGTGCAACCCCAGCTGGTCACCAACACCAAAAACTAGCTTGTATTTCAGCAGGACCCAGAACCCTGAACTTCAAGCTGGGGATTTAGTAAAACCATGCCTGTTTTCAGGTATTGATACAAAATAACTCAAACCGAGCTGGAAGGACCCTGGGTGAACAAGGGAGTCAGCATCACCCTCAGAGGCTGCCACACTGAGCACTGAGGTCGCGGTGGCAGGCTGGGACCCTTGAGGGGACCCCGCTTCCCTGGCAGTTGTTGCAAGGGTGGTCACCAGCTGCTTCCCCTTCCCAGCACATTCCTCTGCTGCAGAGTGACCTTTCCCCTGCTCTCAAGGATTCAAGAAGGGCCAACTGCAAGCTCCACAGCACACGAGCAGGTGACCCTGCCGCGCCAAAGGCAACCGCATTTCTAGAATTAAAGAAAAAGACAGACTGTCCTTCTGACGTGTGGTCGAGCTGACAGGCAAAAACTCAGTGCTGTTGGGACTATTTTATGTAGAACGTCCACCACAGAAGGAAGCCAGTCTGGAAGGATGAAAGGGAAAAAAATTCCTGCTAACACAGAAATACCTGTGTGCCGCCATTCCCAAAGGCACTGCGGTCATCAGTGACATAAAAGCAAGCCTTTTGTTAAAAGTAACTTAGGCAAATGAGCAGTCTGCAGCACCTGGAACCCCCAAAAAATTACTTTTCTTTGTACAAGAAGTCTTGTTAAGAAAGGCAAGTGATCCCTACAGAATGGGAAAAGATCTTCACCAACCCCACATCTGACAGAGGGCTGATCTCCAAAATATACAAAGAGCTCAAGAAACTAGACATCAAACCATCAACTAATCCAGTTTAAAAATGGGGTACAGATCTAAATAGAGAATTCTCAACAGAACAATCACAAGTGGTGGAGAGACACCTAAGGAAATGCTCAATCAGCATCCTTAGTCATCAGGGAAATGCAAATCAAAACCACTGAGATCCCATCTGCAATCTCCCCAAAACTCACAGACTGTTTTCAGGTGACTACCCCAGACCTTGCTCACAGTGCGCAAGGGTCTCCCGACTTTACTCCCTCGGGGGTTGTGTCGTTGTCCATCGCCCTGTCTCTGCGGTCCAGCTCAGTCCCTGACATGCAGTATGAAGCTGGTGAGCGACTGAATGTGTGAATGGACAGAGGTGGGGGCCGGCTGGCGTTTTTGTCAACTAGACACAAGCTAGAATCATTTGGGAAAGAGAAACCTCAATTGAGAAAATGCCCACCCCCCCCCCACCGCCAGATTGTCTGTGGACATTCTCTTGAAATTACTGTCCTAGATCCCAGATCCTCACAAGAGATGCCCTCTAATTAGTGGCAGAAGGATGGGAGGGGACAGAGAGAAGGAGGGACAAGCCCCCTGAAGGGACACTGCTAATTTGTGGGTGTCATAGGGAACAGTCCTATTAAAATAACTAAAACCAAAAGGTAGGGTAGGGGCTGGAGACATGGCTCGGCTGTTAAGAGCACTGACTGCTCCTCCAGAGGACCCGGGTTCAATTCCTAGCACCCACATGGCAGCTCACAACTGTCTGTAACTCAGGATCTGACACCTTCACACCAATGCACATAAAATAAGAATTTTAAATAAAATAAAACGTAGGTTATAAACCAGCATTGGACTGCACCCTTGCAATCCCAGCTCTTGGGAGGCAAAGGCATGAAGATCATTCTCAGCTACACAGTACGTTCAAGGCCAGTGTAGAACACATGAAGCCTTCTCTCAAAAAAAGCGGGGGGACAAACAGCAGGGCATAATGCTACACAATGAATCAACTCGGGTTATGGTTCGTTTGTTTTTTTTTAATTTGAGGTAAATACTGTAGTATTGATGATGGTAGAATTTTAATTCCTTGTACGTTTTCCAAAACAACTGTTAGTGCATTCCACGAAGCTCATCCAGCTGCCAGCAACTATAGCCAAGTGGATATACTCTCCACCCAGACTTTTACAGGCTTTGAAATGCCAGGGACCTATATGGAAAGGATAGTATTTTGGATCAGTCTGACTCTCAGAATAAGATCGATATCGAAACACCCTCTTCTGGTCTTGGGCAGTGGAGCCACCCCTCCAGGGCGCTCGATGGCCAAATGAGGACTGACCCTCCCCCCATTACACACACCTGCTGCTGCTAGCCTGAGGAGTGTCAACACACCCTTCCCATCCCAGAAACCCGGACTGTTACAGGAAGTGTGTGTGTGCTTGTGTGTGAGATACATGTGTATATGTTATACATACATATTATGTATATATGCATTATACATGCATGTGTATGTGTATGCATACATATGCATATTTTCCGAGAGAGAAGGGTTTTTCTCAGCCCTGGCCTGTGAAATTTTCCAAAGGGAAATAAGAAGCCTGGAGAGCCCTCCCAAATGAACACATGGTTTTAAACGAGAGTGGGCATGCACTACCATTTACTTACATTTATTTTTTCCAAAGATTTATTTTTATGTGTGTGGGTGCTTTGCCTGCATGTATCTATGCGCACCACCCACGGTGGCCAGAAGAGGGCGTGAGACCCACTAGAACTGGAGTCACACTCTTGTGAGTTGCTGTTTGGAAGAGAGCGCTTGACCACTGCGCTCAACTCTCCAGGCTTGGGCTTTGTTCTTATCGGTTTGGTTTGTTTGTTTGTTTGCTGGGAGGCATAGTTCTCTTGTATCCCATGCTGCCCTGACTTCTGATCTTTTCCTCCACTTCCTCAGGCAAGCACCGCTGCACCCCACTTAGACGTAAGCTTGAGGAAGCGAGGTACTAGCTTAGCTGTGAGGCGGCCTGGATAGCACAGGATGCCTGCAGCTGGCTGCCCAGCGGCGTCCTTGAATCTGCTGCCCTTTGCTGGGTCTCTGTCACCTTGGCTAGGCTTGTGGGTGGGCAGCAGAACGCAGAGTCAGCAACGTGGGAAAGATGGAAGAGAAAAGCGGGGTTCTGAGAAGGAAAACAGAGCCTGGGTCTCTGGCGACCTCCAGTGATGCGACCACGCCCACTCCATACACATTTGTCTGCCTGGCATCTCCCACGGGCCTGGCTGGCGTGAGTGGGCCACACACACTCAGGTGTTAATGAACACTCCTGTCCTTAGCCAAGGGAGGTCTTGGGGACTTCCAGCTGGAGAGGCCACTCGCGTGCTGCTGGGCTGGCTAGCTCCCTGGGAAGGCTTTGTTCAGGGAACAGGACTGAGACAAACCTCTGAAGTTGATTCTGAACCATCTACCCCCCACCCCCAGGCTGCTCAGGGAAGCATCGTCCATCAAGAACCTCAAAGTTACAGATGCCCAAGGCTCTGCTGGGGGCAACTTATCTGCAGACTGAACATTTCAGTCTAAGGGGGAATGAGTAGGGGTTGCTGGTAAGAAAGACAGACAGACAGACACCCATCTGCACCTCCACACAGGTGCGTCTGTGTTTCCAGCACCTTCTAACTCCAGAAACAGGTCAGGAAGTAAGGGTGGAGACCAGAGGACGCCAGCCTGGGCTCTGCACAGCCCTCACCTTCAGAGGCCTCCAAGTACCCAAAGCCAAACTCAACCACTTAAACGAGCTGTATCCCTGATTCCAACCTCTTAGCTGAGAGGACTGCCCCTCCCCACTGGGAGCCCCTCTCCTCCCTAGCACCTCTCACTCAATACTCCCCGAGTCCCCACTCAGGGCAGCACCCCAGGAGCTCCTCCCTAGCTCCACTACGGCACCGCGGCTGAGGGAGCCTTCTCCCATCCGCTACAACGGTGGTTCTCTACCTTACTAACGCTGGGGCCTTTATAACGCAGTCACTGGTGTTCTGGTGGCCCCAATCAGAAAATTATTTTCGTTTGCTACTTCATAACTGTAATTTTGCTACTGCTATGAGTTGTAATATAACATGTGTGTTTACTGGCGGCCTTAGGTGACCTGTGAAAGGGTCAGGGGCGTTGGCCGCTCTAGTTAGTGAATTGCAGAGGGTGAAGCCAGCTACACCAGCTCCTCATGTGGCACCAGGGGCAAGAGGGGTAAGAGGACATACAGGAAGTGGTATCCCCTCAGGACCTAGCCTCAGTTTCCACATTTGTGAAACGGGAGTTAGGCGTGAACCACTGGCAGATGACAATGACATTTCTTTCTTCCTTGCTGGGAGCCTGGATTGAATTTCATTTCATCAATTAACCTGATTTTTTTTTTCTCCTGGTGTGTGTTTTGAGACAGGGCCTTACTCTTTAGCCAAGATAGCCACAGACCCCTGGTAATCCTGAATATCAGCCCCTAAAGTGTTTTCTTCCTTAAGAGGCGGGGTCTCCTGCAGCCTGGGCTGACTTCAAACTCACTAAGCAGCCAAGGATGGTTTTAAATCTTTGATCCTCCCACTAGGATTACAGACAGGAGGGGCACAGGCACGCCCACTTTTTATGCAGGGCTGGATACAAGTCAGGCCTGTGGGCATGCTACAGGCCCAGCTCTTAATTTGCTTTTTACAATACACTGCTGTGCTCAGTGAAATTCACTCTTTGGGTGTAAAAGCGTTGATATAGCTTGTAGGCACATGCCTGCCACGACAATGGAACCCCCCCACCCCACCCCAAGCCCCCTCCTCAGCCCAGTGCCTGGCAACTGTTAGTTTCCTACTTCTGTCCTTTTGACTTTTCCAGAACGTCACATACGTGGAATTCCGCAGCGCCCAGCCTTCCACATTTGACTGGCTTGCTTCACGTGACAGGGCACACTCAGATTCATCCTGACTGCTGCGTGCACCAGAGGTTTGATATTCTCCACTCTTCTCCATAAAGGCAACTTGGTCATCCTGGGGCACGGTCACAGAAAGAACAGCAGACTGACTGCCTTCTACTCCCCAGTGACTTGGTCATGAGCTTCTAGAGACCACGTCTAACCAGGGATGGCCAGTGAAGCAGCAGTTAATTAAGGCTGTCTTCACGGCTAGGTCTGTAATCTGGCCCACGGAGACCCTACAGGCCTCTCCCCACTCAACTGCCTATGGAGCAGCTCCTCTGCAAAATGGCCATCAACACCTCAGCTCCCGCCGAGGATTTGGGCACTTGGGAATGAGCCGGGGCCTTCGTGTGTTACTTATAGAGTCTAAGGGCCCTAGAGGCGGAGGCAGAAAAGGCCAGCAAAATGGTTGGGAACTGCAATTTGTAGCCGAGGTCAAAGTACACTCCCTGACCTGGCTAGGTGACAAAGGCAAGAACCCATGTGACCGAGTGACCAAAGTCACAGCCTTGGGAAGGGATGCAACTGGGGACAATTAGTGAAAAGACATCAAATGGGAAGAAGCATCCTCAGGAGGAGTTGGGCCAAGGCCAGGCCTACTGGAAGCCCATGATGAGAACTGGGGAGAGCTGACAGCCCAGTAGGCAGTGGCAGGGCAGGGCATGGGTGCCAGGGGACAGGGAGGACAGAGTGGACGGAGAAGTGGGGGTCAGAAGAAAGGCTGAGTTCTCATGAGGACTGCAGAAGAAAATGAAAGGAGCAGAAGATGAGCAGAAATCATAAAGATAACAAATGATGACAGACACTGAATCGTCAGCTGTAACGAGAATAACAAAAACCCAGAGACAGACCAGAGAAGCAAAGCAGCCAGCCAGTAGCTCTTACCTCTACCGAGGCTGAAAGGGAGATCCTGTCTTCCCTGTGCCTGGAAACTGAGTCTCGCATGAGACCCTTGGCTTCTTCCTTATAGACCTCTCTAGTGCTGGGATTAAAGGCGTGAGCTCTGTTCTTTTAGCCCTGGGTGGATTTGAACTCACAGAGATCCATCTGCCTCTGTCTCCTGAATCCTGGGATTAAAGGTGTGCGCCACCACTGCCTGGCGTCTATGGCTAACTAGCGTGGTGAACTTTGCATTCTGATCCCCAGGCAAGCTTTATGAGATCATAAACAATATATCACCACACTCAGGGCGAACCAGGTGATGTTTAAGACACTTCAGGTCCCCACCGATGTTATTTTCCTACGCTGCCAAACTACCTGCTAAGTATCTGAGTTTATATCCGTAGCCTGGTGCTGTTCCCAGCCTTGGTCAGAGGTTCTTGTTGCAATGGGGGGGGGGGTCTTTACAGCAGAGATGCATCACTGCCGGGAAAGTGCTGGCTGGAATTCAGTGACTGTGAGTGACTGGCCATACACAGGAGGGACATCTTTATCAATACCCACCCCACCCCCACAAAGTTCAAGGGACATTGCGGAAGAGCGGGCAGAAAGAACCTATGAGATGCTTTGCCTTGTGCGGGCACCGTAAGTGGCCGCTGCCCTTGTGACATCACAGCGCTTATGGTGCCCTCACCAAGTAAAGCCCATCAAAAAATTCCCCCGCACGATAGGGGAGGGGCTCCCAAGACCTCAGCCCTGGCTGAGGAGGTCCTGACGGTCGGTGGCTGCCAGGGAAAGGAGAGCCACTTGCCTTCAGGAGCCACAGACAGGTTCCCTGACCCAGTGCCCATGGGCTCGGGGGTCGCGCTAACTGGACTCGGTGGGCTAGCTAAATAAACGAATGCATTTAGAAGGAGGATATGAGGGAGACGAGACGGGGTCCAGGTGATTATGATTCAGATACACACCGGGTAACGGCGTGGCAGCCCTAGGCACCTTCTGCGAGCATCACCATCCCCCCCCGCCACCGTCGGCAGATGAAGAAGCCGGAGCACAGGGAGTAATGAGTGGGCATGGGGGCGGGGGAGGGCGAAACAGCCGAGCCCGGACTCCCACGCCCAGTGCTCCAGCGAGCGGCAGACACCGTGAGGCTTGGTGGGAGAGCCAAGAACGGGAAGACGGTGTTTGACCACCGGGGAAGTACCTGGTGGGTGCGAGGGAAGGGGCCGGGAGAGGGGGGACTGTAGGTGGTGCCCCGGGGCATACCCACCACACTGCTCACGGTTCTCCTCTTCAGCTATAGAGCTCCCGTTACAGGCGGGAATAGGCAACGCAGCGTTGGGGATCATGTCTAGATTGTTTGTCCCAGATGAGTAAGAATGCCTGGAGCAAGTGTGTCTCAGCGCTCCCCATTGCCCGGGGCTGTCCAAGGGCTACGAAGCCTGCGCTTCCAAGAGCCATGGAGTGGACTCCCGAGACGGCTCAGGGGGCAAAGGTTGCTACACCAGACAACCAGGGCTTGATCCTGTCTCAGTGAGGGTTTCTCTTGCTGTGATGACACACCATGACCAAAGGGTCTGTTTGGCTTCATCACCAGGGGAAGTCGGGAAAGGAACTCAAACAGGGCAGGAGTCTGGAGGCAGGGGCTGAGGCAGAGGCCATGGAGGGACCTGCTCACTGGAGAGTTTCCCATGTCCTGCTCAACCCGCTTTCTTACAGACCCGGGACCACCAGCCCAGGATGGTGCCACCCACAGTGGGCTGGGCCTTCCCGCATTGATTGAGAAAACGCCTTACAGCTGAATCTCAAGAAAGCTTTTCCTCAACTGAGGCTCCTCCCTCTCTGGTGACTCCAGCTTGCGTCAAGTGGACCCACAAAGCCAGCCAGTACAAACCCCCAGGATCCACATGTTAGCAGGCGGAAACTAACATCTGCAGCTTGTCCCCCGACCTCCACACATGCTCCCCGTGAATGTAACTTTTTTTAAAAAAAGTTTTAGCAGGATGTTGGTGGCGCACGCCTTTAATCCCAGCACTCGGGAGGCAGAGGCAGGTGGATCTCTGTGAGTTTGAGGCCAGCCTGGTCTACAAGAGCTAGTTCCAGGACAGCCTCCAAAGCCACAGAGAAACCCTGTCTCGAAAAACCAAAAAAAAAAAAAAGTTTTAAGTACCTAAAATAATGTCCAGTATGCATGAGACACAATAGATATTAACCATAAAAATTATTCATAGCACCGATAGGATGGGGAGATAATCCACTAGATGGAATTAAAATGTCCCCTTGGAGAGAACAGTGCCCTAATGTCCTAATGTTGTTCTGGAACCCTAGGCACACGAATTCTCTAGTTACTGTAACTGCCCTTTTCATTTCTGTACTAAATAAGGGTGGGGGCAGATCCTGGACAGCAGAGGTGTGAGGTTTGGTAGGTCTTCTGGAGTCGGTATCAATTAATTGGTGTTCATATAAGAGCACACACCCATCTGGCCACACCCCTCTGAGCCTTGTGCTCTAAGAAAGAACTTGGAGAAGGCACTGTCTTTGAGATGTTTCCGGTGTCATGCTAATAACAAAGTCACTGAGGTTCTAATGGGGAAAGCCCTCCTGAAGAACACAATGTTGCATTAGAAATAGCTGAAAGTGAATCTTTTCCTGAGCTGAGGGCTAGCTTGAGGGCTCCCTACCTCTACAGGGACATGAAGAAAGCCACCCTGACTGTGAGTGCACAGTGCCCTCTGGTGGCCAGCATCAGAAAGGCAGTAGAGGAGCCTCTGCAGGGTCTCAAACACCACCTTCAGATTCCCAGTGTTCCCCGTCCCATTTTGTGTTGCTGGTGATCAAACCCGGTGCCTTGTACACGGTAAGCAAATGCATTGTCACTGGGACACACCCGGCCCCTTTCAAATATTGGAATTGAGAGCTGGCAAGACAGACAAGTGGGTAGACACTTCCTGCCAATCCCAGGACACACATGGTACAAAGAAAGAAGTGACTCTAATGTACACACACACACACACTCACACACACACTCTCATAATACACACACATACACACCCACACACACACGTGCACACTCATATACACTCACACTCATACACATACAGTCTCACACTCACACACTCATACACACATGCACACACTCTCACACATACACACACATACTCACACACATACACAGTCTTACACATGCACACTCACACATGCACACTCACACACACTCATACACACAATCACACCCCACTCACACACACAAACACACACACAATTTAAGTTTTAGAAAATCAAGTAAGCAAAATAAGATAGAAATTGAAAATTAAAGGCTTCATTTCCTAATATTAGAGCTGACAGGAAAAAGGTCACATTTGGCCTTTCCTTGCTTTGGGGGTTTTGTTGTTGTTTTCTGGTATTCTTGAAAGTCATCTACAGCTGCCCCTGTGGACGCTGAAGCACGAGCCACCTCAAAGGATGTGGGCCATGGGCCCTCCACGTGTCCACGAGGTGTCCCATCGCTTCTTAAGAGACTGTCCCCACGACCACTAGACCCCAAACTTTACAAACCACAGCCCGAGTCCCTCCTACTACTTCCTTCCAGAAATCCCCAGCAGGTCTGGACCAGGGACAGTGGCATCCTAGTGGTTGAGAGGATAAGTTCAGTTGGGGTCAGACTCAGTAGACACTAGCTGGCTGTTCTGGAGTCTTCCAGTGTCCTGCTGTTCCCACCTGAATATCAGAACACAGTGTGCATGCCCCCTGGCCAGCTTCTTCCCCCTGGTGTACAGCCTGAACTCATCACAGCTTCCACGGTGTTAACTGGGGGGTGGAGGGCTTCTAGCAGGGGTCCAGGGAAGGTGGGGTGGCAAAGGAGTCCAATGGGCAGAACAGACAGGAAGCGGGTTTGGGTGGAGTAGGGTGCAGGCTGCAGGCAGCTCAGGAACCGGAGCCGAGGACTGCAGCTGGGCATAAAAGAGTCTTTGGTTACTGTCAGAGAACTTTCGCTGTTGATCCCAGGGCTCTGGCATTTGCTTAGCGCCTCAGCATCGTAGATAAGGAAACCAGGGCCGAGAGGGCCTGTACCTGGCTAAGGGTCCCTCAGCTCACTGAGTCCCCAGGGTTGGCTGACTCCACAGCCCTGCTCTGGGATGCTCAGGGTGCATGGAGGATGCCGTCAAGCGGACAAATGAGGGTGAGATGGCCCTGGAGACCAGCTCACATGACAGGGCAATGTGTAGGCAATGCCAGAAATAGTAGTTCCTTCCCTTCCCCGCTCGTTGCCCCAATCACTGAGTTTCCCCTCACTCTTAAGGCCCACTTCCGGCTTGATAACCCTACTCCTATTGCTGCTGGATTTCCACAGCCCTTCTGCACAGACAGTCCCGACCCCAAATCCACCGATGTGACGGCTGCGCCTGCACTTCTTCGGAGAAGGCTTTTCCTGGATCTCCATCAGTACCCGGGGGTCCAGCCCTCTCTCCACCCCCAGAAGAAATAGTCTCTGGCCCCAACTTTGTGCCAGGCACCATACTGGGCACTCAGGATACAATGACGCTTAGAGAACTGTCCAAAGCTAGAAGCTAAAGCAGAACTTGTCCTCTACGGTGTGAACCAGCTTACGGGCAAGGCAACCGTGGTGGTTAGCATGCCAACTTGTAGAGTCACCTGGGAAGACGGTCTCAATGAAAGACCTAGATGAGGCTGGCCTATGGGCATGCCTGTGGGAGATTATCCTGATCGTGTTAACATAGATGGGATGACCTGCCCACTGGGGGTGGTGCCATTCCCTAGGTGGGGAATTTGTGAATGATGTAAGAATGGAGAAATCGAGGCCAGCCTGGTCTACAAGAGCTAGTTCCAGGACAGTCTCCAAAGCCACAGAGAAACCCTGTCTCCAAAAACAAAACAAAAAGGGGGGAGGGGGTGAAGCTGAGCGTGTATGCACTAACTCACCGCTCTCCCTTTCTGATGGGGGACAGAACACGACCAGCTGTTTCAAGTAGCTGCCACTCTGAGTGCCCCACAGTCATGGCCTGTAGCTTAGAACTGGGAGCCAAACAAACCCTTCCTCCCTGCAAGGTGCCGTTGTCAGGGCGTTATCACAGCAACAGGAAACAACACTGAGACTAACTTTGCTTGATTTATTATTTGCCTTTCGTTTGGCCCCAGATTCTGCACGGTCAGGCTATCAACTTACAAAACACAGCAAAATAACTTTTCAGACATAGTGTCAAAGGCTAGTTTTATTGTCCTATATGACAGGAACATGCTGTATGTGCAAGTCTGGATTTAACCCAGCCTTCCTGTCTCTGTAGCATCTTCCATGATTATATATATGCATATCTTACATCCGCATACAAACATACATAGGTATTTTTGTGTGTGTGTGTGCTCCTTGGCAATCCTTAAAATAAATTCTCATCCTCTCCCTGTTACTTCTCTTGCTCAGTTAAATTACATTTTTTACCCAGGTTAAATGTATATATTTGTTCAGAAGCCAGATCAAATAAAATGAATCTTCACATGGCACCATTGAAACAGGCTCCAAAAACTACAGAGAAACCCTGTCTCAAACACCACCACCAACAACAAAAATAGATCATAGGGTGATATAGATGTGTGTTGTTCACAGGTGTCAAGAATGTAGCACTTGCCTGCCTCACAAGGAAGCTGGGCGTGGTGATACAAGCCTTTAATCCCAGCACTAGACCTCTATGAGTTCAAGGCCAGCCTGATTTACATGTCGAGTTCCAGACCAGCCAGGCTAGTGAGACCCTGCCTCAAAAAAGAAAAACAGCAAAGCAGATAGGGCTGGAGAGACGGCTCAAGGCAGATTTAATTGATTTCTCTGAGGATGGTTTACTTAATCAGCCATTTCCTCACTGGATGAGAGAGAGAGAGAGTGTGTGTGTGTTTATTTTCAGTTCTGTGTGCCCTGGGTGTTGCACTTCTGTGGGTACTTGCCGGTGCCCCCTCTGAAGATGGACTCTTCTCTCAGAGATTGCCCCTTGCTGATCTTTCATGTTTTATGTAGTCCCCGTTTTCAATGTTTTAAAGATGCTTTTACTTTACATGCATGTTTGAGTGCTTGCATGTATGTATGTGTACTGTGTGTGTGCCTGGCACAGAAGAGGGCTTTGGATCCCCTGGAGCTGGAGACACAGGCAATTGTGAGTTACCCTGTGAGCACTGGGAACCAAACCCATCAAGTCTGCAGGGCAGCAAGTGCTCTTGAGCACTGAACCGCTCTTGGGATTGTTTCCTGTGCTACCAGAGTCCCTTTCAGAAAGTTCTGGCCTGTGCTTCTATCTTGAAGGCCATCTTGGGATGCCGGAAATTTCTAACACCATCCTCACCCCCAGCCCAGGACCACAGAGGGCAAGAGGAGATACCCGCAAACATGGCTTCCCTCCGGGAACTGACTGGATGGCCCTTACAAGATCAAGCGGTAGGCAATCCCTGAGGCATCTCACCTACAAGACATGCCCTGAGTTTTCCAATCACCAGTTCCCAAGTCGGTATTCAAGGGTCTGCCACCAGGGGGCATGAGAGAGCACAAATTCACGCTATGACTTCTGTTGATCTCAAATTGACACCCTAATAGAGAGAAACTTCTTTTTAGGTTGATTAAACACGAAGGTTTCCTCTTAAAAATTTACATCTCTGAGGCCTCCTTTAGCCCAGGCACTGAGGACCCTTGTTTAAAATGGAAACGGGTTGCACAGACTGGCTAACATTAATTTCCACCAACCTTAACCACATCCCACCCCTGAGGGGAAGCAGTTCTGCAGCTGAGCTGGCAGAGGACAGGGCTCTGGAGAATGAGCCTCCTCCCCCTCCTCCCCCTCCTTCCTCCCCCTCCTTCCTCCCCCTCCTTCCTCCCCCTCCTTCCTCCCCCTCCTCCCCCCCCTCCTCCCCCTCCTCCCTCTCCCCCCTCCTCCCCCGTGGCCCCAGTTTGCAGACCTACCAATAGTTGTGTGGATCATGTGCCCCCATCCCACTGCGGGGCTCCAGCATCCACAGAGACCCTCCCCTACTTCTTACCTAGAGTGGGGGCGTCAGGGGGTGGGGCCTCAGGGAGGCCATCCGGTCACAAGGCAGCTCCCTCTTGAGGCAGATTGTGCCCTTATTAAACAGAGCCTGGAGAGCTCTGTACAGGAAGGCACCATCCAGGACAGCAGTTCTCAACCTCCCTAACGCTGGGACCCTTTAATGCAGTTTGTCATGTTGTGGTGACCCCCCCAACCGTAAAATCGCTTTCCTTGCTACTTCATAACTATGCTGCTGCTGTGAGTTAAAGTATCTGATGTGAAAAGGTCATTTGACCCCAAGGAGCTGTCACCCACAGGCTGAGAACCCCCAATGTAGGAGTCAGGAAGTGAGCGTGACTCTGATGGCAAAAGCCTTTGAAGAAAGCTAACGAGGGTGGAGACGGACGCCGCAGCTTCAGCACTGGAGTCTGGGGATGGAGGACCAAGAGTCTGAGGGCAGCCTGGGCTATCACAGGCAGCCAAAGGTGGGGACAGGCAAGAGGGTCTGCTGTGCAGGCCTGTGAGCGCCTTTACCACAGCCTCAGAGGCCATTGGCTGATCCAACAGAGGCAGCATGGAGGGAAAGGAGATCCAGCCAAAGGAGGAGTGAGGGCTAACACCCCTCCCTACAGCCCCCACACACCACACACATACACACCACACACACCACACACACACCACACACACATACACACACATACATACATCACACACAACACCACACACACACACCACACATACACCACACACACATACACACACACCACACACACACCACACACAAACACCACACACACATACACACACATACATACATCACACACAACACCACACACACACACCACACATACACCACACACACATACACACACACCACACACACACCACACACAAACACCACACAAACATACACACACATACATACATCACACACAACACCACACACACACACCACACATACACCACACACACAACACCACACACACCACACAACATCATATACACACACACCACACATACACACACACAACATCTCACACACACACATATCACACACAGCACATACACCACACACAGCACACACACAACACCACACACACCACACAACATCATATACACACACACCACACATACACACACACAACATCTCACACACACACATATCACACACAGCACATACACCACACACAGCACACACACAACACCATACACACACCACACATACATACACACACACAACACCACACACACACACCACACACAAACCACATACACCACCACACACACACACCACCACACACACACATCACACACACACACACACCCTGCCCAGGTTTATGAGGAAATCAAAGGGTTTTATATTTTCAAGGCCCAAGGTCTCTGAGTTCCAACTTTAAAATTCCTGGGCAACACAGGAGCCTATAAAACATCCATAACATTGCTGGGTGTGGTGACACACACCTGTCAGGTAATAAGACCCGGTCTTTAAAAAAGAACCACAAGAAAAAAGAAAGAAGAGAGGGAGGGGAGGGAGAGGGAGGGGGTGGAGGAGAAGGAAGAAAAGGAAAGGAAAAGAAAAGAAGCTAGGCGATGGTGGCACACACCTTTAATCCCAGCACTCCGGAGGCAGAGGCAGGCGGATCTCTGAGTTCGAGGCCAGCCTGGTCTACACAGCGAGTTCCAGGGCAGCTAGGGCTACACCCAGTGGTCAAGCACTGCTTTCCTGGTCGTGAGCATCCAGAAGCAGCGAGTAAGTTCACATCTAGGGCTCTTAGGAGCCACACCAAGCTGCAGCCTCAGGCTGGTGGCGTTTTCTTGGCTTGGATTTTAGTTCAGAATATTTCGAGGAGTAGCCTGCTTATCTCTCCACACATAGCAGAAACCGCCGTTTGGAAGCCCAGGGGGAACTCCCCCTAGTGTGCAGAGTCCTCCTGGCCTGGGTGGACAGCAGGATGCAGATCCCGCAGCCAACTTTGTGCGTGTTGCTCTAACCCTCACACCGCAGCATGCAGACAGTTCAAGCGCGCGCCTGCAGGAGAAGACCTCGGAACGCCACTGTCAGCCATCCAAGTTCTCATTCACTTCTCACCAAAGCTTCGAACTCATGGGCACACACCACTCCCGCACACTTATCAAATCACTTACTGTAAAAAGCACAGCTACTGGACACCACGTCGTAGGGGTGAGTCCACAAGGCAAGGGGCGTGGACAGCATTGCGGGCTCACCCCTACACCACGTCTGTCCTACTTCACCCCAATAAAAGGCAACTGAGGGGAGAGAGGGTTTGTTTTAGGCCACAGTTCCAGGCCTCAGCATGCTGCACTGGGAAGTCAAGGCGCCAGGGACTTAGCCCAGCTAGTCACATCCCAGAGCAGAGACGAACACTCAGAGCATGTCCACTCGGATCACCTTCTCCACTCTTACACAGGCCAGCCGCCAAGCTGAGGGAATGGAGCACCCACAGTGGGCTTGGGTCCTTCCTTCTCAAGACAATCCCCCATAGGGACGCCCATGACCCAATGTGATCTAGACAATCCCTCACTGAGACGCTTCTCAGGTGATTCGAGATTGTGGTGTGTCAAGGGTTGACAATTAAAAGTAACCCATAACATCATCTCATTCCAAGGACACACCCGGTGATGAGAAGAAAAAAAGCATTTTAAAATACTTTGCATACACGGGGTACTAGAACGAAACCAAGGTCTTAGGCACGTTACATAAGTGTTGTATAATCTATATCTCTAGTCCCTAAACCCAAATTTTTCACTGAAGGGGACGTAATAGCATATAATTATTACAAGGGTAAGACCACTATCTACAGACAGCTTAACCCCAAGTAAGCAACTAGCTGTGTGACCTCAGGTGAATGGCTTAACCACTCTGAGACTTAGCTCCTGTGTCATAAAATACAACTCACGGCACTGTCTGTATCGTGAGGTGGTTCTGAGATGAGAGAGAAGCTGTCACTGACTGGCGCACGGTGAATGTCCAAGAGGTGTCAGCTCCGTGTCTGCAAGTGTTACCACATGCAGAAAAGCGCCCTGCCTACCTTCAGCAATGACTTCTGGAAGCATGGCCTCCACCATGGAACCCACACTGCACACAGCACAGACATACGCATCAGCTCTCGCAGAAACCGGGCCTTCCCCGAGTCCGCACGCACTCACGGCACACGCCCCTTGACCACACTCCTCCCCCATACCCTCCCTCAGTGTGGAGGCCACAGTCCGGACACCCCGCCCCCCCAATGTGGCCGTGAGCAACACAGAGGGTCCCTGCACCTGAGTCCTACAGACAGCGGAAGTGTTACCCTTGGCACCTTAGCCGCGGCACACGGGTCTTCACTGTCCTCTAGAACTTTGTGCTGGCATAGGAGAGCAGTTTACCTCTGCATTCTCCCACAGTAGGAGACTTGTTAGAAATGACACTGAGAGGACCCGGGCACCTGAGCCAGAGGACGGGACCTGATGCGTCCCTCTGTCCTTTGTAGACGCATGTTCCTAGGTTGCCACTGAAAGATCTTGGCTTCCCATTCCCCTATAGCTACAGAAGGACTCAGCCCTCAGTGTGGACAGACAGGGACGCTGAAGGGATTCTAGAAGGGCTCTGCTGTCTTGATAGAGCGCCGGCCCCCTTTCTCCTTGCTGGAACATGGGCAGGAGGGCAGGGCTGAGCAGCTGCAGTCAGAACAAAGGAGAAAGTTCATCAAGGAGAAAAGTCTGAATGGTAGATGTTAGGTACCCGGGCACACCAAGTCCTCCCTTCCTTCAGTGCTCCAAATAAATCATTCATAAGGGAGTGAAAACACGCCCCACAAAGATGAGTTGAGTCTTGTCTTAAATCCTAAAACTCAAAGCCTTTTTAACTACAACGACGAGGGTTTTCTTTCGTAAGCACAAGCATTCACCTTCCGAGAGCTCTTTCCGCTAAAGCAATGACGGAGTGGCCCGCACCTTTCATCTCAGCGCTCAGGAGGCAGAGGCAGGCTGATCTCTAGAGTCCAAGGTGCACCTGGTCTGTATAGTGAGTTCCAGGTCAGCCAAGGCTACGAGGTGAGACCTTGTCAAGAGAGAGAGAGAGAGAGAGGGAGGGAGGGAGGGAGGGAGGGAGGGAGGGAGGGAGGGAGGGAGAGAGAGAGAGGGAGAGAGGGAGGGAGATGGGATTAAAGATGCTGAGGGTGTTATTCTAGGCCCCCCACATACTACTGTGGTTGAGCCTGAGAGAAAGAGTCATCCCACCAGACGGGGGCACCCCTTAACAGGAGGTCAAGTAGCTTGCCAATCACCATGCCCGCACAGCGGCAGGGCCAGGATCCGACCCCAGATACTCCAACCTTGGAGGCTGTGAGCTCCACACAGCAGGGAACATATTGGAGACTACAAGGCTGAATGACGGCCCCAAAAGGTGTCCACTATCCGCAGAACCTGTGACCGGAAATGGAATGTTCCTCGGAGCTAGGTGTGGATCCCGGGATGGGGAACCGACCTAGCATTTAGTGGGTGGGACCCAGGGGACCACAAGACTCTCTGAAATGGGGAGAGCGGCAGAGGCGTGGCCATGGAGCCGGCAGAGGCTGCAACAGGCGAGGCCGTGGGTGGACCTGCCCTGGAGCCTCCAGCAGGAGCCAGGCTTTGCTCACCCTGGATCAGCCCCCGCGGCTGACTGCAAACTTCTCAACTCCAGAACTGTGCAAGACCCAGCACATGTGTAAGCTGTGGTTTGGCGGTTTGCCACGGAAGCCCTGGAGACAGAACTGTTGCTGTCGGTGGCCCAAGTCCTCACCCTCTGTAGCTCATGTGTCCAGGGAAGGGGACAGTATGCTTCCACAGATCACAACAGGGCCTCCAGAGAGTGCTGGGGGACCTGGAGAAAGGTCACGGACTGTCCCAGCAAAATGCCTTTGCCAACAGTCTGCAAAATCCAGGGAGACCCTGATAGGCTGGGGCCACTCACTAAAGGGTTTCCCAGCACACCCACTTTCTGAGGGACCCACCCTGACAGTTTCCCCCGTGTGTAAGGGACGAGACCCTTTGTAAGGGAAGAGGCGACACCCTCAGAACTTCCTTCCTGGAATATCATGGCATCCGGATTGGCCTGAGTTCCTCCCAGGCCCTTCAGATGGGCCCTGTGCTCAGACAGCTGATGTCTGACATTTCCCCTGGCGGCAGCCAGGCCCATACACAGATGATCACGGGAGGAAACAGTGGCTCCGGCATGCGCCAGTCCCCGATAACAGGATAGATATGACCTCAGTCCCGGCAAGCACAGCAGAATTAGCTCAGCACAGGTTGTGAGGTTATGGTAGAGTCCTGGCAACCCAAAAAGACGTTTATAAGACATTTCGTTAAAAACTGGTCCTGGTGATACATACCCAGAATTCCAGCGTGGGGGAGGCTGACGTCAGAAGATCATGCAACGGAGGCATATTATACACATCCTGCCTCAGTGCCCACCCCAAGGTCTTAAAAACCCAAGACAGGGGACTGGAGAGATGGCTCAGCGGTTAAGAGCACTGGCTGCTCTTCCAGAGGACCCAGGTTCAATTCCCAGCACCCACATAGCAAGCAGTTCACCGATGTCTGTAACTCCTGTTCCAAGGGACCTGATTCCCAAAAGTGTGTGTGTGTGTGTGTGTGTGTGTGTAAAGTTGTTTTTATAAACCTGAGAGGAAGCCCAGGTCTTTCTAAAACAGGAGATCTGGAGGCCAAAATTCTAAGCCGAGCTGCCGAGAAGAGATTTCTTCTAGTGTGTCCCTGCCCTGTGAAACATACCCAGCCTCCGCATCTGGGAGAGGGAACACCCAGGAGAGCACACACAGGCGGCAGCAAACACTTGCTGAGGACTGAACTGTTACCACCTCAATCGCCGGTCAGAACTACTGACGGCCATCCCACTTGACAGATGGGGAGACGGAGGCATGGGGTGTTAAGTCAGAACTACTGACGGTATTCTCACTTGACAGATGGGGAGACGGAGGCATGGGGTGTTAAGTCAGAACTACTGACGGTATTCCCACTTGACAGATGGGAAGACGGAGGCATGGGGTGGTAAGTAGCCTGGCCCCGATGTCAGTCAGGAGCAGTGGGGTAGACGACTTCAGCAGCAGAGATGCCTACGCCACCTGTCTCTACCCCTCACTGTCAGCGGTCCCTGGGCAAGTCCTCCGATCGCATTAGCCCCAGTGTTCCAATCAGGGGGTTGCTGGTAATGTCCTGCCAGCTCATTCCAGTCAGGAAGCCTAAGGTGAAGCCGCAAACCAGGTCCTTGAGGGACCTAGGGCATCAACTCCATAAGGTTCTCTTCTCCATGGGGCAGGCAGAGAACCGTGTTTGCAGGAGACCCGACACGGGGCCTGGTGGCTACACCATCACGGGCACATGAGGAGAAGGCTCAGATTTGCCAAAAAGCGGGTCTTCTATGAAACAGACCTTATTTGACACAAACCATATGTACATGTCAGGAGTGACAACTGTACCACACAAAGCCTTCAGACCAAGAATGGCCTCGCCTATATCACTGCATACCTCAAGCTTGGTCACCCCAGCAGCCATGGATAAAGCCACATAGCACCTGGTGACAGTCGGTCCTCAATGGTGAATGTCTTTTAACAGAATCTGCTGCTCTCCCTGCTCCTCAGAGCCACACCAAACAATGCATGTCTATGTATTCACACATACATGTGTGTATACATGTTTAATCAGCCAGCCCAGCCCACACTTTGGACTCCAGTGTGTCAGAGTATCTCTAAGCATCAGAGTAATGTGAGAGGTATAACCACGGAGGAGCCAAGTTAAGCTGCACCTGCCGGGGAGACTCCCAGCTGTTCGTGTCCAGAGCCAAGAGGTTATCTACGAAAGCTCTGCCTCAAGACAGAGTTCATTTGTTCTAAGACAACCCACTCAAAGCGGCTAACGGCCTCCCTAAAAGAACCCGCACCTCGGGCCACCGGACAAGGAACTCATTACGCAGGCTGCATCCTCCGGACTCCACCGTCAACGGCATCTTCCGAGACATCAGAAACCAACTCCCAGGAGCCCACAGTCTGACAGGCGGCATCCGGGGATGCTCAGATTTCTATCAGCAACAACACATGGCATTTCTTGTTGGCTCCATCTCAAAACTCCACGCCTGTCCACCCCCAACAGACAGTACTTAGCGTCTAAAACTTCCTGAACAATCGGGTCTTTAAGAAAACTCACGTATCAGTGATAAGGACATTGCCATGACGATCATCAGTCGGTGCTCCATCTGCCCTAGCTAGCCCTCCAAACTGCAGCACCCTCTGCGAGGCTCAGGGATGAGTCTCCAGCGCCATCTCAATCTAAGCCAATGAAAACAACATCTCAAGGATCCCCGAACACCACAGGAATCTCCTCACTGACACTCAGTCACCTCCCTGACTGCCTGCCACCACCTCCCTGACAATCCTCTAAGCTCAAACCCTTGGCCCCACATCCCTGTGATTTTACAGTTAGGTGTCATGAGAGCCAGGGACCCAGCATGGGCCTCGAGGAAGTCCCTGGAACACTGGTCACACACTTTCTCAGTGTGGGACTGACTGCAGAGGTGTGTTAGGAGTGAAATTCAGCGCTGGAGGGATGACTCAGCAGCTGAGTTAGTTTTTGTCGATGGCACAAGCTTAGACTATCTGGGAAGATAATTGAGATATTGCCTTATGAGATTGCCTACAGGCAAATCTGCAGGGCATTTTCTTAATTAGTGATTGGTGTGGGAGGGCCCATTGTGGGTAGCACCATCCCTGGGCACAAAGTCCTGGGATGTATAAGAAATCCAGCTGATGGGAGGGTGGGGGGCCTTGGTCCTGCCCCAATGTGGTGATGGGACGGACATTGTTGACTTCCCGTGGGAGGCCTTACCCTCTCTGAGGAGGGGATGGGGGAGCGATGAGGGAAGGTGGGGGAGTGGGAGGAGGGGAGGGAGGGGGAACTGGGACATAAAATTAACTAGTTAAATAGAAAAGAAAGAAAGGAATCAAGCTGAGCAGGCCACAATGAACCTTCCATGGCTTCTGTTTCAATTCCTGCCCTGGCTTCCCTGAATGATACACTATAAGCTATAAGATGAATTAACCCCTTTTGTTCCCAAGTTCCTTTTGGGCGTGTTGTTGCAACAGCAACCCTAAGACATGAGCACTTGTGGTTCCTGCAGAAGACCGCAGCTCAGGTCCCAGCACCCACACAGGGTAGTTCACGCCTGCTCCAGGGGATTTATCATCTGCTTTTGGCCTCCACGGGCACCTGCATGTGTGTGGTGCTCACATAAACAAGTAGGCATACACACTTAAATACAATTCTTTTTAAATGGGGGTATGAAGTCCAATGACCTGTAGTAACTAGCACAATTTTCTGCATGCATATTTATCATCAATAAAAAGTTAATGTTGCCAGGTGTGGTGGAACACACCTGTAATTCTAGCACCCAAGGCTAAAGCAGAATTGCTGCAAGTTTGAAGCCAGCAAGATCTATATAGGGAGTCTCAAAAAATTACCACACACCACCACCACCACCACCATCGCCACCACCACACCAAGTCAATAGAAACAACATGCTGATGTATGTGGCTTCTAAAACTTTCTTTTAGATGTTTAGAGGTTGGAGATGGGTGGTCAACAACCTATCTCAACCGCGTAAATCACACTTTCTTAATAGCCTGAAAAACCAGTTGCTCCTGCCATCGCCCACACTGGTTTCAGAAACATTTCCAACAGCCTGGAGGGAAGACAGCCACCACTGCGCCTGTCTCTTGCTAAGGCTGAGCTAGCTTGGAGAGTGAAGGCTCCGCCATCTGCCGGATGAAAGCAGGTAGCCAGGAGGGTGATGGGCAGAGCCTCCTGTTTCTAAAAGTGCCTGGTTGTCCATAGGGGATACTTTGCCTGTAACACACAATGTTATTTTCAAATGCAGCAGCCTGCCCCACCCCTATCTGGCTAGGGATGAGGGAGTTCTGGAAACTTAGCTGTCTATGAGTCACCCCTGTAGGCCCTGACAGCTGCTCATGGGTGGCAACAGGTCTCCTTCAGAGCACTGGCCTTGGTATGTGGGGTCCACGGCACGGCTTGGAGGAATCAAACCCTATTTTTACAAGCAAGATGGGGCAACGAAGGGAGAAGAGGTGGATGAGACCCCGCCCCTCCCGCCTCGCTAACGAGAAGCACTCATTTGCGAGCCCTCTGGTCATGAGGCTAGACCAACCGTGTATCGACGGCGGCGAAGGAAGTCTTGCCCAGCAGCTGTGATACAAGGCAACGAGGTCCTGGCAGCCTGGCCGTTCTGGGCCCGAAGACAAAGCTGAACTATCTTGGCCCCAAAGGTGTTTTCCTAGCTCTGTCAATGCTTGGATTTGATATTTGGAAACGTATTCGGAGACACTGATTGGACTTTCCAAGACAGCTCAAACGTGAGCAAAACTGCACCCTAAGCTTCTCAGTGTGAGGCGTGCCCAAGTCAGGCCAGGATGGAGGCCATGCTCATGGTCTCTCTGTGGCTCCTCCTGTCTGTAACCACTGAAGGCTCCACAGAGGGGGCTGGATGACCCCAACACCTGCATGGAAATGCCACTCAGAATTTTACCTGAAGCCCACACTGGAGAGAAATGAAAGACCTCCACAGGGGACAGTCATCTGCCGGGAGATCAGCTCTGGAGTCCGAGACAGGGCATTCTTCCCAGGTCTCGTTTTCCAGCCCTGCAAAGTTCAAGGGCACAAGCACAGCATCTCCCCTGCCCTTTGCAGGCTGGTAGCTTTTCAATGCTAGCTCAAAGGTACGCTTAAACTTTTCAGTAAGCTGCCAACCTTTCAAAAAGCCTAGACGACTCTCCTGAGACCCTGACAAAGATCTTGAGTTCTCTTGGGAGACGGGCAGCTTTGGTCACAGTTGGTTGGCATTCCCAGCAGGAGGCAGGAACAGGATGGGGAATGAGTTCCTAGGAATGGGAACGGCTGTCCAAGTTGCTGCGGTCCCTGTCCTCGCTCAGCTGTCCAGGGACATTTCAGATGGAGATCCCTGTCCATATTCCCCTAAAGATGGCTTACGGTTTTCCGTTTTCATTTCAGCCAGAACACTCACCAGCAAACTATGGAGTCAAAGGATGTCACAAGTATTTTTTTTACTCCATGAAGGTGGGGACCTACGAACATGGACCTCTATCTCAGGGACGGACCTTTGGCCTCTGTGGGCTGACTAATAATCCCCACCCTTCACCCCAGGCCCTTAGCCCTTCAGCCAAGAACATATGTTTAGGGAGAGGCACAGTGCAGCTCAAGGCAGGGACCCCAAGATCAGGCATCTGTGTTTTGTCAGCCTGCGGGACAGCTGGGTAATCAAGACGCTGGAATGCAAACAAAACGGAAAGCGAATGACAGGACAAGAAAGTCACACACAGCACACCAACATGTCACACACACAGCACACCAACGTGTCAGAAATACAGCACACCAACATGTCACACACACAGCACACCAACATGTCACACACACAGCACACCAACATGTCACACACACACATGTCACACACACAGCACACCAACATGCCACACAACACACCAACATGTCACACACACAGCACACCAACATGTCACACACACAGCACACCAACATGTCACACACACAGCACACCAACATGTCACAGACACAGCACACCACATGTCACACACACAGCACACCACATGTCACACACACAGCACACCAACATGTCACAGACACAGTACACCAGCACGTCAGAACCTGGGTGGGAGGGCGGGACTCTGTGGTCTAGATCTCCAAAAAGAACCATATGAGCCAAGATTTTCTTAATCCTGGAGGGGCATTGGTGGCGCATGCCTTTAATCCCAGCACTCAGGAGGCAGAGGCAGGCGGATCTCTGTGAGTTCGAGGCCAACCTGGTCTACAGAGTGAGCTTCAGCACAGGCTCCAAAACAATACAGAAAAACCCTGTCTTGAAACAAAGCAAAACAAACAAACAAAAAAACTAGCAACAACAAAAAAGAAATCTTCGCCAGGTGGTGGTGGCGCACGCCTTTAATCTCAGCACTCGGGAGGCAGAGGCAGGCAGATCTCTGTGAGTTCGAGGCTGGGCTGGACCGATAGCCTCCAAAACAATACAGAGAAACCCTGTCTCGTAAAGACCAAAAAAAAAAAAAAAAAAAAAAAGATCTTCATTCTGAAACCATCGGATGTATCAGATGTCGCCAATGATAGCATCACTGAGTCTCACTCTGCTCCAAGCTCTGTTATTCTTATTTGGAGATGATGAAACTGATTGCACAGCAAGGCTGTGAACTTGAACAAGGTCACACAGCAGCAGGTGGCAGAACCCACACAGGGACTTCCGGCGTCAAGACTTCTGATCTCACACTCTCTGCCGCCTCATCTCAAAGTGCTGGTGCCTTTGCTGGCTGGGACAGGTACGCCCCCATCCACAGCTCCAACCACTGCGAGATTTACCCACACGTGTCCCTGGTTCCTGTTCCGTGCACACTGGCGCCTACATGCACAGGTCGCTGTACAGGGCTACACACCCAAACTCACACATGGTCCGAAGGATTATTAAAAATAATTTTGAACATTAAAACGTAACACCTCACCTGTCAGTTTTAGCTGTGGAAAACTGCTCAAGGTTTTGTCTTTAGCTTTTCTGTGTCCCGAGAGCACTGACTCTATCAAGAACAAAGGTTCCCAAAACCAAAACAAATAAATAAAAATAATAGACCGATACCCTCCAAAACAATACAGAGAAACCCTGTCTTGTAAAACAAAACAAAACAAAACAAACAAACAAAAAAAAAAACGGTGTTTGTGCAGAGGCCTCCATCGCAGGGAGGGTTCTCTTGATCAACAGACAGGAGCCGTTGATATACTCCAAAGCAGACATTTGGGTCCTTACTCGTTAGTTTGATCACTTCAGTTTTTGTCTTGTTTTCATTGTTTTTCTCCTTTAAGACAGGATTTATCTATTTTAACCCTGGCCATCTTAGAACTCACTCTGTAGACCAGGCTGGCCTTGAACTCACAGAGATCCGCCTGCCTCTGCCTCCCAAGAGCTGGATTAAAGGTGTGCGCCACCACCATCAACATTTGATCACTCTTTTTTTTTTTTTTTTTTTTGGTTTGTTTGCTTGCTTGCTTGGTTTCTTTGAGACAAGGTCTCACTCTATCCCAGGCTAACCTAGAACTTAACTCTAGCTCAGGCTGGCCTCAAACCCACAGCAATCCTCCTAACTCGTCTGCCTGCACGTCCCCCCACTGGCACTGGCATTATAGGCATAAGTCACTACGCCAGGTTTGTCTGCTCCCTACTGAAACGAAGACAAACGGGGTGTTAACAGGGGATATGGGTGTCCCAGGAAGGAGGCCAAAAGAGACCACAAAGCAGGATTTGGGGGAGTGGGGAAACGCACCCCCACGCCCCGCCGAGCTGTGGGAACATCAAGACGTACAGGCTCTTGAGGACCGTGTGATAACACAGAGAACTCCAACTTAAAGCAGGTAGAGTGGGGTCAGGCTGACACCTCTACTAGCGGGACAGGAGCTGTGGACCGAGATTAAAGCCAAGCATAGCCAGTGAGAGCAACATCTTTCCAAAGACTGAGGCCAAGTTATGGCACCCGGGGTGTCCCGTGAACCTCCCCGTAGCTGGTGCATGTTCACTGCTGTCTGCCCCAGGGAAGAAGTCTCTAGTGACTTCCCAATTTGAATGCACTGACACTGAGCATCCCAGGTTTCATGGCCTTAGTCTGCCTCCTCAAGGCAGACACAGTCATGCCCTGCTCAGTGGTGTGGTTACACTTTGAGAAACGCATCATGAGCGATTTCATGACTATGAGGAATAAGCTTCTCTTAGTCACTTTTCTATCGCTGGGACAAAAACATCACGAGCAAGGCAACCTGTGCAAGAAAGCATTTAATTTGGGGATCAAGGCCTCAGAGGGTCAGGGTTCGTGGCCATTATGGCAGGAAGCATGGCGTCGTATGCTGACATGGAGCTAGGTAGTAGCTGAGGGCTTACGTCTTGATCTAGAAAGCATGAGGCAGAGAGGGAGCTAATTAGGAATGGCATGGTCTTTGAAACCTCAAAGCAAAGCCCACTCAAAGTGACACACCTCCTCCAACAAGACCACACCTCCTAATCCTTCCCAAACAGTTCTACCAAGTGGTGACCAAGCGTCCAAATGCATGAGCCTATGGACACCATCCTCATTCAAGCTGCCACAATACTTACGCACTCAGGTGGGCATTCTGACACCAGGCCACACAATCTTTTGGGACTGCCATCATAGGCATGGTCTGTCACTGATTCAAACGTCTTCGTGTGTTCTGTGACTGGATAGGCATCCTCTTTTGCTCTACCCCACCCAGGGGACCCGAGTCAATACTTGGAGATACTTCTGTTGGTTACAAGCTATAGGAAGGTGCTGATGGTCACTGTTGGTAAATGCCAGGGATGCTGATAAACAAACATGGAGTATGCCCACAGCAAAGGCTCTTCCGCCCGAAGTAGGCATGGAGTCCAGGTCGGGGAATCCTGACCTAAACCCCTGGCATCACAAAGAAAGTATCTTCTGAGTTTGATTCCCAGCACCCGCACGGTGGCTCATAACCATCCATAACTATAGTTCCAGAGATCTGATGCCCTCTTCTGGCCTCCACGGGCATAAATACACACACCATGCACAGATAAACTTGCAGGCAAACCACACACACACAATCAAATTTTTAAAAAATGTCCTAAAACGGACACTTTGTTTCCTCCCCTCACAAAGGAATAATTCAAGCTGCTTACCACTGACCACTGTCAGCGCTGGCCCACGTCTCTAGGTCAGCCTGCGTACCTTTGAAAGTCCACGAGAGCTGGGTTTGGCAAGGGCTTTATCAATGCACTACTCCCTGCGAATCTTCACCACTCTCTCCTGCCTGCACTGAAGGTAAACGGGGAAGCGGCCAGTCTGAATAGACAGGGAGCTGGCGCTCTGGTGCAGCCTCCAGGGACAAGCCTATCCACTGAGGATGAGGGCTGCAGGAGGGACACAAATTCTGAGGGGACTGGATGGGTCAGTGACATCACCCGTCCCCATCAAGGACGGGTGGGGTAAAGCACACGTAAGGTTACCTATCAGGCAGGGCATCTGATCCTTGTCCTGCCCCCAAACCTGGGACCATGACCACGAATGAGGATGACAGCTCAACCGCAGTGGCAATGGTAATAATGAGGAAACCCACTGACGGCTGAAGTCTACACCCGGCCCCGGACTCCACCCTCCTTGAAGGCTATCTCACTCCCCCTTCTTAGCCACCATGCATGGTAGACTCCGCTCCAGTGCGCAAGTGAAATACAGTGATTTATCCAAGGCTTTCAGAGCTGGGATGGGAGCTCTCTGAATAAGTCTGCAGGTTCCCGGCTGGAGAGATGGCTCAGCAGTTAGGATCGCAGCTGCTCTCCCAAAGGACTTAGGTTTGATTCTTAGTACATACGTGGCGGCTCACAACCATCTGTAACTCCAGTTCCAGAAAACCCAGTGTCCTCTTTTGACCTCTGTGGGCACCAGGCGCAAACATACATGCAAGGTAAAGCATAAAAACAATAAATCTTTACAACAAAAAGTCTTCAGGTTCCACCGGAAGTTCATAGACATGCCACTGGAAGACCCCCGTCGGCATCTGCAGCCACACAAAGGAAAAGAGGGACACACGCGCTCACACGCTGTCCTGCCAACGGCCACCTTCACTGGCACTGCCCACACTAAATTTTGTATGTCACTGTGCAAAGCCTCAGACATCCTACCCAGACAGTAAGGGCCAGAGGGATGGCTGAACACTGTCTTCTAGGTGGTAAGTTAACAAGAGTAACGAAAACAAGGTCAAATCGTGTAATGTGTGTCCCCCGGTCTCTCAGTACTATCATGATGGGCCACTTTGCATCAGCTGACAAGCGTTGAGCCCACTGCCAAATCAAATACCCACCCACGCCTGAGAGCCGGTGGGCAGAGTCCTTCACCCCTGCTGCTTCTCCCGAGTCTATTCTTATCTCCCCTTCCCCTGGCCTGGGAGAGTGGGCTGTCTTGTGGAGCGCAGCTGGCTAGTTGGATAAGCAGGTGTTGAGTTTGAAAATGACCTTGCCCGTCAGCTGGTGGGAACCCAACAGACAAGGAAGTCACTGTGTCACTGTTGGCCCGGCATCCCGGCCTCAGTAAGAAGGCACAGTGGGGCCTGGGGGAGGGGTGTGGGACACACACACACACACACACAAGCACGCACACACGCCTGCACACATGCACCATGGAAGTCACCAACAAAAGGAAACTGCATCATGTCACCCAGGAAAGTAAAACGGTCACTGAAGATCAAACATGAGACACAAGCGTACCCAACAATAGGATACGCTGAAGCATCTCCCTGAGCACAGAGGTGCACAAAGATCAATGGAGACTGATCCTTGGGAAAACTGGGAGGAGAGCCCACATTGTATGTGGGGGCTGGCAAATTTCATTAAGAAAGCCCAGCCAGCCCGAGCTGTGTAAATGGCCCTCGCTGTACCCACCCTGGAAGAGGTCCAGCAGCCAGGCCATGCTGTGGGAAGAAAGGGAGTCCACTAACCCAGATCTCACGAAATGCGGGTTAACTGGCTCTGTTCCCTGCAGCTCCAGGGACCAAGGGAGAGCTGAATGGAGCACTTTTCAGAATAGAAAACTGAGCCCGCCAAGCCAGTGCCTTTTATTTTCTTACCTCCTTCCCGTTGCCCAGCTGGTCGATTGGCCTGACTGCCTTGGAGTCTAGAGAAACAGACCTTCTCTGCCCTCACCAGCCCTCGCCATGCCGTCACCCTCCCAGAAGGCCCTGACCCGACTCCAAACCTCCTTCCACATAGAGTAGTCACCAATGCCCAGGAATGAATCGCGGTGAAAGCCGTACATTGTCCCCATGGAACAAAACCTGAGCCTTGGATAACGGCATATCCCCAAGATTCGACACACCTCTCTTGCCACTGCCATAGGACACTGCCCACTACTGGAGGGACAGCCAGCTTCTTCTCTTTAAGTTTTACAATGGTGTGTGTGTGTGTGTGTGTGTGTGTGTGTGTGTGCACGTGCATGCGTGTGCGTGTAATTCTGAGGGTGACTTTATGGAATCTGTCCTCTCCCGGGCTCCAGGGACTGAACTCCAGTCTCCAGGCTTACATGGCAATTGTCTTTACCTGATGAGCTTCACCTGCTCTTCCCTTTCCACAACGGATGACGTAGACCAGGAAAAGCCCCGGTGACTAAAAAGAGCTCGCACAGCAGTGGCAGCCGCCAGAGAGAAACAGGCGGATGGGCTTCTGCTGATAAAGCCCGGCTTATTGCACAGCGGCCTCAGGCCGCAGAGGCCCCCATAGACATCCGCTCCCATCCTCCTCAGAAGGCAGGGCCTGTTATTAGCCCCATTTTACACTCAAGGAGAGCATAGCACAGACAGGTCCAGCAACATAGCCGAGGTAACACACACCCGCTCAGCGGTACAACCGAGAGATCTGAATCAAGAAGTGTGACTCCAGAGCCTGGGCCCTTAGAATGCCACATGGTCATTCATTCTAAGACAAACGCAGTGTCACGGTGGAACCCATTATTTTGTGCAACTAATAAGTGCTTGTGACAAGCCTTTAACCTAGAATTACAGAATTAAAGCTGTGCTAAAACGCCCATGTTTGAGGAGGCTCTGATGCTGTCAGCTCTCTTAACTGCCACCAGAAAAAGGCTCTAAGCTGCTGTCCTGGTTTGCTTTACTGTTGCCATGATAAAATACTAACACAAGCCAACCTGGGTTGGGGCGGGAGAGATTGATCTGGTTTACAGGTCACAGTCCGTTACTGAGGGGGGCCAAGGCAAGAACACGAGGCTGGAGCCATGAAGAAATGCTGCTCACTGGTCACATTAAACAGCACTTCTTACACAGCGCAGGCCCATCCTGCTCAGGGATGGAACGGCCCACAGCGGGCAGGGCCCTCCCGTAACCATTCAGAATCGAGAAGAGGCCTCACAGACCAGTCTGATGGAGGTGGTTTCTCAGTTCACGTTTCCTCTTCCCTAGTATGTCCAGTTGGCAACCAAGGTTAGCCATTATGCTCTTTTCGTAGCTTTTCAAAAATGTAACCCTCCCTGTGCCATGCTACGATGATTGAGCCGGGGAGTAGCTGCATGTACGACAGTGGTTCCTCAGATTGCACCGGCCAGTGACGATGGGTCTGTCCTAGTCTGTGTGAATGCACGAGAACTCTGTGACGTTCACTCAGGACCAAGTCGGCCAACTCGGCCCTTCTGGGAACACATGCCATCACTAAGCAGTAACAGCTGCCTACAGCTCACATCCGCCAGGCAGTACACTAGGCATGAGTCGTACCGTCTCATCTAAGCCTCACGCCCACCCTGTGACAACGGTGTCCCACTCACAGATGAAGACAAGGTTCACAAAGGCGATGTCCCTGTGTAAGGCCACAAAACAGAGCGGGGAGAAGACTGCCACACTACCAGATCCTAGTGTCATCTCTTAGGAGAATTTCAAGATTTTCTAAGAAAAAGAAATTTAAAGTAGCACGAAATGAGGACTGGGAACAACCAAGTCTAACAATTACGCCGCCGGGTTCGTCAAGGTGTCAGAGACCGGAGAGTGACCTGCAGCCAGAGGCCAGCCACCTGCTTCAAGTCTGTGCCTACTGGTAGCCCCTGCAAACCCCTTGTCTCTCTGCCCCTCTCTTGCCTCGTTTATAAAGAAGGATGGAGGAGGACGACCCTGTGCCTCGGTTGGGCCTGAGCATGCTCAGCAGCTGGAGCAAAGACACTGCGGCCAGCTGTGTCTCCACCGCCGATGGCAGCTTCCCTCTTCCTTCCCAAGAACAAGGCCTCAGGAGGGAGGAGGCTTCTGACTGCTCCTAGACTCAGGTCTTCACATGGGGACGGGGGCTTAGTTACCACCTGAGTCCGGGTGACAGAAGTCACATGCCTGCCAGCTTTGGTATTATAAATCCCACTAGCAGGATGTTTAATATCTCATCAAAGACACCCTGGAGCTGGGCATAGTGGTGCCTATAATCCTGGCATTTGAACGACTGAGCAGGAAAACTCTGAGTTTCAGGGCAGCCTGGACTATATAACATATGTTACCTAAAACTAAATAAAATAAAATAAAAACAGCCCCTGGGGCTAGAGAGATGGCTCAGCAGTTAAGAGTACTTATTGCTCTTACAGAAAACGGGGGTTCGATTCTCAGGCCCCACACAGTAACTCAGAACTCCCAGGAACTCAGTGCGCATTCATACATATAAATCTTTAAAATGTAAATTTTGTTGTTGTTGCTGTTTTAAATAAACGTACCCTTTCAGGTTATTTTGAAAAGGGAACAGTTTAGAATCACCAGGACAAATTAAGACTGGGTTTGGGTAGGATTTTAGGCATGAGGGTGAGGGTGGGGAAATCCTTCATTTAATCAAGCCTTCTTTCCCTCACCTGCTTCCACACATAACTCAGGGAAGCAAGGAAAGTCTGCAACACCCTGAACAGGTCACCGAATTGCTGGGCCCTCAGCCTCCTCTCTCTGAGAAACACATACACACACACACACACACACACACACACACACACACACACACACACACACGCGCGCGCGCATGCATACACACACACACACTTACAGGTCACAACTAAATTCTATTCTCTCCAGGAATGGAAGGATGCATTATTAGAAAATCCGTCAATATAATTCATCTCATTAACTGAATCCAAAGGATTCAGCAACAAAAAGCAGATGTTTCCTCTGGTGCTCGTCATGTTAGAACCCAGCACTGAGCACTCAGCTCTGACTCTTCACTAGACTGAACCAGAGGGAAGCTTCCTTAAGAGATACGGACATCCAGCTGGAAAGCGCACCATAGTCCCTGCAGGGGACAAGGAGCCCAGGCCACATCAGCGGACATCACCCAGGAAGGAGCTGCCAGTAATTGGAAGAAAAATAAGCCTCACCAACTGGAAATGAAGAGGAAGCAAAATTTCATTAATTTAAATATTATATAATTATACATCTGGAAAAAATCCTTCCCCTCAAAAATAATAATATTAAAAGCGGATCTGAAAAAAACCATTAGAACAAATCAGATAATTTGATCGTGCTAAGTCATATGAAGAAAAGAAGTTATTAATAGCTTTCTTACAGGGAGGCAGACAGGCAGGCAAGCCATCCTGAATATCAGATAATGATCAGCTAGCAAAATGATCATTCAAAAATATGTTCCTAGGCCATAGGAATAAAGGTTAAAGGTCACACCTATAATCCCGCTTGGGAGACTGGGGCAAGAAGATCCCTGTAGTTTGAGGCCAGCCTGAGCTATACAATGACTTCCAGGCTAGCACAGGCTATAGAATAAGCCCCATATCAAAGGAAATTAGGGATATAAGTATAAGCCAGGCATTGGTGGCACACGGTTTTAATCCCAGCACTCAGGAGACAGAGGCAGGCGGATCTCTGTGAGTTTGAGGACAGCCTGGTCTACAGAGTGAGTTCCAGGACAGGCTCCAAAGCTACCCAGAAACCCTGTCTCGAAAAACATGTATATATCTGGAAGGCCAAGACAGGAGGTTGCTTCAGCATAGGAGCTCAGAGTCAGTATGGGGAACGTAGTAAAACCCCATCTCAAAGTCAAATAAAGGTTTTGAAGTCCATTCCTTCTTGTGCTCTGCCACACTGAATCCTAGTGGGATGCTGGAGTGGACACTGTGACCAATGCAGGTGTCGTGGGCTGTGTGTGTCAATGAGTCCTTCAGCCAAGGCTGACCAGCCTGCAGTCACCTGGGGAAGCCAGCACAGGAAAGGGGAAAAAACCTAGATTTCTCTAATAGTGATTGTCAGTAATAACGCTGTCCAGCCCATTGATACACACACAGTCCCAAAACCACATCAGCACTGGCCTGTCTGCTGCCCAGCACAAGGGTTCAACCCCCTTCCTGCCCCTGAGCCTTTGCACACGCGGTCCTTACGGCCTCCATGATTCTTCTCAAGAGGGCTGCATAGGCCTATTCTCTCAGCATTCGATGTGTTCAGATGCTATCCTCTCAAAAAAAAAAATCTACTCATGGAACGATCTAGAACAATGCTCCATTCGGCTCTGTTTTTCCCCAGAGTACATGTCACCGGCTAACGTCACTTTATGCTTCTGCTTTCTGAGTCTTCCTGCATCACCAGAAAGCAAGCACCATCAATGTGGGCCACTCACTGACAGTTACTTGCCTAACCCAGATACAGTCAAGTACACACAAATCCTCTAATAACGTAGGGGAGCTCCTCGTAGCATGCTTCCAAATGGGGTTGGGTAGGAAGAGCCGCAAGGCAGAAGCTAGACAGCAGCCCGTTACCACGAAAAGGCGAAGAGCACGTGGTGAAGGGTGGCTGGGTCCCCAGAAAGTTATCACGTTTTTTGGTTTCTCTGGAAGTTGACAGGCGCAACGTGCCTGTTACAGCAGTGGCCTTCCGATGGTTCCCCACTCTCTGCAGCATCCCAGGTGTTGGGGAAGTCCTGTGTATATGTCAATAAATTACTGCTGGCCAATAGGAATCTAGATAGGTGGGGCTAGGAGTCCAGGAGGATTCTGGGAAGGAGAAACACAGGAGAGTCGAGATGTAATGCCATTGGAGTAGGAAGCCCGGAAACCTCTCCGGTAAGAAACATACTTAGATTAACAATTATAGGGTAATTACTTAAAGCAGAGCTAGCCAGGAAGAAACAAGCAAGGCCAACAGCTTCATAATTAATATAGCCTCCTGTGTGTTTATTTGGGACTGATGTGGATCTGGAACCAGGCGGGCGGGAAGGCTTCTCCCAAAGAAAGCTTCTCTTAACACCAGGGAATACCCATCCTCTTTCTAGAACGTCCAAGCCTTCCCAGATTTCCCTGGAAAGGTGAGGCAGCCCTTGGTTTGTGGGAGAGAAGAGAGCACCTGATTAAAACTTAGCCTGAGGGGCTCCACAAGATGGCTTTGCTGGTAAAGGGACCTACTTACCAAACCTGATAATGTGGGTTCCATCTCAACGGTGGAAGGAGAACCAATTCCTACAGGCTGTCCTCTGACCTCCACACACACCGCAAATAGATAAATAGATGTCAAAATTCTGTCTCAAAAACTCACTCAACTTCCGGGCGGTGGTGGTGCACGCCTTTAATCCCAGCACTCGGTGGATCTCTGAGAGTTCGAGGCCAGTCTGGTATACAGAGCAAGTACCAGGACAGCCAGGGCTACCCAGAGAAACCATGTCTCAAAAAACAAAACAAACAAACAAACAAAAACTCACCCAACTTATGGAACTGCTCAAGGCCTGCCTCTCTGGTTTCATCTTCAGCACCAAAAACGGCTTCTCAAGCTCACCTTTAACTCATTGCCATAATGCAAACAGAACATCTCAGCCCATGAGATTGCAGGCCCCAGCAGAGCAGCCCCTCCCTCTCCTTTAAACCAACCCATATGACAATCCCAGAACAAAAACTCAAGTGACAGAGTATAATAAAACTATGACTATTCCATCAAAAACAAAATCTGCCCCCCTAAATGAAAAAGAGAAAAGGCTACCATTCCACGCAAGGTGTCTATCATCCACACACTCTCAGAACATCCTAGATAAAACCAGAATTGGCACTGCGCACTGACAAGCCTTATCCTCGTCAGGCCTGGGCGCTTCAGCAGGGCAGGGTTTAGCTGTCTGCACGTCACCCAGACACAGCTCAGTGAGCCCAACGCTTGGACGGCACGGCTGGAAAAGCCGATTTACCTCCAGAATAGCTGTTCCACTTCTGCCTGGCAGGAATTTTCTATCAGATACTCCAGGAGGGAGATTTACATGACGCACACAATCTCCACCCGGAGTGGGCAGGTATGTGCCCGAGAACCACTGCCTGCCCCACCTGGGCAGGGGCTCCTAAGGGTCGCCATCCTCAGATGCCCCTCAGATACTCTTCTGACTGCTGCCCTACAGGAGTTGTGTTCTCAGTGTGAGCGCGGGCACGTCACCACTGAAGGACTTTCCGGTTTGTGTCTTTAGCTGTTTCCCAGGCTCGTGGGCATACGGCAGGCACGCAGCACTTATGAAGGAGGTTCACACCACCCTTTACAAAAAAAAAATGCTTAGGAAGACCAAGAAACATGGGTGGCACTGGTGACTGGGAGGGGGTCTCCAGTAAGCTCTCTGTGTCTCCCTGCCTCTTACCCATCTCCTCTTTCAAAAGGCAGGCACCACGAAGGCAAAGTCCTTGGCTGCTATGAACCTGGCAGTCCTTGACAGAAACCTTAATTACTACTCAGGGAAATCCTCGAAGATGGAGCAGAGGCTAAGCACTTAGACAGTTCTTCCTGGGCTCTGAGGCTGGCAGAAGAATGGTTTGTTGGGGGGTAACAGATTCAAGCCCTGTACCATTCTAAATGTCAGCCAAGAGTGGAGGAGACGAAGCTACGTGCTTCTCACCACACTGAAGCCACACATCCGCTTTTGAGGGGCCATGTGTCACCATCATCTCCTTCCAAGGACAGGAAGGGTGTACAGGTTCCACAGGACAGCTTCTAAAACTCTGTTCTAAACCCTGCGTGGTGGCGCATGCCTTTAATCCCGGCAGAGGCAGATGAATCTCTGTGAGTTTGAGGCCGGGCTGGTCTACAGAGCAAGTTCCAGAACAGGCTCCAAAGCTACAAAGAAACCCTGTCTCGAAAAACAAACAAACAAAAAACAAAACAAAGAAAATCAAACCCTGCCTTTGGCCAGGACAAGGATAAATAGGCTTTGATTTGATGAAAAAAAAATGCAAGGAAAATTGGACCTGAGGTTCAGAGCCTTGGGCAGGATCTGAACAGCCCAGCCTTTCTTGGTTCCTCGCCTGTAAAATACACACCTGCCTCACGCCCTGGCCACACACTAGAAGAGCTGGGAGATCCCGAGTGTCAGAAGTGATCTGTCCAACAGCTGACAGGGGATGAACCACTATTTAGAAACTGCCATGAAACCTGAGCTTTCAATAGGCTCTAACAAGGCCTCCACGAAGGGCCCACTTCACTGAGCTTAATTCAGCACTGGCCAAGCACATTCAGTGAAAGATTCCACTTTTTCCCTCCTGACATTCCTATTACTGTAAGGGAGAACTTGTTTGCTAAGGAGCTGCTTGGAAATGCTGAAAAGGTAAGGTGGAGAGGGGAGAGGAGGAGGGGAGGGGGGAGAGGAGGGGGGATGGATAGGTGGAGAGGAGAGGAGGAGAGAGGTGGAGACAGAGAGGAGAGGTGGTTCACTGAAAGTCATGAAACAGGAGTTATAAACTCTTCGGTGTTGCTTTCCAGCTTGCGAAAGTCACCCAGAGTTGGGGGACGGTGAACAGGTCCCACACAGCCCTTTAAGTAGTAAACAAAGAGCTAATAAAACCAATGAATAAAACAGCTCTGGGCTAGTAATGAGATGGAAGCTGATAAGAGGAAGGAGGGGCCAACGGGAAGCAGTAAGAACAGTTTCAGGGTTCTGGTCTCCACCTGGGAAGATCCCGATGGGAGTCAAGTTCTCCTTGGACCCTCCTACATATCACTGCTTCCAGCCAATCCAGCCCACCAAAGCTGTCCCTAAACCAAGGGTATCAGGGTATCAGAAGTAATCTGCCCAGTAGCTGATACAGGGGAGTACCCCGGACTAGACATCAGGTCTCACAGCATCACCGAGGTCCTCCCTTCCAGGAGAAGGATGCCTAACTGAGCCAGCACTCAGAGTACAGTGGGCCCTGCAGATTCAGCATGGGCAGAGTACCACGGTTTCTGTCTTTGCTTGGTTTTTGAGATGAGGTCTTCATATGTAGCCCAGGTTGGCCTAGAACTCACAAACCTCTTCCCTTGGGCTCCTGAGAGCCTGGGGGCTGGAGAGGCGGTTCAGTAGTTAAGAGCACTGGCTGTTCTTGCAGAGGACCCGGGTTCAGTTCCCAGCTCCCACATGGCAGCTCACAGCACATGATGCCCATATATGCATTCAGGCCAAGCATTCACAGACACAGATTAAAACACATTTGTTTTTAATTTACCTGTATTGAACATGTACAGACTTTCATGTTCTGAAGTACTGGGATGGATCCTAGGCTCTCACATACACTACCTGCGTGCTCTATTTATAACCCCAGCCCTGTTTTTTACTGTTTTAAGTCAAGCCCTCAGCACATTGCCTAGACGGGCCTTAAGCTCCCACCGTAGCCTAGAGAGGCCTTAAACTTTTAATGTATGTGCAAGAAATGATTTCATAAACGCAGGAGGCTACCCGCATTCTTTACAGGCAACCTGCCACTTAATGTTGTGAAAAAACAGCATTAAAAAGCTGACGTAGATGAAGAGAAACAGGTTCAGCTAAAGGGGGAAAAGCTAGCCTTTTTAGTCTAGCTAAGGCCGAGCATTCATGATTAGTAATACGTCTCTGTGTCATGATTTGGGAGCTGGTTGGTGACCCGAAAGAAAGGTTGCTACAACACAATGTAAGAGACTTGAGCCTCTTTGAATGTTGGTTGATAACCATGAGGATCCTGGGGCCGATTTCCCATGGAAACCAAGCAACAACTACACTGTATAATAGTTAAGCCTTAAGAGAGGACTTTTATTTTGAAGAAGCACATACGTATACAACCTTTGAGTAGAAAGTAGGCAAGGAAAGAAATGCCCTTCCTTGGGCATTTTCCTTTAGTGCTGGGTAATGGGGTGCAGACCGATGGATGAATTGGTAAATGAATGAATGAACATGGTCTTTCCACTTCCCCAGAATGACTGAAGTCCCTACTACAAGCTCGTTTTACAGGAAGGACTGACTGATAGAAAGGACAAGGATCACTCTTGGGTTGCGGAGAGCATCAGAAGAGCAGAGGCTGCATCTTTTGGAGCAGGAAGACCTCTGTGGTTATTTACTCTTAACTGTGTAAGTCCTTCCCTAATAACCACCTATTTGTCATGAAAGAAAGAGAGAGAGAGAGAGAGAGAGAGAGAGAGAGAGAGAGAGAGAAAGGAAGGAAGGAAGGAAGAAGGAAGGAGGGAGGGAGGGAGGGAGGAAGGAAGGAAAGAAAGAAAGAAGGAAAGAAGGAAAGGAAGAAGGAAAGGAAGGAAGGACAAGGATCTTTTCTTCTCAGAATTCTCTTCGTACCTGAGGGAACATCAGGAATTCTGCGTGCCTGACACATTTTCCTTGCTGCACAGTTAACGAAACTGGGGCACAAAGAAATAATGTTATCTTGTCATTGTCACTGTGTGCAGCAGGAAACCTGGCTCTCTGAGGTCACCACACAGAAATCTGGTGTCCTTAGGCCCCTGGTGGACCAGTGGTCATCTCCAAGAAGAAGTAACCAAAAATGATGGCCCAGCCATAAATACTGCAGGAATGGGTGTTCCTCCAATAAAGTCACTTGGCTAAAAGACGCAATGTCCAGAGACTCCAGAAGTAAAGCTGGACCACGCAGAGGACGCCGTGGTTGGTAAGGCCCTGTCTTCATAAAGCGAAGCTGGTTCCAGGACAAACTGTGGTCCTGCATTGTGCTGGCTAATTCTATGTCAACTTGACGCAAGCTAGAATCATCTGAGAGAGTTCATTGAGAAAATGCCCCCAGAAGATTGGGTTGTAGGCAAGCCTGTAAGGCATTTTCTCAGTGATTGATGTGCGAGGGTCAGCCCACTATGGGCGGGGCCATCCCTGGGCTGGTGTCCCGGGTTCTAGAAGAAAGCAGGCTGAGCAAGCCAGGGGGAGCAAGCCAGTCAGCAGCACCCTCCACGGCCTCTGCATCAGCCCCTGCCCCCAGGTTCCCGCTTAGCTTGAGTTGCTGTCCTGGCTTCCTTTGATGACGAACAGCAGCACTGTGGAAGCGTAAGACAAGTTTCTTTGGTCACGGTGTTTCACCACAGCAACGGTAACCCCAACTTAGAAAAGGGACATACACGATTGCGCTCTCCACGGACCAACAAAATGGAGGCTTTCCCCTGAGCCGCGCTCATCAAGCCTGCGGCTGCTGCTCAGCCCCACCCACCTCTCCGTCCTCCCTTCGAACCTGCCTTGTGCTTCTAGGGCGCTTAGCAATGTACAGCAAACGCCCACGGAATGACTCAGCAATTCATCAACCAACGGGCTAGTCCCCCTCGAGGGACTGCCGGATAATAAGCTCTGGTGGTGAAACCAGAGGGATCGGGCTTCTGGGATCAGCCAATCCCACAAGGGGTAGCTGTGATGCCGTGGACACAGCCACAGTCAGTCAGAACCCAGGGACCTGAGGCCAGCAAACGCCCCTGCGGATTGAACTTGGACGACGCTGTGCTTAACCTGCATTAAGGAAGGAGATACGATAGACCTAGGGCCTCTTTGCACGCGGAGTGTTTTTTTTTTTTTTTTAAGATCTATCTTTTTAATTACGGGAGGAGTGTGAGTGCAGATCCCCGGAAAGGCGGAAGAGGGTGTCAAATCCTCTAGAACCAGAACGTCAGACAGATAAGAGCCAGTGCTATGAACTGGACTTGGGTCCTCCGCAGGAGCAGTGTGTGTCTATAACCATGAAGCCATCTGTCCAGCCTCCCAAACTTCTATGTCTTTGAAATATGTAAAAAAGGGGAGCTTGGGGGAGGCATTTGAAATTGCCCTCTGCCTGCACGTCTTTCATGTGTATGTCCACCTATTTGTTCCGGGGGTCCTGGGGTGGAACGTGGCCCTCACACGCGCTCGGCAAGGCTGTGCTACCGAGACACATCCTCGGCCCTGGCTGGAACCTCCCCATCTCTGAATGGGCTCTAAAATGAAGCGTTTCAGCACAGAGTGTTGAGTTTGGTTTACCGAGGACAAGCCGGACACCTCCTTCCCACTGCATCCCAGTAGACCCAGGACAAGGACGCTCCGCTTGGGAAATCCTTCCGCAGTAGCCGGGCGAGCGCGGAGTGCGAAAGCCTTTGATCATAAAAGTACCCAGAGCAGAGGTGCTGGAGGTATGCAGAGGCCGTGAGCCAACCGCTGTCGGGGGACGCCCCAGCCCCCACCCCGTGTTCAACTCCTGCTCACTCAGAGGGCAGTCACAGAGGCAGAGCAAAAGCTGCAAGTGTCTGAGGAACTGCAAACAGGGTACACTGACTGCAAAGCCACGTCCCCCAGGGGCGCTCACCACTGGGCTAGCGGGGCTCATCTGCTATCTCATGAGAGCGCTGGTTAGAAGGTGAGTTCCCACAAGGAGACCAGATTGTTGTGATCTTCCCGTGTGCTCCTTGGGCTGCTTTTAAACGAAGTCTCATCTGTCACCCATGACTACAGAATACAGAGAGCAGTGCTATGCCTTCCTTCCAGAGCGCCCGTGCGAATTCGAGCAGAAACGCAGACCAACTATTGCACAGAGAGGATTGATGCACGTGGAACATTCAGCCTGTTGCCAGTGATGCAGCCCGGCGGGTGGTGGAGAAACCCAACCTGAGGTCAGAATCTAACCCTAGGCTTCAAAATCCTTCAGAGTCAGAGGAGAGCCGGGCTTCTGCACGGAAGCAGCAGCGGAACCCTGGGACAGCAAGCAGCGTGGATGCTTTCCAGAAGGGAAAGTAAAGCTGTACCTGCACCTGGGAAGGGAGGGCTAGGACTACCCAGGTATGCTGGGTGTGGGCCTGGGTCTCGGGGAGGTTGCTGGCTCCCTCTGAGGGCAGAAGCTCACAGGTATCAGCGGGATGAAGCTAGGCAGCAGTGCCAAGACGAACCTCCCCAGAGGAAGGAGAAGTGACAACTCCTCAGAGGCATGCTGCTCACCCTGCAGACTGCAAAAACTAAGGGACAGACCCGAGGTTTGCAGGGCAAACGGGAGCCCTGGTACCCAGCTGACAAGCCCAACTGCGCTTCCAGTGAGCAGATCGTGTTGGTTAGAGCCTTAAGTGTGTATGCGGGTGATCCAGCAGTTCTTCCCCATAGCCATCACAGAGAACCGTTAGCCTGTGTGCCCAAGGGAAGATACCGCAGCACACACCACAACGAAACCTAGAGCCAGTCCAGCCGCCTCGAGCTGGCTCAGCAATCAGTGAGACAAAAACCCCTCATGCTTGCTGTGTGTGGAAACCACAGAGACCCGCACGGGCTGCCTCAAAAACATCACAGGGTGCATCACTAAATGTTTCAAAGGGTTATAAAATGTGCCAGCCAGCACAACATGCATTCTAAAAAGCAGAAATGGGTGGGTAGTGGTGGCGCACGCCTTTAATCCCAGCACTCAGGAGGCAGAGGCAGGTGGATCTCTGTGAGTTTGAGGCCAACCTGGTCTGCAAACCTAAACAGAGAAACCCTGTCTCAGTAAGTAAGTAAGTAAATGAATGAATGAATGAATAAATAAATAAATAAATAAATAAATAAATAAATAAATAAGCAGAAATGGGGGGACTGGAGAGATGGATCCATGGGTTAAACAGTTTGCTGCCCAAATGTGAGGACGAGAGTTTGGATTCCCCAGAATCCAGATATATGCCAAGTAGGCATGGTGGCCCACCTATAATCTCTATACATGGGAGGCTGAGACAGGATTTCCTGGAGCAAACTGGCTAGAGAGACTTGGTGAACCTACAAGGCCTAGGTTCAAATGAGAGACCCCGCCTCAGTAAATAAAGCAAAGAAAGATCAAAGAAGACATCTGACTTCAGTCTCTGGCCTCCACACACACACATACATACATACATACATACATACATACATACATACATACACACACACACACATACATACATACATACACAATACACATACATGCATACACACATACACACACATTCATGCATACATATACAATACACACACATGCATACACACACATATATACACAATACACATACATGCATACACACATACACACATACACGCATACATACACAATACACATACATACATACACACATACACAATATACATACATACACACACACACATACATACACACATACACACACACATACATACACACATACACACATACACGCATACATACAAAATACACACACACACATACATATAAACACACATACACATACATACACACATACACACACCACCAACAACAACAACAAAGGAGAAGAAATAAAAGAATAGCCTTCCTTCTATATAGTTTGACAGCCAAAGAAAGTTCTGGAAGGAAATGGTCATATTATGTAAAGCATAAACACAGACTGCATAGATCATAGGGAGGAACAGGAATGAATTCAGGACTGAGAATTTTAAAAAATTTAATTGCTAAAACTAAAAAGCTGTTCTTAAAAAAATATTAAGCTAGAGAGTCTGGGAAACAGAACCTTCATCCAATGGCTGACAGAAGCAGAGGCAGACTCCCACAGACAGACACTGAGCTGAACTCAAGGAACCCAGTGACAGACAGGGAGGACTGATGAGTGATGGGAGATGTCATTCTGAAATCTGTCTCTTATTGGTTGTTGAATAAAGCACTGTTGGCCAATAGGGAAGCAAGATAGGTGGAACTAGAAGTCGAGGAGGATTCTGGGAAGGAGAAACACAGGGAACCACAATGTAGCCACAATAGGGGTAAGAAGTCTGGACCCTTTCTCCGGTAAGAGAAATACTTAGATTAACAATTATGGAGTAAATACTTAAGTCAGAGATAGCCAGTAAGAATCCAAGCAAACTGCCAACCGCTTCATAAGTAATATAGCCTCCTGTGTGTTTATTTGGGGACTACAACTGTGGCAGAGTCCAAGTGGCAGGCGGGGAAAAACCAAAGCGGCTAGCAAGGAAAAGGCTTTACCTAACAGATGAGCAAAGGGGTTAAGACTGGGCTGGTTTAACCCCCCAGAAACAGTTGACCTGAACAAAGGGTAGCTCTTGATTCTCAGACTTATGACTGGGAATTCAGCATGGGACTGGTCAAGACCCCCTGAATGGCCGGGCGTTGGTGGCGCACGCCTTTAATCCCAGCACTTGGGAGGCAGAGGCAGGTGGATCTCTGTGAGTTTGAGGCCAGCCTGGTCTACAAGAGCTAGTTCCAGGACAGCCTCCAAAGCCACAGAGAAACCCTGTCTCGAAAAAAAAAAAAAAAAAAGACCCCCTGAATGTGGGTGTCAGTGAGGAGGCCTAGGTAATCTATTGGGCCTTGGGTAGTAGATCAGTATTTATCCCAGGTATACAAATGGAATTTGGGTGCCCATCCAACAATGAGAGATGCATTCTCACCCTGAACTCTTGGGAGAGGGTCTAGGTGCTGCCCTGGATGAAATGACAGACTATGGACACCCCCATGGAGGACCTCGCCCTCCCTAGGGATAGGAGGGGGTACTGGGGGGTTGGTGGAAGGGTATGGGAGGAGGGGAGGGAAAGGGAGAGGGACCTGGGATTGACATGTGAAGCAACCTTGTTTATAATTTAAATTAAATTTAAAAATAAATTTTTTAAAAAAGATTAAGTAAAAGAGGGAGGAAGAAATGGCACCAGAGAGTTCGGGGTCCATCCCTGCTTGCCCTTGAGAGACCAACCTCTCACAAACACGTGTTCTGGCCCTGTGTTTGTGGGTGAGACGCTTAATTTTACACTACATCATTTCTATTGATCACAATTCTTCTGGAGCTCAGGAACATTTCTTCCTATTTCACAGTGGTTTCTCTCCTCTGGTGTAAGAAACTGGACATGTAAAAGGAGACATGTGTTTGGTGGGCAGAGAATCAAACACAGAGCCTGGCGCATGTTGGGAGAACACTCTGCCACCAAGCTCCTCACTAGCTCCTTGTAGCTTCTGGATTCTCCAGGGTTTCTACCAACACATACAGGCATGAAGGAATTTGGCAGGCTGAATCATTGCATGACACCTTTTTCCTTAATTGTTACCTGTCCTTGTTTTCTTCCATCCCTCCATAAGTGCACTCATTCATTACTGTGAAATTCTCCGTAGACTCGGCGTTCCAGGCCCTGATTTTATTTCCTAAAAAACAAAATGACCAAGGGAATGGATTAGAATGAAGCACAATACCACACACATATAAAAAGGTCATGGTGGCACACGCCTTTAAACCCAGCACTCTGGAGGCAGAGGCAGGTGGGTCTCTGAGTTTGAGGCCAGCTTGGTCTACAGAGTAAGTTCCAGGACAGCCAAGGCTACACAGAGAAACTCTGTCTTGAAAAACAAAACACTAAACCAAACCAAACCAAAATTCATATATATATATATATATATATATATATATATATACATACACACATAAATGTATGTATATGTATATATTCATACTTACTTTAAAAAATTAAATAAGCAAAATGGCCGTCATTTATACATACAAATAAGTGGTGTATTTCAGTTATAAACACACCAAGAGGGCCACATTAGAATATGCCAAAGGCTACCCAGCATCCCCCAAATTATCCTCCTTTCTTCCACAAACACAGGTTCAGCATCCCTAAATCAAAACATCCAAAATGTCCAAAATCTGAAACTTTCTGAGCCCCAACAAGATCCCACAATTAAACAATTCCAGACCAGAAAACATTATCTTATTCCCAAAATTAGTTTAAAATACTGTATAAAGCTAATATGGAGCTATGAGCATAAGGTATATATGAAAGATAAATCCTATGTTTAGACTTGAGTCCCCTCTCCAAGATATCTCCATTATAGATATGCAGATATTCCACCATCTGGGGAAAAAAAACCCTGAAACATCCTGGTTTCTGAAGAGGGATAATGTATCCGAGTTCCCAGGCACTAATTTCCCAGGCATCCCCCCGCGGTGTATTCTGTGAGACTCTTGAGCAGGGCCCCTGGTACAGGATGAGAAGCATAAACGACACCTGAGGGTATCAGAAAATGACTCCTCAGAATAGGACAGGCCCCCTAAACGCGCACGAGGCCACATCTAAGACCCAAGTAGAAGTAAGTACTCAGGAGTAACCCAGGCTTGGAGCAGAGAAAGGAAGAGCCAAGGGGGAGCGAAAGAGAATACCCAGGATGCTCGCTCAGCAGGGTCCCTGCTCCTCTTCACTGTGGGAGCATCGGCCCCGCAGGGAGCATGCGCCACACTCCTAGGTTCCCAGCGCGGAGGTGGCTGTTGCATTCCTCACCGAGAAGCCTGGAGTAACATCACAGAGTAGACTCTCTTCATAGGCGTGCCCCCAGACCCCACGCGGCTACTTCACATGGTGTTACACAGCCAGTTTCCACTCTAGGAAGTCATTCTTAGCGAGAACACGTAACCTCCACCCCTAGACAGGGCTCGAGGGTGATTCCAGCCACCACGGCTGGTTAGGGGGCTGCTATGCGTATGCCAAGCATTGCTGCTCCAACCGCCTGGACGACGGCTGAGCCTCAAAGGCCTGCTGGGCAGTGTCTCTGGCCTATCGTCCCCCATCTGCTCCACGTGGGCCTGGCCTTCTCCCAGGCTTAAACGCTACCCCGTTAATTCTGATCTAGGTGAGAAGGACCAGATTCCTAGGATGCCTGGCCACCCCACCACCACCACCCAGAGAAATGGGACCGAGCCAGTGTTAGCGAGATTCTCCAGTCCCTGCCTCCGACGCTGCTCTTTCATTTAACGTGCAGAGACCAAGCTATGAGATATTTTTAGCATCTGGGTCCCTGTCTAGGGCGACTGATCTGGCTTCCATCAGAGCTAACTTCATCAGCTGCCGTTCGTGTATTATGGGGGGTGGGGGCAGGAATAGGGAGCCAATAAAGACTCGGATCCTAGGAAAGGAGAGGCAGAAGAAGAGAAGCGCAGCTGTAAAGCAGGAGGGACGCATCATCAGCGCATGTGTGGTGACGCATGTGTGGTGACGTCACTCCGTGGCGAGGACTGTCTCAGCCCACCTCCCGCCAGCCGGGAAGCCAAGATCGCTGCATCCCAACCTCAGCGCAGCCAGTCACCGTAGCACGGACCCCCATCCCTCATCCCCAGGGAGGGGACAACCTAGGAGGAGCGGCTGTCCTGACCCAGGACTGCACAAAGCAAGCGTCCCGTCGCTTTGAGGGTCTCACGTAGCCCAAGCTGGCTTCTAACTCACTGTGCCGCTCACAGAGACATGAACTTCTGAACCTCTGGTCCTCACATCGCAAGCGTCCATATTACAAGTATACGCCTGCAAGCCACCTGGAAAGCCATCACGCTTCGGCGTGTACCTGAGGGCGGTGGATCAGAGCCGGGCCCAGCACTGAGCGGTGTCAAGGGCCAGGCTCTGGGATGGAGGAGGATGCCAAGGAATTCTCACGCCAGCCCTAGTGGGGAGGCGCTGCTACTGCCTCACCCTAGGAATCGGGAAGCTGGTGCTCGGTGGTAGAGGGTATACTCAGTACCCACGAGATGAGCACCCCTGTCCCCCCCCCAAAAAAAACCTAAGAAACGTGTTGGTCATAAGGAAGACTTAGAAATGGTCACCCAGACCACAGGTAATAAATTACAAATAATGAGCAGGCACGTGGCCTTAGGAGTCTGCAATCCTCGCACTGTATTACATGCATTGCATAACTTGATCATGGATGGATGGATGGATGGATGGATGGATGGATGGATGGATGGATGAACAGACAGGCCCCAGGATTACCAATTCCTGTAAAAGGAACTTACATCACGTCACTTCATGCCCTGGTTGGTAATGAACGCAGCCACCGCTGCCTGACTTTGCCTGTTTGAGGCAGGAACCTTGGGTCTCACAGGAACCCACCCCAGCCCCCAGGGGAGCCAGGACCACAGACAGAGGGTACATGCAGAGCTCCAGGAGGCTGAGACCTGCTCCTGGGCACAGCGCGCTCAGGTGACCGCACTTCTCATCCTGAGCAGCTCTCCCCCCCACCCCCCCACCCCCGCTCGCCTCGGTCAGTATTGTTCCAACTCTTCAGCTGGAAAAGTCTGAGTCCATCACCAGCCAGCCCAGCCCCTTCCCTGGAAGAACTCTCATTCTCGGGGTAGAGACTGGCATGACCACACCCTCATTCCTCTCCCCAGCTGGCTACAATCATAACTTACTGGCATTTTTTTTTGAGCACTGGCCTCCTGTACATACAGTTCCAATGTGTCCACTGGCCATGCCGTCCTGCTGTTTTGAACACTTAAAAATGTCTACTCCCGGAGGGCACAGAGTGCTGGTGAGAATGCAAAGCAGCTCATGTCGTCGCTCTTGGAGCATCCCGGGAGACTGTGGCAACGTCTAGTCACTGCACATACGCAGTACGAGATGTGCTCTAGAACCTTCTTTCAGCAGCACTAATTTGCCATTGCAGTTGCTGCACAATCTCAATAACAAATGCATCCGTTAACACGGGCCAACAGGACTGCCCTCCTCCCAGGAGCACTAGAGGAGATGGCTCCCTCTGGAATGTCCTGGCTCCCAGAGGCTGCTCTGCGCCCTTAGCTAAGTCTCCTCCTCCATCTACAGAGCCAACAATGAGGCCTCAGACCCCACTACTCCCTCAGCTCTGGGTGCCACGTACCAATCCTGGACACTGCCTTCCCACGACTTCCCTCTGTCACTGGGGCTACACTGGTCCCTCTGGAATAACTCAAGACGATTTGCCCCACGGAAAAGCCCTTCTAACATCTACAATGTCCCTCTCACCCTGTAAGGCCACACGCTCTCAAGTATTACAGTGGAGTGGGTCCCGCGTCCTGCGAGGTCAGGGGCATCTCCTGGGCAGTGGTTCTCAACCTTCCTGATGCTGCTACTCTTTAATGCAGTTCCTCCCCCCCAACCACAGAATTATTTTTGTTGCTATCTCATAACTTCAAGTTTGCTACTGTTATGAATCATAACGTAAATATCTGATATGCAGACGGCATTAGGTGACCCCGTGAAAGGGTCATTAGACCCCCCAAACTACAGGTGAGAACTGCTGTTTTGTTTTAGAGGATCTAACCTACCCAAGCCCCAACCAGGACACCGCACAAAGATTCATCAAGAAGCAAATGGGCAGGGGCTGGAGGGACGCTCAGCGGTTAAGAGCACTGGCTGCTCTTCCAGAGGTCCTGGGTTCAATTCCCAGCAACCACATGGTGGCTCACAACCATCTAAAATGAGATCTGGTGCCCTCTTCTGGCCTGGAGGCAGAATAGATAAGTCTTAAAACAAAAAACATTAGTTTAAAAAAATTAATAAAAAAAAATAGAAGCAAATGGCAATGTGTGACAACACCTGCACAAGCCTGTTTTCAGAAAGGCAGAGATGGTGTCAACTATCCCAACCTCTGGGCCATCATGTCAGTGGACAGAGGAGCCAATGGTGTCTGGAAGGGGGCACGAGATGGCTCTGGGAACTTCCAGCAAACATACGTTCCTTTCTCCTTTTTTTGTGTATGTGTTGCTTTTGGTTTGTTGAGATGGCCTCACTCTGTAACCCACACTGGATGGAAACTCACTATGTAACCCAGACTGAGCTTGGACTCACGGCAATCCTCCTGCCCCACATTCTCAAGTTCTTAGTAACAGTGGCACGCACTTGGCACTTGGCCCCTGAAAGGCTGAAGCAGCAGGACCGTGAGTTCTTGGCCAGTCTGGCTTGTGGTTAGCAAGACCTTGTCTCCAAAGGGGAAGAAAGAAAAAACTCCATGCTATCTGCTTCTAGAGCCCACTTGGTCTCATACATACACAGTAACAAATCAAGACTCTTCCTCAAGTATGATCAGAAAGGGACCACGCCCTCCAGAGAGACTTGCGAAGCTCCTGGGCCCTCTGCTGTGCACTTTATAAAAGCTTATCAGCAACCAACAGTGAGGGTTTGTCCTCCAGGCTTTTATTAGAGAGCAGAGAAAGAACTGGATACATTTCTCCCTGTAGTCTACCCTCCTCCAGCCTAGCCCCAGAGTCAGAGATAACGGCCAACTGGACAGCTTGGCCTGGACCACAAGGTCCCAAGCCACCTGCCCCAGATGACCTCACCTCCCCAACAGCCAAGAAGGATGACCCAGGGCCCTTGACTAAAAGCAAGGTCACGTCCCTCAAGGACAGCTATGGACACTAAACTGGAGTAGAGATAACACATATACCCATGGCTGTCCTTCACAGAGTCAGCACACAGTGGCCAGCAATGCTGGCTATAGGCTTAAGCTTAGGTGTTCTTTTCCATCAAGACCTGCTCACGGCTAGTTACTAAGCATGACCCCGGGCCACAGGACCCAGAAGTGCAGCTGCAGTGTGGCAGCATGGTATTCTACCATCTTTGGATCTCCCACAATGGTCTGGAGCATCTCCATGGATACACACACACACACACACACACACACACAAATGCTCATGCTCCGGGAACACACAGACTACTGAGAGTGTGAGGAGAAAATCACCGACAACCTTAGCCATCCATCAGCAGGGAACCGAGTCGATAAGGACAGCCCAGTATAGAATAAAAGTCTAAAACAACAGAGCAGGTCTAGACGCGTCTCCATGGGCTGTGGCGATCGATGGAACAGAGGACCCCCTTAAGCAAAGCCTGTTGCCTGAGTGCACTGGAGCCAACGCGTGCCAGCCTCAAGGTGCAGACAGATATCCTGTGTCTCCTTTCAGCTGTACTTAGGCCAGACTGGAGCCTTGAAACAGGCCGTGGTGGGAATCTACTCTATAAATCAGGGCTCCCTTTTTTTTTCATTTGTCTCAAAAGTTGGCTATTCCAAGCATGCACTACTGTGTGTATGCCAATATGATGTTTAAGATCTAGGAGAAACAACCCCTTGGGACTGGGACACAGTTCCATGGAAGAGTGCTGCAGGCCACAGGAGAGCAATGCCCAAAACTGAGTGGTGTACGGGAGACAGAAAATGCCAAAGCTGTTTTCACTTTCTGCAAGGTTTTGCATGTGCATACGTGTGTGGTGTGCATGCATGTTTTCGTGTGTATGTGTGTGTGTACACGTGAGCATACATGTGTGGTGTGCATGCATGTTTCTGTGTATATGTGTGCATGTACCCGTGAGCATACATGTGTGGTGTGCATGCATGTTTTCATGTGTACTTGTGTGCTCATGCATGCATACATATGTGTATACGTGTGTGGTGTCCAAAGGTTGATGCTGGGTGTCTTCCTTGATTGTTTCCACATTATATATCAAGAAAAGATCTCAGCCAGGCAGTAGTGGCACACGCCTTTAATCTCAGCACCCTCAAGTCAGAGGCAGGGGGATCTCTGTGAGTTTGAGGTCAGCCTGGTCTACAGAGTGAGTTCTAGGACAGCCAGGGCTACACAGTGAAACACTGTGTGAAACAAACAAACCAGGATCTCTCACTTGAACCCAGAGCTCTCTGATTCAGCTAGCCTAGCCGGTTTGCTCCAGGAATCCCTGTCTCTGTCTCTATCTCCCTAGTGTTGGAACAAGCAGCAGGCTGCCACACCCACTCAGAATTTGCACGGATGCCAAGGATCCAAACTCTGTCCTCACACTTATGAGGACATCACTTTCAATTTCCCGGTCCCCAGTTTTGTTTTGATTTGTTTTGTTTTCCAAGACAGAGCTTCTCTGTGTAACAGTTCTGGCTGTCCTCAAACTTGCCCTATAGACCAGGCTGACCTCGAACTCAGACATCTTCCTGCCTCTGTCTCCTGAGTGCTGGAATTAAAGGTGGGTGCCACCATGTCTGGCTACTTATTTTTAATAGCTGTCTCCAAGACAGAACATAAGACACAGACCTGGCTGGAAGGCCTCAGTATCACTAGTGACTTTTAGGCTCTTTTAAATTATTTTCCAAGGTTTTTGTTTTGTCTTTATTTTTAAAAGCATTGACCAGCTGGGTGTGGTGGTACACACCAGCAATTGGCAGGTAGAGGCAGGAGGATTACAAATTCAAAGCCAACCTGAGCTACACAGTGAGACCTGGCCTCAAAACAAAAAAAACAAAAAAGACCAAAGACCAAGGAGACAGCTCTTGCTCCGTGTGTGCACGGGGCCGAGTCCCATCCTCGGCCCCAGAAGAGGAGGCACTGAGCAGCCCAGCACATTGTGATATACGCAGCAGTTATGATGGGGTGCCTCAGTAGAAGCTGAGGAAGGCCTCTGTCACAGAGGGCTCCTCAGAGAGGTCCCGTGTATGTGCAACCTGACGGGTACGCAGGAGCCTGTAAGACCAACAAGCAGGGACCGCTCAAACACTCACAGCCCCCGTGGGTCTCCCCAAAGGGCCCCAAGAGTAGTACCTTCCTCAGACTCCCGCCTCGCTCTTCTCTCACCCTAATCCCACGAGTGCGAACCTACGTCTCCTCACCTGCCCTGGGGTTTCGTAGCACCCCGACTGAGCACACTTCGATGGGAAGCATCCAAGAACTATGGGCTCCCCCCTCAAACGGAGGACACCACACTTGCTACAGCTGGAAAAACAAACGCAGCCTTGCTGGAAATTCGATCACCCCCAATATCTCAGGAAAAGAAAAGGGGAGGGGTAAAATGTCCAGGAGCCCTAGGTCCGTGGGTTGCCACCCCCTCAGAGAGAGAAGACAGCGCAGACACAAGGCCTGGGGCACTTATTTCTACACAGTGTCAAGATGCCCCAAGGCTGACCCAGACCCAGGGCTATGATCACGCATGCTCTGCCAAGTGTTCCCAACCCAGCTCTGCCAGGCAGCCTCGGGCTCTCCCTGAAGTTCAGTCATGCAAAGAGGCCCAGGGGCAGGCCCAGTTTTCTCTGGGTGTGTGGAGGCTGGCTCTGTGGGCTCAGCTTCCACCGTGGCTTGGGGTGGAGATATGGTCAGTCTTCAAGTGGAAGGAGCCAATCCCAGACCCCAGGGCAGGAGGCCTCGGAGGGGAGCCGGAAGCCATCCACCCTGCTGGCCCCCAGGCTGCCCTTCTTCGATCTGAAAGGTGCCTCAGCTTTAACCCGGGGCATCTCATCTTCCCCATGGCTCACTTGAGAAAGTTCCTGTCCTGTAGAAGAATCCCATGACTGCTGGAATAGCTCACCGGGTAAAGGCACCTGCTACCAGACCAGCGGCCTTGAGTTTAATCCCTGGGGCCCACACGGTAAAAGCACAGCCAACTCCCACATGCTGTCTTCCCATCTCCACACGCATGCCATGGGACAACGCACACTAAATAAGTCACGTGATTAGAAAGATTAGGAGATTCCGGGGCTCGGACTGGTCAGTCACAGAGCTAAGCTAAGTCCTTGGCATGTGCAAGGTCCTCTTGCTTTAATTCTGAGCGCCTGAACCAAAAAAAAAAAAAAAAAAAAAAAAAGCCAGAATATTGACAAACTGCTGTAATTCTAGCTGCTCCAGGAGGCTGAGGCAGGAGGATTGTATGAAACAAGAAATTCAAGACCAGCCTGAGCAATATAGTCAGACCCCCTCAACTCTAAAACAAACAAGCAAATAGTCTCAATGTAACAAAAATTTTACAAAAGCCTTGAATTACATAAGGCACAAAAGGCCAGCGTGATGCCCACTGTAACCCCCACCTGTGGGGGGGGGGGTGGAGGAACAGACTCTGGCCTGTGCAGAGTGACCAGGCTCTGGCAGCCGTGACTGGACAGTGCAGGTGGGGTGGCCAAGTCCCCCAAGCCCCCAGCAGTCCATAGGCTCTGACAATTGAGTGCCCACAGCCCAAGTCGCCAATAAAACACCCTCCATCCACCTCCCAATACCATCCTTGTACTCCGACCCTGGAGTGTCAGCTAAGGCAGACCGTGCTAAGGGGAGGAGCAACCGCACCCTTCCACACAGCCGGTCACGTTCTGAAGTTGGGGGGCAGGGAGGAGGTCCCATGGAGTCCAAAGTTACCCTGGGAACCCCCATGGGACGGTGCTGAGGCAGGTGGCTATGCCTGCGGCACCAAATTACATCAGCCACAAGAAGATGGCAGAAACCAGGTGTAGGGGGCTGAGGCAGGAGGAATCCAGGCCAGCCTGGCTATATCATGTCACAATACGAAGGGAAGGGGAGGGGGAAACGAGGAAGGGGAAAGGAAGGCAAGGCAGGGGAGAGGAGGGAAGGGAAGGGAAGGGAAGGCAGGGGAGGGGAGGGGAGGGGAGGGGAGGCAGGGGAGGGGAGGGAAGGGAAGGGAAGGGAAGGGAAGGGAAGGGAAGGGAAGGGAAGGGAAGGGAAGGGAAGGGAAGGGAAGGGAAGGGAAGGGAAGGGAAGGGGAGGGAAGAGAAGGGAAGGGGAGGGGAGGGAAGAGAAGGGAAGGCAGGGGAGGACACGAGCCCTGTGCTTTGCTAGGGCAGGAGAGCCGTCCCCAGTGGCATCCCTCCCAAGGGGACTGGCGAGAAGCCGACTGAGGGATGGTAAGAGGGTAAGAGAAGGAGAGCAACACAGGTAATTTCCATGCGCACACAGCACGGCCCCTTATTAGCGGGGACACTGGGGACTGGAGTGCCCCGCTTAAGCGGCCTCACTTTCTAACCCTTTCCAGAACATAACTCATTAAGTAGAATGATGGGACTACATGGGTTGTTTCCCCGTCTCTTTCCTTCAAGCTTCTTCTTTAGTTTATGTAAATTAACTACCAGAGGACCCCGAGGCCATGCTACCAGAACCCCAGGACAACATGGTTTTATGATGCAGAGGCTACTAAAACATCTACGCTATAAATGCTTTCATAACCTAAACCAGCGATGGAGGCCTTGGGCTCTAAAGTTGGGCTTCTTCTGGGACTCTTCTGACACTATGAGACCTTGGAAAGGACTTTTCTCCAACTGCAAAGGGGCCCTATAATGGAATCAAACTTGTGGGCGTTTTGTGGGGATTCAAGGAAACACTGTAAGCCAAGAGGTCACCACCATGGTGCCTCGCCTAGGGTTAGGGCCCCCTCCCTCTCACAGAGCAAACATCAGAAGGCACAGGGGCTCTCAGGCAGGCTACCACACAGCTTGATGGAGGTTCATAGATGTGCAAGTCCCATCTCCTATATGCCAGGGAGGAGACCTCTGCCGGACCATCTGCCGGACCAGGCAAGGCTAGGGTAGCTGGCTAGCTAACCCAGCAGCTTCAAGCTTGGAGGCTGTGCACACAGGAGGGTGACAGATAAAAATACCTCATGAGGAAACATTACAGACCCACCCAGAAGGCAAGACTGTACAAGCATGGGGATCTCCAGAGGCTGAAAACCAGCATCCCAGCCAGCCAGCCAGCCACCGAGTAGCCCTCCGTGGACCTTTGAGCACTTCACCTCCTTCCTGTGGGGTTGCTGGAGGTATACCGGGCCTCCAGCTCCTCCCAGAAGCCCCTCCTGCCTCTCTGTCCCTGCATTACAAGCCCTCCTGTCTCCCTCTGACTCTGGGCTCCCAGATCTGAATCAGCTTTGCAAGACACCCTCCAGAATCCCAGGTCCCCAAATATCCAGTCCACAGAAGGAATAACAGGGAGGGATGGGCACCGTGGAGCTCTGCTGGCCAAGCCCAGCGTCAGCCCCGTTTGCTAACTGTCAGCCTTGTCCTGCCGTTAGGAGACTTCTCTAGGAGATGTTTCTCCACACCATGATGGGCTCTCCTTACCTGGCAGACATGCACAGATGTACAACAGCATGCCTTCCACAGGACCCACTGAAAACTCGCAGGACCCTCCCATTGGGCTATAGCCATCCCTTTGTGCCCAACAAAAGAACAGGCGATGGAACTAAACAGACGCTGTTAGAGGCTCCGCTAGGAAAGGAGGAGAAAAGACTTAGCGCTGAGGCACGGAAGAGCTGTGCTTCCAAACGACTGGCAGGGAGAAGGAGACCACAAGCTAAAGCAAACTTGAGGACAGGGACACCAAGCTGTTGGAGTGTCAGCTGTGATAAAGATACTTACCCTGGTGTCCTCACTGGTGACAGGAGAGAGACACAAGAGATCGGGACAGCCCAGGCCTTTTGATCCCTGCCACCACCTAAAAGCCTCACCTGGTGACCTGGCACCAAGAAAACCGACCTCACCCAGCTTGGTAGGACATGCCAGGGCGTGTGGCTTGAGGATAAGTGCCCTGCATTTCCATGGCAGTCACAGGATGTCAGAGTCAGCGTTCAGAGCCTACACGACAGGGCACAGAATCACCCAGGCTTCACGGCAGCTGGGACCTTTTTCAATCAGACCTGTCTGGGCCTGGGAATCTGCACTTCTTAGTCCTCCCAGGCATGCAGGCAGCTTGCTGGGTTTATCTGTGGGAGACCCAAGGACACGCCATAGTTGACTCATCCTACCCCAGTTGGGAAGAGCTCCCTGCCCTCCACCACTGAGCACAGTTACCAGCAGCTGGGATCCCGGGGGAATGTCTCAGAAATAAAGGTGCCTGGGCTCTACTGCCTGGGGTTTGAGCTCTGACAACAGAATCAGGAAGCCGGTGCCTTAAGAGGCAGTTCCGGTACAGAAGGCAGATCTGAAGAAGCAAGAGCTGCTTCACAGCCTGAGGTAGGGCAAGATTTGCACGGACCTGACCCTGCCCAGTACAGCTCCTTGGCTGCTGGTACCACGGTCCTACAAAGAGCGGCTAGCCCTGACGAGTCCCAGGCATGGGATTGACCCCGGCAGCCTAATCACTTGGGTCTTTCCGCCTTTACCGGCTGAGTCCCAGGCTCCAGCAACAACACATCTGTCCACTCAAAGACCTGGGAGGTGTTTTAACCTCTCCCGTCTTAACTGCTAGTTCAATCTGGAACCAAAGCCTGACCCTCCTCCCTCTGCCCCGCCCCCACCATCTCTACCACCAAAGCCTTCTCCACTGTGACCCACAGTAGCTCTGAGCCTGCCAGCCTCCTCTGCAAAGGCTTCCCAGAGTTCTACAGACGCCCATCTGTCCCTTGAGCTTGCGTGGGGACCCTTCCTGCAGATTGGTTCCTCTCTAAGCACTGTTCTCCTTCTCCACCTCTTCAGACACAGGCCCTCTAATCTCAGGCCCTTTGGTGGCCTAACGGTTACATCTAGAGCCAAGCTAGGTCTGCTGCTTCCTGGGAGGGACAGGCCACCCACCGAGCAGAGGTGGTTCTGTCCTGGAACACAGGAGAGAAGGCCGTGGTGGTGGTCAAGGACATTGATGTTGGCATTGTTAATCCCACCCATCGAGAATAAGACCACCACCAAAATCAAAAGCCAATTTTATTTATTTTTATTTTTGTTTTTTTTTTTCGAGACAGGGTTTCTCTGTATTGTTTTGGAGGCTGTCCTGGAACTCACTCTGTAGACCAGGCTGGCCTCGAACTCACAGAGATCCACCTGCCTCTGCCTCCCGAGTGCTGGGATTAAAGGTGGGCACCACCAGCACCCAGCTTCAAAAGGCAAATTTGAAATGAGCTTTAATTAAATACTGCCCAGGTTTCCAGAAAAACGGCCCTGAACCAGGGTTTACAGTGGCTTAAGTATTTCCCATCAGGTCCAATGAGGAGCAAGAGAGCATCCTGGTGTATTTCCTGGCCATGTACACCCCCTCCGTGATCAAGCACATCTGGTACAGATGGGTCAAACAAGCTTGTTTAGGGGAGTGAAAAAACGTGTGGCTTGTTATCTCCCACAAACACCAGCCTCCAGCATTTCAGGAACTATCTGTCCTTGAAAAAGGGGCTTGCAGATCAGAGGCACTTTTGTTTCATGGATCTCTTAGGCATAGTAGTTAAAACTTAAAATGTAACTTTGACTCTGGTAGTAAAGGTTCAAGTTTCATAGCATAGATCAGAGAGAGGTTGGGCAGACTGGCTAAGGCCAGTCTAGAAAGAAAAGGCTACAAACTTTGTAGCAAAGAGCATGACCATAGGTCCATGGACCAGAGAGGGGAGGGGTGGGGGAGGGGGAGTCCTGGGAAACAAGGGAGTGACATGCTTATCAGATATATCTGTCTGTGCATGTCTGGACCAGCAGAAAGGAAATGAAGTCCTCCTAGGCTCACCAAAGGCTACCATCACTCAAGTCACATTGATAGAAATGTCAATCTCGCTCATCTCTTTGAAAGGCGATCTACCAATAGCTGCCCAAATTTTAAATAGGTATGCACTTTGACCCAGGAGTTCCGTGCCTACCAAGGACAGTGACTGCAGCAGCCTTTCCTAAGCAAAAGGAAGAAACAGCAGAAATGGCCACCTGGAGAATCCATCATGGGAGACAGACCCACAGTCTCCTCTTCCCGACCCCGTGAGCTGGAAACATTCCAGATTCATAACCAGCTGCATTTTGAAAAGGTAACATGAACTATAGTGTGTGTCCTACAAAACCCCAGCAGGGCACATTCAGATATGTAAATGCAGCCATGGCTAAGACACTTTCTGCCTCATACATGAATTATTAGCTCAGCTCAGGTTCGACCAACAAGTGAATTTAAAACACACTTTTTAAAACACATTGTCTCTTGATTTTATAACTACGGGGAAAACTGAATAATTAAGATGCCAGTGAACCTTTGCTATAAAACCCTGTCCCACATACTCATAGGGACCCATCAGGCTCTGCTCTCTTCACATGTCCGGTGTCTCTAAGCATTAGCACCCTGTAGTATCGTCACCGTGGCAACCAAAGGCAGTTTCAATAGCTTCAGGACAATCATCCCACTCAATCCACAGCAATGAAGTATGAGCTACTCCTCTATCGTCTATGGGGAAATCGAGGTGTGCCTTCCCCTAGGCCACAGGACAGCATGCGGCCCCTTACTCTATGGCCTCCTTTCCTCTTAGATCACATTCTAGACTTGAGAACCCAGACATTCTGGCTCTAGGGTCTACCCTCTTGATTCCCACAGACCCTCATCTTTCCTAGGTAGAGTGGATTAGAACGTTTGTGGAATACATCAGGCCACAAGTGCATAGATGATGAAGGCTTCGGATCCACAATCAGGGCATAATTCCTACCCCGTAGCCACTGAGATTATGGCACACAGACCAGAAGGCATGTGTCCTCTTTCCTGTCAGGAAAACACCTACCAAGAGCATGGCTAGTACATGGCCAGAGACCACAAAAGCACAAACACTGTGCCTGACACCAGAGCCTGCCCAATCTGGGATCTGTCCCAGAAGACTGACGGGGCTCCCCCCCCCCACACGTCCAGCTACATAACAGGCTTCAATTTGCCCCAGCCTAGGGTGTAAAAGCAAGAGAGGCTCTACCACTACCTCCCCACTGGCCATCCCTGACTTTGCATGAAGCTGGCCACCAGGCAATTCCCAACCCCTTCTAAGTTAGGTCACCGAAGGAAACTTGAGGAGATTAAACTCTAAAAGCATCCCCATAAATATTGGTACAAAAACTGGGAGATGTCTCCTCTGTCTTCCCCACCTCCAGGAAAGATCCTGCTAAGGGACCCATAGTTAGTGCTCACATGGTCCAGGGTATGAGGACAAGGTGGGTGAGGGTCAGAAGGGACGCTCAGAGACAGTCTCCGATGTCTGCACCCAACACAGGGGACAGGTACCATGGCAGGGAGCCACCATCTCTCCAGACGGTCTTGCCCTCTGGATGCTACACCCCCAGCCCTCATCCAAAGGCTCTACTGCAGGCTTCCGTGAAGTCTCCTCCCCAGTGGACACACCACTGAAGTGGTTTGCAACACGCCACCCAGCTCGGGGCCAACTGTTAACAGAATGGCTGTGAACACTGGTGTGCAAGTCTTGTGGTACCCTCAGGTGCACACTGCTCTTGGGTTCATCCCTAGAGGAGCAGCGGCCGCAGTGTATGCAGGCACGTGTTCCACTCGGGCAGGTGTTTCCGACACCACTTCCAAAGTGGTTCCAGCCAGCTCCCACGCCCACTCCTGCTGCGTGTCTAAGCTATACCGTGGTATAAACGACACCAGGTCAGTCATTCTACTGGCTAGCCAGCGCTGCCCACCGTGGTGAGGTCATCTGCTGACAGCTGGAGACAAAGTTCCTCCCATGTCTGTTTATTATTTGGACACCCCCCTTTGCTGGTGACACTTGCCCAGGCCATTTCCCTTTCCTTTGCTGGTGACCCTTTTTAAATTAGGCTGCTTGTTCCTCACTCATTCTTTATCCAGTCTGGACGTGAATTCTTCGCTTGGGGTGCTCATTTCAAGCCATTTTACTCTCACTGATGTCTTGTTTATTTTTGAGGCAGGGTCTCACTGCGCAGCCCTGCCTGTCAGGGGATTCACTGCGGAAACCAGACTAACCCTTGAACTCACAGAGATTCCCTGGTGGGATTAAAGGTTTGTGTTACCAGTCCAGCCTTACTGTTGTCTTTAATGAAGAGCTCTTTGCTTTTCATTTGGTGCTGGGGATGGAACCTAGGGCTAAGCTTGTGTTCTTCCGCCAAGTCACATTCCCAAGGCCTGACTTTCTGAGTTCCTGACTCTCATGAGGCCTCCCTTTATGGTGTTTTTGTATATCCTATATTGTTTAAGGTACATGTTTCTATGGAGCCACGGATGCAGGTTAGTGGAGGAGAGCACGCTTAGCATTGCAAGCCCTGGATTCGATCCCCAGAAACCCTGGAACAGACAAAAGCTAACTATGTACCCCCTCAAACACCACACGGACATTCTCCGCGACCTTCCGGAAGCTTCTCTGATTTGCCTTTCACACTTAGAGTGTTGTGCTAGTTGGTATTCATTCACTGTCAACCTGACACAACCTAGAACCTGGAAAGACTGTCGTCTTAATGAGGAATTACCTAAATAAATTTGGTCACGGGCATGTCTATGGAAGACTGTGTTCATAATTGATGTAGGAAGATGCAGCCTACTGTGGGTGACACTATTCCCTAGGCTGGGCTCTAAACTGTACTGGAGTGGAAAGAAAGCTAGGAGTCATCCAGGTTCCACATGTTTATTCTCCTTCAACTGTGGATATAGTCGACTCACTTCTGCCTTGACTTCCCAACAGTAATGAACTGTAACCTGGAACTATAAACCACATTAAGTCCATTCCCCTCTAAGTTACTTCTGGTCAGGGCATTTTTATCACAGCCGTAGAAACGAGACTAGAATAGAACCTCAAACATCTTGGGTGACTTTTTGTGTAGAGCATAGACAAAAATAGGGGTAGCTAAGTCATACTTTTAGGGTAAAGTTCTATCAGCCATGACCACAAACCACGTATACAGAAAGGTCAACACAAACTACATACAAAGCACTCATATTTTATATAAATTTTATATTTTACCACTTCCCAAGAGTTCATTTTCATAACTGTACCCGGGTCAATATTCCATTAAAGATGCAAAATGGAGGAGAAGGGGAAAACGCCCAGTAATAGAGCAGGGATATGCATCAAGCAATACAAGATGGCACCCTGCGTGCCTCTCTGGGTGGGGGAGGGGGTGTCGGAGGGGGGCGGGGCACAGAAAGAGGTAAACAAAGCCTTCAGTCACCATGCTCACAACCTGCCAAAGAGACCAGTGGAAATCGGAGGCAGAGACAGGCCAGGTGTGGTGGTACATAAGATCCCAGCAATCGCTGGGCATTAGTGGCGCACGCCTTTAATCCCAGCACTCGGGAGGCAGAGGCAGGCGGATCTCTGTGAGTTTGAGGCCAGCCTGGTCTACAAAGTGAGCCTCCAAAGCCACAGAGAAACCCTGTCTCGAAAAACCAAAAAAAAAAAAAAAAAAAAAAACAACGACAACGACAAAAAAAGATCCCAGCACTAGGGAGAGAGGAAGAGGATGGAACAAAACTGGGACCCTGGCACTGAGCATGAGAAGGAGCTGGCCTTAAGAAGCCCAGAAAGGAGACGGACACCTGTGAGACTTCAGGGAATCCAGAGGACATGTGATGGAGCAGGGGGGCTTCCCGGTGATGGTAAGAAAAAGTACAGCTGTTTTTCTTTTTCCTTTTCTTTTCATTCATTTATTTAGAGGCAAGGTTTCTCAGTGTAGTAGCCCTGGCTGTCCCAGAAATCTCTTTGTAGACCAGGCTAGCCTTGAACTCACAGAGATCCACCTGTCTCTGCCTCCCAAATACTGGGGTTAAAGATGTGCACCGCTATGCCTGGCAGTACAGGTTTGGTTTTTGGGTTTTGTTTTTTCGGGGGTTTTTTGGTTTTTTTTTTTTTAAGCAAAATCAGAAGGCACTGGAGGCTAGAATTCATATTCTACACCACGCACCTCAGAAGTCCAGTAGGAGACTGTAGGCGACAGTCTCCCTTGAGGTCCTTCCGTCACACCACAGGGTCAACCTGGCTAGGGACCAGCATGACCTCAGGCCACAGTGCAGGCATCAACCGGCTCACACACCCGGCTGCTCCTCTGTTTTCCTCTGCAGTCCTGGACTTAATCCCACCTACCTGGCTGGTGTTTCTTCTTGAAGTCTGCTGCAGTCCTGGGTAGGAGGAAGGGTCTGCACTGCAGACACTGGCTCCTCTGTCGAGGACTCTTCACACTTCCCAGCTGTAATTTCACTTGCATCCGTGTGATTATGTGATTCATAATCTGTTTCTTGAATGAGGCCACAGACTCCGGAAGGGGAGGCCACAGACTCCGGAAGGGCCAAGTCTGAGACAGAGATGGCTGCCAATACCCCGGCCCCTAGCACAGGACCTCACCTGTGACTATATATGTTTGTCTTTCAAGTAGGAAAGTTCAAATACACAAAAGTAAAGAGAGTATAATATATCCTATGTACAGAACATCACACATTTTCAGTGCACAACTCATTCCTAATTGTTTTTAGATTTACATTTTTCTGCCTCTGTCTGTCTGTCTGTCTGTCTGTCTGTCTGTCTCTCTCTCTGTGTGTGTGTGTGTGTGTGTGTGTGTGTGTGTGTGTGTGTGTGTGTGTAAGAGGACAATTTATGAGGGTCATCTCTATTACCATGTGGATCTCAGAAATTGGACTCAGACCCTCGGACTTGGCAGCAGACATCCTTACCCACTGAAACATCTTGACGGTCGTCGATCCAAATCTCATTACTTCCTCCACCCAGCGGAACAAGCCCCTGCTGCCTGCCATGCCACTCGGCCCGTGCATGTGGATTGAGTGAGTGAATGAATGACTCCTACTGCAAACATACAACGAGTGCTTAGAGCTCTCACTAATTATTTTTTAGTAATATCGAGGAGGGGGAAATTGAGGAAGGAAGGACCGCAAAAATGGGCCAGTCATATTTTGCCATCAGGTAAGCAACTTGGATAAAATTGCAGGGGATGAGATTAAGAAAGACTACCGATGCCAGGCATGGTGGTGCATGTCTTTAACCCCAGCACTCGGGAGGCAGAGGCAGGTGGATATCCCTCTGTGAGTTTGAGGCCAACCTGGTCTACAGAGCGAGTTCCAGGACAGCCAGAACTACACAGAGAAACCCTGTCTTGAAAAGCGGGAGGGGGGAGGGGAGAGGGGGGAGTGGTGAGATGGATTACGACTACTGACTAAAACAAATTTACTTTGCTCCACATTTATTAGGCTTTAACTCTTCAGGCCTGGCATGGTGGCTACGTTCATTTAGAAAAGACTGTATGACAAGGGAACTTGTCTGTGTCCCACAATCTCTTTCAAATAAAAATCCTGGAGGAGGGAGTTTCCTTCTCATAAACCAATATTGCCTTTGACACACAGAAAACACAGAATGTCGTGGAAGTGTGGGGCATGGCCCGTGTTCTCAACAGTAAACTGCACTGCACCTATTTTACGCCTACATCTTCACAATCAAGGTTCAAAGGAGCGAGGTACTTCCGCAGTGCGTCACCCCCTTAGATAAGCCCCGTCGGTGACACCCCAGGCTGGGACACAATCAGCAACGTTTGGTACCCACAGCATGAAAACTACTCTGGAATGCTGATCCACACTCAAGGACGCCCTTCTCACTGTCGAATAATATCACTGCCTGCACTTGCAGCTCTTCCAGTGCAAGGAGAAAGGCTCACGTCTTCCCTGACAGCCTGTGACCTAGAGCTAAGTCACGTTTTTGGAGCCTCTCCTTCCATGTGTGCGCATGGTGACAAGTTCAGGCTGCTGAGTTAGTGACAGTGAGATGCGGCCCTGACACCTGTGTGGCCTGAGGCAAGCCGCTCCACCCCACTTCCCCACCCCCACCCCACCCCCACCCTGGCCCCCACCCCCACCCCAGCCCCCAGAAAACCATCTCCTCTTCTGAGAGGAGGGACTACATCCCTAGGATGTCAGAAGAGCCTCAGGCAGGGAAGGCTAGGGATCCAAGTGCAGCTATTTCTGTGGTCAAAACAACTCCTGATACCTGCTACATCCTGGATGCACAGCCTGCCCAGAAAGTGGGGTGAACTTCTCCACTCCACAGGGGAAACCAGCGCGGGGGGGGGGGGTGCCTGGAGGAAGCAGCGGTGGCCTCTGAGTCATCACACTGCCCCTCCCTGCCATCCCCTTTGTTCCACAGGAGCTGAGCTGTGACTCACATGGACTCCAGTCCAGGGCTGCGCCCATCTGACCCGGTCCAGCTGCCCTGCCCAGAGTCGCTAAGGAACCATGGGGATATCCTCCTCCTCCTCCCCCAGCACTGACCCCCTGAGGGGACGCTGTCATGAAGCTCAAGATCTCACTGCAGCACCAGATGCAGGGGGGCCTTGGGGTCCTGTGAGTTTACATCACACTTACCTCCCCTGTGACCACCACCATCACCATCACCACCATCACCATCACCACCATCACCACCATTATCATCATCTCCATCACCACCATTATCATCATCTCCATCATCACCATCACCATCACCACCACCATCACCACCACCACCCCTGCTGCCACTATTGTCATCGCCACCACCAATTCTCTCCGGGCCTATGCATGCTTTTTCACTGTGTGCTCCAAAGTTATTTGCCTATAATCTGTAAAAGGGGGGGGGGACCCTCCAGGAACATCTCTGTGGTATTCACACCAACTCTCCTTCAGATTGATTTCTATCAGGGTGTATTAGTTACTTTTCTACTGCTGTGGTAAAGACACAGCCGTCGCCAAGGCAACTTATACAATCAAGTATTTAAAGAGGCTTACAGTCCCAGAGAGTCAGAGTCCATGATGGCGGAGCGGAGGCATGATGGCAGAGCGGAGGCATGGTGGCAACAACAGCTGAGAACTCACATCCTAAACCACAGCCATGGGCAGAGAGCACCCTGGAAATGTCACGACGCTTTTCAGACCCCCAAAGCCCCAGAGGCACACCTCTTCCAACAAGGCCACACCTCCCAGTACTTCCCAAACAGTTCACAAACCGGGGGCCATAGCTGGAGTTCCTTTCCCCCCTGGTCCCGCAACAATTTAGCCCCAACTCAGCACCCGGACACTATATTATTTATAAAACTACTTGGCCAATAGCTAGGGCTTCTTATTGGCCGGCTCTCTCTTAATTATTAACCTATAACTACTAATCTATGTATTTCTACGTGACCTCGTCTTACCAGAGAACACCGGCATGTTCTATCTTACCCGTAGCGACATGGCATCTCTTTGTGGTCCCTCTCTGTCTTCCATTTTCCAGCCTTCTCCTGGTCTGGTTGCCCCGCCTATGCTTCCTGACTGCCTATTGGCCAAACAGTGTTTTATTTATAGACCAATAAGAGAAACATATATACAGGAGGACGTCCTTCATCAGGGGACCAAGTACTCACACATACGAGCTATGGGAGCCATTCCCATCCAAACCACGCCACACTAGAGCCCCCGGTAAGCACACAGTTCAGCAGTGTTGTACAATCACGATCTCCATCCATTTCCAGACATTTTCACCATCCCAGGTAGCCTTCCCTGTTGCATCTCGGAATTGGTCCACTTCTTGGTACCTCCCTAAGCAGAATCTCACATTATCCGCCCCTTGCTGCCTGGCTTCTGGCGCTCAGCGTCGTGTCCTCGGGGGCCCATCCATCTGCGGCAAGTGTCCGACTCCCATTCTATGAGGCTGATAAATATTTCATTGTAGTCTGCAGTACGCTTTGTTCGCTTACCCAACCACGGACTCTGGGGATGCTGTGACGGTGCTGATGGGAATGTGAGTGTGGCCATACCCCTTTGAACCGAAGCCCACAGGAGGGTTTGCTGGACCCCGTGGGCAGTCCATGCTCAGCCTCTGCCACGCTAACAGGACTCAGGCACCAGAGAAAAGCAGCAGCTGGCAGTCTTCCCCCTATGTGTCTCACACCTGCTGCAAAGACACTTACCCACTCACGTCTTCCTCTCTGTCCCCCTCAGTTTGCTCTTCCCTTTCTGACCCCACTCCAACCGCCTCAACTGGACCCCTCAGAACCTGTGCTCCACCCCTTAGTACCCCCAGGTCTCCTCAATCATCCGTCATATGCAGAGAGAACCACAAATACATTCAAGAGGAACCACAAACGAGACGGCCTGGTGATGGGGAAGTCCTGTGTATATGTCAATAAAGCACTGTTGGCCAACAGGGAAGCAAGATAGGTGGGACAAGGAGTCTAGGAGGATTCTGGGAAATGTAGTGAAGGGAGTCGTCGCCACGTGATTCCCGGGAAGAGGGTACGCAACTCTGTGTTCTTGGTAAGATAAGACCTTATAAAAACATATATTAGTAATTATGGGTCAATAATTAAGTCAGGGCTAGCCAATGAGAAACAATAGCAAACGGCCAACAGCTTTATAATTAATATAGTGTCCTGTGTGTTCATTTGGGACTGACACAGCTCTGGGACCAGGCTGGCGGGAAGAACACACGTTACAGCCTGGAGGTGTCCACCTGAGGAGCCACACCGAGGCTGACGTGGCTGGGACAGGGGAAGAATTAAGTAAGATTCTAAATGAAGGAGAAACACAGCCTGATCACACGGGGTCGGCAGCCACATTAGGGCTTTGGCACGTGCGAGCTACTGGAAAGTTCTGAGTGGAGACCTCCCAAGTCTTTAGCAAGATTCCTGAGGCTGTGAGAAGAACCAGCGGGGAAAAAGGTGAGGACATAGGCCAGGGGACCAGTGGAGAGACCAGCAGTGACTGGATGAGAGGAATGGTCAGTACAGGGGGCAGAGCACAGGCTGTGAGCAGCAGCCACGTCTGGGTTCATCTGACAGTAGAGGTTAGAGACTGTGAAAGGGCTGAGCGCCACAGTGACACTTAGGGTTTCAGGCCTGAGCAACCCGAAGGGCGGAGCTCTTGGTCACCGAGAGCAGGGAAAGAGGAAAGGGGAGGATCCCGGAGGCTGGGAAAGACAGGACTTCAAGAGGAGAATGTGACCAGCCACGCCAAACAGTGCTGGTGGTGGCCGGATCGCACCTTACCAGAGAGCAAGCCACTGGGATGTACAATGCGAGTCACCAGAAACCTTGGCAAGGGGCTTTTGGGAAAGGGACACGGAGGCTCAGGCTGATGAAACTGGTGAGTTCAGAGGGAAATGGGATGGCAGTTTTACTCAGAGTCACCAAAAGGTGGAGGCAATCTGAGTGTAGTCAACAGACGGGTGCCTAACAGGCACGGGCACATGCTCCGATGGAATGTGAAATACATCCTCCAATGCGTCCTGAAGACAAAGGCCAACCTGGTACTCGCTCCTGCGGGGACCAGTCTCCAAAGCACGCTGCTGAGCGGCACGAGGCGGGAGGAGAACCTAACATGAAACTCCTGGAGGGGTCCAATCCATAGATAAGAAGAGACACCGGGGGCTTGTGGGTGGGGGCGGGGGTGGATATTTCCCAAGATGAAAATGTATACAACAATGTAAACATATTTAACGCCACTGAACTGCACATACAAAAAGAGTTAAGATGGGAGAGGCGGGCGGGCTCAGGAAATGGTGCCATGGGTAACAACGGACTTCTGTGTGAGCGTGAAGACCTGAACTTGGATCCCCAATGCTCATGTGGCGTGCACCTATAATCCCAGTGCCAGGAAAGGTGGCAGGGACAGCCAGTCTAGACAAATTGGTGAGCTCTGAGTTCAACAAGAAACTCTGTCTGAAAAAATAAGGTGGAGCCGGGCGTTGGTGGCGCACGCCTTTAATCCCAGCACTCGGGAGGCAGAGGCAGGCAGATCTCTGTGAGTTCGAGGCTGGGCTGGACCGATAGCCTCCAAAACAATACAGAGAAACCCTGTCTCGTAAAAACAAAAAAAATAAATAAATAAAAAGGTGGAGATGGAGAAACAGACATGGAGCTGACCTAGAGTGCTCCTCCCTGAGGACTAACTCTCATAGCATCTGAAGGATACCAGTCGCCAAAGGAGAAATGCAATTAAAAATCCTACTCAGCTAGCCAACCGCCTACGGACGATGAGATCGTAGACCCCAGGAGAGAACCTGCTACTGACACTTTCCTAAACAAGTACAATTCCCAACTGCATTCTAAATAGTGGTCCCCATATTCGCACAGACGTGCGGCTCTTGCCGCTCGCCAAAGAAGCTGCCTTTCGCTGCCAACAGAGACCACCGCAGAAGCTCTCAACTGGTCAAAGTGCAGAGGGACCGAGGGACACTGATACACCAACAGCACAGTTCTTACATCTAAACTCAGGGAACATAACGGGAGACAGGGTAGTAGGATCGTAAGGACCGGAGGGCCCAGGATATCCGCTGTGAGGTAGTGTTTTCCGCACATGACAGACAGCTGCGCCCATGGAAGGCATAATGACGCCGTCACCTCAACGGGGCCCTGCACAAGTGCGCCACAAAACGGCACATCAACACCGATGGGGGGAACCTCAAAAGGCCCCCGCCCTAGGTGAAGAGCTACAAGTGACTAATGGCTGCTGAGAGCGTGAAAATCAGTCTTCTCCAGAAACAAGTGTCCCATGGGCTACCCAGTTCCAAGTGGTCAGACCTAAGAATGTATACGTATGAGCAACGCAAAATGGACTCGGTGGGTTATATTTACATATGAATGTGTATATGTAGTAATAATAGTTAAAGAAGCAGTTAGGAAAGAGAGAGGGGGTGGGGGACGTGGGAGGAGCTGAAGGAAATGATGTGGTGCTCACGTAGGAAATTTCCAAAAATAATAATAAAATAAATTTTATTTGTTTATGTATACGGATCTTTTGTCTGAACACCAGAAGAGGTCATCTGATCCCCTGAGATTACAGTTATAGATGGTTGTGAGCCACCATGTGGGTGCTGGGAATTGAACCCAGGACCTCTGAAAGAGCAGTCAGTGCTCAACCTCTGAGCCATCTCTCCAGCCACCAAAATAAAAATTTTAAGAGGTGGGGCTCCAAGCTTGGCGTTGGTGGCGCACGCCTTTAATCCCAGCACTCGGGAGGCAGAGGCAGGCGGATCTCTGTGAGTTCGAAGCCAGCCTGGTCTACAGAGCAAGTTCCAGGACAGGCTCCAAAGAAATACAGAGAAACCCTGTCTTGAAAAACCAAAACCAAAAACAAAAAAATAAAAACAAAACAAACAAAAAACAGGGGTTTTATCATAAAGCGTATTTATTCTCCAAAGTAGGGGATAACCTCGTTCAACCAGTTAAGACACTTGACAGAAACTGACTGACCCACCCAAACAAGAGGGAACCTTGACAGACTGTGACTTCAGCACTTCCCTGGGTCCCTAGCTTGCTGGCCACACTACAAATTTCACACTTATGGGGTCTCCACAATCATCTAAGCAATTCCTTAAAGTAAACCTCTCAGTAAATAGCCTGGCCATGGAAGCACACGCCTTTAATCCCAGCACTTGGGAGGCGGAGGCTCGTGGATCACTGTGAGTTCAAGGTCAGCCAGTCTACAGAGCTTCACAGAGAAACCCTGACTCGAAAATAAAATAAAATAAGCTGATAGACTTAGATGCCCCACTAGTTCTTCTCTCTCTAGATACTGATACTGAAAACATGTGATTTCTATCAGAACTATCGCTAAGGGCCAGAACATGCATGAAATTCCAAGCCATTAGATGAACAAGATTAAAAACCCATAAAATAGGGCAAACACAGAAAAGTGTCTGTCTACATTTTGCTCAGGTTCTCACCGTGTGTGCACTGTTGTTTGCATACAATCTTAAACGGGTGACTGGTCACATCTCTTAGCAATGCTGTGACTAGTTCTCTCCAATTCACAGCAACTCATCTGGCTTTTTGAGGGACCCGCCACCCAGCTCCCAAATAAATCACACACGGAGGCTTATTCTTAGTTAACTTGGCTTGTTTCTAGCCAGCTTTTAAGTTAAACTATCCCCACTACCTTTGCCTCTGGACTCTTTCCCTTCTCTTTTTCTGTATATCTTTCTTTACTTCTTTTTCCATGGCTGCCTGTGTGTGCAGCTGGGTGGCTGCCTGTGCGGCTGGGTGGCTGTGTGGCTGTGTGGCTGGGTGGCTGGGTGGCTGTGTGGCTGTGTGGCTGTGTGGCTGCCTGTGCGGCTGGGTGGCTGCCTGTGTTTTGCTGGGTGGCTGTGCGGCTGGGTGGCTGTGTGGCTGGGTGGCTGCCTGTGTGGCTGTGTGGCTGCCTGTGTGGCTGTGTGGCTACCTGTGTGGCTGCGTGGCTGCCTGGGTGGCTGCCTGTGTTTTGCTGGGTGGCTGTGTGGCTGTGTGGCTGGCCCCTGAAGTCCTCCTCTCCTTGTTCTTGCTCCTCCTCTCCCTCACTTATCCTCTCTGCCGGCCAGCCACACCTATCCTTGCTCCTGCCTCGCTACTGGCCATTCAGCTCTTTTAGACCATCAGGTGTTTTAGACAGACAAAGAATCACAGTTTCTCAGAGTTAAACAAATGCAGCATAAACAAAAGTCACACACCTTAGAATAACATTCTACAACAGCAGGTATGTAACTCGGATTCAGATCATTAACCACTTTGTTTTTCCTGGTTCTGGGGCTGAGACACCCCCCCTCCACTCCCCCTCGCCGACCTCCCTCCCCAGGGCCTGCTTTGGGCATGTTTTGAACCTCTAATAGGACTCCAGCTTTCTGGGTTCAAATCCAAGTTCAGAAGCAGGTGTTGGGATACACACTTCCACTCACCGTTTGCAAGGCTGAGTTGTAACTTACGCCAAGTTCAAGGCCAGCCTGAATTACCTGGTAAAACATTGTCTCAAAAGGCTAAAAAGGAAAATAAAAGTCTGAGCTCCTCTCACTGGCAGCACAACCCTGGACAAGTTCTCTTTCTGTGCCTCAGTTTCCCCACCTGCAGACTAGGAATAAAAATACTTGCTCCATGCAATTGGCGAGAGGATTGGATGAAAATCCCTGTAACAGTAGACTGCCTAGCATGGTATTTTTCAAAGAGTGCATTTTGACTCATTTGTGAATAAATTCAGTGGCATCAATGACCACAATTCAAAAGTAAAAATGATGACGAGAAGACAGCAATAGACGAGTACAGAAAAAGAACCATCAGATGACAGCACGTAAGTGCTACCTCGTTGATGTTTTGCTTTAGGCAGACGCGTGTGTGCGCACACATGCGATTGCAGCCTCGATGGACCTCTTACGACAGGCCCCAGTAGGCAGCATGTGAGAAGCCACCCTACCACCTACTAAATGAAATACGGTAGCAACAGCATTACCATCTGACTCTAAAAGATGATGAGCTAACTTTCTCAAGTGACATCCATTCGTGCCGTGAAGCAGGGCCACTGGCATCTGCATCCGTCTATACTGCAGAACCGGGCATCTCCCTCCCCTGGCTTGCTGGGTCTCTCACCTCAAAAGAACCTGGGTGGTCATCTAAATGTCTTCTGACTCACAATGCTGGCCCAGGACATACCAAATGCAAGTCGTTTGCTGAGAAAAATCACTAGAGTTTGCAAGGCTGCACGCAAAGGCCTTTTGTAAAAAACTAAAGTCATGCTGGAGAGAAACTCTCCTCCCCACCCCTTTGGGAGATGTGTCATAGAGGGAGGTTACCCGAGGTCATTTAGCTGAACCTTCTAGGCTGGGCAAGAAGAGTTAAGGTGCCAGACTTCGGCTGTGTGACAAGCTTCCTTGTTTTGGGGCTGGATTGTATCATTGTGTTTTTCCCCTAAGTTTCCATGCACACCCACCCCCTGACTGCAGGGTGGAAATCCCGCCTGTTGTGACAGCTTAAGGGAAGGGGATCTGCTACACCAGAAGAGCTGAGATTTCTGAAGATTTCAAAACAATTCCTATTGCACCTAACTACTGTCCTCCAGAAACAAATGAAAATCTCAGCCCCCATTAGTATTTTTTAATTGCACGTTTGAGAACAATGACAAATAACTCAAACCACACACAGCACACACAAAGCAATGCTTTTGTTTAAAATAGCAGTGCGCCTCCCTGTAAAGCAGGGTGAGTAAACTCAAAGTGTCAATTGTAGTTTCCAAAACTGTTACTTAAATTTGGAAAACAAACGTTCCAAAAAAGAGGTGGGGGGAGGGGTTTCTTCCCCATGATGGGAATGCAGTCACTTATGTTTTAATCCCTTAAGAATAAAATCTGATGTGTGCCAGAACACATCTGGAACACATAAGCACATGCAGGAGTACAAACTGAACGTCCGATGTGTGATATTATTCTTCCATTATTTTTACTCCATTGTTCAAAGTGGGACACAAAAGCTGCTTTCCCTGAGTGAAATCCTGCCTACACACCGATAAAGCGAGTCGTCCAACCCTCACTCGCAGCTGGTTGCAGCAGGGCGACCCTTCTCCAGGCTGAGAGGAGGAGTGACAGGCTACGAGGTCCCTGCAGTGCCCGCTCCACTTTCCACCTCACCAACTCAGAAGTTGGTGGAAACATCCAAGGGCTGCATCCCTGGACTCGGCACTGACTACACAGGGTCACTGTTTTCAACAAGGAAGAGGCAAGAAACATGGGTGCCAGCAGAGCCTGGACGGGCTGTCTCTCAGTGTCTCTTCCTCACTGTTGGTGACCGGAGGAGCTGAGTGAGTGGCCACACTCCCAGGGAAAAGCACTCCTGGCTCCAGGCTAAACCGACAAAACGTCCCCCAAGCTACCTACGCTGTCCACAGAACTGCCAAAATCTCAGCTGTGGGCCAAAGAGATGACTCAGCAGTTCAAGAGGGCTCGCTTCTGTTCCAGAGGACCCCGGTGTGCTTCCCAGACCTACCTCAGGCACCTCACAACATCCCGTAACTCCAGTGCCAGGGGATCCAAGGCCCTCTTCTGGCCTCTTCGGGGGCACCCACACACATGTGGCACAGGTACACAGAGACACCAGCACAAGCATGAAAAAAAAATAATTGTTTAAAAAAATCCCAACTGCCTTTTTGTAGACACCAGCAAGCTGACCCTAAATAACTTGCAGCAGGCATGGAGTAACAGGTTGAAAAAAGACTACATTGGAGCAGTCATACTTTCTGAGCTAAAACTTACTATAAAGCCGCAGCCCAAACAACACACAAGGCAGCATTAGCGTAGGAGACACACCCATCAGGGGACAGACATGCTTGCTTTTACGGCCAGTAGGTATAAAAACAGTTCACCAGAGAAAGACTACTCTGTGGGCTTTGTTTTTATTTGGCACAGGGCCCTGGTTAGCCTGGAACTCACTATGCAAAGCAGGCTAGCCTTGGGCTTACAGACATACACCAGTTTCTGCCTCCTCGGTGCTAGGATTAAGTGTGCACCACTAGGCCTGGCAGTTTTTTGAGTTTAAAGACAGTCTTGCAATGCAGCCCAGGCTGACCACAGACTCTGGGGCTTAAGTGATCCTCCTAGCTCAGTCTCTTGATATTCATATGCAAAGAATGAAATTATGGGGTTGGGGGTTGGGGCTGGAGGGGGTTGGGTGTGGTGGTACACACCTTTGGTCCCAGAATTTGGGAGGCAAACAGATCTCTATGAGTTAAAGACCAGCCTGATAAACATGGAGAGTTCTAGGGCAGCCAGGGCTACAGAGATAGTCCTAGTCTCAAGATAGATAGATAGACAGACAGACAGACAGACAGATAGATAGATAGACAGACAGATAGATAGATAGGGAAGAAAGGAAGAAGGGAGAGGAAGGGAAGGAAGGAAGGAAGAAAGGAAGGAAGGAAGACTGAACCCCTACTTCACACCCCACAAATGTTAACCCAACGGGTCAAAACTTAACTCTCAGAGCTGAAATATAAAACTCTTAGATTAAATGTAGGCATAAACCTACTTAGATTAAGCCAAGTTTTCTTAAGTATGATATGATACTAAAAGCTGAAGCAAGATTTAAAAAATATAGTCAGGCGGTAATAGCACACACCTCTGATCCCAGCACTCGGGTGGTAGAGGCAGGCGGATTTCTGAGTTCAAGACCAGCCTGGTCTACTGAGCAAGTTCCAGGACAGCCAGGGCTACAAAAATTAGAACCTTGTTGTTTGAAAGAAAGAGGAAAGAATACAAAAAGGAGGAGGAGAAGGAGAAGAAGAGAAGAAAAGCACTTACCTGATGGGGTTGAACCCGGAATACATAAGAACCCTTATAGCTCAGAGTAAACAGATGCATAGCCCAGTTTTAAAATGAGCAAGAGAGACAGCAAAATGGCCTGTGCATAAAGGTGCTTTCCAAGCAAGCCTGGCAACCTGAGCTTGATCCCTGGGACCCACAGACACATGGGAAGAGAGAACAGGCTCCACGTGCTGCATGCATATGCACACGCAAAATAAATAGCAGAAATAAATCTTTAAGTGGACAACAGACACGCTCCCCGAAGGATGCTACACCAAGTGGCCAGCAAGCACATCGAGGTGCTCTATGCACACCAGGGGCCGTCAGGGGACTTCGAGTCAAAACTACCCGCCAGCCACCGGTGATCACAAAGACGCACCACACATAGTGATCAGGACGAGGAGAACCCTACACTCTCATTCCCTAGTGCGGGGCTGGGAACTGCTGCCATCACTTTGGGAAACACGGGCAGCTGTGTTTCTCAAGTGCAGTTACCATATGACCGAGTAGCTTGTTCTGGGTATGCAGCTAAGCACGGAGCACTTGCCTGGAATACAGGGGAGCCCCTGAATTCAACCCTCAGCACCACCAATAGATAGATAGATAGATAGATAGATAGATAGATAGATAGATAGATAGATAGATAGATAAATAAATAACTCAGCAGCTCTGCATGCACCCAGGAGAAATCAAATATATGCTCACACACATTTATGTGAAGTTTTACCTACAAGTGGACAGAGAAAGCACTAGGTAAATGGAGAAGAATTAGTTGCTGAGTAATGCATACAAATGATGCCAGTTTGACAGTTTTTGGAGATGGCTCAGTAGGCAAAGGCACCTACCATCAAGCCTGACGACACGAGTTCAAGCCCCTAATCCCACAAGGTAGAAGGAGAGAGAACCCATTTCACAAGTTGTTCTTTGCTCTCCGCACTCAAACAATGGCACATGTACGTACACATGTACACACAAACACACACACACACACACACATACACACAAGGATGCCCACAGGTACGCCCATCCACGTGTAAGCATACACACTCATTTTCACTAGACGCAACTTCAGTGGAAGAAGAGGAATTTCATTTTTTTATTTTACAGCTTTCATGTGATAGTCACAGGCTGTTAAGGAACTCAGGACAGCTTCAAATTCAAACGCAATCTGTAGCCAAGGATGGATGACCTTGAACTCCTGATCTCCCCCCCACCCCAGGCACGCAGGGCTATACCTGGCTCTACTCTACAACTTTTAGTTATACGTTGCACAAATACGGTCAGAATGGATTGTGCTGAAGAGTATTATTTGTTTTTTAGCCAAAAGGAAAAAGGGGAGGAGACAGACACGGGGCGGGGCAGTGCGGCATTCTAGAAGCTGACTGGAGTAAAAGAACAGGCATGGAACAGGGACAGCGGCTAGGAGGAGGGAGGCTGCCCCTGAGGTTCTTGCCTCCGCAGCAAGGCTCTCCCTAGGCTATTTTGATGATGACTATGGTTGGGAGGCAGCTAAAGACCATGGAAAGCATGGAGGCTGCCAGGTGTCAGGGATGCATGACCCTCAGAGACTGTGACCGTCCTCTGTCCTCCAAATCTGGCCACCTGTGACAGCCTGCCTTTCCGGGGCATGCTGGGTTTGACTTGGCTGCACGTCTGCCTTTGCCTCAACCTTTGAAAGGTTGGGAGATGTGCACCGACTCCTCCAGCCTCGTGTTCTATGGCTGCCCAGAGGTCCAGGCATCCCCCACATCCCGTGACTCTTCACGGGCTGCCAGCATCACGCCACTGCCAGCTCGGGACCCCAACCAGGGGCAGAGGGCTGTGCACTGAGACCGCCAGGAGACCTTTAGAGCCAACTTCTCCTCTGAGGTCACTGCCTCCCAGTAAACCACCTGGGAAGATCCGTCTGTCTCTGCAAGGCTGCAGAGCTGACGGCCGTGGTCGGGGAAGGTGCTAGCATCCCCACACGAAGTCATAGTGCGCCATTGCCTCCCCAGGACCAGGGAAGAGCCTCTTCCCACACTGCCTCCTTCCCTCCCCCTTCTCAAGGCAACCAGACTGGCCCTGTGCTCAGGAGGTGGCAGCCCGCTGAAGATGTGGCTCAGTTTCCCCGGCATGCAGAGCCATGTGTGCAATCCCCAGCATCATGTGAACTAGGTGAGGTCGCTCGTACCTGTAATGCCAGCATTCAGAAGGCAGAAGCAATAGTGTCAGAACAGACATGCGAGGTTCTATTCGCACACACGTATTCATGGAGTGGTGCACGCCTTTAATTTCAGCACCCAGGAGGCAGAGGCGGGTGCATCTCTGAGTTTTAGGCCAGCCTGGTCTACACACTGAGTTCCAGGACAGCCAGGGCTACACAGAAAAACCCTGTCTAGAAAAAGGAAAAACCGCACCGGGCGGTGGTGGCGCACACCTTTAGTTCCAGCACTTGGGAGACAGAGGCAGTCGGATCTCTGTGAGTTCAAGGCCAGCCTGGGCTACAGAGTGAGTTCCAGGATAGCTAGAGTTACACAAAGAGAAGTCCTGTCTCAAAAAAAAAAAAAAAAAAAAAAAAGACAAAAAAAAAAAAAAAGAAAGAAAGAAAGAAAGGCCATCCTTGGGCACCATAGGCGTTGTCATTGCCTATGTATTCCCAGGCTGACACATCTAGGCTTCTGCTCAAGTGTACCTTCTCAAAGAGACACTCTCTCACCAAATCATGTGCCTGCGTGCCACCATTTGGGGACCCCTCCCTACTGCCATTTCCATGTCACCGTCACTCTCGGGTCATCCCTACGTCTAGTTGCCTGCGCCACGGACTACCGACTCCAGTGGGAAGAACACTGCCCATGCTCTGGACAACGGGGACTCAGCTAGAGTCTCCTCCAAGTCCTCCAGAGCTCTGCTTGACAGAATGAAGTCAGCAAGCTAAACTACCTGGTTCAAGCCCCCGGGGAGACACAAGAGCAACCATGATGGTGTATCCTTGGTATCCTAGAATTTGAGAGGATCAGCTGGGAGGATTACCACAAAGTCAAGGCAAGCCTGGGCTCACGGTGAGTGCCAGGTTACCCCAAGCCACAGAGAGAGGCCCTATCTCAAATAAAGCAAACACAAGAACAACCTTTGGCAAAGGCTTAGTGGTATATGCTTGTAATCCCAGCACTGGAGAGGCTGAACCAGAAGGATGGACAGTTCGAGGTCAGCCTGGCTATGTATCAAGACTCTGTTTCAAAACAAAACAAACAAATAAAATACTACTTCCCAGTCCCCCCCCCCGTGTGTGTATATATCTCCCAAGAAGAAATGTCAATGAATCAGAACCGCACACAGCTACTCCATTTCCCCTCTCTCTGATTATAGACACCGGCAACACAAATCAGAGAATACTTGCAGAAAACCTTTAAAAAATGGATCCAAAGCTAATTTTCAGCAAGTACACAATAAAGATGACAATGAATAAGCTGATTAAAGAGTAATTCAGAAAAGATCAGTGAAAGAACAGGAAATGCAAATATAGAAAACAAAAACCCAAAGCCCCCCCTCCCCACCCCCAATGCAGTATCAGGGGCCAGAGTGATACACAGTTTGGCCTTGAGGACTTCTGAATTATGGCGATAACCTTTGGCTTTTTTTTTCCCCCTGTACCTTTCCCACCACCCATCTTGGTTTCTGGAAACAGGCTGGCCTTGAACCCCTGACCCTCCTGAGCACCTCCTCACTTGCCGGGCCCCCCCATTCCCCTCCATCCACGCTCACACAGGGCTCAGTGGCATCCTGAGTTCTGGTTAGGGCACAGGGACCTCAGGGTCAGCAAGAAGTGTAAACAACCACCTTGGATAGATATGGATGGAAGGACAATCAGGAAGTAAAACAGGCAGGAAGGATAAGAGCAGCCCAAGCCTGGAGGTCACAGCTTGTCCTCATCAGAGGGCCACAGGACTCTGACCCTTTGTCCCCACTTTCTTTCAAGGGAACCACCTAGGCCAGAAGGCTTTAAGCTCCCTGCCATTAGAGGATTTTAGCGCTACTGCTTTTAAAGGCTCTCAACCTGGGAACCAGTGGCTCACGAATGGAATTCCAGCATTTGGGGGGCTTAGACACCCCAAACTCAGACTTTCATTAGTTGCACCCTATCCTACAGGCCCCATAAATGCTTAAGATCCCTAACCCAGGGCCTGCCATTGTCTTTGCCCAGTCAGTCACTTGGTCAGAATTTCTCGAGTTTGGGCTGACATGAATCTCCCATGTGTAAGTGTGTTCTGACCAGATACACACAGCAGCTCACCGGTACCATCTGCACTCCCTAAAAATGTGGGTCTGTCCTAGAGAGGGGTGAGGACCTGTCGTTACCCATGAGTGGTTCAGAATCCACGCCTGTGGCACACAGGCCTCTTGGGGTGTCAATTTCAAGAGGATCCCAGGACCCTTGGTTCAGCACTCTTGTGTGAAGAAAGAAACTAAACAGGTGCAGCCCAGGAAGACACCAACGATGCAAGAGGATATTCATTCCAACTTAGATGAAAGGATGACAGAGATCAAGACACAGCAGACCCCTGGACCCTTAAATAGACTGGGCGCTCAGAGAGAGGTTGTCAGCTGGTTAGGGCCCCAACGCTAGGTGGAATTCAAGAGAAGTCTCATCCGTTCTGACCCCCAAAGGCAAACACCCATTGTTTCCAGAGCATCCAAGACCCTCTGCTCAGCGATATCCTTTGACAAAGGTCATGCCTAACGCCACATTCTCAGATACACCTTGCACAAACTGGTTAGCGATAGGAGGCATTCTTGCAAAGCCAAGTTTTCTAATCTGATCCAGGGCCCTGTGGGGCTGGACACATAAGGTCAGATCCCAAGCGGCAGAAGAAGGGACACTGTCCTGCGTGTCACCTTACTGGGAAGCAGAAGATGTGAGACCGCTATGACGCGGACATCGTCGGCCATAACAAGACCACCGCCCACAGGGACAGCATTCACCTGCAGCCAATCAGTACGATGGGCCCGTAACCTTATGGAGCGTTTAAAGCTCCTGCTCGTACATAATCGTGGCACAGCCAACACAGAAAAGGCACTCTTCCACGCTCCAGGGAACAAGGTGCTCGTACACCTGTGTAATCAGGAAACGCTTCCAGTCTGCACCGGTGCGTTCCGGGCAACTGCTCACATCCTTGCCAGAGTCTGGAAGCAAGCCTGGTCCAGGCTAGAAACCAAGCCAGCCAAGTTCTCCAGGAACAAGTCGCTCTGTTCCCGCAACCTTCCAGCCAGGATGAGATCGCTGCTATAGCCCAAGGGCAGCCCTCCACCACGCAAAGCCCTCGGGAACCGCATCCACGAACCACCCTCAGAAAATACTCACCGGTCTCCGACTACCAGGCATGCTTGATCACCTTCAGCCCTGGGCGGGCGCCTTCCATTTCAGGACGGTCCACTGCTCGGTTTTAAAAGATGCGGTCTCCGGTTTCAGGATCTCAGCTGGCGGTGGCGGCGCCCTGGCCCTTGCCAAGCGGCCAGAGACACTGACCTGGAGAAACTCGGCAAAAGGGTGTGCCCCAGACAGGTGGCGCCTCTTTCCCCGGAAGTAGCTCCGGGAACTTTCTCCCAGGGGCTACCAGGGGACCGAAGTTAGGGTCCCCGGCAGGAGCAGAGGCTGGCAGAGGCAGGTGGTGGCGCTGTCCACTCGGCGCGCCCTAGGGTGGCCGTGGGACCCTACTACGGCGGGGGCGACGGGTGAAGGGAGGGTCGCGCCGCGCGATGTGCGTCTCGCTGCTTGGGCCCTGCCTGGCTAGAGCTCAGGGCCGCGGCGGGGACTGCGGGGACGGCTCCCCGGGGCGGGGCGGGGCCGGAGCCGAGGAGGCCGGGCGGGCCACGTGGGCGGGAGGCGGGCCTGGGACCCCCCTGGGGCAGGCCTGGCAGCCGGCTGAGAACCGACCTAGCCTCGGAAGACTTGCAGCTGAGGCTGGGTGCCCTCGCGTCTCACGCCTGGCTGCAGGATCCCTGGAGGGCAAGGAGGAGGACCTTTACGACGACGCCCTCTGCCATCCAAAGAGGACTGAAGAGTTCACTAGCGCACAGAAGAGCAGCCGGCGAGCTTGGACCCAAGCCTGTGTGTGCACGGAGCCTCCACCCGCGCCGCCGGGATTAATCTTGGTCATGCTAGGCTTTGTCCAATTTACCTTTCTCTCTGTCTGGAGTTGGAAAATGGAGATGGCATGGGCACAGCAGGTTCTCGGTAATCGAGGGTTTGTAAAGTAAGCGCTGGGCACAGTTAGGGGGTTGCTCCAAACCAACAGCGGCCTGGACTACCCATGAAGAAATAAACCTAAGAATCTAAATAAAGCAACTTTCGGAAATTAATTCATTCTCAGAACTTCATAAAATCAGGACTAGTGAATGCTGTAGAGGAAACGGTAGTTTCTGGGCTGTCATGGAACTGTAAGCTCCGGGCTGAAAATTAACAAAAAAACCTCACTGGTTGCTTCTACATGACACCTGGCCCAGAACCGTTTTAGGCGTCTGATGGAATTTGGCATTCTCAGCAGTCCAATACATGTATACCTGCATGGCTCCCACTTGTCAGATGTAGATACTGACCTAGATGGAGCCGCCCTCGTTCATGGAGATGGGCCGCCAGGGGCTGGAGATGGGCCGCCAGGGGCTGCTGGCTAAGGCACAGGAACAGGCTCTGAGAGTTCCTAATGACCCCTGCCTGAGCACTAACTGCCTCCCCCCACAGGAAAGGATGAAGATGACAGATCTTCCAGTAGGAGCCACCATCCCTGTTGGCATCCCTGGCTAGAAAGAAGTGCTCAGAATTCCTCTCCCAGGCGGATGGACATCCCTCAAAGCCCCCTTTGCTGCTGGCTGCAAGCTCTCATTGGCCCACAGCTCACCTTTGGGGCCAGAAATAGGGCATCTTGAACAGACCCCCCTTTCCTTCCACTCTGGTTTCAAGAAGGCTCCTTCACCAGAGCTTCCCCCCCCCCCCCCCCCCACCTCGTGACGTTCAGGAAACACACACCCTGGACTAGTACTACATTGCCCAGGGCACAGTCCATGTCCAAACCCTAGCCCTCAACCTTTCCCCCAAGAAACTTTGTTATCCCACCCTCTCCGTGTGGTGGAAAATCCCTACCGATGCCACCTGTGTTAATTAAGTTCAAACGGTGTTACGTAGGGGCCGGAGGGATGGGTCACCTGTTCTTACAACTGGGCTTTGGTTCCCTCACTCACATCCTGTCGATTATAACCACCTGTAATGGGGAACTGATGCCCTCTTCTGGCCTCCCTGGCTACTTGCATGCAAGTGGTGCACATACAACACAGACAGGCGTGCACACACACACACACACACACATAAAACTTTTTAAAAATTAAAAATACTAAGCCAGGCATTGGTGACCCACACCTTTAATCCCAGCACTTGGGAGGCAGAGGCAGGTGGATCTCTGTGAGTTCGAGGCCAGCCTGGTCTACAGAACTAGTTCTGGGGCAGCCTCCAAAGCCATGCAGAGAAACCCTGTCTCGAAGAAAAACAAAAAATTAAAAATAGTAACTTGCGCCGGGCGTTGGTGGCTCATGCCTTTAATCCCAGCACTCGGGAGGCAGAGACAGGAGGATCTCTGTGAGTTCAAGGCCAGCCTGGTCTACAGAGTGAGTCCAGGACAGTCTCCAAAGCTACACAGAGAAACCCTGTCTCAAAAAACCAAAAAAATACTAACTTTCTCACTGAGAGCTCAGCAGCCCTTCCAGCTCACATTTCCACACGTGACGGTCTCCCCACACAGCCCTGTCAAAGTTCTCTTTCCGCTGGAGTGGATTTAACAGTTAAAGAGGAGCTGGGAGCTAGACTCAGCTACAGGACCCATCTCAAAAATAATTTTTTTCATTCGAATGTTTGCTACACACCACGCACTGTGCCAGGCTCTGGAGAACTGTGGTGGTACCTGTCACCCAGGCGTATTTATCTCTGATGATCGAGACAGACCCTTGGCAGGCGGCGGGCCGGGGAGAGGACATGGCAGAAGACTCTAGAAGAGGGAGTGCCCGTCCAGGCGGAGGACGGTCTCCTGCAGGAAGGAGGCCTGGACTGCGCCGTGACATGAAGGCCACAGAGGTGACAGGTGTTGAGACAAGGCAGAGGGGGGCTTGGTGGCCAAGCTGAGGTGTCAGATCTCGCCCACAGAGAGGCTCAGATGTCAACATGTGGCTTGGAGGCATTAAGCTGACTGTCGAGTGAGGAACGGATGGTGGGCTTCCTATACAGCATGAGGGGAAATGTACATTTTATTATAACTAAGGACAGAGTCCTTGATTTCCTGTTTCCTACGTCAGGATACCCAGAAAGTGAATCACATATGCTGGCAGCAGACATAAGAATAACAACACACAGGGCTGGGGAGATGGCTCAGTGGTTAAGAGCACTGACTGTTCTTCCAGAGGTCCTGAGTTCAATTCCCAGCAACCACTTGGTGACTCACAACCACCTTGAATGAGATCTGGCGCCCTCTGCTGGCATGCAAGCAGAAGGCTGTATACACAATAAATAAATAAAATATTTGGAAAAAAAAGAACAACAACAACAACAAAAAGAATAACAACACACAGGATTACCCCACAAGAGTTTACAGCACTGGGACTGAGCTCAGAGCCTTGGACGCTCATCCACTGAGCTGTAGCTCCAGTTCATTCTTCTGTTTTGAGACAAGGTCTCATTAGGTCACCTAGGCAGTTCTTGAACTCATAATTTTCCTGCTTCAGGCTCCTGAGTGTAGGGATTACAGGTCTGTGCCAACAGGCCTGGCTCCCTCAAGAGTTTAAAATACAGCTTTCCCTCGTGTCTTGCTAGGCCCTGAGGACGGTGGATTGGGGGAGGGGGACTTGGTTCCAATGGGAACAGGGAATAAACAGAAAATGTGTTGGACTATCTAGGCTTCAGAGGCAGAGGATCTCGGCATGGTGGCACTCTCCTTTAATCCCAGCACTCAGGAGGCAGGGACAGGAGGATCTCTCTGAGTTTGAGGCCAGCCTGAGAGTGAGTTCCAAAAAGGACTTACAAAATGAGCCCTGCCGCCATCCTACCCCCTAGATGCGAGCACTGTTAGCACATGTGTCTTTCAGTTCCCACACTTGTCAGGCTTTTTCTTTCACATGAGTTCTTTTTTTTTTAAAGATTTATTTATTGTGTATACAGTATTTTATCTGCATGTACACCTGCCGGCCAGCAGAGGGCACCTGATCTCATTACAGATGGTTGTGAGCCACCATGTGGTTGCTGGGAATTGAACTCAGGAGCGCTGGAAGAGCAGCCAGTGCTCTTAACCTCTGAGCCATCTCTCCAGCGCCGACATGAATTCTTTTGTTGCTGTTTTGTACCTGGGGTGGAACCCAAGGCCCATAAGTAGCAGGCAAATGCCGTTCTACTGACCTACATCTCCAGCCCACGTAGGCTACTCTCCTGCAACAGGACTCCTTGGGCTGTTGTGTGAATGTACCATTTCACACTCAGTCCCAATGTGGCTTTGTCCCCATTCTGAGTGTCATGATAGTGTTTGGTGAGGAGAACCTTTGCAGAATAAATGCTGACCACTATTTCTAGTTACCTCACACATATAAAGCCCTAAAAATGAGACCCACACACATGATGGCTCACACCTGTATAATTCCAGCACTTGGGGAACAGGGGTTCAAGACCTCCTGAGGTACATTATGAGTTTGAAACCAATCTAAACTACAAGAGATCCTGCCTCAAACACACACACACACACACACACACACACACACACACACACACACACACACAGTCCTAGTAATGGAATTCCTGCAAGAGACAATCTCAGGTATGCCTATAGCCATACCCTACACAGACACTCCCTATGCTTGTTTTCAGTGTTTGAAAACCATGGTGTAGCCTGATGATGTAACAACACAGTATGATGTCATCCCCACCTGGGGAATGGCATTACCTGCAAGAGGAGTAAAGCCTTGGTCTTATTGTTCAAGTCAAAGCAATACTCTGGATGTAGCCACTGGAAGACTTCCATGCATTAGGTTCTTTCTGCTCACCTGGGTTAAAGGAAGCACAAGGAGCTCAGTTGAGCATCTAGTGGGTTTGCCAAAGCTGTGCACAGGAAGCACCTGGGGTTGACTCTTATCCTAGAGGCTGCACACCATGTAAATTTCAGAGCCGGTTGGGAGGTCAAGGAGTACTCAAGAGTGGCATGGAGCTTGGCAAAGTAGTAGGCATCCAACACCTGGGTGATTCGGCTGGAGCCCACGTGATCCTGTTTTCCAATCTGCACACAGAACCCCACCGCCAGAAAGAAACCGTGAAGACAGTACCAGCCGTTTAGGAGGAAATATGTGGTGGGGCATCCACATGGTTCTGGATACCTGGACTCCTGGGAGCCTGCTGGAGCCTTTCTTTGTTGGCAAATTAGTAACTGCTCACATGAGAAAACATTGCTGAGCACCCCCTCCAAGAGTTTTATCCTTGGACGGACCTGCCGCGTCCGCTGCGCAGCCTGTGTCCGAGAATGTGTGGAGGGTGTCGGGGATTGACAACAGAGACTCGTTCAACGGTGTAAAGAAAACTTTAAGCAGGCCCCAAAAAGGCTCAAGAAAACTTCCCAAGAGAGCCTCCCTCCAGAAAAGCTTCTGCTCTCTCCTCTCCCCTGGCTGGTTCTGCTCTGACACCAAAAACTGATCTGGGCGTGGCAGAAGAGGCAGTTAGTCTTTGGACAAGGTCGAGGTCAGGGCGGTTCCTGTGGGCAAGCCCTTTCCAGGAACTTATTGCCCTGGGCATTGTATTGTTTTTAGTAAACATGTTTTTAGTAAACATTGTCTTACAGCTGCCTACTCTCAGGCCGATGGGGAAGTGGGTCTCTGCTCAAAGTCTGGTGTCCCCACATGGACCCATCAGACACATTTTTACCCTCCACTGACACTGAGAGCCAAGGAGATGAGAGGACTTGTCCCAGAAGGCCTGGGGTCACAAGCTGGTTAAAGCAGAATACCAGCCCAGCCCTCGTGGAAGGACTTTCCAGAGGCACGAGGGTCCACCCATGTCATGCTCACACATTTCCAGCTGCCCTTCTACCCTGAGATATCCGAGAGGTACCAGGTCTGGTCTGGCTATAGGCCAGGCCCTGCCTGAGGAAGGCTCTTGAGGGAAACCTCACTTCACTGCACCTGGCCTGCCCCCTGGTGACCGACCACATGTCCACAGACACTGTGTGCCAGGTTATACATCCAGAATCACCTGGTACATTCAAATCTCAACACAGCCTTGCTTGGTTTAGGAAACTAAAGCCCAAACAGGGCAAGCCACCTGCCTAGAGTCGAAAAGACATCAGCAAATGGAGCCCTGAGCTCAGCATGGCGGCAGACCAAAGCCTGAACCACAGCACCCCCAATGCTAATAAAAGCTCGTCACTAGCTTGTAGTCTCACCCAGTGTAGAGACCTCAAAGTGCCTTAGCTTCAGGAGCTAAAACCAGACAGACAGAACCTGCCCTAACATGCAAGGCCAGGCGTGTCACCTTCTCCAACCCAAGTTCCTCTTGACCTGGCCTGTTTATCTTGATGCCAACCTCTATCCACTTCCTGGAGTGTGCAGTGACAGAACTGACCTACCTGAGGTGATGGGCAATGAAGAAATGAGACAGACAGACAGACGCACGTCTGCCCGCGTGCTGGGGTCACATGGGCTGTGCACACTGGAAACTCAATGTGTTTATTTTATTCGGATGAATCGAGGCAGGTTTATTGAATTCAGTTGAACAAGGAGCCGGTTTACCAAGCCACTCTGAATAAAGAGGGAGTTTTGGTTAATCTCTGTAGGGCACCATCTCAGGCTGTAAACGATCCAGGAGGAGGAAGCTTCCATTCACTTTCTGTGCAGTCAAGATCCACACACACACCAGCGCAGGGAGTGATTTTACATATCCGTAAGTGCTGAACACACCCAAAGGGATTTCTCTTTTAATAAATATAGGACATCCTTATTTTGTTTTTTTTAAAGATTTATTTATTTATTACATATAGTGTTCTGCCAGGAGAGGGCACCAGATTGAATTGTAGATGGTTGTAAGCCACCATGTGGTTGCTGGGAATTGAACTCAGGACCTCTGGAAGAGCAGTCAGTGCTCTTAACCTCTGAGCCATCTCTCCAGCCCCCGACATCCTTATTTTGTGTAGTTTAATATTTCTGCACTACACCAGCGGAACGCTTTGCCGTTCCCAGGGGTCTGAAGTATTGTTTGGGTCCTTGGCATGGCCTCCCTGGTTTCAGCCACATGTCCACTAGGCTTCCTCTGAGCTCCACCCCCTCTACCCCCCCCCCCGCCTTTGCTGGTGTCTAGGGTGAGTGTGGCCGTGTGCACACAGGGACCTCCCGGCAGGAAGTCCAGGCAAAAAGACAACCAGGAGAACAAGACTCACTCTTGATACTTAAGAACAGTCTCTTTTGATTACCACCCAAGGTCCTTCCTGCCGTTCTATGAAGATGCTGTCAACTGTCAAGCAGATGTGACGGTGTCTCAGTCCCCGGGCTGCCAGTCCCTTGTTTGTGACCTTAGCAAAGCTACCTATCCCTGCATCTGGGCACGAATACCGGGGGAGGCTGCTGATGGCTCCTTCTCGGGTCAGGTGGAACCCTCCAGGCTGTCATCATTTCCTCCTCAGCCTGACAATGTCGAGTCTACCTCTACCTGGCAGCCCAGGCCTGAGCAGTAAGGTGGGTGACAGTTGTGTTGGGTTTCAAACCAGGGACAAAGGGCTGAGGCTGAGGTGTCTGTCACCATATCAAAGGGGATCCCAGTACCTGTCACACTCTGCCCCCTGCTCTGAACTCTCCAGCAGCCCAGGGGCTGGGCGGCCCTTACCCCAGTTGATCCTCCCTGTATAACCTCTGCCATTTGGGCGACTGGTCCTGTGTGTCTGTTGGTGTCCTGGCTCCTCTTGGCTCTCTCTCTGCCCTCTTCTCTTGTGGCCCTGCTCAGTCTGCCAGGCATGCGCACTCCAGACTCCCGATGCCTCTTCCTGCCTGCCCTCTCCTTGTATCTAGAATAAAAGCCCCAGCCCTTAGGGGCTGTCCTGTCCTTTGACATTTTTCACTGAGAGCTTGAGCTTCTGTCCCCTTGTCTGTAAAATGGGGACGGTGAGGTGACTCACCACAAACAGTCACAGTACGCTAAATGAGGCCATACCCAAGAGGGTTTTCCAACCATGGGGACAGGAAGAATGGTGTCTACGCCAAGGCAAGGGGGCGTGTCCTCTCCCATGGCCCACGGTGATTGCTTCAAAGCTGCTCTTTGCAACTTCCATTCCCTCAAGTTCCCGCAAAAATACAAACTATGGATTCTGGGCACATAACAGAACCAGAGCAGAAGGAACGAACAAGACCCGGATTTCTGACCCCGACACTCCCAAGAGTCCAAACGTTGGCGGTTCCTTATCCACCGGTGCCCTCTGGTGGATGCCTCTCACTTTGGGTACACTAACAGCAGCTGGGCACTGCCAGCTTTGGGCCCATTCTATAGACAGAAACTGGAGATCCAGGTCTCCTACCACAGGGTCACAGCACCTGCAGCAGGGCTGGGACTCAGCAGGAAGGGATGAGCACCGAGAAGTCAGAGAGCGAGTGCAAGCCCTCCTTACCTCTGTGAACGGTGAGGAGCTCAAGCTCCGGAGGAAACAGTAACGGGACAGCCGTTCTGAAAACAAGGAACCACCACGGCAGGCTGACCACAAAACGTTTTATTTGATCCAGAAATCCTAAGGCACAAACACATCTTACAAACGTCAGCCGTGACTTGTTATCATCTATTTACAGGGCTTTGTCCAGTCACATGTACCATCGATATCTCCAATGTAAAAATACGGCACACTGCCACAGCTGTCGGTGATGACTATTCTGCCAAATCCCACAAAGAAAAGCCTTAAAAGATAAACAACGGCATCAGTCATCACCGCCTTCCTCCTTAACACAGAACTTCCACAGTAAAAACAGCTTTGTTTTTTAACAGATAAGGGAAAATGAAAGTTACTCTCAAAATAAACACTTTGGGTTGGTACACAAGTTTTTGCTGCCGTCCAAGTTTTTGCTTCTTGGAGAGGAAGTTTCTTAAAGGAACCTATGAGTGCACTGCACATAACCCTGTGGCATCCACAGGAGGCTGCTCCTTTGACTCTTTCTGCAGGATCTATGTGATATAAATACTTGCCGTGCACTTGGAACGATTGCTTCTGTCTGGTTTCTGATTGTACCAACCGCTATGCCTGGCAGACATCAGCATGGTCCAAGGGGCAGGAAAGAAAACAATTGGCCAAAGCTCCCCAGGCCCTCCCTGAGGCATTCAAAGGGATTTGTAAACTAGTCCCCAACAGCGTCGGGAAGGCGGCACTTAGCAGCCCCTGGCTTTACCTTGCCAGGACTTCTGCTGAGGCATGCGCCACTTAGATAATAGTCTGACTCACAAAAATAAAGGCCAAGCCTAGAGATAGGCAAAAACAGAACCCAAAATTGGCGTATGGGGTAGCTGCCACTCGGAAGGGCGTCTTCAGATTAAAGAAAGAAGTTAAATACATCAGGAATAAGCACCAACTGCCTGGGGGGCTACAAAGCAGGAGCAAGGATTGTCACCAAGAGAGCACAAGGGCATAACCCTTGGAATGCGCTATCGGTGAGGTGACAGCCCTTTAAAAGGGCTGTGACGGTTTGCTATGTGGTGAGAGCAGCTAGGCCCGCACAAATCTCCCTGTAATCCTAACTGGGGTGTGGCTGTCGGGTGGCACCCTCGTTTGGGTTCGGGCGTCGTTTGGGCAACAAAACTGGAGTGTGAAGCTGAGGAGTGCAGGAGAGGAAACCATTAAAGGCCCTGGAGACCTGGAGACCTGGAGCTGTGAAACTCAGAGGGTGGGGCTATTTACCACTGCAAACACACCAGAGGATGACTTCACTACGCTTCTCAATACTGGGAAGGGAAGGTGACCAGCTGTTCTTTCTCCTCTACACCCTAGACAAAAGAGGGCTGGCTTGAATTTCTTCTTCTGCAAGAAAGACATACGAAGAACTAGAACTTTCTGATCCGCAGGGACGTTGCAGAGTCTTCACTGGGGAGCCAGGCTCTCAGCCACAGCCTCCTGTCTGGAACAAGTCAAGCACAGCCCGTCTTGAGCACACTGGAGGGAACGTGCTGGGTGATGTAAGCCTCTCCTCACCGTAGCCAAAGCCAGCCGCTTACAGCCAGCCTTGCTTCAGCTAACTTTCACCGTTGGGTCTGGAAAAGTGGCGATACGACATGGGGGAGCCAGCACCCATGGGGACACACAGTGTCTCAACTACAGGAGGAAACGCACCTCTCCGCTTCCTGGGCTACAGAAGAAGGGTGATGCCAGAACCCAGGTGGGGTGTTTCACCAGTCTTTGCTATCTTGCCAAGTGAATTTCTCCTAATATCTTGGCATAAGCTCAGAAAATGCCCCGCCACATAAAAACATGATCACAACTAGAGCTAACTACAAAAAAGGCCCCCCGAAGTCCAGGGCTTTAAATACAACTGTTGCCTGCTTTCAAACGCAGGGCAGTATGCATCTGAGTTTGAAATTGACAGCTGAGCTGCCCACGAAAGACACAGATGCATTTCAAATGCATTCAGAATCATATTGAGGCTGCGGGTCATGGCGCATGCCAGAGACAGAGGCATCGGGAGTTTAAGGCCAGCCTGGGCTACATAAGAAGCAATATCATCAGGACTGCATCAAGTTTCCCGAAGGACAGGGCTAACAGCAGCTTGTCCCGGGCCCCCACACATCTGTGACGACTGTGGATGGCTTTTCCACATCTTATAAAGCAGAGGTCACAGCCGGGCAGCCGCTATACAAAACTAGATTCATCTACACATTCTGTTGGCCCTGAATTCATTTTAGTAGTTTCTAAGGTTTCAGTGTCCATGCCTTGCTTACTTTGAGGTTTTTTTTAATTTAGTGTGTATGCGTGCGTGTGTGCGTGTGTGCGTGTGTGTGTGTGTCTGAGAGTGCCACAGTTGGTCAGCATGAGGAAGTTAATGAACTCAGCTTTCAGGAGAAGGTAGGTTCGCAGGACTAAAGTTGGGTTGTCTGGCTTGTCAGAGCTAGACCTTAACAGCTTAAAAAGTAGATCTTCTCAGCTTGGAGACACTCATCTGTAGTGTTCTCTGCTCCGGAACAGGGGTGACTCAGTTTGCTCCACCGTGTCCTATCGCCTCTCTTGGAGGTGGCATGTCACCGCTGTTCTCCTTATGCCTGAGTACACTGGCGTCCCAGAAGGCACAGCCATCCCCCAGCAATGGAAGATAAAAGAAAAGGAAGAGAAACCTTCACATTGGTGTTGCCTACCTGTTTTCAATAAGGGCAGAATGTTCTCTCGTGTTGAGGTGGCTAGGGATTTTTGTGTCTTCATTTCTTTCTCCTCCAGGAACAAAACAGCTTCCCTATTCCTTCTGAAAAGCCCCCACAACCCTGCAATCCCACAGTTCTGAGGCAGGTTGGGACAGTTTCCTATTTAGTTACTTGTCAGAGGACCTAAGACTAGAGGTTGTCAAAAAAAACCAGTAAAACAAAACAAAACCAAAAAAAAAAAAAGTCACGTGGCTCGGGAGTGTTAAGTGTGAGCTTCAATCCCACATGAACTTGATCTCGGCCTGCAAGCTGACTCCCAGTGACCTCATCATCACGAAAGACAGGCTTAACTCCTGACCCAGGGCTGACTTCAGTTAGCACTTGTCTGGTAATCAAAACCTTCAGACCCTAACTTTTAAGGCCCGGTCTCACTTTTGAGTCAAAATACTGCAGCACCTGTGCAGGTCCTGTCTGGACCCCTGGGCCTGGGCAAGGATGGCTTGTGATTACATCTAGACATCCATGTGCCCCAAAGCCCCGAGCCTCTGCACTCAGGTAGCTGGGCGGGGTCCACTGAGGTGGTTCCCACAGACACAGGTCAACGACCGCCTCATCATTCCTGGCCTCCTGTAGCCCCAGCCTCGCCCTGGCCTCCTTTCCAGTGGACACCTCCCCCTCCCCACATACTGTTCACTCAGCCCCAACCTCCTCTTGATCCCCTACAGCATCAGAAAGCCCGTGCATTGTCAGGTCTCCCTAATTAACCTCGCCATTTGTACTGCGAGGGGCAATTCTGAGTCAAAACCTGCAGCTCTGTTCAGAACAGACACTTTGTCTGCGCCTGCAAGGCAATTCTCATTCCTAGCTCAAGTGACCAGATGGGAGGCAGAAAAGGGGTCGACTAATAAAATTTCACCTCGTTGCCCACAGTCAGCTCACCCTGAGCTAGGCAACCTCTCTGCAGTTCCATCACTTGGCACGTTAGAATCCGAGTCTTCTGATCAGAAACATTTGTATTTCAAAATAAAAGCATCCAGCCGCTAAATGCAAGCTGAAACACCACCTCATTTGGGATCCTGGCTTTTCAGATTAGCACAGAAGATGGCTCAGACGGTTTCCTCACCTGAATCCATGCAGTGAGCTCTCTGCCTGGGCCTTGCTTAGCTCTAAGCCCAAGGCCCCGTGCTGTCCCTAGACAATCTCAGGGGACCCACATTCCATATGCAAAGCTGAGTATCTATCCTACAAGGGGTTTCTTTGGGGAGAGGAGGCATAAAATATTTCTTGGCCTCAGTTTAAAAAAAAAACTGATGTTCCCAGTGAATAGTCATACATTAGCAATTCAGGCCCACCAATCTCCTTCAGAGAAGAAATGCCAAGACTGAGGATGGCCAGGGGAGTCTCGTGGAGTTGGGAGCTCCGTCTGCTTGGTCTGGATTCCACAGTGACAACATGGAACAGACTCCTCCTCCGCTGAGAGGCCTGGTTTCACAGCTCGCCCAGAGCAGCTGCTCTGTTCTCTGCCAGCGGACAGAGGAACGCACTCTCTGGAGAAGCCGCCAGCTGCCTGTGCAGAGCAGGGAGGGCACTTTCATCCAAAATACACACAGATCTCCGCTTCTTCTCAGTGAGAGCCGGGCTTCCCCTCCCCTCCCGCTGAAAACGTGCCTAGAAGGAAAAGCCCTGCCTCATCTGGCCTCCGCCCCACCTTGGGATCTTTCTCGGCAGCCTCCTTAACCATTCCGTGACCAGATAGGATCTCAGCACGGATCCTATCTGGTTAAGGAATGGGGGAAATCCTTCACGGTTCCTGGTAGAATGCTCAGAAAACAGACTGCCAGAATCCAGCAGCACTCATGATAGAAGTGACCAAGCGTGTCAGGACGAGAGTATAAGGGCTTCCACAGAGGAGACGGACGCGTCATTACATACATCTAACCAACAGCGTGTAAAAAGATGTTTCGCCTTTGGAAAAAGAACTTCTGTACAAGAGTCATTCATAAAAATAGAACATTTACTTTTGTAACAATCCCCTCCTTCCTGCTGTCTAAGAAGGTTTGTCACTAACCACATCAGTAGACTAAATGGCCACCACCTCCCACACTGTGTAATTTAGTAGACTCTGACCTCTAACATTCAGGACACAGAGCACCAGCCCAAGGAGAGGCACAGCTTCCAACAAAGTTGCCCAGCTGAGCATCAGCCATCATCGCCCCAGCTGCAGAGCAGTAAATGCAACTCAGGGGAACAAAACAGACAGCTGTGGTCTCCACATGATGGCTACTTTAACTCAGGGAAGATGCCCAGCTTCTGGCATCTTCTTCACATAGGATGGTCAAGGTGGTCAGCCTGCTCCATGGGACTCCATCCTGGCCAGCCATGTTTCCCAGTAATACAGAGACAGTTGTTTCACAAAAAGTGACTGGATGGACATTCAGTCATTGCCCGGACCTTTGACTCAAAGTTTACTTAACACTCAGTACAGTTTAAGTCCCACATCAAAAAACAGATGGGAACGTCACTTGCAGCAAAATCTGAGTCCCAGACAGTACCTGACATGTGTGGCTGTAATGAGGTTCAAAGTGCTTTTCCCACAAAGCATTTGAATTCAAGTAGCCGGGAAAGGCTTGCGGAGCTCAGCGAAGCAAGAACAAGTGGTACTCGTGTTTCCTGTTCTCTTTATCTGCTTCCTCTCTAGCTCCCAGAACAGGCTCCGATCCGAGGGGTGTCCTCACACAGCCAGCTGCCCCCTGACCTAGCGGACATGCCTCGTAGAGCTCCACGTGCTTTTGGGAGATGGGAGACTCTGCTAATCATCTGTTATAGAAGGCTAGAGTAGAAAGGATGGAGTGTTGGCCAGAATTTCATTCCAGATACCCTAGTGTGTGTGTGAGCCCTGCTCCAAACAGGCTGCACAGCTGCAGGGGTGAGCTGGGGAGCTGGAGCGGGCGGCGTTAAAGTGGCGTTGCTTAGATTCTCCCGTGTCCCTTACAAAGGGGCAACCGCTTGGAGATCGTCAGTGTAGCTGTGGCAACCGTGTTCTCCTTTGCATGCCCCCGAGGTGAGAAGCCGGGACGGGAGGGGAGGGGGATCCTCCTCGCCTAAGGAGAGAAGAAAGGATAGAGACACACCGTCAGCGTGTTTCACTGGCCCAGACCCCCGTCCCACGACATGGCTGGGGTCTGCTTTTGTCCCAGTGAGGCAGGCATCAGAGCCCGCTAAGGCCAACTCTCTCGTTCGCTTACCAGGATCTAGTCCCCTTAAGAGAGGAAGGAAGATCCTTCCCTCAGGGCCCAAGTTTTGCATGTGGTAGATTCCTGAGGCTGGGGAGGAGCCCTCCCACCTGGAGTGCAGCTGAAGCTAGGGTGGAGAACACTGCATCCAGGAACTTCAGGGTCAATACATATGGGGGCTTTGGAGGCAGGAGGAGGATAAAGGTACAAATGCTATGGTCCCAGCAGAGACACAACTCCACAGACGTGTTTTAGCATTCCAGTATTTTCCGAACGTAGGAAGGCAATGCAGGGCTGGTGTCAGGAGACTACCGCCGAGTCCCAACAACCAGAGTTTAATCTGGGGACCCCGCAATGGAAACCTACTCCTACAGCTTACCCTTGGATCTCCACACCTCTGCCATGGGACGTGTGCACACATGAAGAAAATAAACACACTTTTTTAAAGGCAATACCACGTACAACAGTCTATATAACACGGTGGAGGGGTCAGTCTGAGCAGCTCACCATAATTTACCATTATTTCTGCAGTTCAGAGGAGTTATGCTATTCCCTATCAGGTTTCACTATTCAATAAGGGAGCCTAATTGGAGAAATGCTTCGATGGCTTTCAAAAGTGTGGCCAGAGGATGTACGGACTATATCAAGAGCCCAACCCCTAGACAGGCTTTTAATCCCAGTGCTCAGAAGAAGGTGGATAAAATGAGGGCCCAGTTCCAAGGCATCTTACCTAGACCAGAGGAGGAAGAAACACTCTCAGCCAGGGAAGAGGTTTCCATTTGGTCAGGGGAGAGGCCTTCCATCAGAGGCAGAGACAACTCTGAGGAGGGCACAGAGGAATCATATATGCCTGAGTCCCGGGGCATGTCCGAGGGAATACCAGCTTTCACTGCGTGCAGCAGAGGCTGCAAGGCAGGGCCACTGTCACAGACGGGCGTGGCCCCCGTGTCTCGCTCCAGGCCTGCGTGGTGATTTTCCAGGTAGGAGTATGTGTCAGCTGGCCTGGTGGCCCCAAGTACAGAAGCATCAGCTTTCAGACAGAAGTCACTCTCGCGTCCTGGTTTGCTCAGGTCATTTAAAACCAAACCCGAGTCAAACTTCTCCAGGACTGGCTCCTGGCAGCGCACGGGAGGTGGGGGAGGGAAGGGTAGAAACTGCTTCTCGAACCAATCAGGCTCCTGATCTATAAACTGGTGCATGTTGCAAATGGCAACGTACAAGGAGCGGCCGGACTTGCTCCGGAAGTAGTTCCTTCTGCCGCTGTGTCCTGGGCGCTGACCCAGCCCCTGCAGGCTGTGCTCTCCTGAGTGCAGATGGGAACACAGCTCAGGAAGGTTGTCCATGAGCTTATACTTGGTGCTCAGGTCCAGGAGGCAGGGGACATCGCCTTCACAGGAGTAGTCAAAGTAGACGGAGATAAACTTGCTCCTCGCTGCAGGTGAGCTCTGCTTGGCCTGACGGAGCTTCTCGGCAATGGCCGCCACGGCCACTAGGAAGAGCTCTCCTTGGCCGCCGCCTTTGGGCTTGTAGCTCTTCTTATCTACGAAGTACTTCATGCCTTTGGAGCACACCACGATGACGAACTGGGACTCGTGGATCTTCTGAACGACCCATGCCCTCTGCCCTTCCCTGCAGAGGCTGAAATCCTCCCATAGATCCAGAGCCACCTGGAAAGAGGACAGGGTCACCTTGCTGCTCATACTACACCAATGTCCGGAGACAAGACTGGAGTGACAGTGAGTGGGGTCCCATCATCTGCCTTAGCCACTATTATCAGGGATGTGTGTACATACATACGTACGTGTGCGTACACACACACAGAACACCCAAAGCTGTGTGGTTAACAACAGCACCCACATGCTACATTTCCAGAAGCCATCTATGACATGTTTGCTTGTTTTTCGAGACAGGCTTTCTCTGAATTGTTTGAGGTTGTCCTGAACTCTGTCTGTAGACCAGGCTGGCCTTGAACTCACTCACAGAGATCCGCCTGCCCCTGCCTCCCCAGTGCTGGCATTAAAGGTGTGCGCCACCACCTATGACATCATTTTGATACCACGTTTGCCCTACAAGGGAAGAGACAGGGGCCAGGGTTTTCAGCAACTCGTCCAAGACACCTTGAGAATGTCCCCCCATGGAACCCACATTAGGACAGAGCCCAGAATAGGAGGGAGCTCAGAATGGCGAGTATGATGAGTGAGACTTCCAGATACAAGGAGCAGAAAGCTCCCGGGGACAAGGCTCTGAGAAGACAGCAGTGACCCCAGACCCGGTGCCTGGGCCACTGACCGGCGACTCACATGCAGAAAGGGGCCTCTGCGGCCGTGGTCACAGACCCAGGACACTGCTCTGCTGCTCAGTGTGGTTCCGCTGGCTAACCCGGTCTGGGTTCAGGGTCTTTACAGTTTCATAGGTCTACAGTCATAGCCCTACAAGGTCTGTGAACCATGAGGGTTGGGGGTAAGGGACCAAGAAAGTAGTGGAATCCATGATCAGGGAAAGGAAACCACGTGTGTCTGATCCTCACAAAGGGTTTTACCGTTCAAACTACTTTCACCAGCCACTGTCAACAGCATTCCCTAACAAATGTTCTGGCACCGTTTCTTCTGTAACTCAAAACCGCAGACTATACAGGGAGGAGCATTCGGGGAGGCGCTCTCTCCTGTGCTAAAATGGCACCCAAGGGAAGAAAGCCCCAACACCTGCCATCTGTTGAAAAGAATACTGAATCATCTCGGACTTTACCAGCACTATGCACATTCAAGCTAACTGGGTATTTAAAAAATATATGGCCTCTAGGTTTGTATATTGTATAAATAGTTCTACTAATCTTCTTATCTGGATTTTGTTAAATCCGTGTGGCATATTTTACAAAACCGTAAACTCTGTATAGGTCTGATTTTATCCTAATAAATAAGACACACATTCCTACTTCTGACTGAGCAATCGCAATGAGAGGCGCTCTGATAATCGGGAAATCATCGGAAATGAGCCAGCCCAGCACCAAAGAAGCTGAACAACCCGAACTAGCTCAGCTATGGTAAGCCAATATTATGGACAGTGCTGTAGCTATGAAGTACAGGAAACAAATATACCACTTGTGCCTGTGCCGTCTGAACATGTCAGGCCACCGGCTACAGTGACATTTCTCAGCAGTTCACCTAAGCTCAAGGCTTTGTCCCCCGGAGGGAAATCCCATCAGCTTGCAAACACGTCTTATGAACACCAGAGGGCGCTCTCACCAAATGGGTCAACTAGCAGTTCAAAGTAAAGGAACTGCCAAACATGGTCTACAGAAAAGCTAAATAGTTACTTCAAAAAGGAAAGCTAGGTATGGGGGTGCAAGCCTTTAATCCCAAGAGACAGGCCACAGATCTGTGAAACAGAGGCCAGCCTGATCCACATACCGAATTCCAGAATAGCTGGAGCTACACAGCGAGAAAAACCAAAAGAAGGAAGAGGAGGGGAGAGGGAAAAGGAGCAGGAGGAGAACTAAGAAACCAGCATGAAAAACCAAAAGAGGAGCAGGGTGGATGGAAGGCACAGGAGGAAAGGGAGGAGAGAGGAGGAGCAGGAGGAGGAAGAGGAGAACTAAAAACCAGCAGGGACACCCAAATGCTTGGTACATTCTGGAACCCTCTCCTTTTTACTCTAGCCACTGCCCTTGCACTGGTTTCTCCTCAGACCAACCCCTCCGCTCCCAATCTCAGCAGGACTCCTCCTCTCCCGATGCCCCCGCTGAGGCTTTGACCCTACAGGTGCTCACCCATGGTGTCAGGTGACAATCTCACATTCTGGTCACGCGTAACTCCCAAAACGTCCTGCCATGTGGATGCCGCTCAAGGGCTTCAAGCAAGAATGTGTTATCTGAAACATTTACTGCTGGTGACAGATAGGACAAACCCAGACTAACTCTGGTTTGGAAATCAAGGGACTGGGCAAAAATAGGTTTTCCAGAAAGTACGGGAGAGAAGGCATTGAAAAGAGATGTGGGGCTTATATCCTGCCCAGGGTAGAAGGAGAAACTGGATTGCGCACCTCACAGCCACAGAAATCCTGGAGGAAGTAGGCAAAGCTCTGGACCACGTTCGTGTGATTCTGGCCGTCTTTAGTGGAGTAGCAGAGGAAGACCGTGGGCCGTGGCTGGAGCCCGTCCCTGGGGAGACCCGCAGCATGTGCGGTGGACTCGGGACTCTCTTCATCTAAATGTGAATATATATTTTCTAAATTGGGAGAGAAGATAAGGTTGACACCTCTAAACAAAGCTTTTGTCTTTTTCCATGGGACCTTGGGGTCTCAGTATCCTCAGGAATGAGCAGCTAAGCTAGGGCACAGTGGACCCCAACAGAAATCCCAGCACCTGGAAGGTGGAGGCCAAAATAAAAAAGTCAAAAGTTCAGGAGCATCCTCAGCTACACGTAGGCAAGCTGGAGGCCAGCCTGGGCTACATGAGATCCAGTCTCAAAGTGCATTTACCAAAAGGAACAGCTGCTGAGGTCTACATCTAGGGAGTCTCTGGCACCCAACTCCGCCAGCCTCAGGTTGCACTGTGAATGAATGGACAGTCACTTCCTGCAGCAGCAGGAAGTGAAAAAAAATTGACAGAAACGGCCCTTGGATGTGCCGAGAAATGCTGTGGAGGCCACTCACATTAGTGAGGTGCCAGGGATGGCTCTGGAAACCAAAGCTACCAAATAAAGCATTCGTGGAGGGAGGGAGAATGGTTTTTAAGTATAATTTTTCAAAAGGTGAATCATACCAAAACAAAATATTACCCCTCCCCCCTCTCTCCAAAAGGTCTCATGGTATTACTGAGGCTAATCCCCAATTCCTCCCGCCTTAGCCTCCCAAGTAGCTGGGACACAAAGTAGTACCACCATGCTATTGTAAAGAACACAAGTCTTTTTCTTTTGTTTTGTTTTCGTTTTTACGAGACAGGGTTTCTCTGTATTGTTTTGGAGGCTGTCGGTCCAGCCTAGCCTCGAACTCACAGCGATCTGCCTGCCTCTGCCTCCCAAGTGCTGGGATTAAAGGCGTGTGTCACCACCGCCCAGCAAGAACACACATCTTAAGCGGACATCTTCATGATATTTATACCTGGGCAACCCCACCTAGGCCAAGTTTTCAGGTGACATAACTATCAATGATGAAGCCCTACATTTGACTCCATTCTCATACAGAGACTTCCCGAGTTTGAGAACTGGACTGTATGCCTCTCTATTGCCAGGTCCTAGAGATTAAAAGCCAAATATATGGATTCTGGGAACTTCGTAGGCAAAGAACTGCCAAGGAAGTATGAGAACCCCCCCCCCCCGGCCAGGCCTGAAGGAACCAGGGCTTCCCGGCTCCTTTGCTGGCACTCGCCCTTGGCCCGCCGGGCACTAGAGGGTGGGGAGGAGAGGGCCGGACAGAGAGAGAGAGATAGCTACCGAGTTGTTTCTTTCTGCACATCACAGTGAAAAGCGTTGCGAATGCCGAGATGACCACCAGAGGCACGGTGATGGCCACAGCCCTGATGGGCCCCGCCCACGGAGAGTGCACTGGAGATTGCAAAGGAAAGAAAGCCTTTAGACCTGAGCAGCAAAACGGGTTCACAGACGGGTAAAGGAGTTTTAAGCATGAGCTGACTTCCAGGGTCCCCCAAGCACCTTACTCTAGCTCTGCTGTGGTGACTAAGAGGGTTCGAGTTCTTTTTTTAAAGGGTGTGGAAAGGGATTCAATGGTTCTGAATGTGCCGGGAGGAGTGGGAACTTTGCCTAAGGAAAGCCCTCCTTCCCGCCTTTTCTTCCTGCGGCAGATGCCACGCCCACTTTGAGAAGAGGGGACAGTGTTGTGCATGAAATACATGCAGAGCACAGAAAACTCTAGAAACCTGCTCGAGATGTGACATCAGACCCCAGCTGAAGACCTTACCTGGCCTCACCGCGTACTGCACAACTTTCCGGGTTGTGTTGCTGTCATCCACCAGCTGCAGAACAGAGGGGAACAGAGAACAGAGCCGTGTTACTGCAGCTTAAGTGACAGCGGTCTATACACTGTATCCAGCCCTGTTACTGCAGCTTAAGTGACAGCAGTCTATACATTGTATCTAGGAGGGAAGTAAGACACCGGTGACATGGTGACTGCCTTAATCTTTCCGTCACCATGAGGTGGGAGCACAAAGGGAGAATAATGGGGGTAGTTAAGTCAGAAGAGATGACTCCGTGGATAAAAGTATTTGCTGTGCAAGCTAGAAAACCTGAGTTCAAATCCCCAGGGCCTGCATAAAAGCCAGAAGCACGGTGTGGGCGTCTGTAATCCCAGGAGAAAGAGACAGGAAAAGTTAGTTTTCAAAGTCAGCCTTGGCTCTATGGGGACTATCCTGTGCTACATGGGACTTGGTCTTAAAGTAAATGAACAAGAAAAGACTCAAAACTCTATGGGAGCTGCTTCCTGTGGAAGTAACGACAGACAGAGGGCATTTTGTGGCTGTCATACCTCAATGACACAATGTAACAACAGGGCATTCTGTGGCTGTACATACCTCAATGACATAACCCCCTGGAGAAACATTTTGGAGGAGGCAGCTGCTCGTCTCTGTATTCTGGTCCTACAAAGAAGCAAACAGCAATTCAAATGTCTTAGAAAAGGCCTCAGGCCTCTTCTTCCTGCAGCTGAAGGAGACTTGCCACTGGTTTTGAGCACACTTAGTTTAAAAACAAAAAACCAAGGGCCGCTGATCTGCTACTGACTAGGCTAGAGACCTGTGTTTTCTCCTTCCTAGCTATGCGGCCTCCAGCAAGTCAAAGGCCCTCCCCAGCCCCAGGTCTTCCCTCTAATAAAGGAGGGATGGAAGTGGCTGTTTGATGAGCAGTCCGGATTTGAAGAGCAGAAAGCCCGGGGATTGCCACACAGCACCTGGAAGATGCTTAAAACAATGCAAACTAGAGATGTCTGTGCTTTGATCCCTTGGTTCCGTGTCACCCAAGAGCCAAAGTGCCAACGGCAATGGTAATTCAGCTAGAGACAGGCCCAACAGCAAGCGTTCTTAAACACCCACTGACCACGGGAGCTTTTAACCCAGCCACCCAATATCACTTTGAAGCGAGTGTGTTCCTCACACGGTCACTCACCTGTTTGCAAGTCCTCCGCCTGAAGGGGCCTTCGTGCTTGAGCTTATAGTGGAGGTAGAAGGCACGGAAGCCGAAGCTATGCGGCGCGTGGTCGAAGGACACTTGCACATCTGAACCGCGCTGCGTGACATTCAGATTCCGAGGCTTCCAGACTAAGATGGAGAAGGACCCAGTAAGCACCCAAGGGCTGTCCCAGCACCATCGTGGGTTAACGCTTTGAGACAACAGACAGAATGTACTTACAGGGCTTACAGGCTATGTTGTCAGGTTGCAACAACAGGTCACAGGCTATTAGGTTAAAAGAAGAAGAGAGATGGCTAGTTTTAGTTTCAGGACAGTTCAATGTCTTCTTTCTATAACAACTAAACAAAATATACACTGGGCCTGGTATGCTGGGGAAGGTACAAATTACATCGACTCAACAATAATTCTCAGTACAATTATGCTGTATCTTGACAAAAATCTAAATGATGCAGAGCATTTCGTGTCACCTTTGTGGGAGCTATGTAGAGTCACTGAGGTTTTTAAAGCTTCTCCAATATTACTTAGCTTCAAGGCTCCCTCCAAAGGGAATGGGAAGACTCACACTTCTGTCACTTAGTATGTGGCAATGACTACTTTTTTCCCCTAAAGATTTACTTATTATGTATACGGTGTTCTGCCTATACGAATCCCTGGATGCCAGAAGAGGGCACCATCTCATTATGGATGGTTGTAGTCACCATGTGGTTGCCGGGACTTGAACTCAGGACCACTGGAAGAGCAGTCAGGGCTCTTAACCTCTGAGCCATCCATCTCTCCAGCTATATAAGAAGGCTCTAGGGTGGTTCTGGTAACCACTAAGATGTTACTTCAACCTTCACCTGCATTCTAATTTTTAGGCACAATTTTCATAAGCACATATCTGATTGTTATGTAGAAAGCAAGAACAGATGATACGCTAACGAATATCATCTTAATTAGGAAAGTAAGGCATGCAAAATAACTTGGCAGCACAGAAAACAACCTCATTAAGAATTTGAAAAAAGGGCTAGAGAGACGGCTCAGCAGTTAAAGAGCACTGACTGCTCTTCCAGAGGACCAAGGTTCAATTCCCAGCAACCACATGGTAGCCCACAACTGTCTGCAATCTCAGTTACAGGGAACTGGACAACCTCACACAGACACACATGCAGGCAAAACACCAATGCACATATAAAAAACAAAACCACAACTTCAGGGTTGTGGTAGAGCACGCCTTTAATCCCCCAGCACTCAGGAGGCAGAGGCAGGTGTATCTCTATGAGTTCAAGACCAGCCCGGTCTACAGAGTGAGCTCCAGAACAGCCAGAGTTACACAAAGAGGGGGGAAAAAAAAAAGCCAGGCTGTAAAACATAGAAACCCTGTCTTGAAAACAAAACCCAATTTGACAAAAGGAAACATGGACACGGGCTGGGGCTGAGACCTCATCTCACAGATGAGAAATAAAAAGAGACCAGTCACAAGGAAAGGAAGGGGATGCCAACCTGGACAGACAGCTGGCCACCCAAGACCTTGAAGCCCAGATGAAAAGTATGATCAGGAGGCAGGAGGAAGCCACTGAAGGGCTCATGGTGACTGGCCACCAAATTTAAAAGCAGCCGCTCAGGGAGAAGAAAGAGAAGCTGCTCCAGAATAAATGGGAAAGGTGACTGGAAAGCCAGCATGGCCGGTAGCTGGCGGTCAGTGTGGCCTCGGAACTGTGCCTCTACTGCTCAACTCTCAGCTCCCAGCAAAGCCCTTTGCCCACTCTGTGTGAGCACACGTCTTAGTTATGGCGGGTGTGTGTGCGTTGAGATTGTTACAGAGGTGGACTGAATAATATTTAGAAAGCATTTAAAGACCGAATAAACTTTTTGTTTTTGGTTTTTCGAGACAGGGTTTCTCTGTGGCTTTGGAGGCTATCCTGGAACTCACTTGGTAGTCCAGGCTGGCCTCGAACTCACAGAGATCCACCTGCCTCTGCCTCCCGAGTGCTGGGATTAAAGGCGTGTGCCACCAACGCCTGGCAAGACCGAAGAAACTTTAATGTTAATTTAGTAAAATGTTCTAGAAAAGTGGTCTCGGGTGTTCACTTTTCAAATCGCATTTGTTAGTTTTGTGTGTGGGGCATATGCACGCCACAGACCACATGTGGAAGTCAGAACATCAGGGGGAAACTCTGGGAGCTGGTTCTCTCTCCTGGTGTGGGTCCTGTGAATGAATGTAAGTGGTCAGGCTTGTTGCAATAAATCCCTGTGCCACCTTGCCTGCCTCAAATAGGGCTTTTTTTTTCTCATCCCATCCTGACCACCCGTGATGTGACAACATTTTATCTTTTTACCCTTGAATTCACCACTTATACTTTTTATTTCTAGGCTGTATTTTTGTTTGGTTTTAAATCGCCTCCCAACCATCTTATTTGGGGAGGTGAGGGAGGGATGCCAGAGATCAGAGGATCTTATGCAAGCAACCAAATCACAAAAGATCACGATCACATTGTTTTTATACATAGATGCATTAATGGTGATCACAGTGTCGTCAAAAGAGAAATGCTGGGCTGGTGAGGTGGCTTGGCAAGTAAAAGCACGTTGCCACCAAGCCTGCTGGCCCACCTGGGGCTCGGTCCCCAGGACCCACACAGTAGACGCAAAAGTTATCCTCTGACCCCCATACCACAGGAGGCAGAGACAAATGGATCCCTGTGAATTCAAGGCCAGCCTGGTTTACAGAGTGAGCTCCAAGACAGCCAGGGCTACACAGAGAAACCTTATCTCAAAAAAACAAACAAACAAACAAATAAGACAACAACTAATTAACACTAATAAATGTTTTACAGTATCAACTGCTATCTGGCATGGCAACACATGCTTGCAATCCCATTGGGAGGCGGGGGAGGCGGGGGCAATAGGGCCATCAAGTCTGAGGCCAGCCTCAACTGTATAGCTAGGTTCTAGCATGAAGACTCTAGAGCTAAGACCTTGTCTCCATAAATAAACAAGCTATATGTAAATAAACCATCATGCCTGATCCCAAAGAAGCAGACAGAAGCATCTCTAGTTGGGCTGGGCCTAAATTTTCTTGGTGTGTTTTTCTTCCTTCCTTTCTTCATTTTTCTTGGCTTTTTTTTTTCTTTCTTTTTTTCTTCCCTTCTTAGACAGGTTTTTTCTATGTAACAGCCATAGCTGTCCTGGAACTCGTGTAGACCAGGCTGGCCTCAAACTCACTGAGACCCGCCTGCCTCTGCCTCCCGCGTGCTGGGATGAAAGGCGTGAGCCACCACCCCGAGGTTTATTGGTGTATTTGTCTGTATGATTAGGGTAGGCTCCTGCTGTGCTGCCCTGTCTACACAGATCAAATTTGCAGTCATCTTGCTGCTTCTCTCCTGAGTGCTGAGATTACAGGCATGCGCCGCCATGTTTAGCACAACTTCTAACCCAGCTCATGCCAAGCATAGAACTCTACCCCTGGGCTACAGCCGAAGCCTGCTAGCCTTACTTACTTCCTCTTTATTATCACATGTATATGGGTGTCTTGCCTGCAGGCATGTCTGTGAACCATTTGTGTGCCCGTATACACAGAAGTCAGAAGAGGGCACTGGATTTCCTGGAACTAGAATTGCAGACGGTTGTGAGCTGCCAAAGGGGTGCTGGGAACCAAACCCAGATCCTCTGAAGAACAGCCTGTGCTCTTAAGCACTGAGCCAACTCCCCAGCCCTTAGCATTTATTCTTTTTGGAGGTTTGGAGGCTGTCCCGGAACTAACTCTTGTAGACCAGGCTGGTCTCGAACTCACAGAGATGCAGCTGACTCCCAAGTGCTGGGATTAAAGGCGTGAGGCACTGCCGCCCGACTAGCCTTTATTCTTGAAAATTCTTTTCTGAGCTGGTATAGTGGCTCATGCCTGTAATCCTAGCATTCAATGAGGCAGAGGCAGACAGGAAGACTGACATGAGGTTTAGTCTAACTCGAGCTACCTGTTGAATTTCAGGGCAACTTGAAGTGTAGAGAAACCATGTCTTTTTTTTTTTTTTTTTTTTTTAAAGTGAATTTGCTTCTCACCCTGCTTATCAGTATCTGGTATGCTTGCAAACACATCTGTGGAGAGATCAATGGAAGTAGAAATGACTCCTTTGGGAGCCAGGCAAGAAAGACCATACTCACCCCGGGTTCTGAAGAAGAAAGGATGGTAATTGCTTTCATTTTTAATGGAAGGGAAAGGGACAATCTTTACAAAGTAATCCGTTTCAAATTTCATATTCAGAAAAGGCTGAGATTCCATTCCCTAAAAGGGAACAAAGACACTTGTAGTGTGAGGAATTGTCCACCCCCACCTACAAAAGACCAGCACTCCACACTGTCACTTAGACACAAATGCAGGGCCGAGCAGGTCCCAGGAAAGTCAGGTCAACTTGACAGACTCCGCTTGGGTTTGGAGCCCTGATGCTAAAGATGGACAGTGCTGTGTGTTCTTAAGACAAGAAAGCCATGGCACCTTAGTTCTGAGTGTTGGAGCTGGAGGGATCGAAGAAGGGTGAGCCCACAGCACTCTTCAGACCACAGACACCTGGGAGAGCTGTGGCTGCTTCAATGTAACCAGAGAGGTGTGTTTACCACAGCTGAGGAGGCCTGCTGAAGAGCTTTCCTGGGTGTGTGGCAGGCTCAGCTGCTGCCTTCCCATTCTCACCCACCTTGGCTGAGCTGTGGACCCCACAGCCCCCCACCCCACCCCTTCTCCAGTTTCAGACTTTGAATGGGCCATTCAGACCCCCGGAACAATGGTGTCTTCAGGAGCACATTCCCTGAGTGGGACTTACCGTTCCTTTGAAGCTGCTGTTGAGCTGTTTCGGGTCCTTGAGAATCAGCTGTTGGCACTGTCTTCCTTCCGACTTCAACTCCTCCAGTATTACTCGAAATCCTTTTAGGAATTCAATGCCTAAGCAAAGCAGGGGCTTTCATGAAATGCAGACCTAATTACTCTGGACACACTTTCCCTCCTCCAAGGTCGCATCCTCTCCAGCCACGCACCACAGCTCAGGGACGTCCTACTCTGTCAGTGAATCCGCAACATCCCTTCATTCCTCTGGGACAGCTTTGAGTGATTGGCACCATGGTACCTAATACATCTTTAGCCCACTCAGCCACTGGGACAAGGATCTATTGCTTTTGTACACTTGGGTTCAACATTTAGGATCAAGTCCTAAGTGACCACCAAGTCTCCATGGAAAGCATAATTTGAGGCACACTGACTGAGCTGACAATAATCCCAGTGAAATGCCCCCAGACTTTGTTTTTTAATCTCCGAGTTTTAGCTATATACTTTCTTGATGTGTTTCACTGGGAACTTACAAATTCCCAACAAAGTGTATGTCTGCTCCCAAGAGGGTTCGTGGGCTTGAGATTAAATATTTTAGGGAACTGGCAGCCTTACTCTAATCAACCCTGAAATGCAGATGCCCAGTGTGAGCTCTGCACGTAGCCCTCAGAGGCCCCAGATGCCCACAGCGCTGCTGAAAGCCCGGCCTCCACCTGAGCGCCCTCCCACTGCAAAGGGCTTTCAAAGGGATTAAGCGCTGATGGCCACAGGAGCCAGCACGGGGGCTCTGTGTGCCCTGGAGACTGCAGTGTCCCAAGCGCAGCTGGAGATCCCCAAAGCTGGCCTCGGCTGCCAAGATATCGATTTCACGTGCTTTCTGAACACCAGACAAGCAGACATTTTCAACCCTTCCCCTCCCGGGGCAAAAGTAATTACACAGGATGCAATTAACCAGGTGGGGAAATTATTGATGGCAAAGGTCACAGAAATCTTTTCTCTTTTGAGTAGGTCCTCCAATTCTGTAATTATTTAATGAGGAGCACATATTTCATGGTGACTCCGGCAAAGAAGCCACAATTAGAGCCTCATATTGTAGAAGCTGGGAGTTTTACGGTGCATGGCGTATTTTCAATCACAAAGCTTCCGGTGGGGTGACACTGGACTCATAGACAAGAGATTCAGACGTGACTGCCCGATACAGCATCTCTGTAGGGCCTACTATTTAGATTTCATCGGAATCTGCCTTTTGAGACCAAAAGAGAAACAACATTCAGGCTCAGCAGTGGTGGTGCAAGCCATTAATCCCATCACTCGGGAGGCAGACGGAGGTGGATCTCTGAGTTCCAGGCCAGCCTGGTCTACAGATCTACAGAGTGAGTTCCAGGGCAGGCAGAACTATTACACAGAGAAACCCTGACTTTAAAAAAAAACAAACAAACTTGGTCTCCAACTTTAAAATTCACCAATTTCATGCTTTTTTAAAAAACAAAGAATTCCACGGGGGAGGAGGAGAGGTTTTTAAAAAAAATTACAAAATGTGTTGAAGGTGGGTCCACATGTCATTGTGACCACAGAGAACAGAGATCCCTTATAGTGGAAACCAAAGCCAATATGCCCTGGACATGCTACAGGCGCTCCCAGCAGCATCTCCCCCCTCTGATCAAGAAGGCTGAAGCACTCAGCCTAGGCTACAAAGTGGGGAGAAAAAAAAAGCCAATCACGCTTATCTTTCAAACTCACGAAACAAAACACAAGCCATGGGGCACTGCTACAAGCTGTGTGTGTGTGGTGGAGAGGGAGAGGGAGAGGTATGGTGTGTGTGTGTGTGTGTGTGTGTGTGTGTGTGTGTGTGTGTGTGTGTGTGTGTGTCCACTGCATTCTCATCAACACCCACTTGCCTGGAGGCCACACATGGCCACTCACTGTGGCACCATGCATTCCCCATAGAGAATGACTGTTTCCACTTACCAAGGGCCCCCGGGGACCAAAGAATGGTGACTGCCACTTGGTCATGGCAAGCATACTGGCTGATGGTGATGTTCTGGGCATCAGCGATCATGTGCTTCCCAACTGGATTCAAGTAGGTCGTACAGTCTAGATTGGGGAAAGGAGGACCGTTTTAACCTTTCTGTTCAGTTTCATCTTAGCAGTGCCTTGAGGCACCAAATCCACTCTTATTAAGAATTTCCTCCGAACCTAAGACACCGAAGTTGATTATGGCTTGGGAAATATGTTACCCAGGGACGTGGCAGCTGCAGCAACAAAAGCCCACCCGCTCTCTGGAATAAGAACTCCTGGACATTGCTAGGACTGTTGGATACAGTTTAGATTTGTGTTTTGTTTTTGTTTTCTTCCTTACTCCTATGACATTTTACTGAAATCACTAAGTGCTCACACCAATCCCACCAGTTAGTTTCCAGCATTAACAAAACCCTGCTAAACACTTTGGAGTGTGTTTGTTTAGGAGACCAAGAGAGCAAGGTCATCAGGGAAAGGAACTGCCACGGGGGTGTGAACCCCAGGGGAGTCATTTCACACACAAACTGTTAAATGACTCAGACTCTATAATACACAGTAGCGTGTTGGGGCTATGGGTGCCAGCTTACATTCTCAAAGACAAAACACTTTTCTGAGAGATACCAACAACCCTGTTTAATCTCCAAATCCCCAAAGTAATAGCAGGGAGGAAAAAACCTTCTTTTGTGTGGTGGAGTGAGAAGCTGCATCAGCTGGGGTTGCAGAGAACACCTTCAGAAGTTACCCTCAGCTCAGAGCCAGAGCCATGCTGGATCAGCACAGGACCATGCTGAATGAACAAACGCTGGGTCACCACGTTCTATGGCAGGCACCCTTGCTGAGAGACCTGTTTCTGCCTTCCCCAGAACCCTCATGATTCAACTCAGACTCCCCTCTTGTGTACCAACTGCCAAGGGCTTCACCTCGTCTGCCCAGCACCCCAGTGAGGCACTGCCCTGGGGTGGGAGACTACGGGCAATTTCTAAGTCTGCTGAATTTTATCCCCTCTTCTACAATGAACCTGTTGCTCAGGTGACTGGTGACTAGTTCTGAGTGATAGGTTCATCATAGACGAGATAAGTATCTTATTTGATAGCAACCACACAATAATACAGCATGGCTTGTATCCCAGTTATTAGCTGGTGTGGTGGTTTGGATAGGTATGGCCACCACAGACTCTGTTTGAATGCTTGGACCATAGGGAGTGGTACTACGGGTGTGGCCTTGTTGGAGGGAGTGTCGCTTTGGGTGCCAGCTTTGAGATCTCAAACTCTCGGGCTACACCCAGTGTAGCAGTCTCCTGCTGCCTTTGGATCAAGATATAAAACTCTGCTCCTTCTCCAGCACCTGCCATGGTGATAATGGACTAAACCTCTGAACTACATAAGCTACTGAAGTTAAATGTTTTCCTTTTATAAGAGTTGTCCTGTTCGTGGTGTCTCTTCACAGCAATGGAAACCCTAACTAAGGCAGCTGGTCTGAAGTTTTGGAATACAATTACAAAAGGACTTTTTGCCCCCCCCCCAAATTAACTGAGTTCAAATATATTCAATGTGAACTATGAATAAAATTCTAATTAAATGATGAAGAATTAAGAAGAAAGTAATGAGTAAGAGGCAGACACATGGGCAAAATTTTAATCCAACAAATCGGGGGATTATAGCAAATGCTCATGAAACAAGCGCTCTGGAGGCTAAGGAAGGAAGATCATGAATTCAAGGTCAGCCTGGGTACATGAGACCCTGTCTCAAAAGCACAAAAAAGCAAAACCAAAAAGGCAACATAAGACGTTCTGCGGGCATAGAATTTTTTGCCATGAAAATCCATATTAAGAGCACTGACTGGTCTTCCAGAGGACCCAGGGGTTCGATTCCCAGCACCCACATGGCAGCCCACAACTGTCTGTAACTCTGTTCCTGGGAATCAGACACCCTCACACAGACAGACATGCAGCCAAAATGCAAACTTAAAATAATTTTGAAAAATCCATATTAAATCACAGATAAATGTCTGTTCGCAAACGAGCTCTTGACTCTAATACAGGATCTGCCAGGACCAAGAGCACTGATTAGAAATCAACTCTCTAGCTCAAAGGACAATTCTCTGCACATGTCTTTACTTAGCCGAATCAAGTATCACAGGCTTGCAAATCTTTCATGACCATCATGGCGTTTACTCGAAACGTGCACACTGACATGAATGAAGCGCCTGCTTGTCATGTACAAGTCTTTCTGGGTAACTTGAAATACTCAAGCCAGCATCTGCTGATGTGAATTTGAAACACACCTGCCTGTCTTAAAACTGTCACACTGTATCCATGATCTCCAAGACCTAGCTTGGTCAGAGTACAGATGACTATCCCATGGATTATTCCAGAGGCCTCCAAATGGCATGAATGAGAAATCAAGAGCCAACTAACGAGAGTTGCAGCACCTCTTATCATGTTTATATATAAATTAGTGTAAACGAGGTGAAAATGCTCACAGTTCCAAATAACATCCTCAGCCTACAATGGGTTATAAATCTTTAATCAGAAGAAAAGTCACCTTGCCCTTGGATTCAGGCAGGAAAGATCAACAAAAAGTGTTGCTGCTTGTGTTCAAACACAGCTGGGTAGACTTCCCACAGTAACATCTACAGCAGGCCTGGGCTGCCCCAGTTAAGCCTCAAACTGATGCTAAGGAAAGAGACGATTATAAACTGTGTGGAGATATTTTGTCACTTGTCACACAGACAAATGGGAAACTGTACTTGGTACCTCATTAGACTTAAGTCAGAGACGGCCAACTAGAGACCACCTGACTACCCTGTGACATAGCTCTGCCTGGTCCACTCAGTATTTGTGTATATGTGTTATGGGGGTGGGAAGAGTCTTAAATAAAGGCCCATAGTGAAAAACATCTTACGGGGGTAGGGTGTTTATTTTCAGAACTTCGCTATTCTTAGAAACCGCATCTGGCTACATCCAGTGGGAATCCCTCAAGACCACAATGAGCTGGAATGAGGAAGCCAGTGGCCCCTTCAGATCGGATGGGCTGCCCAGTTGGCCAGTCTCCATCCTTGCCTTGAAGCCTACACTTGAGTGAATTCACCCCTTCATCCCCTGATGGGACCTCCCGACATCTGTGTTTGCTCTTAAAGACAAGGCTGTGTCCCAAGGGCGGGTCTTCGCGCACACACACAACTTTCTGAAAGCCACATTAGACACTTGACCTTTCTGAAAACCACATTAGACTAAGAGGCTGCAACTGCTGACAAACAGGCTCAGAAGACCCTCAACCCCTGGACCCACAGTGTCCTTGATGAAGTACAAGTGTGTGCACTTTGGATTTCTGAAAGAAATTGCCTGCCTCCTTCCCTGTGGTCAGGTTGGTTACTTACTGTCGTATCTGAAGGTGACGTTGTGCAGCCCGCTGTTTCTGCTGGATGGCCCCACTCCCTGTGGGAAAATGAGGACAAAATGCAGAGTGAAGCAGTTTACGTTCCCAGCATCCAATGAACAAAGCATGGCAAGGGCCCAAGGGTCATGCAGTCCTGTCTCCTGGCTCCAATCCTAGTACTGTTCTATGACCCCAGACACCCTCCAGTCCAAGAGATCCCAACCCACGGGGGATCTTGGGCACTCTTTCCCCTAAGACAACAGGCACGGGCAGGTCTATGTTTAGGGGTTAAATAATTCATTAGCAGTAAAATTAGGACAGAGACCAGGGCTGCCAGATGGAGCCCTTCCAGTTGGATCCTCTGCGTAGCTATAAAACTCGCCTGCTAGGCAGCCTCGTCTGAAAGTACGGCAAGACAGATAGGCAATTCCTCGGGTCTACGGAAACCGGTTCTCATTCCAAGACTGGAAATGAATGTGGGAATGAGCCATTCCTTTTAATGAGAAAATTCTTCACTGCCTCCATACCTATGCTGGGAATACACGGGGTGGGTCATAAAAGGAAAAAAAAAAAGACTTTAAAACTTGGAACCCTCAACTCTTGGTGATGTGGCCATTAGCCATCTGCAGCCTTAATAGTAGGGTAACAACTCCACCAGACTTCCCAGTCCAATTACAGCAGCCACAGAGGGAACACCAGATCCTCCCATTGACCCTGCCTCTTCCCAACCCCAAAGCTGATCCTCCCAAGAAAGGCTGCCCCAGATCAGTCAGTCCAGGCCTACAGACTCTGTTCAAACATCTCTTTAATAATCTGCAAATATGCCATTCGGCATTAATTGGGCGCTCCTTCAAAATGTTAGTTCTGAAGTGCTAAATGATGGGAAACTATTTGAACCACACAGCTAAGGTTTCCACTTAACAAGGAGGATGTTGGGGAGAACCAGATGCTCGCAGCCTGGGGTTTAATGGGCAATTGTTACGCTGAGACGCAGCATGGAGAACACTTCTGATGGAGCCCAGGATTCCAGGCCACAACCCCATCACTTCCATATGCTCCAGGCATGCTCATGCTGCTTATCCTGAAGCCAGGCACGCCCACTGAAACCGTATCCCCGAGCTCAGATACACAGAAAATCTCAGCTGCGCAGAAAGACGCGCCGGCATGGGGAACAGGGAAGCAACAACACAAAACCTAAATCTACTGGGTGCCCCCAGCGGCCCCAGAGCACGCACCCCCCCTCCAGCTCCTTCTCCAACCCTTTCTTGTGAACCTGAGGAACACATCTCGTGGTATGAAACTTAGCATTCCGTCTGTCAGATAGAAGCTCCCCGACTTAAGGCAGAGACCCAAGTAACAACCAGGAAGACGGCAAATCCAAACACCCACAAACCTTTGGGAATGTTCAAAACTGCCAACCACACCACCCCTCCCCCTTACACAGCCCCAGGACACAAACTCACGTCCCATGATGAGCCAGACATTATTTTAGGTGATGTCGTATGCGTAACAGCCGTAAGCCCACTTCATCAAGTTGCCTGCCACTCCTACTTCCAGAGAAGAGTAACTGCACACAGACAAATAGCAATCCCTTGGCCCAGCGAGCACTCCCATTCAGACGACAAAGCCTACATGCCAGAAATGCAGGGTATGCACTCCCAACATGTACACAAAGCCCAGGAGAGGGAAGGCCGGTAGCTGGCCATCGTGCTGAGGAAACAGCAGTCCCGGGAGAGAAAACCAAGATCAGTGTTCTCAGCTGGTAAGCAAGGGACACCACTCCCCTCCCCTGGGGTTGCTCCAGTCTCCAGAATTATCTGGATGTGTGTTTGTTTTAAAGGATGTGCACAGCAGCTTCCTTCTGGGAGGGGTTTGCAGAAGAGCATGGTAACACTCCATTGACAGCACATGTCAAGGGACTCTATCTAGAGACCGATCTGCATAACTTGTGAAACTCACTTGGCTTTTCCTCTGTCGCTGCTCCCCTCTGTCTTCTGTTTGCCCCCCCTCAATTTCTACCGGGGCATGTTCATAACAAATATTTGTCGGCGCTTTCAGTGGTTCACGCCTGGTAAACAGGAGCCCGAGGCAGTGACCTGTCCATGCCGTGCACAGGAACCCAACTTCATCCAAACAAGGCTTGTGATGTGAGGAGCTGTCCATGCAGGCTCAGGTGAGCTGGCTTCAAGGACATTGAGACTTGTGTGGGGTGCCCACCCATTACCCACTGATGGTTCCAACTTGTCCTACGGATGTGTCTAGAGACAAATCAGACCCGGAAGTTGACTCCAAGAGGCTGCGGTCACAAGGGTGAGGTGCGAACATGCCCGTCTCTTTCATTGCCTGCTCCCAGTCCTTCCCTGGCTCCCTACCCCTCTACACCATTCCCCGTGTGGCCCTTCGACGCCCGGTTCTCCAACTAATCTCCCTCACCCCCCATCCCCAAGCCCCTGCAACCACAAACACTGCAGTTCCATTGGAGAACTGTGTTGTTAAATGTCTGGGTTTATCCAGTAATGACACACAAACCATGGCTCAACGATCCCACATGGAGTTTATTGGTGGACGGGGTGGGGTGGGGGGGGGGGGGATGAGATGGAGAGGAAGACAAGAGTAAAAAGATCGTAAGCAGGCAGGGGTCAGTCCTTTAAAGGGGTCCTTTGCACCTGCTTGGTTCTCACAGAACTCCGGGCTGGCCAGAGTGCATCCTGCCAGGTAACAGGGCAGGCCAGCACAATGCCTGAACCTTTCGTCCTGTACCCACAGAATTCCCTTCTCGTCATCCAGGCTTTGCTCCCCATAGGCGGCCTGACTAGCCCATAACACACTGTGTTCCCTACACATCGGTCTGCCTGTATGTTCACTGGAGAGGAACATAGTCACCATAGTCCCTACAGGTCTGGTGTGGCACTTCTGTGTTTGTAGATGTGAAGTGGAGATTTTAATTCCACAGACAACTGCAGCTCCTAAACCCAGGAACAAGTCTAGACACCTCTCTGGGCATCAGTTCTTATCTGTACTTTAAAGACCTTTTGTTCTTATGTGCTCTTGTAAATTTCTCCACGTGTGAGCAGTACATCCACCCCTGGACTGTCCTTACTCCCAAAACTTTTTAGTTGCTCCAGGGGCCACAGGAACTACCTTAGAAATACTGTGCCCAGGCTAGGTTACAAAACACTGTTGTTTCATGCAGACAGAAATGAAACCCTCTTAACCGTGCCCGCGTCCAGTCCTAGAACCTGTGACTTAGTTTACACACAGTGGACGGGATTAAGGCGATTAAGTTCAAGGATGTTGAAATGAGGACGAGTGTTCTGCATTACCCTGGTGGGCCGCTGAAGGGTTGGTACTAGAGAAAAGAGATAGATAGATAGATAGACAGACAGACAGACAGATAGACAGACAGATAGATAGGACGGCAGATGGGTCAGGGAGGAGGAGACTGGCCCACAAGAGATGACTCCCATACTTGACTTGAAGACAGAAGAGGAAGGTGCGAGGCCTCTGGAGGTTGGGCCAGCCACGGAATGGATTCTGCCCTGCAGCATCCAAGACGGTGCCAGAGTTGCCAGCGTTTGACTCATTTCACAGTTCTGACCTCCAGAACTACGGAACGAGAATTTTTTGTGTCATCTTATGCCATGAAGCTCAAGGTAATTTTCAGAGCAGCAACGGAACGCTAACTACAGGCTGAATGCAGAAAGAAGAAAAGGAGGGCATGGCTGCTCCTAGCTGGGGTGGGGGAGGTTCACTGTAGATGTGAGGGGGCGCATAGCCAGAGGCAGGGACATCTGGGAGAGTCCAGCTACGTGAGGAGAGGGGAGAGTCCGAGAGTAATGGGTAGACAAAAGGCCAGCTAACCAAACTGTCTAGATTGTAAGGGAAGGGCAGCTGAGGAGGGCAACTCAGCCACTGGGCTGGGGAGTTCAGGGTAGGGGACAGGGTTTGCTGGAAGACGCTGGGAGAACATAGCAGCCAGGTTAAATAGGCACCTCAGCCACTTGTCCTGGGTTTGAGGCCTAACACACGCATGTTTCAGCCACACGACACAGAGCATGTACCAATGCCGTCTGGTTGCACCTCCTGCGCCCACAACCAATCACTTTCTCTCTGTCACCGGGCTGCAGACAGGAAACACTGACCTCGGAGCCTGGCCTGGCATCCTGCAATCCTAGAAATAGAAATGGGCTTCGGTGGGTTTCCCTGGGGCTCACCTGGAGTCCATCAGGCTCATAAGATGTGTTTTCCAGTCACTGCCCTCTCACTGTTTCTAACCTTCTCTGAGCTACAAGAGCAAGGGAAAAAGCCCTTGGGAAGGACCAGCATGGGACCCTTGAGACACAGCACTGTGTCAGACACACAACTCAGAAATGCCCATGCAAAGCTTCCTGGGATGGGAAGACACCTGCCTTAGTAAAAACAGAGACAGAGCTGCAGACGGGACAACAGATGCGTGCAGGAGCCAGGAAATCAGAGGCTGCTCTGCTGTCCCTGCCTCTGTCTCCCCAGGGTTGGTTACAGTGTGGGGCTGCAATGGCTGTGCTTTTTAAGGGGGAGAGGGCTCTAAAAACAAGCCTCACTTCTTCTGGGTGGATGCTCTTACATTTCCACCCCAGGCCTTTCGCTGAATGTTAGTTGCCAGCTTGGTTGACTTGAATGCGAGCATTCTTGAATTTCTGTTCATTTTGTTTTTGTCTTGTCTGGCCTAGAACTGGCTATGCAAACCAGGCTGGCACACAGATGCGCCCTCCTGCTGCCTTTGCTGAGATTAAAGGTGCAGTGTGTACCACTGTAAGGATTCAAGCATTGTGCTGGCCTGCCCCTGTCACCCGGCAGAATGCACTCAGGCAGCGCCCTGGTCAGCCCAGCGTTCCATGATTGCATAGTCTGCATGCAGGTGCAAAGGGCCCTTTTAAAGGACAGCCCCCCACAGACATCCCCCTCCCCCTGTGCTCTTTCCTGCTGTTCCCCTGGGGCAGATAGGGTTTTTCCTGTCTCCCCTCAATAACTTTCAATATAAGTTACATCTACAGGCCTGTTTCTCCATCCTCCCCTCCCAGGAACCATGCCTAGGTCAAGTTTTTTTTTTTTTTTTGACAGGGTTCCTGTCCCAGGCAGACCTCAAACTCTATTGAGTGCAAGATGACTTTGACTTAATCCTCTAGCCTCTACCTCCTGAGTGCTGGAATTACAGGTCAGCATCACCCGGGTTATAAACACTAGGGATCAAACCCGGGAGGACTTTCAAGCATGTTAGTCAAGCCCCTTGGATGTAATCCTGTTTGGACCTCACCATTTGGCCTGCTCTCTTTTGCAAAGAGCAGTGTCGTACAGCACAGCCTTCCTTAAACTGCATCTGCTCTAAAAGGGAGTTAAAACATCAGAGGCGGACCAGAAATGCTGCGCTGGGACACCAGTGTCTCCAGACTGTACCAACCTCTGGAAATCGGCCACGGAGGCACCAAGCTGGGGAAGGATCCTGCCCCAAGGCCAACATTTTGTGTTCAGGTATTTGCTTCGACAGATGGCTAGACCATGATACAGGAAATCTTACATCTTGAATTTTACTCCTTTAGAGCACTGAAGAAGTGTCCCCCTGCCCCCTCCTAACTGAGTAAAAGATGTTTTCTCCATCAAGCTCTCTCATTTGCTGCTTCCGCCCTGCTCCTGCTACAGAGCACCAACCAAAGGAAATTTCACAGCAGAGCTCCAGGCACTGGGCCTGGCTTCTTAGTTCCCTTTGGAACAAATTAAAAGCTACCGTTAGTGCAGCAAGTGGGGGTGGCTAATTAACTAAGAATGTAGCACCCTGAGGCCACAGCATTGGCATTTACAGGTTTTGAATAACAGGCAACAAACAAGTGCCTTTAATTCTCAGATCATTAAATATCAAAATGGTGTAGTAGCTAAAAGCCCAGGACTGTTTCCTACAGAACAGTTTACAAAGCTGTTGACCAGCTCTGTGAATGGCCCATAAATCACCATGGAACACCAACTGAGGTTTGTGTATATGTATTTTTCGGCATAGTCATGAACTTATTTATTTTAGACAGAAAACCTGTCTATCCAGGGATGACTGTATGCCAAGCCCAGGAATATGAGGTACATATGAGATAGAAGTTTGGTTTGTTAGTTTGTTTGTTTGTTTGCAGGGCAGGGGTTCTGACCTGTCTCTCTCTTCCACGGCAACCTGTGCAAAGTTTTTCAGAGATGGAGTTCCCGACACAAGTATCAGCAGGCCACAAGTATCAGCAGAACAAATTCCTTTGTTTACCGGTCAGTATTATCTGCCACCTTTGTCCTGACCTGCCTGCCTATTCTGCAATCCTATTCTGGATGAGTTGGAGCCTAGCCAAAAAAAAAAGAAAGAAAAAAAAGAAACCAGGCCCACCTAGCAACTACTGGAGATGAAGGCCAACCCCTGCTGTGACTGCCCACAGCATCCTCTCCCTGGAGATGAAGGCCAACCCCTGCTGTGACTGCCCACAGCATCCTCTCCCTGGAGATGAAGGCCAACCCCTGCTGTAACTGCCCACAGCATCCTCTCCACCTTGGCTTCCCAGAGTGATAACAAGGGCAAAAGACCCTAGGAAACAGTGCAACCGGAAACGCACAAATGGACGCCACCAATAAACCCGGGGGGCGGGGGGGGGGGGGGAGGGGGACACGCGCAGAGAGCGGGTCATGTGACTGTGCTAGTTCAGATGGCTTTATAAACAAAGCCAGATCCCACTCACTTCAGTGCAAACCTCAAAAAAAAAAAGTTAGCAAAGGCAAGAGAAGCCCCAGGTGATGTAAGCTAAGGAGAATGCTAGTGAGTCCAAAACACAAGGAAAATGAATCAGAAAGCCAGCCCACGCCTGGATCTGCTCAAGATGCCTTCTCTCCACATTCCTGGGAGCTGGTCTCTCTCACACCCTCCATTAGACCCCAGCAGTTTCAGAAAGGGCAGATGCCAGCAGCCTGGCTTTGGGGAGGTAAGGTCGTGGATGGCCAGTAAGGAACACACAGCTGAGGGAGAACTGTGGGTTCCCATACGATTACTACACCAGCCCCCCAAGACCCGGAGTTCTTAAGCTAACTAAAGAGATCTGCTTGGGGAGGTAGGAAATCACTAACCCGCAGCATGGTCTGCACACCAGACCGAGGCCGTAATCAAGATTCATCCCTGACATGGTGCTGGCTGATCAGAACACACATGTTCCCAATTTCACGCTCCCCAAAGGAAAGCTGAGGGGACAAATATTTCTGAGCTCTAGCATGGAACCAACACAGGCTAATTACCATTGGTTTGCATTATCAACCTGAAATATCTCGATTTCATCCAGATTTCCCTTCACCTCTCCCCACCCTGCACCCACCCTTCCCCCAGTCCATTCTGAAGATAGCATAGTATCACGACATTCTCACCAGCTGATCCTCATAACTCCTGTCGCGGTGACTAACAGCAGCCACTGGGGGATTTTATGTTTTTAAAAATCCTTACACACTTCAAGATTTCCTCATTGCCCTGTTGCTGGACTTGTGCTGTTAAAAATCCAGTGGTGTCAACACATACATACATGCATGAACACACAAGCTGGCTTTCTTCCGTGCTCAGAAACAGAATGGAAGGCCAGCGTACTTGGGAGAATGAAGGGGACTGACACCCCCGAGTTCAAGGCCAGTCTAGGACAGTGAGTTCCAAGCCAGTCAGAGCTACAAAGGAAGATCCTGTCTCAGAAAAAAAAACATAATAATCATACATAAAAACCAGAAGCTGGAAAGATGATGCAGTGTGTTAAAGAACCTTTGCTCCAGGGGATCCAAATCCAATGCCCTCTTCTGGCCTCTGTGGGCACCTGTACACATGTATGCATAAACACAGAGACATACACATAAATAAAAATTAATTTTTTAGACCCAGAACAATTTGCTACTGCCTACTCGGTTTTCAAAGCCCCGGGAGGTCCTTTCTCCAGTGACTTCGCTAAGGATTTGGAGCTGTGTGTTCTGTGGCTGACACAAACACACAGATTGTTACATTTTTCCAGCTCTGAAAACGTCAAAGCAGGCTATAAAACCTGCCTCTGGGACCGGGGGCCGGACCTTCCCCTCTGCTTTTACACCATTCCCCCAACTGAAATGAAATCCTCATGCTCAACACCTTCAAGGTAAAAGGCAGGCTATCTGTAGCTAGGAAAGCATACAGAACCAGCTCAGACACAAGATGAACTGTAAACCTGGGTACAGAGCAGAAACAACCAGCCAGCCAGTCACTGAAATCCACCACACACACACACACACACACACACACACACACACACACACACACCCGCCACCCCCAGCAAATCAGCCAGTAACTCACTCTCACTTGACTGTGGAAGGAATAAAGACGTCACTCTGGACGCTCAGGAAAGTCTCTTCCGAGAGAGCAAAACAGTGATTAGACAATGGTGGAAAACGTAAAGCTATAAACATGATTGTTATGCTCAAGCTGAGAGGAAATGTTCGGCTCAAAACTTAGCTACTAATAAAAGCCTTAGGACCACACAGGGAGCAGTGTGCCTAGCTGTACCCACTTCAAACGCTGCTTCTGAAGGCAGGAGGGGTCTCCAATACTGTGTCACATCTGGAATTCTGCTTTTACAGCACAAACGCCTGAGAAATGGGAGGCTGTGGTGTTGCCATGGGAACACACACACACACACACACTTCTATGCAGGTCCCTAGCATATATATCCCACACATGCTTCCTTCAAAGTAGGTTTCTCGAATATGGAAAGGGTGGAACGCCGCCCACCCTCTTAGATTTTGTAGAAAACAAGGTGACTTTGCAGAAGTCTGTCTACATGATGGTCCCAGACTGAAAAACCCTTAAAATGAGTGGAAAGCAACAAGTTAACATTGTATTTCTTTTCAAAATCTATTTATTCAGGAAGGAGGCAAGGTCTCATAGTCTCAATCTAAATAACTCAACCTGTGTTCAGATTGCCTGCCGCTGGGTCCAGAGAAGACCCAGACTTATTAGACTCTAGACGGCAGCCCTAATCATATCCCTGCAAGGTGACACTTTAGGTTTAAGGACTCAGGTGTAGTTAAGGAGACGGGTTTCTAGAACACCTTTGGAGAAGCCTGTGGTTAACATTCCAGTGGGTTCCAAGCACTGCTTCAGGCCTCCCAGGAGCCAAAGTCATGATTAGGCAGAGAACCTACTTGAAACCAGGCATCTGTCTGGGTGTGTCCATTCATGGAATGCAAACTCCCAACTGCTCCCTCTAGGTGTGTTTCCTAAATCCCACACGTACCTACATCTACAGCTGAAGTTGGACGCTGGCAATGCCCCCTCTCCATTTATCACCCCCCAGAAGCCAGCTTCCTGGGATCTCAACTGGCTCCAAACATCACTTCTTACTGTATGAGCACACCACCACCACCACCACCACCAATTCTAATTCTAATTCTAATTTCCACCTAAACTGGAGTGATCCTTCCAATCTCTGCAAGATCTGGCCTTTCCCAGTAGATTTGCTGCAGACGGGGGAAGAAATGAGCCTAAAGCAGAATTCAACAGTCTGGTTGGGCAGATTAGAGTCTCCTTTGGCATCCTGGTTCACGACCTCATGCTCCTGGGTGCCACTAAAAAAACCTGGCCTCCAGATGGAACCATTTGCATATAATCTCTCAGATACCGCTTCCTAAAATGTGCCAGAGAATCTGTCTCTGTGAGTGGAGGAGTCAGCCCACATGCCGCCCCCCTCCACCTCCCAAAAAACCCCAGGAAGTCAGCATCTCAGGCTCCAGGTGTTAACACTTAGAGCATCCTGCCCAGCCCCCTCCAGCTGGAGGCTGGCCGCCTGGGAGCCGGACACAGCAATTAGGCCTTTCCCCGGCTGGGCGCCTTTGTCCCCTCACTAACATCATTAGTGTCTGACTTCCTGTGTACAACAGGGCCTGGGGGGGCGGGGGCAAATGCCGGCTGACCTGGGCAAGGCATTAGACTTCCTTTGTCAAAGACCCTCATGTGTTAACAAGCATGAGAACAAGGCTCTCCTCCCCGAGCCCTCCCCTCAGCCTTTCTGGGCAATTCAAGGCAGTCTCTCTCCAGCTGTGGGAATCAGCCACACTGGGGAGAAATACAAAGTCTCGAAGCTAAGAGAGGAAGCCAGCAGCCTCCGAGGGGGCCTTCAAATCTCAGTTTCTTAAAGCTTTTCTGACGGAAGCATGGGCTTGCCTAGTTCCCACAGGTCACAAGGCTGAACCAAGGTGCCGGTGCTCAGCAACCCAGAGTCCTGTTACAAAGAGCACAAGGACAATCCATCCGCCCTGCACAAGTGCGGGGACCGGCATGCAGGGTCCGTCTCGGGATGCAAGGCCTTACAGAAAGATTGTGTCATAGCCCAAGCTCTTAGGGAAAGAACACTGGTCTCAACACGGAGTATGACTTGCTATCGGCTGTAATCCTGCTCTCTTTCCATCATTAAAATCCTCTCTGCCCTCCTCACAGGGAGCTTCGGCGTTGTATTTGGGAAACGGATGTCTTAGGGAATTTGGTAATAGGCTGTGGTGTGCACCCAGGCCCACATCTGATTGCTGGAGTTTCCACTCTCTCCTAGTAGCTTAATAACATACTGATTGGAGCCGTGATTTTTACTTTACTAACAACAAGATTCCAATGGAAGGGCAGGTCCATGGAGGTATCAAATCTAAGCAGGACTCTTGATTAAGGCAGCTGCTAAACTTCTATAAGCCCTGTTTGTTTCCACTGCGATAGGTATGGGTAAGAAGTAACATCAAAGGCAACAACCAGCTCTGTTGTTTCATAGGGTGAGCTCTCAATCACAGGTGCCAAGTCGTGGTGATACTTTGTGTATGATCTGACAAATAAAGCTTGCCTGAGCCATGGAGGCCAGAAGAGAGACAGAGGCAGATGGGTCTCTGTAAGTTCAAGGCCACCCTGGGCTACAAGAAATGGAAACTGTCTAAAGAAGAAACAGGGCTCACACACCGGTGACCCAGCACGTTGGATGACATACGTTTAGTCCCAGCACTAGGGAGGTGGAAACAGGAGGTGTGGCTGGGCAGAGGAACATAACTTGGAAGGGCACCAGAGAGAGATGCCGTCTAGGCCATCAGTCTGAGTTCAGCCTAAGATTCATGGAGCCAGGATCGCCTTTCCTGGTAAGAGCTAGTGACTGCTGTTTTGCTTCTGTGATGTTTCAGCCTCCTCCCTCCCCCAATTACGACCAAAGATAATTTGTGCTACAAAGTCACGTCTAAATCCATTCAGCTTCACTGAATGAAATTAACTTTAAAAGTAAACCACAATGTAACTAATTCTCATTCCTTTTTAAATGTCTGGAGATGGGGGAAACAGCTGGTTTTCTCAGTCCTGCTAAACTGCCTCTCTCTACAGAGCATGGTTTTTGGGACTGACCTATAAACTGGGTTAGGTTTAAATATTTGCCCAAGTGCCACTATCAGACAAAACCTGAAAATCCAAAACTTCATTCTACACAAACTCTATGCTGACTCTTATGCCAGCACTTAGCAAAGAATACCACCACCACCAAGTGATGCCAAGTCCCTTAAAACTTTTATTTCAATCTGTGTCACAAATTTCAAAGGGTCAATGAATTTACCACTGGTTCTGATTTTTTACTTTTTGTCAACTCATTTAAAAATAGTAGTATACGGAATGATAAACTCAAACACTAATGAGACCCCCCCAACTTTAAGTCTCCTTAGCTCTTGGATGGAAGCCAGCACTCTGCCCTTAAACTACAGGCAATAAATCTAGAAATTTTTCTTCATGAGTTCCCAGCGATACCACATGGAATTTCCATTAAATCTCTCTCTCTCTCTCTCTCTCTCTCTCTCTCTCTCTCTCTCTCTCTCTCTCTCTCTCTCTCTCTCTCTCTCTCTCACACACACACACACACTCACACACACACACACTGACTGACATCAATTAAATCACTGTAGGATGGTTAGGTCAAGTAACCAGCTTTGTTTTAATTTCCCTAAAAGCCAACCAGCACTTCTGAGAATATTTTTTAAAAAGGTATTAAAATCAAGTATTGACAACCTGGATGCTTTTACATTTAGATAAACGTTCCCAGAGGTGGAAGAGGCCAGGCCAGTCAGGCATCAAGCTTTCCCTGCAAGTCCTCTCCAGAGCACCCAGAAAAGATTGCAACGAAGAGGTGGACGGCAAGGCAAACTTCCCAGAAGGAACTGCAAGTAGAAGCATACATAGTCTCCCCCTGATGGAGTGGTCCCAGCATTGATGCTAAGTGTCCATTCTCCTACAAGACAGGGGCAGGCAAAATCGCATGCGCACGCGCACATACATACACACGCGCACATACATACGCACGCGCACATACATACGCACGCGCACATACATACGCACGCGCACATACATACGCACGCGCACATACATACGCACGCGCACATACATACGCACGCGCACATACATACGCACGCGCACATGCATACGCACGCGCACATGCATACGCACGCGCACATGCATACGCACGCGCACATACATACGCACGCGCACATACATACACACGCGCACATACATACACACGCGCACATACATACACACGCGCACATACATACACACGCGCGCGCACCCCTGCCTTTTTGCTTATCCATTCGGTCCTCTCCTTAACACAGACTCCCAATGGAAAATGTTTACAAAAATCAAAGCACACAGCTGAGATAAATAAGAAGCCTGTGACATTTTTGTCACAAAGTTAGTGTGAAAGAAGGACTTGTCAAAAAGATGAAAAGTGGTGTAAATTTTTTCTTTTGAAATTTTTAAAGTCCCAGTTTCCAGCTAAAGTCATTTCCAAACAAGAATGGGGAGCTGGATCAAAGTGAGGCCACAGTCAGATGAGCAGCCCTGCTTTGGGGACACAGTCACTGCCTTCCCACAAACCCTGAAAAGGAAAATCCCCAGAGGCTTTGGGGGAAGGAGGCTGAGCTGGACAGTCTCCTGTCTGCTGTTTCTCCTGACCTAGGTTAGTGTTTAAAGTAGAGAAGTAAAGGTGAGAATCAGAAGCACTGGGCACAGTCACTCTGGCCATCCTTCAACACCCCATGAAGGGAAGACGCCATTGTTAAGAAGCAGCTAAGTCAAGCCCCACCCTGCTCTAAAGAACACTATCTGTACCCATGGAAAGCAGAGATGCCGTCCTCCACAGGAACTATGGGCTAGACTGTCTGCTGGCGTGGGTGCCCTGAGTGCCGTTCTCAAGGGGAACCAAATTACTGTAATTTATCCTATGTTTCCTTTAAGGTGCATACATTTAAGGAGTTTTGTGATTAGGTGACTGGCCTCGTGTGAGTAAAAGACCTGTGTAAAATTAAAAGGGAAACTGTCAAATCTAGGAAGGGCAACGTCCTTCCGCATTATGGCCTGTGTTAACGGAACTGCTTCCGCTCTTCCCAGAGTGCTCAGAGCAGTTGAGGGGAGCACAGCAAGGTGGGCTGACTCTACAGAACAAGCTGGGGACGGAAAACAGCGAGTCCATTTTGTGACTAGAGTCGAGACATGTAGCCCGGGCACGGAAGGTCAGAATGGTCTGCGCCTTCAACACCCACCCAGTGCAAATGCGCTAAAGTCAGCTCAACCTGAGTGCCGCCGCTGCTCACTCACTCACTCACAACAGACCACAGCCGAGGCCCCAGCATCCATCACCCGGGCGTCTCAGAGCTTGAAGTATGCTTTTGCAGCAGCGGGCTGTTCCAAGTGAAAATGAGTATAAATGCACTCCTGCCTCCGGGACTTTAAAATTCATTTGGGAAACCAAAGCAAAGACTAGCCTGCGTTGGTGGCTGGTGGCGCACGCCTTTACTCCCAAGCACTGGGGAGGCAGAGGCAGGTGGATTGAATTGAATTCAATTCTGTGAATTGAAGCCAGCCTGGTCTACAGAGGGAGTTCCAGGATAGGCTCCAAAGCTAAAAAAGGCTACTTATGTGATGTTACACTTGCTAGAGCAAATGTGTTAAATTATACAGGGGGTGGGGGATGTGTGTGGACATCATGCATCTTCGTTTTGTTACCACATCTTCTAAGGCAGGGTCTCTCATTGAACCCTGTACTCGCTTGCTGGTCATACTGTCTGGCTAGTGATATCCGGGGATGCGTGCCCCACACCCACAGGATTCACACACTTGGGACCCAGTCGGTTTTTTCTATGTGCTTACGCAGCAGGCGCTTACCCATTAAACCATTTAGCCATTTAGCCATTCCAACCCTGTACAGTGATGCAATAACCCCATATAAAAGAGTTAGCAAAAAGTGCCCAGGCAAAAAGAGGTCATGAGTGTAAACAGTTCAAGCCCTGCTTAATTCCCGTGTGGTTCGGGTCTATCCCCCATGTATATAGGAAAGGAAAGAAAATACTCGTAAGATCGCCTAAGTAAAAATTTGTGAAATCACAGACAGACATGCACACACACACTGGAACAACACTGCTGGTTCACTGGCTATCTGCTCTACGCAGCTGCCCTCAGAGGCTCACAAACCTGGAAGCAAAGCACTCTAAAAATCCATGAAGTGAACACAGACACCCAGGTCACAATGCTCCCCAGGATCTGCTCACTGCAACAAATAATCAGCATGTTAAACAAAACTATTCAGAAAATATAGAGGCTGCCAACCAACACCTACAAGCTCTAAACTAAGCCCCACCCCCCCCCTAAGTCTTGCACTGGAGCCCAGGCTGACCCTGAACTTGTAGCAAACCTACCTTGGTTTCCTTAAGTGCTAGGTTTACAGGCATGCCACATCACCCAGCCAAACAAGATCATCTTTTGACCAATACTTCCAAAACCAAGTGGTCTGGAAAACTAGTATTCAAAATAACTAAACCATAATTAGTATTTTTCAGAACCCAAAGACAAGTTCAAATGATTAACCCGAAAATTGTCAGTATGGCTCAAAAGTTAATAAACTGAATTTCCATCATCAAAAATGATAAGACTTTTGCAAGGGGCACCAAGAAGAATCAACTTTCAGATCATCCTGCCCTGGACCCATAGATAATGAATAATATAATAAACGCATGGTCGCCGCGGTGAGAAGGCTTAATGGATCAACCATAAACTGCAATGGCCAGTTTAACCAGAGTCGTGGCTCTCAAAACAGCAAAGTGCACTGTTTATCTTTAAAAGCTACTCCCCAAATGTATTCTGAAATTCTCCCAGCATGCATCCTGATACACCAATACTGGTGGTGGTGGGGAAATCAACCATGCTTTCCTTAACAATGATAAGCTTCTAGAAGATTCAGCTAAGAAGCACCCTCTGGGAAGGGGAAGCTGGACTCCCCCCCATCTCCCACTGCAAGCCTTCTGGCTCTCAGATCTGGACCAGCCTTACATGATTCCATCTGTAGCGTTCACAAAGGGGGCTTCATGGGAGAGCACACAAGTCTGTGAGTGTCCTGCCCTGTGCCTTAACTCAGAAAAAAGTGGAACCCTTGCTCCCACCATGCATGGGGGGCGGGGCAATCGTGGACGTTCGACCTCAAAGACTTCATAACGGGCAGTGTGTGTGCTCCTGGTTCTCAATCCACGGTAGCTTCTCTCCAGACCACGCAGGCACAGAACTTACAAACAAAGGAATCACTTCTGCTTTTTGCTTGGGAAAATGGAAGCCAATACATTCCTTCTGGGAATTCGGGGTAAATTTTACAAAAACAGTGTCCAGATGTGCTTAGAACTCTTTTGGTGAGGGGTGGAGGGGGAAACAAGGGGTGGGGGAGAAACACTTTTATTAAAAACTGAAACAGTTATTAGATTTCCTTGGCTCACACACTGACCAGCTCTGACAAATGAGGCGAGAGCACCTGAGGCGGAACTCCCCCAGCATCCCCAGCATTCCTCCTGTCTGGGCGCAGGGAGGCCAGGCCTGGCCAGCACTGTGCCAGCAGCCTGGGTACGGGTAGCTCCTCTCACTTCCATGTCCTTCGTGGTAGATGTTTCTACCAGATGATAGTGAAATGGGGGAGAAGGACTCAGGAAGTCAAAACTTCCCAAGAAAAGCCACCACCTGTGGAATACACCGAAAGGCTCTACCAACTCCGAGCCCCGGCTTTAATGTGGAGGCGTCATTAAGGCTTGAAGCTTCCTCAACTTAATGGTTTCTCTCCCAGAGCCCTTTTAAACCAGAGAAGTATAAACAATCTATTCTAAAGCTGTCCCTCTTTTCAAAGGGGTGGTGCTGGCTTCGGGTACTGGAGGTAAACGAGGCTTTAAACAGAGCATAAATAAGGCAGACAGAGTCAGACATATATTATGAATAAAAAGATAATCTTAATAATAGTTTACATTATCACAAACCCCAAGTTTATAGCAACAGCTAAGCCCCTCTCAAAGTACAGAGCAGCTGCTCATTCAGCAGAGGGAAATGGTATGTCAAAAATGTGACCTACCTTCAAGTTTGTTTAACTCCCTGTCAGCCACCGCTTCCTTCCGCCACCTTACACCAGGAAGGCGCAGGGGAGGAATCCTCACTCAAGTGTTTTATCTGCCAAGGCTCAGAACTGTCTTAGTACCAGAAGGTATTTATTTATCCACACTGTATCTGGACAATCTTGACCAAGGCTTAGTCATCCTCATCAGGACCCGGGGCCAAAAAGTTGATGTGGATCAGAGCCAGAGGTACCTTCCTCCCGTTTCCTGAGTCAGAGGGATGCCATCTCCAGGGTGGACAAGCTCAGTTCTTCCCTAAAGAAGGCAGGGTGCAGGGAAACTGCTTCACAAGGGACCTCTATGCTTCACATGCATCCGTAAGTAAGAATAAGCCTTCCTAAGTATGTTGACTGTTTGGGAGCTGGGGGCCCCACCACCACCACCACCACCACCCCACCCCACCCTACCCCACCTCCCTGTCAAAGAGTAAAAAACAATGACACCACCGGAACGGTCTCACCCAGAGCCAAAGCTTTCTGCCAAAGTGGTCCAAGTGTTAACCAGCCCCGAGCTCCTGGGACCTTCTCCCCTCTTGGCCTCAGGGTAGGAGAAGCACATAAATGTTTTCCTTGAGGGGATCACCACAAGTCATATGTCATAGAAGAGGGGCTTCCAAATCAGAGGGTGCTGGGCAAAGGCTCAGGGTAGGCACTTGAGACGAACGGGCATCTGAGCCGAGGGCATTCGTTCTGAGATACAAGCTGCAGGCTTACCCTGTGCCTTTCTGCAGAGAACTGAGACGTGCCTGGCTGTGCTACAGCTTGCAGGTGAAATACTGCCTGAAATCTACCAGTTCCTTCCCAGGACATCCTGTCACTCCTGCCTAAGCTCATTGCTTCCTGAGGGCATGACCCCTGGAGACAGGGCTGTTCATCAAGCCAGCCTCGTTGGTCCTCTGAGCTCCAGGCTCTGCTATCAGGCGGGGCTGGCCTTCTGGTCACTTCTAAGTGAGTGGCCTCTTTACTGACAGTTACCACTTCCTCCACGGCCTGTGTCACAGACCTCTCTCGTCTCTCTGCCCGGTCCCCTCCATGCCACCCTTCGGTGTACTGGAGTCCTGATCTGCTCACTGGGAGCTCCAGCCTGAGGCCCTCTGTGGAGGAGGAGAGGTTAGTGATGCGAGATGCTTTCCCAAGTATTCTTATCCTGCGCAGGGATATTCCCAAGGGACCCACGAAAACGATACGGTTCAGCCGGGGCAGAGGGACAAAGTGTGTGCTCCTAACCAGGGAGAGATGCACAGGGAAGGAGGAGCAAGAAACACGAGAGATTAAGGCGGGCCTTCTGTTGGGATTCTTCCCGTCCCCTTCATATTGCGATTCTGGGGAAGGACTCATTGTCCAGAGCAGATAAGGGAGCAGGTAAGAGGGTGACCTGTCAGTGGGCATGCACACAGGTGAAGTCTAACATTTTTAGCTTGCCCAATAAGAAGGCAGCTTGGCAAAAAAAAAAAAAAAAAAAAAAGCTGGGCGGTGGTGGCGCACACCTTTAATCCCAGCACTCGGGAGGCAGAGGCAGGCGGATCTTTGTGCGTTCGAGGCCAGGCTGGACCGATAGCCTCCGAAACAATACAGAGAAACCCTGTCTCGTAAAAACCAAAAAAAAAAAAAAAAAAGGCAGCTTGGTATGAATGGGAAGGGGAAGACGAACAAAAACGAACATTTAGTTCCACGGTCACCACTGTGGATTATGTAGTCAGTTTTTATCTACAGCTGCCTTTCTGCTGCCCCTCCATCCTGTTCCACGATACCCCAAATCCCTCTGAACCTAGCAGAAAGTGCCAGGTCTCCTGGTCTGTCAACACTGGGATGTGATTCCGAGCTTAGAGGTCGGGGAGAGGTAATGTCAGTTCCACGACTGATTGGGTCCTAAAAGCACATGGCCCAGAAAACTGAATGGTTTTACCCACCATTAACAGAATCAACATTAAAAATCCAGATGAGAGGGACCAAATAAGTAGCCCAAATAGAATCCCTGTCATAATACTTAGCTTCAAATTTTCTTATTATTTGCTGTTGAGTAGGAAGACTTCATACTTTGTTTTTATTTGTAGGTTTTTGCTTGTTTGGCTAGTTAGGGGCTGTCTGTCTTTGCCTTTGCAGACAAGGTTTCTTTTTTGTTGGTGGTTTGTTTTGTTTTTTGACACAGGGTTTCTCTGAGTAGCTTTTGGAGCCAGTCCTGGAACTTGCTATGTAGACCAGGCTGTCCTGGAACTCGGCCTGCCTCTGCCTTCTGAATTAAATGGGTGCACCACCACTGCCCGGCATGCAGACAGGGTTTTGACCTGGTCTGGAATTTGCACTCATCCTTCAGTCTCAACCCTATGAGAACTGAGGTGCAGGCATAGACCACTATGCTTAGTTAGTAATGTTACTGTAAAGCTCTTATTGCCAGCCACAATGACACACGCCTTTAATCCCAGCACTCAGGAGGCAGAGGCAAGTGGATCTCTGAGTTTGAGGACAGCATGGTCTATAGAACGAGTTCCAGGACAGGCAAGGCTAAACAGAGAAACCCTGCCTTGAAAAGCCGAAAAAGGAAAACAAAACAAAACAAACACATGGAATAAATAATTACCATAAATGCCAATGTTTTTACTACGTATTAAAGTAGACGTATTAAAGAAGGATGTGCTGTCATTAAGCAGTTGCTAAGTAGCCTGGTGCAATGTTAATGACAGTATCTCACTCAGGTCTCAGAACCCTGGGGAATGAATGAGCTTTGAATAACTCATTTTACAGATAAACCAACTCAGGGAATCTAATATTCCTGTGCAATAAATTTCTTGTGTTCCTTTTTTCCTGCCAGAGAGTATGGGTTGCTAAACATAATTGCTCACACTTGCAATCCCAGTACTTCGAAGGGTAAAGCAGGATGGCCTGTAAAGCTAGCCTAAGCTACTCAGGCCTGGGCTGGATAAATAGAAGCTAGGTGAGAAATTCACTCAGGTCGCAATCTATAGAGCTAGGATTTGTGGACTCAATCTATACTTCTCCATGAACATACATAGTCTTCCCATTAAATTGGTCGAGTCACTAGACAGGGCAGGCTGTTAGACATAACATGAGCTACAACAAATCTTTTGACCTGTATGTAATTATACTTTGAGAAAAAATATGCCAAGGAGCACAGTGGCTCACACCTGTAATTCTGAGACAAGAGGATTGCCATGAGTTGGAGGATGAGCTAGGCTATGTAATAAATTCAAGGCTGGCATAGAAAATAAGAATATCCTGTGCCACACCTGGCTGACAGTGGGGGGGGGCACACCCTGGGCTTTGTTCTGCTAGGAAAGCACACGCTACCACATATCCAGGTGTCTGAGGTTTTCTAATACAAGGTTTCTCTGTGTGATCTGGGCTGTCCTGGAACTTTCTAAGTAGACGTGGCTGGCCTTGAACTCAGATGCCTGCCCCTGCCTCTTTAATGCTGGGATTAAAGGTACAGTCCAGACTACACTAATTTTAAAGGCAATCTTTTAGGTTACTTTAAAATCAGATTAGCAAGACCTCCTTAGTTAAGCCCATAGTTAATGAAGTAATTTTGTTGGCCATTGAGCAAATTTATTCATGAACATTTGAACAAATAACTTTCCTATAACATTATTGTTGCTACCCTTTGATTATACTAATAAAAGCCAACATTCCGAATCTCACTCTTAGGGCAAAAGTAATCCTAAAAAAAAGATGCCTTTAAGGGGCTGGAGAGTTGGCTCAGCAGTTAAGAGCACTGACTGCTCTTCCCAGCACCCACATGGCAGCTCACAACTGTCTGTGACTCCAGTTCTAGGGGATCCAACCAACATCCTCACACAGAAATGAAGGAAAAAACACCAAAGCATATAAAATAAAAATGAATGAATAAATACGTAAATGGAAGATGCCACAAATGGATCAGTAGAGTTTTTGTTTTGGTGGCTGTTTGGTTTTGGTTTTTTGTTTTGTTTTTTTGTTTGTTTTGAGACAGGGCTTCTCTGTGTTGCCCTGGCTGCCCTGGAACGTACTCTGTAGTCCAGGTCTCTCTTTGCCTCTGCCTCCCCAGTGCTGGGATTAAAGGGGGGAGCCATCACACCTGCCTGGGTCAGTAGGTTTAAGAGGCTGAACTTGGGGCTGGAAAGATGGCTCTGTGGTTAAGAATGCTTAGCCCTGCAGGGCGGGCGTTGGTGGCACACGCCTTTAATATCAGCACTCGGAGGCAGAGGCAGGTGGATCTCTGTGAGTTCCAGGCCAGCCTGGTCTACAGAGTGAGTTCCAGGACAGCCTCCAAAACAATACAGAGAAACCCTGTCTCGAAAGGCCAAAAAAAAAAAAAAAGAATGCTTAGCCCTTTCACAGAGGACGCAGGCTAGGTTCCCAGGACCCACCTACTCTGACAGGAGACACGCCCTCAGTGCTTATCAACCCCAGCTGGCAAGTCCTTCTGGGTTCCTGTCTCCCTGTATTAGAGAGGACACATTATTGTCCCAAGCATCAAATACCCTTGGATTCAGGGTGCGCCCAGCTCAGCAAATAGCTGTGCTAACACAACACCCAGCCAAGCAGCTCCGGCCTACAACTACCAAGAGAAAACTGTACTCAAGTAGCCTCTAGTCACATCTGGCTACATATTTAAATCCTTATTTTCTTTTTATTTTCAGAAACTGTCTTATGTAGCCCAGTCTAGGCTCCAACACACTGTATAGCTCAAACTGGCATTGTCTCCTGATCCTCCTAACCCCCCCCCCCCCACATCACAAGTGTGTGCCACCATACCCAGCTTTAAATTTTAAGAAAAAATAAAACCCAAAGCCCCAAATGGGCTAACCATACTTCAGGTGCTCAACAGCTACCAGTGAATGGTCTGTGGCTACCAAAATGGGACGCACAAGAAAGACCAAGCCAGTCGGGCGGTGGTGAAGCACGCCTTTAATCCCAGCACTCGGGAGGCAGAGGCAGGTGGATCTCTGTGAGTTCGAGACCAAGCCTGGTCTACCGAGCGAGTTCCAGGACAGGCTCCAAAACAATACAGAGAAACCCTGTCTCGAAAAAAACCAAAAAAAAAAAAGAACAAGCCCAACATTACCAAAGGTTCCACTGGACATGTGTCACAAAATTTAACACCTGTCCACACCTACTTCTGCATTTTTAGTAAAACTGCCTCACCACTGAGTACTGGGCACCATCTGCCATCAACTGAAACGTGCAAGATTGATACCTCGGTTTAATCAGGACATTACAAAAATGTTGCAGGACATTACAAAAATGTTGGTAAGGCTGGGCAACAACTCCACTCCAAGCCCAGAACGTCCCTCGGGTGATTCTGGCACTCTGCCAGGTCGGGAACCTCTGAGGTACGTGCCTAACTAATCCAAGTTTAATTTAATGATGTGCCCAGTGGGCTCTGGTCTCTCCCCTTCTCCCAATCAGCAGAAGTGCCACTTAGTTCGGATGCTTGGAGGACAGAGCAAAGGCAACTGCTTGGGGGACAGGCGGTATAACTCTTGGAGCTCTGGCTCCAAGTCACATGTCCTTCCTTCCATCTTAACCCCTTCCTGACCCTTTTTGCCATGGGATCTGGATACCCGGGAACCTCATTAGAGACAAACACCTAGCCCCCTGCCTCTGAGGCTGGCTGGGAAGTCACGGTGGAGATGACAGGTCAAAAAGGCATCAGGCAGCCAGGATGAAGGTCCAGTGGCTTAGATCCAACATCCCCACAGGCGTCATCTGCCTAGGATTCCCCTCCTCCCCCTTCACTTGCTGGATATGGATGATCAGGCTTCAAATTACAATACAGCTTCAGACATCCTTTAAAACAACAATAATGGAAATATGTTTTCCTCCTAACCTGATGATCCCAAGGGCAAGGTACCAACCGTCCATTTTAAAAGGGGAAATCGGAAGAGTCAGCATATTTTCTGCTCCAGATGGGGCATGGTCTGCAACCCCAGCACTCAGAAAGGGGAACACAGAGATTACCACACAAGTTCTAACACAGCATCATCTATGGTCTACATATTACATTCCAAGTCAGCCAGGGCTTCATAGGGTAATCCTACCTCAAAAGAAAGGGAGGGGGAGGGAGGGAGGGAGGGAGGGAGGGAGGGAGGGAGGTTGGGAGGAAGGAAGGAAGAAGGAGGCACTAACAGGGTAGCTTCTCTCTTCTAGTTTGTGCCTGCTCTGCTCAGGATCCCTGAGAAATACTAAAATATTAAGATGATCAAAGTGAAGGCACTGGGCAAAAAGAAACAAAAAATACTATCATTTAATAGCACTTCTTTATTTAGCCCCACGAAGCCAAAGAGGGGAAACTGTTTACAAGGAGAATGCCTGCTTAATCAGTTAAAAATGCATTCATCACCATGCTATTCACTGTGGCTCTCCCGAAATCAGACACTTTTGCCCCTAGACCATAAGATTGAAGCGATTTGAAATGAAAATATTTCCTGTCCAGTGCTTGCCAGTTTCTAGCCTCAGAGTGATATAACAGATGACATCCAGTACAATAAATGCTTTTATTAACCATAAATTTGAGACTGCTTTAGGGATTTGAAGTGTTGGGTTTCATGCTGAAAAAATGTAATGTTATCCACAGACCATCCGTGAGCAACAAAAACAGAGGTGCAGGTCAGGCCACTTTGATCAAATTATGGCAAGGGAAAAAAATCGCCTTTTGCATGTAAAATAGTAGTTGCATTCAGAGGCTATCTTCGGGGAGCACCACAAGAGTTTAACCACACGTCTGGGGGAGTCTGGTGGCAAGTCATCCCAGGTGCTGATTTAGGGAACCACCAGAGTCTGTGAAGCAGAAGGGAAGTTGAGAGGCACTGAAAAGCTCTAAGATGGGAGCCCGAAGTCAGCCTGGGCGATGCTGCTCTTGCTCGATTATCCTTCTTGTTAGGATGCTCAGCTGTGCAAAGGCCCAACCACCCACTCCGTGCTGACACCACCAGGCTGCCACAACCAAAAGTTTCTCCAGAAATCCCTCCCAGTTGCTCCCAACCCACTGGCGTGAATCAAAATCAAACTGTTTTGTTTTAGCAATTGTTACCTGGGTTTTCTTTTTATCCCCCCCGGGACACGGTTTCTCTGTGTAGCTCTGGAGCCTATCCTGGAACTCCCTGTGTAGACCAGGCTAGCCTCGAACTCAGAGATACGCCTGCCTCTGCCTCCCGAGTACTGGGATTAAAGGCTTTGGATATTCTTCATCTAGAGAAAATGTGGACCCCTAGGCCACTGCATGGCCTCAGCCCTCTGCCCTCAACACCTCCCCTCTACACACAGGAACAGTTCATTCTAAAATCAAAAGCTCCCTGCACTCCGGACCCCACCAAAGCTGAGGTAGTGTAGCCATGGAAACAGGAGCTCTCTCCTGGGACCAGAACAAACTAGGCCCAGCAAAGGCAATCTAAGCTGCCGCCCCCTCCTGAGGTGCCCCCTCACAGGGCCTTTGTGTTGGTGTACATTCCAGCGCAGGAGGCCCAGCCCACAGGCCCGGGCCTGCACGCCATCCTTGCCAGCATCAGAATAGCCGCTGCTCTCTGGCCTTTCACCACCAGGCCACGGAGAAGACCACAGACTTGGTGCCAGAAAGAAAGTGAAAGGCAAAGTCACACACCTCTGAGGTCCATTCTCTGGATGCTGAATGTCCCACTATTACATCCCGGCGTGACATTTCATGGCCAGCAGGGGAGGAGGCCCCGTCCTGAAAGCCGAACAAATGCCAGGCACATAGGCTTTGCCCGCGCCCCCCAGAGTCCCCCAGACTTATGAATAAAAGATGGGGGTTTTGTCTGTCGTTTCCCTGGCACCCTGTAAGAATAACAACTTGTCCCTCTTTGACGTTTTAACTTCCTTTGAAAAGTTATCAATATTAACTTTACAGGTCTTGGCCCTCCAAGTCTGTGAGGGACAAATTAGAAGCAAGAAAAGCCATGTCATTAGGTAGGAGACAGCAATTCAAGTGAAACTAAAGGAAACTGTCTGAAGAGACTCTTTTAGGTAACAAGCAATCTTAGAACTTAAAGGCTGGAAACTGACTCTGAGGACATGTGTCGAGTAGAGCGGGTTTGCAGGAAATAAAGTTCAGTGCTCCCCTAGCTCAGAGAAATGGCTGGATTTTGGGGTGAGGAAGTACTCAGCTGTAAAACTTGCTGGAGCCAAACATGTACAACGGGGGTCCATTCCCAGTCACTGCAGGCAGCACCTACAACTGTTTGCAACAAGACCCAGGGAGTCTCGGAAACCTAATAATGCATTCCTGAGAAAGCACTGCTGCTGCTGCTACTTTTCACAGAGTGCGGTTGACTTCAAAAAGTCTCGAAGGAAAGGGTTTGTTACTGGAGGACCCAGGACTCCCTGCACTTTCTTTAGACATTCAACCTTCAAAGAAGAGAAGTCCAAGCTGGGCGGTGGTGATCCCAGCACTCAGGACAGAGGTAGGTGGATCTCAGTGAGTTCAAGGCCAGCCTGGTATACCGGAGTTCCTGGACAGGCTCCAAAGCTACACAGAGAAATGGGGGGGGGACGACAGCAAATGGGAAACATTGCATTAAAAAATAAATGGCACTCACCTTTAATCCCAGCACTCGGGAGACAGAGGTGGACAGATCTCCGTGAGTTCGAGGCCAGCCTCCAAAGCCACAGAGAAACCGGGTCTCAAAAAACCCAATATATATATATATATATATATATATATATATATATATATATATATATATCAAACTGTATTCACCACCAGAAAGACTGTTAAATGTTAGTTTCTATTTACAAATGAATACAGTTTGCTTATGGCTGAGAAGGCACCCACATCTATTAGCAGTTGCTATCTAAGATATGAGGCTTTTTAAAAAGATGGCTCAGTGGACCATGAGGACCAGAGTGGGTGAAGGAAGTGATTTACACTAAAGGAGATAGAAACAGCCAAAAGCAAGGCCAAGCAGGCTTGGCTTCAGAACACCAAAGACAGGAGAAAGGACACAGACAATGCGAGTCCTGGGCAGAGGTGACAGGCTGCAGAAGATGTTATTACCATTGAAAAGGAATTCAGGAGGCAGAGGCAGGCAGATCTCTGGGTTCGAGGCCAGCCTGGTCTACAGAGAGAGTTCTTGAACAGACAGGGCTGTTTCACAGAGAAACCCTGTGGCAAAAAATGAGAGAAAGAGAGAAGAAAAAGAAAAAAGAAATTTCATACAGACAAGACCAAATATTTGCAGATTTTTTTAGATTTATGTTTATCTTCTGTATATGAGTGCTCTATTTGCATGTCAGCAGAGGGCATCAGATCCCACTATAGATGGTTGTGAGCCGCCATGTGGTTGCTGGGAATAGAACTCAGGACCTCTGGAAGAGCAGTCAGTGCTCTTAACCACTGAGCCATGTCTCCAGCCCACATTTGCAGATTTTTTAAAAACATGCATTGGATTATCACTCACTTAGCTGGAGGTGGCATGCATACCACAGACACTTGAGATGTTGGCTTCTGCTTTTGTTTGTTTGGTTTTTGCCAGGATTTCTTTGTGTAGCCCTGACTGCCCTTAAACTTCCAACCACCTTCCACCCTACACCTCTGTAGTTGTAGGGTTGCGGGTGTGTGGTATCTCTCGCATCAGCCAGGGTTCCTACTTTTCAAAGTCATAACTCACTCTTCAAATCCTCTCCCTTCCCTAGGACTCTCCAGCAATGTATCATTCTCTTATCAGAAAATCCCTACTAATTTTAAAATGCCTTACACAACATTTAGAGACATTTCCCCCCACCCCCAGCCTTCTACCCACGCTCCCCTGCATGACCTAGCCCATCCTTTTTAAGTAAGATAAAAGCATGGACCACACTAGACCTGGCTAGCTTGAAGAACTATGCTTAAAACTGTGTACAAAGTAAAAAGAAGGATGCTCAGTGAATGGGAAGATGTGGGGAGTAGAATTCCTGTCTCTCAATGACTTCAAAACCCACGAGGTGAACAATGAGAGGCAGAGTGTCTGGGGCAGTAAGGAGGGGCGGGGACAGCTGCCCCCACAGCACACTGGGAACCCCAGCTCCTGAGGCCCTGAAGCTCTCTTTGGCCAGCACAACCAGATGTGGGGCTTTTTTTTTCCTACTTAATTTTGGTAAAACTCCATGACCTCTTTCTCAAATTAAAAGGCAATGCCTTTTTTTTTCTTTCTTTCTTTTTCCCAAACCACAGGAGCTATCTTTAGTGAAGCCTTCTAAGGATTTCATTAATTCATAGCCAGCCAACCAGGACTTTTCCCACAGTCTCCCACAAAAAAGCCGGGGAAGTCACTGATTGCTTGGTTGGATCTGAATATGAGCAGAGGTAAGATCAGAAATATCTAGTTCCTCCCACAGGGAAGTGAGGCATGAAAAATCAAAGCCCACAAAAACTCATTACCACAGCTGGCCAGCAAATCCCCAGCCCCAAAGGCAGGGAGCACCTCTAATGCTGACAGGCCAGCAGTCATGTGACCTCAAAAAATGAGCCACATTCACAAGACAGGGCAATAGGACGACTGTACCTCTTTTAAAGGACATCCTGGCAAGGTACGAAAGCCACGCTAAAGCATGAAACCCAGAACGCCTACCTAGTTTGATGCCCGACACTAACGTCTTACAAACACACACACACACATACACACACACACACCCCAACCCCCCAGCAACTGTCCTGGCACTCATAAAAAGCACTAGGCACTACAGGATGTGGTTCTCATGTGACAGCAGCCCCTACTCAAGTCCCTTGGTGAGGGACGAGGACCTAGAGTCTGAAGTCCAGCGTCTGTCCACTAAGCCAACCTTCAAGAATGCCCATACTATGTGGAGTGAACAGATAAATCAAGCGAATTCTTTTGCTACACCTGGCACCTAATTCCACATCAGCAGCCAATACTGAGGAAACACACAAGTTAATTGAGAGAATATCAGACATTTTATTAACTTCCTCAGAAAGACCACCGTATACAACTTGCAAGGAGGCATCCTATCTTATTTTGGTTTTTCGAGACAGGGTTTCTCTGTGTAGCTTTGGAGCCTCTCCTGGAACTAGCTCTTGTAGACTAGGCTGGTCTCAAACTCACCTGCCTCTGCCTCCCGAGTGCTGGGATTAATGGATGCTTGAATTGAGACATCCTAGGCTACTTAGTGAGTTACAACAGGCTAGCCTCAGCTACAAACATGGCTTGGCTGCATTCTCACTAAATCTGAAGGGAATAAGGACTTCATTAATGCAGACTTTGTGAGCACAGGTAAAACACACACCCAGAGAAGCTGCCAGAGAAAGTTGCGTCACCTCTGAAACAGGGGAAACTGAGGCAGAGAAAGAAGTCAAGGCTGGTAGGAAGCAACTGGGATGTGAGCTTCCTTCCCAGGATGGCCAGCAAGCAGGGCCCCAGGCAATCGCCTGCCATTCCACCGCTTCTGCTGGGGTAGCCACAGCTTGAGGAGCAGCTGGGTGGTTCCTGTCTCCCTGTGTGGAATTAGCAGGACAGTGTGGAAGCTGCAAAGGTCAACCAAAGGCTACGCGCTGTAGGCTCAGAACCATCGCTACCCTGCCCACTCTGCCCGCTCTTCCCCTCCTGCTCCCCACCTGAGGGGAGGTTTCAGGGACAGTATCTGCCATTGTGTACAACATGACAGTGCTTGGGGTTGGGGTTTTTTTTGGTTTTTTAAGTCTCTGGAGAAAAAAAACCATTGCCTTCAAAGCAGTCTTTGAGAGCTTAAGATACTGAGCAGTTACTACAAATTCTAACCGGGAGTGTCAATGCCCCACCCAGAGCAAATGTATACACCCAGAAGGAGGCCATAAACTGTCGCCCAGCAGGATGTGTGGGCTGGCTGCTCCTACATTTGGTCTGCATTGTACTGCGTTTTCCTCAGATTAGGGGGGGGGGGACCAGAAATCACCTGGATGGAATAAAACCGCAGGGACAAAGTTTATAAACCATATGGCCCATCTTAAGAAAAGTCAGCTTCCATTCAAAGAACCCTGCTGCCACTCCTCAGCACAAGAGTCTAGCTCAGAACAGAAGTCTCCAGCCACAGCCAGAACACTGGGGAACATCAACAAAGCGAACAAAATAGACCCCTTGGAAAAACTCCTGGGTTTTAAGAATATAAAGTGTTTGTTATTGAGTTAAGCATCAAACCCATGGCAAATCAAGTAAGACCTCTACCCTCTGTTATTTTTTAGCTGGGGGTGGGTGGGTAGGAGCTGTATTTAAAGCCTAATCCTACATGACTTCCAAGGGGTTCATTTGAAGATTTGTTTAATGGGACATGTAAATATCCACTTAAACATTTTAATTAATGATATCTATCAACACCCATTCCCTTTTCAAAGCTGATACTTCATTCATGGCTTTTCTAGTAACTTCCGTGTGGTGGTTTTGATACAAATCCTCATGTTTAATGTCCACTGGGTCAGGTTTAGAATGGCCAGACGTGCATGATTCTACTATATTAAATGCCCAACAATAATCACCACCCATTGGTCTTCCCACCCCTCCTGTAAAGCCGTATGCAAATAGGGTATTTCAGCATTGGGCCTGCCATAAAAAGGACACTCTGTAACATGTAGAGTTGAGGTAGTTTTCATTCACACTATTAAGTCGGAAAACTTGTAGGCCAACTTCCGTTTCAGAAGAGAATTACATGTGTGTTCACATCACATCTCTGCCATCTACTCTGTGATTTGTTGAAGACAGATGGTACCTATTAAGTCCCCCCCTCTTTAAATGTCGTAGCCTTAATTAGCTACAGCCACCTTCCCCCAACATTTCCAAACAAGGAACCAAAGAAAAGGGAAGCCCTTTTTATTTTTACAATGGATACTTTGAACAATGGAGTTGTAAATGTTAAAATAGTTGTCTCTACCAGAGAGTGACTGCAGCTTTTTTTTAAAGACCTTTCACAAAAAAGCAGGGTCGAGCCGAAGTTTTGATTTTCACTCTTTTACAATTTTTAAATGGTTCCATTCTTAGTTTCCTGATTTGTGTTACTAATTAAACCTTCTTCAGGATGATGCTTGAAAAAGAACTAGCATCTTCCTAGAGAGTGAAGGTGTCAGTCAAGCTGTAAAATCCTCCCATGGATTTCTGGGAACTTGTGAGACACAGTGGCTGTGGCTAGCCCACTGCGCCCTTCCTAATGTGATTAAGAAAGTCTGTTGGATGACCCACTTTAGCTTGCTATATCTATGTAAATAAGACACTCTAATAATTTTAATTTCTAATTGAGTTCCCCTCATTTGAAAAAGAGCCATTTATGCACCGAGGACGTGTGAATTATGTCAACTGGCTAAATTCTGAGAAACACAAGAAACCACCTAGTAGATTCCTAGACGTGCCTCCGCTATAGTCAGCAGTAAGACTGTTGCTTCATTGGCTGCAATCACTCCAGGGCTTGTGTCTTTTCAATCAGCTGGTGGCCCCTGCCGGGTTTAGAGTAGCAGAGGGGAAGTGGCCTGTGGTTAAACAGAGGAAATACCAAGGCATTTTAACAGAGCAAACAGTCTCTTCACTTCCCACCAGGAGGAACTTCAAAGGCTTGGGCCCCCGAGGAGACAATGTGCTACAGGGCCATCAGTCACCTAATCCTGTGTCAGGGCCATTCAGAACTTCCCGACAGCCAAAGATAAACACTGCCCTAAAGGACAGTGAATGCCTCCCACTGGCTGGGCAAGTCTGGCCTCCTGCAACCAGAGGTAGCTCCAGACTCGCTGAAGGTAGAATTCGGGGAAGATGCAGAATGGCAAAGACTCGGATGTCAGAGGAGCAAGAGAGAAGTCTGTGTTAATTAAGTACAGCCTAGCGATCTGACAAGAATACCTGAGCCCAGACAGACAGACAGACAGACAGACAGACAGACAGACACACACACACACACACACACACACACACACACACACACACACACACACCGGCCTCACCCTCTTACAAACGGCGGCAGGTGGGGGCCCCAGCTTCCAGAAGCCTGAAAAAACATCCATCACAGGCAGGCACAAGAAGCAGAGGGGAATGAAAGAGGACAATAAAATTGTTGATGGAGCGGCCCCAGCAGCAGCAGACATCTGCTGGGGGGGGGGGGAGTGAGTGAAAAGTTCAGGGACAGATGAGGGGGAAGGGGCTTGAAAGAAAAAAAACACCCAACATTTTAAGCCAAATGAAGCATGAAAAATACTTAAGTTAAAATGAAGCCTGAAAAAGGCATGAGCAGTTCTTTCCTTTGTAGGAAGCCGTCTGTTAGGTCTGAGCTGCCGAGACTTGGATCCTGCCTCAGACGGCTCTCCAGACAAACCCAGCTGTTCCGCAGGGAAACCCCGCAGAAGTGTCTGTCAAGTGCCCTCTTTCCCAGGCCTCCTCTCTAGCCCTACAACCAGAGGACCCACCTGTGCCAGGATGCCCTGCCTAACTAGCTCCCCAGAAACACAGGCCCCATCCCCCAAAATACCTCAATTCTCATCCTGTTGTCTAAGTAATTTAAAACCAACATGACTGATTGTAAATCCTTAGAAAGTATTTTCTCTTCCTCTCCTGATTTTGGAGACCTGTCACTAAAGCCATGTGTCTCATCGTTGAGATGGCACCAGAGTCATCTTAACCCCAGGACCTTGTTCAATGGTGACTCCATCCTGGTTTCATTAGGCCTGCAATTTCATTCTAACAAATTCCCAAGGCAATTCTAATACCAGAAGCATCTGGGTATACCTTTGAAAAGGCAGTTGAGAAGAAACAATGCTTGGAGCAGTACCCATTCAGGTGGCTGTACCGATGAGTTGCTAATTAGCACAATGGTCCAGGTACTTCAGGACCTTCAGGACTGGATGAGGAATGGAAAAAATGAAAGAAAACAGACTAAGGCCAGGTAGGCACCTAACCAAGTACAAAATAGGATGGAAGAAAGCATTGTAGGTCTCACTAAAACAGCTCTTTAAAAAAGTGTCAACTCAAAACTAAAATAATTTTTACCTAAGAAGTCTGTGTGACACCAGAGCATCTGTGATGTGGTCCACACGTTGACAGAACACAAAGACCAGATACAACAGGGCTTAGGAGTCATGAGATGCAAGTGAATGAAATGCATCCAATTCAGAATCAAATAAACATGCCTGGGCTCCCAGCCAGGAAGAATGCTTGGATTGGACTTTTTATCAGGGGCCTAAATTTTAACCAGCTGGAACCCCCCCCCCCATACTACCCTATTCTTTCCTACCTTTGGAGATGAAATATTTGCCTTAAATGGGAAACTTGTACTTCTTTGTATGATGGCAGCACGGTTTCCGAATTGCTAAAGACAGTCTTTTTGGGGGGAGGGGTTCAGAAATAGTAGTTCAGAGACAACCAGGGAATATGTATGCCATCCAGTGTAGGAGACCAGAAGTGGCCCAAAGGAAAAGCTACTAAGCAGAAATTTGTGAGAATGGATTTCTAGACTTTTGGTTCATTTGTTTGTTTGTGAGCTTGCTTGCTTTTTAAGTTAGGGTCTCATTACGTAATAACTCATGCTAGCCCAAAACTGACAACAGAGCCTCCAAGATGAACTAACTCTCCATCCTCCTGCTCCGCCTCTAAAGTATTGATGCGTATGGCCCACCAAGTCTTAACTCTGGGAATTCCTGCTTTTAGCAAGACAGGGGGAGGTTTTAGAATCTCTCAGCACAGAGGGAGCGGTTGACACATTAAAGGTTTCCATCACAAACAGAACCATTCCGTCATCAAAAAGAGCTGAGGCTAGGGAAATGATTCAGTGGGCACAAGCAATTGCTGGGCAAGCAGGAGGACCTGAGTTCGAATCCTCCTCGCCACCCATGCTTATGTGGCTATGCCTGTAACACCATGAGTGCTAAGAGCAGAAGACAAAGAGAATCACTGAGGCTTGCTGGCCCACAGCCTAGCTCCGGTATTAGTAAGAGACTTGAGACGAGGGGATAAAACAAAGTAACAGATCTCCTGACACCCTCTGGCCTCTGCAGAGTACACACCTGCACAACCTAATCTGGTAAATCAACTAAATAAAACATGCACGTTGAAAGAATGAAGCGCCACCAGGCAGTAATGGTGGTGGGCACACCTTTAATCCCAATACTCGGGAGGCAGAGGCAGACGGGTCTCTGTGAGTTACAGGACAGCCAGGACTGTTACCTAAAGAAATCCTGTCTCAAACAACAAAAGAAAAAGCCTCCTAAGTAGTAGGGGTTTCAAGCTGGTGTCAACACAGGAGCCTGCAGCCTGGAAGCTATACAAACTGTTACTCTTTTGACAGAAACAGTGTTTATTACTCAAAGCACAACTTTACCCAGCAAAGACTAGGAGGGTTTTTTTCTTCAAGTAGTTAAGGAAGTGTGCCCACAACTCTTTTCTAAAACACTGGGCTGCATTTGAGATGGAATCAGTCCTTTAATTACCCCACAAGCAATAGGGAGTTGTGAGACCTGAGCACTTAAACCAGGCCAGCCCATGGCCCTGAGAGAAGCTCCCCTGGCTGCAACCCCTGTAAACCCCGGGGAAACATCCAGTCCTACAGCTGCTGGGTCTCTGGCCCAAATGCCCTATGGAGAGTATTAAGCAGGGCGTTCACTCAATTCTCCAGCGTTTCAGACCCTTGCCCCACCTTCAGGCTCCAAGGTTCAAGGTTCTAAGTGAAACTCAGAACTCAGGATACAGACATCTGTTGGAAGCACGTATTATCTATCCTTATTTTTGTTTGAGGTAGGGTCCCACTACATATTCGTGGCTGGCTTAGAGCTCAGTATGTAGGCCAAGCTGGTGCTGAACCTTCTTCTGGGTTCGAGAAGGCTTGGTAGCACCAGCCCACCCATCTTTATTCCTCATCCTTCCCCACCCCGGGGATGCCAGGCAAGCTGCAGTTCTCAAACCCCTCCCAGCCTTTGCTTTGCTTCCTTTCTTTGTCAGATGGACGGACGGACAGACAGATGGACACACATACACTCTTCCTGCCTCAGCCTTTGATTCATACATTTACACAGACCCAACTAGACCACAAGTGACCTCAGAGTTGAGGCAAACATGGATGACCTGTAAGAGGTGGGTATGACTCAAGTACCCCAAGATTCTGAATATTAGTACCTACTAGAACCCCATGACAAAGCAACCTCTAGGACATCCTAATTAGTAAGGTGGGAACAGGGAGGTTTCCTACAGGAAACCATGATAGAGCTCAGAAGTCACTAAAAAGGTAAAAAATTTTCCCCAAGTTTTAAAAGTGGCTGCAGCCAGGAATGCTGTGCAAAGGCCTCCTGCACACACAACACAGCAGATGGAAGCCTGGTGTTAAGATCTCCTTGCCTGCCTCCCACTGGAGAAGAACCCAGACCTCAGGCTACCACACATGTTCTCCTGCTGCTGAACCTCTATCACCTCTATCACCTCTCTCTCTCTCTCTCTCTCTCTCTCTCTCTCTCTCTCTCTCTCTCTCTCTCTCTCTCTCTCTCTCTCTCTCCTTCCCCTCCCTCCTGACTCCTTCCTTCCTTCCTTCCTTGAGACAGGGTCTCTCTAAGTTGCCTAGGCTAACCCTGAAAAGCCTAGGCAGGCCCAAAACTTTCGATCATGCTGTGTCAGTCACCTGAGTAGCTGGGATTACAGCCCTAGGCTCAGCTCTTCTGACTCTTCAAACCATTTAATATGGGATTTTGCAGAAAGACTGCATGGTCTGCATGGCCTCAGCCAAGATGATAGGGCTCCAAGCTTCGACACCACCAAGGAAACTAAACACACAAAGCCGGTGAGCGCCGAAGACTAGGGGACCTGGATGAGAAAGCACGGGGCATAGCATCCTGGGAGGGCTTCCTTGAAGAGGCGGCACATGAGCAGACTGTTAAACCAAGCAGGGGAGCTCTCGGGGCAGAAAACAGCCAACATGGAGAGCACAGCTGGCCGTGTGCAAGGAATTAGAAGCCAGACAGCAGGGAAGGAGGGGCAGAACACACTGCAGCTCGAGCGTTCGAGGAGGGTGGGTAAGCTGGGTCTCCTTTCACATGCACCAAGCAGGCAGTTACAGAAGGAAAGGAGCCGTGGGAAAGAGCCTGGAATCTGGGGTATGGCCCAGAAGCTTCCATGCTCACCCAAGGAAAGAAAGGGCTGTAGTAGTCACCAAGGCAGGAGCTGTTGAGATCACTCCCAGGAGGCCAGGAATGTGGGTTATAGTGATGGGACCACATCTGCGGGGTGGGGTAGAGGGGTGGGGGGCAGTAATCAAGCGATACATTCCTAAAGAACAAAAACATTGCTTTGGCTTCTTCAGAGACAACTAATACACCCAATGTTAAAATTTTACAAGCTTTAGCCGGGTGTCGGTGGCGCATGCCTTTAATCCCAGCACTCGGGAGGCAGAGGCAGGCGGATCTCCGTGAGTTCCAGGCCAGCCTGGTCTACAGATGGAGTTCCAGGGACAGCCTCCAAAACAATACAGAGAAACCCTGTCTCGAAAGAAAAAAAACAACTTTACAAACTTCATGCATTCTCGGCCACTGTAGAAAAGCAGCAACTGCCAGTCTAGATCTAAAAATCTTACAAGAAAATCAGTAAGTCAACATGAGATCTGAAAGGTTCGGACTTAAGGAAATTCGGGATCTGTTAAAACGAACGGTGAGGTTTTACTGCAGTGGAACACGGTAAGAAACCGCGAGGCTTTACCCAAACAGGAAAGAGTAGCAGCAGCGTCCAGTAAGAGGAGTGGGAATCGGTGACCCGTAGCTGCCTGCTCTTACCTCGTTTAATGAACTGTGATTCTCCCTAACTGAGAAGCAAGTGAGCCAAGTGTCCCTAAGAGGTGTCCTACTCTGGGTCCTGTCTGTACTGAGGCTGTTTATTAGAGTCCACGGGGAAAGGTAACACAACCTTCGTCTAAGCGAACTGTCCCAACATATCCCTGAGCCCCGCGGAAGTCAGCAACGCCCGCATCCCCCTTCCATTTTCTAGGTAAGGAAACTGAGACCGCGCGCTGCAGACACGCTCCGGGCCGCCCGAGTGTAAACTGCGTTCTTACAGTAGGGTTGAAGGTGTGAGTGGCCTTGACGTTCAGCGCCCTAGTCTCTGTGGAAGGCTCGAGGTCCGCAGGCCAGGGGACCGCACTACCCAGACCACAGGAAAAGGATAAAAGCCCGCTCTGGGGAGAGGGCTTCCAAGTGCACAGAGAAAGTCTGGGCGCCACCAGTTTCAGGTCTGGGGCACCTGGCGGAGCAGGCAAACTTCCGCCAGGAAAACATCCTCAACTCAGGCTGAGGCGCGCTGACGGGCAGGGGTGGCATCAGGAGACCTGCAGGCAAGGTCCCTTGGGAAAAGTTAAGACTCGGCAGTGGGGTAAGGAAGGAGTCGGGTGACCGAGCTGCTTTAGAAGGAACAAAGCGACGGAGGGAAAGTGGATGCATCGTCCCCGAGCGCTCCAGGTTCCCTTCCCTGGATGTCCCAAGCCCTTGCGGAGCTGTGGACTGGAGGTCCGGGGCACGAACCATCGGCTCCGAAGAGCACCGGTGCCGCGACGGCCCGGAAGGTGCCAGTCCCGGACGCGTAGCCCCCGGCCGGAGAGCCGGGAACAAAGGGTGGGGCGCACGGCCCCCGCCCCGCCGCCCAGCCACCCGCCCTCGGGAGTCGGACCCCAGCCAGCGGCCGCGCCTCATTAGCAACACAAAGCCAGGGGTCGGCGTCCCCTTTCATCCCGAGCGGGGCCGGCGGACGCGCGCCCGGGGACCACGACGCCGCGGGGACGGGCTGGAGGAGCCGGGGACCCCCGCCGACCGCAGATCCGGCGTCTGGAGACCCGGCGACCCCGACTCGCTCGCCCGTCCTCGAGCGAGCACCTGTGCGCGCCGCGCGCACCCCCCCCCCCCCCCCAGGTGACCTGGAGCCCGAGGACGCCCTCGCCTTACCCTCCAGCCACAGGTGTCGGCGCCCCTCGCGCGGCCCGGGCCGCCCGCAGCCACTGCCAGCTGCGAGCCGTTGAGGCAGGCGTTGACAGTGAAGAAGAAGGAGCAGAGCTGCAGCCACGGGGCCATGGCCGTACGCTCGCCCAGCCGGGCCCTTCTCCCGCTCGGCGGCCGCCTGCAGCTCGCTCGTAGTCCCGAGTGGTGGGCGGTGGCAGCCCCGGCAGCGGGGGACTGTCCACAGCGAGCATGCGCCGCCGAGCTTCGCCCCGCCCCCCTCCTCCAGGTCCCGCCCTCGATCTCAGTTCTTCGACCCGGTCCTGCCCCCCTCTGGCCCGCCCCTTCTGTCTTGGCCCCGCCCCGCAGCCGCTGAGACTCAGGCTTCAGCAAATTTCAGCCAGCCTCCTCCTCAACTGAGGGATTTTATTTTTTTTAATCCAAAGGATTTGTCCAAATGATGACTGCTCCGTACAGACACTTGGGGCGACCCAAAGAATATAATAATAGTAATTTTAAAATTAATAATTTAATGAGTACTTGCTTTTCAAACGTCAAGTCCCTTCTTGCATCCTAACCAAAGACGCAGGAAAATGTCAGTATTAATGTCAGCATAATAAGGCCTCTAGAGAAATCCTGGCTCTGCGTTGACTCCTGGGACCTAGGGCAAATGGCTTGCTTCCTCCGCAGCGCTGTTTCCTGTAAGACGAAATGAAGAGCAGGAATCTTCAGCCGGGAGAGTTTTGTTAATTAACACGTAGCAAGCCGTCAATAAAGGCTACAGCACGTGCCTGCATAGCTAGAACTGAAACTGGGTGCTCCTCGCGGACACAAACCAAACTTACCTTGCAGAGTGTGTGCTATCTCTGGAAGAAGAGGGAAAGACCTACTTTAGAGGACCTTAGTAGAAAGATACATAACTTTTCACGGCTGTCTTTCCAATCCTATACCCCGCATCAGTGCAGCTAAACCACAGCCACGCCCCTCATCATGGCACAGTCCTTCGTGTTGACTGCCGCCACTCACGCTCGCCCCCATGCACAGTACAGTGTGTCATTGTCAGGGTACTCAAGGGCTGGACCGTGCCCAGAGTGGGTAGGCACCTATCCTCATTGTGGGGTCCACAGAAGACTGCACCCCATGTAGACGCAGGAAGCACACAGCTCCTCCCATTCTCCCTAGTACTCAGAATATCTCTAGTCGTTCAAAATCCCCTTAGAAAAGGCGATCCAGGTCAGTCAGTGGTGGTACAAACCTTTAATCCCAGCGCTCAGGAGGCAGAGGCAGGCAGATCTCTGTGAATTCCAGGCCAGCCTAGTCTATTTCCAGAATAGCTAGGGCTGTTACACAGAGAAACCCTGTCTCAAGAAAAAACAAAACAAACAAACAAAAAAGGCTATTCAGGTCAGGCTTGCCACAGGCTGAGGTGTAGTCAGGACGACCTGGGTTTTGGTGAAAGACTGAGGAAATCATGAAGTTATTGGCTCCTTAATCTACATTCATTCTTGCCCAGATGTGTTCCTTAACTTAATAATCAGTTCAGGCCCAGGATTTTCTGTTATAATCAAAATTTTAAAATATCCCTGAGCAGTTCGAGACCAGCCTGGCCTATAAGAGCTAGTTCCAGGGCAGCCTCCAAAGCCACAGAGAAACCCTGTCTCGAAAAACAAAACAACAACAACAAAAACAACAATAATAATATCCCTGCACATTTATCTTTATTTTATTTATTTATTATGTATACAATCTTCTGTCTGCGGGCCAACAGAGGGCACCAGGATCTCATTCAAGGTGGTTGCCAGCCATCATGTAGATGGGAATTGAACTCAGGTCCTCTGGAAGAACAGTCAGTGCTCTTAACCATTGAGCCACCTCTCCAGCCCTTATCCTTATTTTCAATCAGGGTCTCTCTGTATAGTTTTGGAGGCTGTCCTGGAACTAGTTCTTGTAGACCAGGCTGGCCTCGAATTCACAGAGATCCACCTCCTGGGTGCTGAGATTAAAGGTGTGCACCACCAACAGCTGGCTTTTTTTCTCATTTTTTAAGGATACATTCCTAACCTTCGGGTTTCTGAATTATGAACATTAACTACCTCCAAACTGCTCATTATCTCGTTGTCTTCCTAATTGCTTCTGTGGTTGCTAACAAGGTGGTTCTAATTTCCCCCAGCTCTCCCTCCTGCCCGCCTCACCTTCCTGTCCTCTGGGCTTGGCCCGCTGCTCTTCCTGGATCAGCAGGCAAGAAACCTTCATTGCCAAAAAGATGCTGATGGGTTGAGAGTATACTAATCAGCTATTTGGACATCTTCCTTTGTTTGATGTTGTATTCTGGGGGGGGAGGGGTGAGAGAGGGAGAGAGGGAGAGAGGGAGAGGGGGAGAGAGAGAGAGGGAGAGAGGGAGAGAGAGAGAGAGAGAGAGCAGTACACAGAGTTTATAGCAGAGAGCCTTACAAACAGCACTGGGGAGATGTGGTCGTGCTGCCTCCTGGGAGTTATTCAAACTGCCAGGTGACTTTGTGGCAGTGGAGGCAGAGCCACGCTCCGGTTCCTGGTGGTCACTCTGCCCACTGTTGAGCTTCCTTCCATCACACTCACTGCACAACCTGTCCCTGCTGGCAGCCTTGGGACATACGTTGCAGAGAATGCCGTACTTTTCTGAACAGCGTGGTGGGTACAGAAAGAAAAACCCGAGGTGTCCAGGCTAGACCACCGTAGAAAGACAATCCCACCAGGCCTTTTGTTTACCTTCAGCAAGTCCCCGAAGAGAGCAGGTGTGGAGGTGACAGAGGCAAGCTACCTACATCAAAGGGTCAAATTTGGTCAGGAGATTCGAGTCGTAAATTGGCGTTCGGCAATACCGTCGCCGTTCTGGTCTTCTGCAGTGGTTGTCTTCTCTTACCCCTTGCTCTTTGGAATGTTGAGTACCATGGGGAGGATGGGAAGGGATCTAGCCTGGAAAATGAGGTAAAAGAAGGGGGCCAGGACCCCACGTGGCCTCGTGGCTCATGACTTCCTCCCCACAGTGAACCCCCAGCGCTCCTGCCCACAGGTACAGGATGGCTGTGGACCATCTGCGGCCATCCCTCTCCCTTCCCTCATTTCTCTGCTCTCCCGTCTGTCACTCTGCTTGGCACTGGTCACTGGATAAGGCACTATTAGTCAAATTATGCCATGAATGAAACTGGAGAGACAATAAAGTCATCATGGAAATAACTTGTCGCAAACCTCTTAAGCCGATGCTAACTTATTAAAATCAGTAAGATGAAATTCTAAATTATCTTTGGTGTTAAGATATGGTAGTATATATGTTTTCTGAACTAATATTGACATTAAGCTAGGCATGATGGTTTAACTTGTAATCAAGCTAAAAAAAAAAAAAGGCAGGGTCTCATGCAGTCTGGAATGGCATGTAACTCACTGGGATCAAATGCTTATACCTTCCGCCTGGCGGTGGTGGCGCACACCTTTATTCCCAGCACTCGGGAGGCAGAGGCAGGTGGATCTCTGTGAGTTCAAGGCCAGCCTCGTCTACAGAGTGAGTTCCAGGACAGACTCCAAAACAATACAGAGAAACCCTGTCTTGAAAAACAAACAAAAACTAGCCTGAGCTACATAATGAATCCTAGGCCTGCCCAGGCTAAATGGTAAGACAATGTCTCAAAAACAAAACAAACAAACAAACAAACAAAAACATCATCTAGGGCCTGTAGTGACTAAGAGCGCTTGCTGCTCTTATAGAGGACCCAGGTTAGGTTCCCAGCACCCACATGGTGCTTCACAAGGGTCTGTAATTCTGTTTCCAGGGGATCCAAAGCCCTCTTCTGGCCTCCCCCAGACTACTGGACACGTGCAAGTCAACTCTCATACGCATAAAATAAAATGAAGAAATCTAAAAGCAAACAAACAAATGAACAAACTCACAAACAATGTAAGCTTTAAAAACAAAGTGAAGAAGGGGCCTCTTTGCTCCTACCCCAGTCTCCTAGACAGCTGAGATTTTGCAAGACTTCCCAGGGCTTTGGGGATGCAAATACAGTAAACTAGCCTCACCCCACTCCTCTAAACCCAGAGACCCAGCTGCCTGCCCTGCACAGTGCCATCTTGGTCCCAGTAGGGGAGGAGTCTTCGAATCTCAGTAGGATAGGACTCATCATCTGGGCTTCATGTATGTTCACACAAGACTACTCTGAGCAAATCTTTTCCAGTTACAAACCCAGCACCCTGCCTGTGTGTCTGCAGTCAGAGGATTCCTCTTTCCCTTCAGGCTTGTCCCTGAGCCCAGCCTTTGAGATGTTGGGACCGACACCTAGCCCCAGAACCTTAGAACGTTCACTCCAAAGTTCAGGAGTTCACAGCTCCGTGAGCACTTTTTCTGGAAAGACGCGATCTTATGTAGCCCAAGTTGGCCTAGAATTCCCTAGGTAACCTAAGGAGGATTCCCCCTGCCTTCATCTCCAGAGTGCTAGGATCTCAGGCATGAGCCAGATCTCCATGTTTTGGTTTCTTTTTCTTCTTTTTTCAGGAGACAATGAAGCCTCTGGCATTTCCACAGAGACTACCAGCAAACCTGTGCTGTCAAGGTCCAGGTGTCCACGTCCCTGCACTGGGTATGGCCATCAAGGACACAGGACGAAGATAGCAGGACAGGTGTAAGTCCACGGCAATCCAGAGCTGGTGCCACGTTTTAGAGGAAGCGGCATTCAGGGGGCAGTGAGAAAGTGAGGTCAAATGCTGACTCTCAGCAACCACGTGTTTAGGGGCAGCCATTTTCGAAGGCACTTCCGCTTGTTTGCCTGTCGAATCTGAAGTAATCAGTCAGCTGTGAAGGTGCCGGGTGGTTATTACCTGTTGCAAGAGTTGCACCACAAATTGAGGGTGTCGGGCCTAGGGCCGGGAGCTGGTGGCTACCTCTGTTTCCTTTAGGAGACCACACCTGGTTTAGATCTGCACTGGCCAAGAAGACCATAGACGATACCCTATTCGCCATTCATTCCGTAAGTGTTTGCGGAATTTCTGTACACATCCAGAGGAGAGAGAGAGAGAGAGGGAAAGTGTCTGCCTGCCTTGTGCAAAGGCCCTGGGACAGTAGAGATCATGGTAACCCCAGGGAACTTAGTCTAGTAGCGCTGTAGAGCAGAATGGTGTGGAGGAACTGTACAAAGCCAGGCAGAGGGGCCGCCAAGGCAAACGGGCGGGCGGGGCTTGGCCACTGGTTGTTTTGTGATGCTGGGAACAGAAAGTGGATCTTCTCCTAAGCAAGTGTTGAGCCACACCGTCGCTGGCCATGTCCCCATTGTTAAGTTTCAAAGCTGAGACAAAAGGCTGAGGTGTCTATTTAACATATCAAATCAGGCTCAGCCTCCAGGTTCTCCCAGCCTTCCTCAATCCAGACAGGTGACAAGGGTGTGACTGGCCTACCCCACCCTCTAACCTGAACTCTGCAGCCCCGGGGCTGGGCAGCTCTTCCCCAAGAGGCTCGTCCTTCGGTAATTCAGACTTTTTTGTACCTTTGCCCTCCTGGCTAATGCACCTGGTTCCCCTCTGTCCTCTCTCACATGGTTCAGGGTCATGACCTCTCCCTGACGTCTCTGACTCTGGCTCTGCTCTCTCCCTTTTATCTACAATAAACTTTCCCCCCCCCCCATATTTAGGAGCAGTCACGTCCTTTCCTTTTTTTCCCCCATTTACCCGTCGTTTCCACCCCCACTCCCCATCCTGCCCCATTTGAACCTCTAAAAGTAGCCCAGGGCTCTGAGGGCTTCGAGAGTCGAGAGAGAGCAGTGTTGTGTTGTGAAGAGGCCTCTGTGTCTCCAATACCATGTGTGGAGTATGACCTCCCCACACTTCAGCTAGACTAGACGCGTGAGTATCCACTGTACGCTTGCTTGGTTTTGAGACAGGCTCTCACTATATAGGCCTGTCTGGCCTGGCACCTGTGGTAATCCTCCTGCCTCTGTTCCTCGAGTCCTGGAATTCACAGGCACGCCCCCACTACACCTAGCTGCTACTCGCTTGTTGAATAAATGATTCACCAGGATTGTTATTGAAATTCTAGGTTTTAATGTCCGGAATCCGAGAATCGTTTAAAACAAAACAGCAGCAGCAAAACCAGAGGCAGGGGTCAACCTTGCTAAAATTCTAAATAAGACTAAACAAAATGATAAACTTTTTTCTCAGGACTGGGGAGAAAATTAAGGTCTCTGTGCACCCTGGGCAAGCACACACTACCACTGAGCAAAACCCGCAGTCCTCTTTCTGCCTTTTAAGGTCATATTTATTGCAAAGTTCTTTGTTATTGTTATTAGGCTTTTTTTTTTACTTGGTGGTGGTGGTGAGAACTCGTGACTTTAGGCAAGCTCTCTACCACTGAGCTTAGAGGACCCCTCTCTTCCCAAAGGCCTTATTCCTTCTGCCTCAGCCTCCTCAATGCTGGGATTACAGGTGTAAGCCCGTACCCACCACTCTGCCGTAGGCTTTTTGAAGGGCAATTTAGAGCCATAGAAAGAATAAGAGGATAGTACAAGCAGCTTCCATGTCACCTGCCCCTGCTTTCCTGTTACAACATGCTACAATAGAACATTAGAACATTTGTTACCAATAATGTGTCAGTTTTCATACACTATTTTTAGTCAAAAACAAAAGCTTATTCAGATTTCCTCAGGGATTTGCCTAAACTTAAAGAAATGTATTTGTGTGTGTGTGTGTGTGTGTGTGTGTGTATAGAGGGGCATGTGACTTCACAGCTGTGAAGGGGTAAGCCAATCTCTCTCTCTCTCTCTCTCTCTCTCTCTCTCTCTCTCTCTCTCTCTCTCTCTCTCTCTCTCTCTCTCCCCCCTTCCAGGCTCCACAGGGTTTCTTTGTGTAGCCCTGGCTGTCCCGGAACTCATTCTGTAGACCACGCTGGCCTCAAACTCACCAAGACTCCCCTACCTCTGCTTCCAGTGTGCTGGAATTAAAGACATGTGCCACCAGCAGCGGCCAGTTCTCTCTTTTTACCAGGCAGATGCCAGGAAGTGAACTCAGGTCATCAGGCTCGGCAGCGACAGCCTTTACCCACTGACCCATCTCACCAACCAAAGATTTTCTTGGTTCTAGACAAACAAATCCTTTTCCCATCCCAATGCCCCACCCAGGACTGGACTCCTGTATTAGTTACTCTTTATCGCTAATATACCGTGAACAAGGCAATTTAGGGAAGAGAGGGTTTATCTGGGCGGACGGTTGGCACCCATGACTTTGGACCAAAGGAATAACACAGGAGAAGGGAGCTGAAGGCCCACCCAAACCACAAGAGCAGAGCAGAGAGTAAACTCCAAATAAGCCTAGGTCTTCAACCTAAAGCGTCCTCAGTCAAGGCCTCACCGCCTCAGCCAGCCAAAAACAACGCCCCCAACTGGAGACCAGTTATTCAAATGCTCAAGACCACTGGGGATGTCTGTGCTCAAACTCAGCTTAACACTTCCTCACAGCTCAGGTGGGGTGGCTCTCCCAGTCCTTGTGAGTTCCCAGGGAGATGGCACGCTGTTTCTGTATGAACTCAGAACAGATTTTAAAAGGCACGATGTGCTTCTTTCTGGAATTTTCTGTTTAGTGTGGCTTACAGATAGCTGTTAGCTGCAATGTGGGTACTGGGAGCTAATCCTGAGTCATCTCTGCAAGAGGAGCTCTTAACCACGGAGGCATCCCTCCAGCTCCTGAGATTATGTTTGTTTTTTAATTTATGTGTCTGTGTGCTGGGAGCAAGGGTGTACATGCACATGAGTGCAGAGGCCAGTGGAGGTCAGAGATATCAGGGCTCCCTGGAGCTGGGGTTGCAGACCACTGGGAGCTGCCTGTTGCAGGTTCTGGGAATAGAACTCGGGTCCCCTGAGCAGTAGGGCATATTTCTAGGCCTTCTGTTTTACTTACTTATTTATTTATTTATTTATATTGGTTTTCTGGTATAGGTTTTTCTCTGTGCAGCCTTGGGTGTCCTGGAACTCACAGAGATCCGCCTGCCTCTGCCTCCCGAGTGCTGGGATTAAAGGCGTGCGCCACCAAAACCCAGCTGTATTTTTATTTGTAATTAATTACTTTAAAGGCGAAGCCTCACCGTGTATCCCAGACTGGTACTTATTATCTAGCCTAGGCTGACCTGGAACTCCAGGACCTCCAGTCTTTTCTTCTAGGTGACTGGTGTCCATCTCCACTCCCAGAGGATCTCTCCTCATGAGGAAGCCCCGCTGCGGGGCTGCGGTCTGGGCGGTCTGGACTGGTGGTCTGGCGGTCTGGCGGTCTGGGCGGTCTGGACTGGTGGTCTGGCGGTCTGGGCCGGTACACAGCACTGTGGGGCAGTAGCAAATTCGAAATTTCAACATAAAAAGCTACATTTCGCTACAGGTGGAGCAGAAAATAACAGACTGCAAAAACAGAGCAGGACCATGAGCCTAGTTCTTCAACGAAATAAAATGAGGCCTACACCAGCAACAAATGTAACCAGAGTTGAGACAGCCCCCCCACCCCCACCCCTTCTCTAGGCGTTATCCTCTCCTCTCGGAGCAGCCCTGAGGTTGGACAGCAGGGCTGCAGCCCTGAATCTTGGAGGACAGGTGGAGGCAGCTGCAGGTTAGCACAGGGGCAGGCAGGGGTAGACACAGAGGCTCACCCCTTCCTTCCCAACAGGGTTCTGCTGGCTTTAGTGCACATAATAAACGGGAAATCTATAATAAATTTTCCACGCCTGCTGGCTGCCATTATATAACGTCTCATAATGTTTCCCAGGGACTCTCCAGGTGGTCCCATTTACTGCCTCTGTGGAGCTTCCAACTTTGTTCTTGACTTCCAAACTGCTCTCCATAAAGTCCAGCCGTATGCGAATGCACCAAGCTCACAGCCTGTACCTGCAAAACTATGTGTGTATCATCCTGAGGCCAGGGCTGTGAGCAGTATGTAGGGCCAAAGACCACGTTTCCCTTTCTAAAATATGGCAATATTTCTTTCTTCCTTTTTTTTTTTTTTTTTTTTTTTTGATTTTTCGAGAGGGTTTCTCTAGTTTTTGGAGACTGTCCTGGAACTCTCTTTGAAAGCCAAGCTGGCCTCGAACTCACAGAGATTCGCCTACCTCTGCCTCTGTCTCCGGAGTACTGTGATTAAAGTACTCCGCTTGGCGAAGTGGCAACATTTCAAATAAACTCTTAAACAATTTTAAGATCACAGAAATAGCACAAAAAGATTTCAAGGAGTACCAAAAATAATGTTCACCAAACTTCCCCAGAGATTTACTTTTGCTCCTGTATAACCAGAGCACAATTGTTGAAGCCAGAATTATTATTATTATTATTATTTTCTGAGACAGGGTTTCTCTGTGTAGGTGTAGTCTTGGCTGTCCTGACACTCACTCTGTAGACCAAGCTGTCCTCAGACTCTAGAAATCTGCCTGTCTCTGCCTCCGAGTGCTAGGATTAACGGCATGTACTATCACCACCCTACTGATGACAGAGTGTTAACGCAATAAATGATATAATCATCCATAGATTTTAGAATGTCACCGTTATTCTTGCTATTTCAGTAAAAAAGAAATTAAAACTTTTAGAGTAGGGGGCTGGAGAGATGGCTCAGAGGTTAAGAGCACTGACTGACTGCTCTTTCAGGGGTCCTGAGTTCAATTCCTAGCAACCACATGATGGCTCACAACCGTCTACAATTCAATCTGGTGCCCTCTTCTGACATGTAGGCAGAATACTGTATATGTGATAAATAAATAAATCTTTAAAAAAAACTTTTAGAGTGAAAAAAATTTGAGTGGGTTTAAAAGGATGATTGCATAGCTCTTAGGAGAACACTTGCGGTTTGAATGTAATTGGCCCTAATAATCTCATAGAGAGTGGCACTATTTCCAGGTGTGGCTCTGTTGGAATGGTTATGGCCTTGTTGGAGGACCTGTGTCACTGTGGGGGCAGCCCTTGAGATTTCCAGAACACCACCCAGTGTTTCAGTCCTCTTCCTGTTGCCTGCAAGATATACAACTTTCAACTACTTCTCCAGCGCCATGTGGGCCAAAAACTCTGAAACTAACTGTAAGCCAGCCCCGCCCCAACTAAATGTTTTTTTAAATTAGAGTTGCTGTAGTCACGATGTCTCTTCACAGCAATAGAAACCCTAGCTAAGACACTTGTCTATAGCACACTCAAGTCACAGCTCACGGTTCAATCCCCCCAACACCACACATATGGAGAGAGAGAGACAGAGACAGAGACAGAGAGAGGGACAGAGAGACAGAGAGACTCTCCGGGGTCAGTTCCTCCCTCCTCCATGTGGGTCCCAGGGGATAGCAAGCACTTTTACACTTTTACCCAGGAAACCAAGTCTCTGGTGCTGCTTCCCTAGTTTTTAAGTGACGTCACGTCACTGTCACTTTCTGTTCTGGAATCAAGACTCCACAGTGCCTTTAGTTATCCGATTTTATTAGGCCACCAGGTTGTGACGATCCTCAAAGCACATTGTCACTAGCTGTGCCTTTCTGAAGGGAGCACCACAGGGGCAAAGTGTCAGGACCCAGTGCAGAAGCCTGCTTTGAATTTTACATTTAGTCACCGTATCTCTTCAGTCTCCTCCAATTTATCAAAGTCATCAGTCTTTGCATTTTTCCTGCCCAGTTCTAGAATAAACCATTTCTCCAACAGTCTGTGGCTGCTATATTGAGTCTCACACCTATACAAATAAATTCTGGGTAAACACATTGCTATTGGAAGTCTCACCACTCCTAGGCCATCTCAGGGGACAGGACATATGTTTATGTCTGATGATATGTGTATATATGTATGTGTGAATGATTTATCTCCTCTCCGTGTGTGTACAGATGTGTGTCTATGCGCCCTGAGTTCATTAGCTAAACTGAGCCCTAATCTAACACCACAGATTCATTGTAGCGAGCTGTTGGCAGTTGCGGGCTACAATACTTCACAATGATCCTGGCTGGCAAAGGACTAAGAATGTAAATGAAAACAAAGACAGCGGCTCATTCTTGCAAGGAGAATGGTGTTTATTTTTACAAGAGTGGAGTATTAAATACCAATAGCAGGCTTGGTGGAAAACCACCAAGGTCAGAAGCCTACTTTCCCAGGGGCTTCCGGCAAAGGACAGGCGATAACAGGAATTATTATTTAGACAATAAGGATGGACAGAAAACAGGAACTTGCATTCAGGCTTAACTGGAAGGTGGGGACAAGAGGTGTTTTGCTGGAAGCTCTAGTCACATGCTGGTCAGCAGACCCCCATGGGGGAGGGTGCAACAGTAGCTTTCCCTTCTGCCTTGTCGTTTCTTCTGCCCATAAGGAGAAATTTACTTTTCATGATCCACAACACGGTCTACCAGCACCAGAACGCCTGTGAGCTCACAGAGCAGTTACTTCAGACTCCATTAAGCCATTGCATCTAATTAGAAATTCATTTCCCGGATGTCGGGCGGAGGTGGCGCACGACATTAATTCCAGCATTCGGGAAGCAGAGGCAGGCGGATCTCTGTGAGTTCTAGACCAGCCTGGTCTACAAGAGTGAGTTCCAGGACAGCCTCCAAAGCCACTGAGAAACCCTGTCTCGAAAAACCCCAACTCCCCTCCCGAAAAAAAAAAAAAAAAGAAAACCTTGGAGAAGTCTACTAAAGACTTGGCTGTAGTGTTTGAAAGACAACACTCTGCAAGTACCAAGTTTTGATTCCTAACACCCACATGATTGCTCGTAGCTGTGTCTAACTCCAGTTCCAAGAGATCTACTGCCCTCTGCTGGCACCTTTAGAAACTGCATGTACACAGTACACAGACACATTCAGGTAAAACACCTAAACACAGTATTAATACAACATATGTTCAGAATTAGAGATCACTATGTGATGCTGTTTCTCTGAGTCACAGTAAATAGACCTGTAAACCAGCAGGTGGAAACAGCCTGTCTCCTCACAACCACTAACTTTCTGGAAACATTTTTCCTTCTTTTCCCAGCATACTTTAGAGATCTTAACCTCAAAGGGAACAAGGTAATGGCTCCCTCAGCTTGAAAGGTCAGACTGTCAAGCGACTGTCTTGGGCTTCTATTGTCACTGAAAAGCATTTCTTTCCTGGCTGGAGTGACTGACTCCTGTTTCAAAGGGAAATTCAATGTGTTTCCCACAGCAGCTGTGGGGATCATGATCTCTGGAACTCAGGGACTCTTGGGGACAACACTCAATATTTCCGTGACTGTTAAAAATGTTACTGTAAGGGCTGGAGAGATGGCTCAGTGGTTAAGAACACTGGCTGCTCTTCCAGAGGTCCTGAGTTCAAATCCCAGCAACCACATGGTGGCTCACAACCATGTGTAATGAGATCTGGCATTCAGGCAGACATACAGACAGAATACTGTGTACATAATAAATGAATAAGTCTTTAAAAAAAGAGAATTAAAAAAAAAAAGCCAGGGGTTGGTGGCACATGCCTTTAATACTAGCACTCAGGAGGCAGAGGCAAGTGAATATCTGAGTTTGAGACCAGCCTGGTCTAAGAGCGAGTTCCAGGACAGGCTCCAAAGCTACCAAGAGAAACCCTGTCTCAGAAAACTAAAACAAAACAAAAACAAACAAAAAAAATGAATGCCACCCAAAAAGTCAAAGCCGAGGCTGGAGACATGGCTAACCTATTAAGAGCACCGATTACTTTTCCAGAGGACCAAGTTTTGATTTCCAACACCCACATAGTCTCTCGATAACCATGTCTAACCCCAGTTCCAGGAGATCTACTGCCCTCTCTGGGCGCTTTTGGCAACTGCATAAACACAGAACACAGACACACAAGCATGCAGAACAACTCTACACAAAATCATGTGTGCATATTTTAATTGTATTCATTTTATGCACGCTAGAAGAGGGCATTAGATCCTGTTGCAGATGATGTGCGCCACCATGTGGGTGCTGGGAACTGAACTCAGGTCCTCGGGAAGAACAGCCAGTGCTCTTTACCACCGAGCCCCCTCTCCAGCCTGTATGTATGCATATTTAAAGGCAAGGCTACTACTAAATAAGCCCAACCAGCTAAGCTTTGGCTGAAGGTGAGGGAAATACTAAATAAGGAGTAGGATAAGGGAATCAGAGACATCAATTATATCTTAAAGAAACTACGTTGTTTTTGTTATCTGTGTGTAACTATCTATGTGAGTATTTTAATGTTTTATAAAATTACATTGCCATTTTAAGTTTATATAAAAGTTGCTTGAGCATGGGACCTCAAAGTCCTAACCCCATAGTAACACGCTTCCTCCAATAAAGCCACGCCCACTTCAACAAGGTGAAGTCATCGAGATTCTGACATACGCGAAGAGGAACACGTGGGAAGGTGAGGACCCAAGGGTAGCGTTGCTTACTAGCTATCGATTTGTTGCCTCGTTTAGGTTCAAACCCACACATCATTAGCCAATAGCAAAAAGGAAGTTTTACAGCTAGCCTATTTAAATATCTTCCTTTGTCAGTTAGCATCGTACTAAGCTCGTCAGTAGAGGGCGATGATGAGACACTGCCTGCCGGAGCGTTTCTGCCCCCTGGCGGCGCCTTGAGCACCTCTTCCCCCACAGCATGCTCTATCCACCCCCGGTGGCTTTTGCAGCTCCGGAAGTGCAGGGTCCAGCTTTCCTGATACCAGGTTCTGCAGAAACTGCTTCCCGCAGCGCCAGCAGCCAGAGCCTCTCCTGTTCTCCCTGATGGGAAATTTCGTGAGAGAGAGAGAGCATCTCCAGGGAGAGAGCAGGCTTCCCTGTAGAAGAGCTTGTGGCTTCCTCTAAGAAAGCACAGGATCAGCGATTTCTTTGCCACTCAGGAAGCATGGCTGCCCTCCCAACCTCCAGGTCTCTGCTCTGGCAGAGGGGACTCTAGGACTCTACTTTGGGTGGTTTTTCTCACCCCTGAGCAGTAGTAGCTGCGCTTGTTTTTCAGTTTTTGCTTTTGGGGCTAAGGTGACAAGGCCTCTCTCAGATTCAAAATCTTCCTGCTTCATTTCCCAAGCGCCTGGGTGCCACCATGCCCAGCTCTTTATTCCTGTATTCTCCCTTCTCTTCTTTTTTCCGGGACAGGGTTTCTCTGTATAGTTCTGGCTGTCCTGGAACTTGCTCTGTAGACCAGGCTGGCCTCAAATTCAGATCTGCCTGCCTCTCTCTCCCAAGTGCTGGGTTTAAAAGTGTGAGCTACTACGGGCGGGTTCCTACACTTTTTCTTTCTTTCTTTCTTTTTTTTCGGGATCGGATTTCTCCAACATAATATTTTTATTGATTATTTGGGAAGGTCACATAATGTACCCGATCACATCTGCTTTCCAGTCCTCCCGGTCTACCCTCCTCCACCAAAAGAAGGAGGAGCAGGCGGAGGAGGAGGAGGAGGAGACAATGATGATGATGAAGATTACCAAGTCTAATTTGCGTTGCCCATATACTCTGTGGAGCATGGTCAAACTCCCAGAGGCCAGCCCCTTAAAGAAAAACTAGTTCCCCCCCCCCACGCCGGCTAGAAGCTATCAACTGTGGAGGGCTACACTTCATCATCCCTATCGCATTTTATAAGAGTTCTCTTTAATGACCCCTGACTGTCCTGGAACTTGCTCTATAAACCAGGCTGGCCTCGAACTCAGAGATCCACCTGCCTCTTAGTTAAAACAACATTTTTATGATTTTTTTTGAGAATTTCATGCAATCCTTCATTTCTCTAATCTCTTCTTATGATCACTAATTCTTTTTTTATACCTTAACTTTATTTTATGTGCATTGGTGTAAATCCACTGAATTGGAGTTACAGACAGGTGTGAGCTGCCATGTGGTTGCTGGGAATTGAACCCAGGTCCTCTGGAAGAGCAGCCAGTGTTCTTAACCACTGAGCCATCTCTCCAGCCCCCAGTCACCAATTCTTTTTTTTTTTTGTTTTTTGTTTTGGTTTTTTGGTTTTTCGAGACAGGGTTTCTCTGTGGCTTAGGAGGCTGGCCTTGAACTCACAGAGATCCGCCTGCCTCTGCCTCCCAAGTGCTGGGATTAAAGGCGTGCGCCACCAACGCCCGGCTCCAGTCACTAATTCTTATATTAAATTTTTTTCCTGTTTAAATTACGTGGTTTCTGTCTCCTGATCAGACCCAGGCTAGTCTGTATCTGAGAGAGTTCCAGAATTTCTCAGTCACAGGGAGAACTCTGCTGAGAAACAAAATTGAGTTAGGCAAGCGTGAGAGCTAGTTTAGCACCCTGGACCACCATTTGCTTTTGGATTGTGTGCACAACCCCCTCCACCTCCCTTGCAATACTGCACCTGGCAGCCTGGTCCCTTCCCCTGCGTGTGCCATGCATGCACACACACCCTCTCTCATGACTCCTCAGCATCCCCGGAGGCCCTGAAAACCCATCTTCATCAGGGATGCGCTCCCTCCCATCCAGAGCTCCCTGTCCATCATAGCAACCAAATCTCAGCAGTTTCTGTTCAAGTTTACTCCCGATGCATTCAAATATGAAGAATTTCAGGGCTGATTTAGCCTGACCTGGTTTTGAGGGCTTGGACAGCGAGCAAAACTGTGTCCTCTAGTACAGAAACTCCCTATTTACCATCTTATGCCTATGCACAATTGGGCACGCATAATAGGGAATTAATTGATTAATATCAAATGAATTACTGGAAGGGACACATGGAGTAGGCAAATCAACTAAAATAGAGAGAGACCCTCTTAGAGACCAGCCCCTCCTTCTCTTGAAAAGGAGGAGCTGAGAAACAGTCCGGGCCCTTGAGTGACCCTGTTCACGTGGCTGCTATCAGTCTCGACAGTGTATCTATCTCTCTTTGATCTGTACCGTCTCCTCGCTCCAAATAAAATTATCTCGCTTCTTTTGCAAATCTATGTGAGCCCTTATTTTCAATTCTATTGCTAAGAGGACGAGAACCTGGAAACACCCAGCCCAGACCGACCGCCGGAAACAAAACAACTAGCTAAACCAACCCTGTAGTCCTTATCCTTCTGTAGGGATTGTTCTAGCCTCTCGTTATCACTGAGCCTCACCCCACCGTGGAGCCTCTTTTGTGTGAACAGTAACCCACTCATAAAGGCTCCGCTGTCAGGACCTGATGGCGCCCCAAGGCCCCACTCCTGTCACTATCACCTGGACAGGATTTCAACATAGGGTGAGGGGCGACAGACATGAGGTCCATGCAGGAACATTTTTTCCCCCATTATTTTCTAGACAGGGTTTCTCTTTGTCTCTTTGTAGCCTATCCTGGAACTCACTCTGTAGCCCAGGCTGGTCTCGAACTCACAGAGATCCACCTGCCTCTACCTCCCGAGTGCTGGGACTAAAGGCATGCGTCACCACCGCCCGGTTTGGTTTGCAGTAACATTTTTATTAGTGTGCAAAACAAAAGGAAACGACCTTGTTATCTATCAACAGAAACCTGGCTGAGAACATTCTGTGGAGAAACTAACCGGGAACACTACACAAATTCAGCGGGTGAGTGATGAGGAAAACGGCAAAAAGCCTTTCCTACTAAGGGGGGAAATGTGAGCCTCTTAAGTACAGAGGGTGGTTATAGTGTCTGCTAAGGAAAACCAAGCGGGTGTGAGCAAAACTGCCCAATGAATGCCACCTACACATCACCTACCCGTCATCACAGTCTGCCATGTGTCTCCTGCCTACCGCCTACCCCCTGGCCTGACCCTGTCACGTGCTCTCCGTGCGCCTTGGTGCTCTGAGTGTGCTGAACTGCAGAGCTCTCTTTAGCCCAGAGCGGCTTCTCTAAACAAGATCTCAGCCGCATTTTCCGCAGCATGAGACTTTCCGTGCTTCAGACAAAAGCGTGTTCTCCTCCGGCCACAGGGGAACCTGCTGCTTTCCCGGGCTTGGCCCTGTTCTCGTTCCCTTACTCTCCCGCCACAGGACCATTGTCCTTGATTGCTCCCCTGCTGGAACAGCTCTTCCACAGGTGCCCACAGGAGCAGCCCCACTCTTCAGGGGATCTGCACTGTGTGTGTGCGTTTCTCTGTGAGGTGTCTTCCTCAATTACCATCTATCCCTCCCTTTTCCTGAGAGGGTCTCCTGTATCCAAATCCCGCCTTCAACTTACCATGTAGTTGAGGCTGATCTGGAATTCATTATCCTCCTGCCTCTGTCTCCCAAGTTCTAGGACTACATGAGTTTGCCACACACCTTCTACTTTTCTTTTTGAAACAGGGTTTTTCACTAACCCCCGTGTTCAGTCATTTGGCTAGGCAGGCTGGCCAGCGAGCCCTAGGGATCCATGTCTCCATGTCCCCAGCACTGGAATTACAGACGTGTGCTTTCCTTTCTTACATGGCTGCTGGGGACCCAAATTCAGGTCCTCGTGCTCGCACAGCAAGGGCTTCACCCACTAAGTCACCGCCTAAGCCCTGGGAATCTGCATTTTAAATATAAATTCAATATGATTCTCACGTAGTCTTATTTCAGACTCCCTGGACGCTGTGGAGGTGTTCAGGCTGGAGAGATGCTCAGCGGTTAAGAGCACTCTCTGCTCTTCCAGAGGACCTGGGTTCAATCCCCAGCACCTACGTGGCAGCTCAGCTCACAACTGTCTGTAACTCCAGTTCCAGTGGATCCAACATCCTCACATAGACAACAGATAGGTGAGACACCAAAGCACATAAATTAAAAATACACGGGTGTTCAAAAGCAATCACAGAATGATTCCTGGAGACAAGGTGAACCTTTGGGGTGAATATTCCTTAATACCTGGATGTATCAGCTCATGGAAGGATGGGGCTGTGGCGTCTACTCTTCCTCCAACAAAGGCCAAGAGAGTCATAATTAGGTAGGGCGGTTTCATCCACTAATACTAAGTTAAAGACAAAATATATGAATTAATTATCTCCATTTTTCAAGAGCAGGCTTGAAGACAGAAGCAGAAAGAGTTCTTTTTTAAAAAGATTTATTTATTTATTATGTATACAGTGTTCTACATGTGTGTCTGCAGGTCAGCAGAGTGCAGCAGGTCTCATTACAGATGGTTGTGAGCCACCATGTGGGTGCTGGGAATTGAGCTCAGGACCTCTGGAAGGGCAGTCAGTACTCTTAACCTCTGAGCCATCTCTCCAGCCCCAGAAAGAGTTCTATAGCAGGTAAAATGAGACACCTGTCTCAGAGACTTACTGCCTGGGGACAAGGGCACTGGGAAGGCCCATGAGGAGACTGTGTCAATAGGGACCCCTTTGGAGGTCTTGGTGATTTTAATGATAGTTGCTGAGCTCGTACTCAGTTCCTATGCCAGGTATTCTGGAATGCAAAGTTCTAATTGGTCTTAATAATAAAAACCCGCAGCCAGACATTGGGGCAAATGCTGAAAGATCAGAGAGAAAAGAACAAGCCACAGCCAACTCTTACCTCAGCCAAAAGAGCTCCTGTCTCCTCCAGCCTTATATTCCTCTCTCTGCCCAGCCGTATCATGTCCTGTCTGTCTGTACAGACCTCTATGGTTTAGCTAGTGCCTAGCTCCGCCCTCCAATCTTCAGGCAAGCTTTATTTGTTAGAACATAAACAAGATATCACCCCAGTAGTCCATTGGGGCAGACGACACAAAATGGGGTCAGCCCTGCCAAGTTGCTTGAGGACTGGCAGTCACAGAGCAAAGTGCGCAGGTTAGGTTTATCTAATATTGTTTGATAATGGGAGGCATAATCAGCCATCAAAACGTTAGAGCATCCGACGCAGGGACGAGTGGTGAGACGCGTCGCTTTGAGTGTGTCCCAGACTCTCCTCTTTGTGCTTCCTTGTAAGAATCCTGCCCCTACTCCTTGGAGTTCCAGGGGCTGCTGGTGAAAGTGGTCCATCTCCCTGGGTTAAGAGTAGCCAGCTACTCGGGACTGGAGCAATGGCTCAGTGGTTAAGAGCACTGGCTGTTCTTCTAGAGGACCTGGGTTCAGTTCCCAGCACCCACATGGCAGCTCACAACTGTCTGTAACTCCAGTTCCAGGGGATCCAACAGCCTCACACTTATGCACATAAAATAAAGTCAAATGGAAATTTAAAAAAAAAAAGAGTAGCCAGCTACTCAACCCTTAGAACCAGGCATCCTAGAGACTTCCCTCCTGGGTCTGGGAGGTTTACTCTGGGCTCCATTGAGGTTCCTAAACTGGCCAGAGATGAGCCGAGAGCCATCTGGTTATACCCTGTTTACCAGCAGAGGAGGCCTGAGATAAAGGGAAAAGTGCTTGATCTAGACCTTCCAACGAGCCTACACATCCCATTATTGCTCCCGAGAGTCTCAGCCCATTTCTTTTCTTGCTACAGGTAAATGTTTGACTCTCAAGCTGGCCTTGGACATTTACTTGGCTATTGTTCCAAGTGTCAAACTCGAAAGTGCCTTTTGGCAGATAACCATCTTTGCAACTTAGCAGCGCGGCCAAGCTCAGAACGCAGCTCAGTGGAGGAGGAACTCCGCCTAGCGTGTGCAGGGCCCCAGGTTCTGCCCACAGCACACAGGGCTGAGTGAGAGCAAGTGCCAAGGCTGGACTGTAACTGGGCAGACGCAATCCCACAGAGTGTGAGGCCTCCACAAATGCTAGCCCAAGGACAAGCCCACCATTCACTGTCCTACAGCACAGGTCACAGAGCCGCAGTCTCTTACTACCAAACAGTCTGCTCCCACACACTGTAACTCCACAGTACAGCTCAATGCCAGCCCAGCAGTGCAGTGTTCACAGCTGCCTTCCTTCTTCCATACTTCCACGCCTGTTAGAAACCACCTTGCAAGCCGGGCATTGGTGGTGCATGCCTTTAATCCCAGCACTCAGGAGGCAGAGGCACGTGGATCTCTGTGAGTTCAAGGCCAGCCTGGTCTACAGAGCTACTTCTAGGACAGTTGAAGCTACAAAAGAAGCCCTGTCTTGAGAGAAAAAAAAAAGACTTATACTTACATACACTCGCGTTTTGCCTGCATGTGTGTCAGTGTCAGCATGAGAGTGTCACATCGCCCAAATCTGAGCTACAGACTGTGTGAGCTGCCATGTGGGTGCTGGGAATTGAACCTGGGTCCTCTGGAAGAGCAGCCAGTGCTCTTAACCACTGAGCCATCCCTCCTGCTCCCTCCATCTATGTTTTGTAAACAGTCCTTTTACACAAAGAGTTCTTGGGGAACTGTGCTGGGAATTGTGCCAGGTTTTCAGGTCATGTTGAGGAGGACTGAACTGACATCTCGGTCATCCTGGGTTTCCAGGATGCAGCAGATCCCCAGGGTCACTTAACACCCTTCATTAGCCTCTGTAGTGTTCAGTAGGTGCTTTGTAGAGTTAGACTTAGGTGTTCCTCTGGTCATTTTGTTTTTATATTTTACTGCTCCCTTAAACTGGGGATCAAACCTAGGGACTCATACATGCCACATGTGTGCTCTACCGCTAAGCTACAAACCTACTCCCCTGTTCTCTGTCTCTGTGTATCTATCATCACCATCATTCTCTGTCTGTCTGTCTGTCTTACCATCTATCTATCCATCTTTTTTTTTTTTTTTTTTGGTTTTTCGAGACAGGGTTTCTCTGTGGCTTTGGAGGCTGTCCTGGAACTAGCTCTTGTAGACCAGGCTGGCCTCGAACTCACAGAGATCCGCCTGCCTCTGCCTCCCGAGTGCTGGGATTAAAGGCGTGCGCCACCAACGCCCGGCTCTATCTATCTATCTTATCATCTATCTATCTATCTATCATCTATCTGTCTAGTTTTTAAGAAAAACATCTGTAACCCAAGAGGCACTTGAACTCCCGTGTAGCTGATGCTGGCCTTAAATTCCCGACCCTCCTGCCTCTACCTTTTGTCTGACTTCTAATTCTGTATGGGGCAGTGTCAGCCTCACTACGCGGGCTTTCTGAAGAGTCAGGGCGGAACTTTTCTTCTGGCAGCCTAGCAGGCACCCGGCCACCACTGCCCGTCGGCTTTCTCTTCCACAGCGCTGAGTAGGATGCCTGGGAGTCTCCCTCTGAGAGATCTAAAACTACTGTTTCAGGACTACAGGTTTGTACGTTTTATTGCTAATTTCTCAGAGTCTGGTTTTGAATTGGCTTTCTCCCCGTGTCTTGCTGGCCTTTGTTACTGTCTTGCTGCTAACTCTGAATGTGCCCTCTTTCCTTTCAGTTTCTCTGTGTCTTTATTTGAGACAAAGGTCTCTACATGAAGCATTGGCTGGCCTGGAACTCTTGACCAGGCTGCCTTCAAATCTCCAATTTGACCTGGGACCCCGTACATCTAGGTTCTGCCCTCTTCAATTTTCTTTCCTTTGGTTTTGTTTTTGAGACAGGGTTTCTCTGTGCATCCACAGCTGTCCTGGATCTCGTTCTGTAGACCATGCTGGCCCCGAACTCACAGAGCTTCACCTGCCTCTGCCTCCAGAGTGCTGGGATAAAAGGCGTGCACACATCACTGTCCAACCCTCTTCAATTTTCTTTCTTCCTTCCTTTCTTCCGCTTTCTTTCTTTCTCTCTGTCTCTTTCTTTCCCTCTCTCTGTCTCTTTCCTTCCTTCCTTCTTTCTTTCTTTCTCTTTTAAATTCGACTTTCTTAAGATAAAAGATTAGAGGCTCTCTGCTCCTCCCTGTTCTAGACACAGCCACATCTCTTCATGCAGTGCCAGCCTCGTTCCTGAGACACAATGGTGAAAGTCCGAGTGAACAGATTTGGCTGTATCGGGCGCCTGGTTACCAAGGCTACCTTCACTTCTGGCAAAGTGGACATTGTTGCCATCAATGACCACTTCATTGACCTCAACTACATGGTCTACATGTTCCAGTATGACTCTACCCATTGCGCAGTTCAAAGGCACCAGTCAAGACTGAGAATGGGAAGCTTGTCACCAATGGGAAGGCCATCACCATCTTCCAGGAGTGAGATCTGGCCAACATCAAATGGGGTGATGCTGGTGCCGAGTATGTTGTGGAGTCTACCTGCGTCTTCACCACCATGGAGAAGGCTGGGGCCCACTTGAAGGGTGAAGCCAAGAGGGTCATCATCTCCGCACCTTCTGTTGATGCCCCTATGTTTGTGATGGGTGTGAACCATGACAAGTATGACAATTCCCTTAAGATTGTCAGCAATTCATCCTGCACCACCAACTGCTTAACCCCCCTGGCCAAGGGCATCCATGACAACTTTGGCATTGTGGAAGGACTCATGACCACAGTAAATGCCATCCCTGCCACCCAGAAGACTGTGGATGCCCATGCCCCCCAGGGAAGCTGTGGCATGATGGCCGTGGGGCTGCCTAGAACATCATCCCTGCATCCACTGGTGCTGCCAAGGCTATGAACAAGGTCATCCCAGAGCTGAACGGGAAGCTCATGGGCATGGCCTTCCGTGTTCCTACCCTCAATGTGTCCCTTGTGGATCTAACATGTCACCTGGAGAAAGCTGCCAAGTATGAAGACATCAAGAAGGTGGTGAAGCAGGCGTCCAAGGGTCCACTGAAGGGCATCCTGGGCTACACCGAGGACCAGGCTGTCTCCTACAGCTTCCAACAGCGACTCCCACTCTTCCACCTTTGATGCTGGGACTGGCATTGCTCTCAATGACAACTTTGTAAAGCTCATCTCCTGGCATGACAATGAATTAGGCTACAGCAACAGGGTGGTGGACCTCATGGCCTACATGGCCTCCAAGGAGTAAGAGACCCACCCCAGACCATCCACACCCAGCAAGAGAGAGGACCTGGCTGCTGAGCAGTCCCTGTCCAACAACCCCCACACTGGTCATCTCCCTCACAGTTTCCATCCCAGACCCCCAGAATAAAGGAGGGGCTTAGGGAGCCCTGCTCTCTTGAATACCATCAATAAAGTTCACTACACTACAGGCTCTGTTATTTCTAAGAGGGAGCAGAACAGCTGACCTCCTCACAATTAGACTTTCCTACCACCGAAAGATACAGATGGAAGTCCGCGAAGGTGAGGGCTGAGGATGTGGCTCAGGTGGTAGGTTTGCCGAGGGAGCTCTTTGCAGACCATAGGTTTGGCTTTTAGCACCATGCAAAACAGGCACACATCTATAATCACGTCCCTAAGAAGGAGCAGAAGTTCAAGGCTATCCTCAGCCACTTAGCAAGTTCAAAGCCAGACTGGAATAGGAGAGATCTTGTCTAAGATACAGAGCAGAGCCCATAGGAAACCAGAAGAGCTTCTAGATGACCTCTTCCAGGAGAGCAGTACAGACAGGGCCTGGGTCTTCCAGCTTCCAGTTAACAGGACTTCCACTGTCCCGGGAAAGCTCACTGGAGCCCTGGAATCTAGGGTTTCTAGTGTGATTGATCATATGGGCAGGGACTCCCCGTGTGTTTGGCCTCAGTCACTCAGGTGTCTGCCCCTCTGAAGAGAACCCTGATACGGTGTGGTGGTCTAAGCCACCACCTTAAGTTATATAGTTTGCATAACTTACCTAGCATGATCCGAGACCCAGGAATACAAAAGGGCTTTATCAGGCAGGATATTGCAAGGGCTCAGAAGTCATCTTGCAGGCCGACAAGAGCCAGTTTCTTTGGAATGGGCAGGGCTTGGATAGTTGAAACTTGCTGAGTTAACCCTTTAGTGTGCCGGTTTAATTCCGTTCTGCTCAGGAAACGTATTTGGCATTGCTTCAGTTCTTACCAGTTTGTGAAGTTTTATTACCCAGAATACACACACTTGAGATAACATACGTGTGTGGGTTGGGAGAGAGTTGTTACTCAGAGGTAGAAAGCATTTTCCTGACTTGGGTGAGATGCTGGGTTTGATACCCTGGCACCGTCGGCCGCCAACGCTCACAAACGAAGGTGTTCTCTGCTCCGGCATCGTGGAAGTGACAGCCACGTTTGGTGGCGCTCTGTTCTGCGTGACTCGCTGCTTTTATGTGTTCCTGTGACTGCTGACATCTCCAGTTATAATAACGAATCTGTTTCTCCTTGCAGTATCACCAACTTTTGTTTCATTACTTTTGTGTTAGGTGTATGTTGTTTACCTCTAGCTAGTTTCCCTGTCTGTGAGTGTTTGTTTGTTTGAGACATGGGACTCTCTGTGTAGCCCTGGCTGTTTTTTGGAACTCGCTATACAGACCAGACTGGCCTCCAGCTTATAGAGATCTGCCTACCTCTGTCTTCTGAGTTTTACTGTTGTTATTATTATTATTGTTTTTTCCAGACAGGGGTCTGTATCTGTGTGTAGCCTTGGATGTCCTGGAACTCACTCTGTAGACCAGTCTAGCTTCAAAGTCACACAGATCTACCTGTTTCTGTCTCTTAAGAGACACCACTACCTGGCCCAGTCTTTTTTTTTTGTTTTGCTTTGGTTTTGTTTTTTGAGACAAGTTTCTCTGTAGCTTTGGAGGCTGTTGTCCTGGAACTCGCTCGGTAGACCAGGCTGGTCTCGAACTCACAGAGATCCGCCTGCCTCTGTCTCCTGAGTGCTGGGGTTAAAGGCATGCGCCCGGCTGGCCAGCTTTTTTAAAAAATTAAGTTGATTTTATTTTAGACTGGCAAAGATCCATGGAGATAAGCACATGAGTTCTCCCTTTAAATATAGTAATATGCAATACAATTAATACATTTCCTAGTACTGAATCAATCTTGCGTTCCTGGAATAAACCTATTCGATCATACTGTGTTATTTTGTTGTAATAGTATTAGGTTCTGTTAGCTAATATTTTATTTGGTATTTTGCATCAATATTTATCAGTTATAATGGGAAAGATTTTCTTTGCTTTCTTGCTGCATTAAATAATTTAGAAGATTGCTTTCCTTTTCAGTGTTCTAGGACAATTTATGGTGTGTTTGGTAGAACTTAAACCTGTAAAATTGGAGATTCAGCTGGGTGGTGGTGGCATACACTTTTAATCCCAGCATTCGGGAGGCAGAGGCAGGTGGATCTCTGTGAGTTCGAGGCCATCTTGGTCTACATAGTGAGTTCTAAGACAGCCAGAGCTGTTATATTGAGAAACCCTATCTCAAAAAAAAAACAGTTAATCAAAATTTCTATTTCTAGGCCAGGTGTGGTTCTATTACAGCCAGGTTTACATAGTTAGATCAAGTCTCAAATAATAATAGTAGAACAAAACAACAAACAAAACCCAAAGAAATAAAACTTAGTAATTCTGGAAGTTATAAATGAGTCATTTATAAGCCAGGCAGTGGTGGCACACGCCTTTGATCCCAGCACTCAGGAGGCAGAGGCAGGCGGATCTCTGTGAGTTCGAGGCCAGCCTGGTTTACAGAGTGAGTGCCAGGACAGCCAGGGCTACACGGAGAAACCTTGTCTCAAAAACAAAAAGAAGAGAAAAGTTGTTTATTTCTATTTTATGAGTATGAGTGCTTGCCTGCGTGTGTGTTTGTACACCACGCCCATGTGGAGGCCCCCAGAGGGCCTGGGGTTCCTTGGGTTGCTGTTACAGACTCATCTGAACTGCCCTGTGGATGCTGGGAACCGAACTCACCATCGTCTGCAAGAGCAGCAAGGTGCCCTAACCCCTGAGCCAGGTCCCTAGCTCCCTCGGAAGGTTTTACACGTTGCTTAGGAAAACATTTCTACCCACTCCTCGTTGTTGTTATTTTGTTTGTTTTTGAGACAAGCCCAGTCTGCAGTCCAGTTTGTCACGTAGCTGAGGCTAGCCTTTTACTTACAACCATCCAGCTTCCACATCCCGGTGCTGGGTCCGCAGCCGAGGCTAGGACGCGCAGCCCCACATGCTCCTTCTACTCTCGTCTTTGCCTTCCCGTTCTTGTTCATGCCTGTTGCTTGTGCTTTCTGCAAAGCTCTCCTCGCTTCTTGGGTTTGAATGACATACTTATAGCTTTTTTTTCATTGATGTATGTACTATAGACATTATTCCTACATCACCGCTTTATCTATTTTATAACTTTCTGTACACATCTCATTATCACTAATTTTAGATGTTCTTCTTTTACATGTGTATATACATGTATATACATACATATACATACATACATACATATGTGTATCTGTGCATGTGTAAGGAGGCCAAAGGTGTTCTCTTCAATTGCTTTAAACCCTATTTTCAATTATATCTGTGTCTCTATATATGGATATACATACATACATATACATATATATATGGAGAGAGAGAGAGAGAGAGAGAGCATATACAAGTGCCATAGCATAGGTGTGGGTGTCAGGGGCCAACTTGCCAGAGTAGATTTTCTCCTACATGTGGATTCCAGGGGTTAAATCAGGTGATCAGGCTTGGCGGCAAGAGCCTGTGCTGGCTGAGCCATCTTGCTGGCCTCTCTACTTTATTCTTAAGACACACTCTCTCACTGGACCTGGAGCTTGCTATTGGCGTAGACTAGCTATCCACAACGGTTCAAGGAGCTTCTCGAAGCCTCCTGTCCTGGTCTCCCTCCGGTTTTGGTTACAGAAGTGAAACTGGACTTTTGGGTGGGTGCTAGAGATCTGCACCCTTCATGCATGTGTAGCAAGTCCTTCGCTGACTGAGCTGTGCCCAGTCTCGGAACTTTTAATTCAGGAGTTCTTTTTTTTTTTTTTTTTTTTGGTTTTTTGAGACAGGGTTTCTCTGTAGCTTTGGAGGCTATCCTGGAACTCACTTTGTAGACCAGGCTGGCCTTGAACTCACAAAGATCCGCCTGCCTCTGCCTCCCGAGTGCTGGGATTAAAGGCATGGACCACCAACGCCCGGCTTCAGGAGTTCTTTAGTAGAAGGATTTTAAATGTCTGGGTCGAAGAATCTGTTTGTTTGTTTTTTATTATGTATACAATGTTTTGCCTGCATGTATGCTTGTACACCAGAAGAGGGCACCAGATCTCATTACAGATGGTTGTGAGCCACCATGTGGTTGCTGGGAATTGAACTCAGAACCTCTGGAGGAGCAGTCAGTGCTCTTAACCTCTGAACCATCCTTCCAGCCCGTTTTTTTTTTTTTTTTTTTTGGTTTTTCGAGACAGGGTTTCTCTGTGGCTTTGGAGGCTGTCCTGGAACTCACTCTATAGACCAGGCTGGCCTTGAACTCACAGAGATCCACCTACCTCTGCCTCACCAGTGCTGGGATTAAAGGTGTGCACCACCACTGCCCAGCGAATCATTTTGTTTTTAAACTATATTGATTTTACAAAGCAAGTTTCAAGTAGACTTAACAGCCCTCAGCTAACAATTGTGAGGAACTTAACACACCCTAATAATGTGGGGTACCCACCTGGGAGGAAGAGGAGCAATAATGACTTCACATTTCTCACAAACAAGACAGAACATGATGTCATGGACTCAGATGACACATGCAAGGTGTGTTTTCTCTATGCATGACGGTCCAGTGCTGCTCAGTAGGCTTTTACTTCTTTGTCTACCAATTTTGTGGTGGGGGGGTTTGCAGTACTGGAAGCTGAACCTGAGTTCTCTTAGAGGTTAGGCAACAGTTCTACCACTATCAATTCCGTGTCATATAGACTTCATAGTGAGATACTCTCGCTAACTAGTGAAATTAATCTGTATATGTGAGACTTAATGAAATACATTTTGCCACTGTTGAGCACAAATGTTGCAAGTATAATATTAAAAAGCTGGGTTTTTCCCTTAACCTATTTAGAAGCATGAAGTCAACTTCCAGTACATCACCACAGCGCAGGCTCGCTAACAAGGAAGCCAGCAGAAATCGTATGCATTTTCCTTTTCTGGCTCCTGCTCCTTCCCCTTTACTGATCAGCCCCCAAAGGTGTCTCTCCCTTCCCTGCCACTCCCTTCTCTTCCAGAAGCACTGCTCTTCTGAGTGCTGCCCAGTCCTTCTCTGTATTCAGGGCTCCCATCTGCCGAGCCTCTTTTTAGTGTCTCAAAGGGCTAAGGTGATATAGCTCAGCGGTAGAATGTTCCTTTGCTCTGCTTGAAGCCCTTGCGTGGAATTCCAAAACTTGCAGAAAATTTCTTTTGAGGTAGAATTTACACACCACAAATCCATTATTTAAAAGTAAACAACGTCTCTGTTTTCACTCTACCAGGACAGTTGATTTCACATGTCAGCTTGACTAAGTCATCCGTAGTCTGAGGACATTTGGCCAGACATCGTTCTGGTTATTTCTGTAAAGATAGGTTTGCTCTGCTCTTTAAAGCTGCGTTTTGCTACAGGTCTCCTGGTGGGAGGGGCAAGGGACCCGGAGGCAGGTCCCATTTGTCAGGGTTTCCCTTACCTGATGTCTACTTCCCCCAGACTCTACCATCACAAACCATCCCACGAGGACTGGGCTTCACATATGCATTCTTGGAGTTGGGGTGGTCATAAAACCGAGAAAAACATGGTCAACAGATGTCTGCTGCACGCGAAGTCTACACATCCAGAGACTCCACCCCATCTCTGGAGACACTGCAGGGCTGACTTTTAACTCCTAAACCGAGAGCTTGAAGACTTGCTTCCAAGTCCGCCGTCAGCTGGGCTTTGGCAGGATGAGTCAGCTCAGGCTCGGGCTCATCGTTATTTGCTGGTTTTGTGTGCACATGTGTGTGGTGTGTTTGTGTGTGCACACGTGAGTGGAGGCAAGAGATCCACACCATTCTATTCCTCAATTGTTCTGCACTTTTAAAAAAAGTATTTATTTGACTGTGTGCATGTGTGCGGGCCTGTGTGTGTGAGTGCAGGCCTGTGTGTGCATGCTATGGTGTTTGTGTGTCAGGCAGAGGACAGCTCATGGCAGTAACTTCTCTTCTTCTACCATAGGTGTCCCAGGGAACTCAAGTCGTCTGTCCTGGTGGTAGGTACCTCTACCCAGTGAGCCAAACTGCCGGCCCCTTCCTTCACCTTGATTCTGAAACAGATTTTCTCACCGAACCTGAAGTTCGCCAACCCAGCCAGTCTGACTGGCCAGTGAGCCTGTGTGGTGCCCTACCCCAAACCCCAGCTAGCAATGGGGTCTCCGACAAGTGTGTCTGCATGGACTCTTGTGTTTGCTGAGCAGGCACGTGAACCAGCTGAGCTACCCCTCAAGTCCCTACTTGTTGGTTTTGGCTGTGGCAAACAGGATATCAGGACATAGCCTACACTGCCATGTAATTTACTGAAATTACCTTGTGATAAATGTTGTTAAAGCAGACGGCCATGTCAGCCACCCTATGAGACTACAGTCCAGAAGGAGGTGGTTTGACTCTGAGACATTAGCGATTTTACCTCAGATGATAGCAATAAACCTTTTAGTTCCCAGAGTTCTTTTGTGAGGGGTTCATTTGTGGGACTCATCCAGTAGAGCTTGTTGATACCCCTGTGCCTGCCAATGCCGATGAGCTCTGAAGAGTGAGAATAGAAAATAAGAAGAAAATGGAAAGGGGTGACCCGTCCAGGAGTCACCAGGAGTTGCCTCCATTGTCCTGTGAGGGATGCCACGCGAGACAGAAAGTGAGCACTCAGTTAAGGCAAAGGCAGCTGAGTTTTTGTCCCCGTTTGGGGCTAGAAGAGAGTCAGCAAGTCACCGACTATCTCGGCGACTTGGGTTTCACGTCACGTAAACAGACTAGCTCACTCTCCCCGTTTCAGAGTCCCCGGCGGTGCTGTGTGCTGGGTTTGGAGGTGGGAGGGTTATGCTATTTGTGTGATGTGTGATAAGATGCTAGTGGAGAAAGCTGCTATTAACACTGATTAACTCCAGGGCTGGCCACCAGCACACACAACCATTGTTCCCACCAGAACTCTTTACCAATTGGCTTTGTCTAGCTGGCTTTAGAAGAGACAAATGCCATTACGGGAGACCAAATAACTTCATTTGGGTGGACATCAGATAATAGAGACTCTGCAGGTATTAGCCTGACTGCATTAGTTTGATTTGCTGCTACTGTGCACCTTGTCCTGGGCATTAATGGAGACAAAGGGCTGGAATTACCAGCAGCAGAGATAAGCTCTGGATTAGAGCCTGGAGCTCAGGGGAAAGAATTCTGCCCCAGCTTTGCAGTGGATCTCTCCCGTTAAAGTTAACTTCTAGTTTTCCCCTGAATGCCATCATACTCTGCAAATTTTAGCAATTTTAATTCCATTAACTTCCATTAACTGACTCATTATTTCCTCTAACGAGACCAGCCATTACTTTTCAGGTTTTTGAAAATGATTTTAAGGGAAATTCAGTGGCAAGCTTGTGTGTTATTCTGCTTTCTGGATATTATTATATGATACGAATTTCTCTCATTAGAATCATAATAGAACCATTGTAATTAATATTAAAAAATAAAATGCTTACACATCCCACTTACCGTTTTCAACAATACAAACTTATCTTGATTTTTTTTCTGACATCTAAATATTATCTACTTCTAGTACAATTGTAACTCTTTTTCTGTGGTGCTGGAGTTTGAACTCAGGGTTGTATGCAGGCTAGGTGGTGAGTGTTATACTCCTGGGCCCAACGCTGATTGCATCATTTGTAATTATTGTGCTACTGCATTGTTATTTCAGTTATAAAAACGTAGCACCATCGGTTATACACAACTTATTTTAGTTGTAAGCCAAGCTGAGTTTTAGGAGCCAGGAGTCCATTATGTAAAGTTGTGCTGGGGAATGAGGAGGTGAAGACCCTTCCTCATCAGACTTGCAGACACACCAGCTTTCCCACCTCCTTCTTAAAGATTGCTATTTGCTGGTCAGTGTTTGCGAAGCTATTTCATTTTCTTCTAGGTTGTGGATTTGTGTGTGTGTGTGTGTGTGTGTGTGTGTGTGTGTGTGTGTGTGTGTGGAATTTTTTACAGACTCCTCACCCTCATTATGAGCTTGGTTTAATTACAAACTGTGGTGGTTTCGGTTTGAGACCAAAATTTGTGAAAAACACGATTTCAAAACTGCTCAAAGTTTGGGTGGATAGGTGGCTCAGTGGTTAGGAGCACTGGATGTTTTTCCAAAGGACCCAGGTTCAATTCCCAGCACCCACATGACAGCCCACAGCTGTCTGTAACTGCAGTTCCAGGGGATCTCAGACCATCACACCCATCAATGCACATAAAATAAAGTTAAACAAATTATAAAAAGCAAATGCTCACAATCTAACATTGTAGAGTAGTTTCTTGCTCTGTTCAAGACCTGAAATCCTATAAGCTAAGCAGGTACTAAGGAGAAACAACAGTAAATCTCACATAGCAAGATGCTCAAAATTATGATCCTATTGGATAAGCAATAGCACAACCGACAAAAAGCCCACACCTTTTTAATGATACATAAGATTCACAAAGCGTTTCATGGTGGTTCTCTCTGAAAGAGGAGACTTCTACGTGGGTAGGGTTGCTTATAAAATAAAATAAAAGTTTATTCGTATTGCATGACACACTGCTCCCTCCTGCTCTTGCCAGTTTCCAACCATTGAACTTGAGTTTCCCTGGGAGCCCAGTGGGGAGTGTAGGAGGAAGCTGGAGAAATGTTGGCCGTTTACAGTCCCTCATGCTGGCCCTCCTCAGAAGCCCTTCACACACACACACACACACACACACACACACACACACACACACACACACACACACCCCGCCTCCTTAGTACCAGCCCTGTTCACCTTCCTTTTCTCCTCCTTCCCTGTCCTGGCAACGGTAGGAAAGAATTGCCAGTGTACTGCTGACCATTCGGTAGGAAACAGAGCTCTCCGCCCTAAATGTGCTGTCAGTAAACTGTTTCACAAAGTCCCGGAGTGAAGCTCAGAAATAATGGCAAGCTGTCTTTCAGCAAGCAAGCAAGTGAATAACTTACTAACTAAATAACACTCCAGAAAAAAATGTGCAGTGGTAATGGATTTGATAGGCTCAATAAGAACCTTTACTCCCTGTTTACAGGGAGACAGGATGGACAGGAGTCTAGGAGAGATAGGAAAGAGAAGGGAGAAAGCAAATCTGGCTGCTGTTGGACAGAGTTAGAGCGTTCAAACCACCGTTTCAAAACTACACAAAAACCTACCTACCTACCGAGGTTTTTTTTCAGTAACTGGAAAACAAATACCTAGGTTTTTTGTTGTTTGTTTTTTGTTGTTGCCTTGTTGCCACAAGTCTCCTTGCTCTATCTTCAGGTGACAGGTATTGTCTGTTCTTAGAAAGTGTCCCGATTATTTCCAGTAGCTATGTCAGAATACACAGAAAAAGCCAGGCAACATAGCATGGTACTGAAGCTTGCAATTGACTGGAGTCATTAAACTGGAAACAGAAACAACCAGATGATGATCACTATCACTTAGAACAACAAAAGGAGAGCATAGTAAAAGCAAAGTGAAAGCTGCCTGAAATTTTGCATTGATTTGCAAATTTACTTGCTTTTAAAATGTTAAAGTTACACTTATTTATTTGTGGTGAGTGTGTACGCACATGTATGAGTGTGTGTGTGTGTGTGTGTTTGTGCAGGTTCACAACACACATGTGGAGATCAGAGATCTACTTTCCAGGGTTGATTTTCTCTTTCTACCACGTGGGCTCTGGGGGCTTGATGAAGCATAGGTCTCCAGGCTTGGCGGCAAGTACTCTGAACCATCTCACCAGCCCTGCGGCTCAAGTCTTTCTGGTAGTGTAATACAATGATGGGAATGCGAGAGCTAGTGGTC